>NC_065919.1:5038031-6238031 GCF_024586455.1 Bactrocera neohumeralis
TACTCATGAATATGTTTAACGAAATACATGATCTACTATAATCGAATTCATTCAGCAAAACTGTGGTCCGCCCACAATATTTTCTTACTGTTAGCGAAGGCATATGCCTTATGGTTTACGAGTTTATGGTTGAGCAATATTTGTAAATATTTACCGCATGTTGTGCGTCATTCGCGCCCGAGCACAATCACTTTCGATCAAACAGGTGGCGCTGCTGCGTGGACTAATGAATGGACGGCTATTAAAAGCTTCCTTCTTCCTTTGCACATACATACATACATATATGTATATATAAATAATACGCTTGACGAGCTGAGTCGCTTTAGTCATATCTTGTTCTTGATTTTTGAGATATCTTTCTGAATTTTTCATAGCTTTTTTCTTTATGAAACTGTAAATTTGTCAGAATCTCTCAAGCAAACTGATCGATCAAAAAACGTTCTTGTATGTAAAACTATTTTAATTGACGAAATATTGTCATGAAAATTGGCATGAAGTATTTTCTAATGCAATGCTATAATCTCCGATCAAATTGTTCAAATCGTACGACTATAGCATATAGCTGCCGCACAAAATAATCGGTCAAAATTAAGATAAGAAACTTTTTATAACCTTTTTTGTTGCAATTAAAATTGTTTTCTTGTTTTAAACACAAAATTTTATTTTGTAGCACTAACGGTATTTTATATATGTATTAAGTAGCGCTACAAATGGGTCTACACACATGCATCTGAAATGGGTTTGAGTGTTCAAAAATGTGTGCCTTTCAAATTGCTCGACTCGCGTTCATTCGATTTGGCTGATTGTGTGTCGCTGCGATTGGTGTGTGTATGTGTGCTTGAGTGTGCGTGTCAGCGAATTCGAAATTTTGAATTATGCCGTGCTATGTGTCTATGTGCCAATTTCGGTATTATTTGGGCGATGAGAAAACAAAATGTCGATTTTGGTTTTCACTATGCATAACTGTGATTATAACGCTTTAGCAAGTTATGCAGGTTATTCGCTGCAGCGCAGATTTTCGACGCATTTTAGAAAATGTAATAAACTTATATGTGTGCCTAATCGTTTGTGCTTGTATTTGCACATGCATGCACCGCTTTAGCTACACGCTACTGTAGCTGCGAGATTTTGCAAAAATTGCGTACATTTTAGACAGCCCATTTTGGTGTTTATAAATTTTATTGCTTAATATCCGGTGGAGCATAAAAAGTCATTTCAGTTCCAGCGCAAAATATTCACCATTTGATTTTCTGTTTTTCTTTTTTTCTATTTTTCTCTACTTGAATGTATGTATAATTTCCAATCTCTAATCTATAAATACTTATATGTACATACAAACAATACTTTTTCACAAATGAATGTGAATTTTGCAGCTGCCGACTGTTGTGGGCTTTCAGCAATATTTAATCCCCCCTCCATTCGAAAATTCTGTCAGCTGTTATTTTTAGATTTCTTAGTGGGACTTAGCGAAAAGTAGAAATGAAAAAATATTTTTTCTAATAAATCTTTTGCCGGCGTTGGAAACTCAGTGCGGTAAATATAATTGTAAATTAAGAACAAATAAATATAAACAACAAAAATATTCGAGTAAAAAGCTGCCAGCTAATTGGCATTGAACGAACTAATTACGCCAGATGTTGCTTTTCGTCCCAAATATTTCCATGACGAACAATGCAGATGCATGCAAATGTGTTCATATGTATACATATATATGTATTTATATATATGGTATATATTTATTGTACATGCGCATATATATGCTTATAAATATTATATATTATATATATGTACACATTTTCATTTCATTTGGTTATACATTGTCGCTCTGCTCCAACCGGTTGCTAATGGAAGTGTGTACAGGAAAACTCGCTATAGTAAGATTTTTGTAGCAAACTAGTAAAGCAGCTTAGGCAAACTCCACTTATCGCTCGCCATAACTTTTTCTTGTTATTAAGCACGGCTAAGTGCGTTTGGCAAACGTAATTTGCAACTGCTAAGCCAAATTAGCTGCGCGTGGCTTCTGTTCAAGATGCCAGCGAACTTTAAAGAAATTCGCACTCACAATGTGCATCATTATATATTGATTTTATATTTTTTGTTGCATAAATAAAGTGCATTTCAATTTATTTCTCTGAAACGTCTCCAATAAATAATCACTCATACGCCCCGCAACACCGTGTGCAGCTTATTCGTGTTGTTGTGTGAATGCGCCTATGGCAGCGATTCGATTATTTTTAAGAATAAAAAAGAAAAAAAAATAAAATGTTCCGACGGCGCATTTATAAATTCTCTAATTAAAGCCAATGAATTATTTTGCTGACAGGCTGCATTGTTGACGGCCGCATAACTGTATTGAGAAAGTCAAATTACTGTAGAAATTTTTGTTTTTGGCTTTAGTGAACTTTTGCAGTAGTCAAAGTATCGTTGGATTATCAGTGATATGTCACTAAAGCTTCCATCATTCGAGCTGTATAAATTTATTTTTCTGAGAATTATTGGTAAAGAGAAAATGGAGTGAGACAGCCTCAAAGTTTACCGGATGTGCTTGAATGAGCAATTGATTCGTAACTAGTTGTGAAAATGTCTTGAAAAAGTCTAAAAAAAAATGTATATCTATATTCATATCTATAGTTCTTATCTATATATGTATATAAAAGAAAGTTGTTGTTATTTATAACATTTATAACTCAAGAACGGCTGAACCGATTTGGCAGAAAATTGGTGGAGAAGTAGCTTAGAACCAGGGTAAGGACATAGGATACCTTTTATCTCTTTATGTCAAAATTTAATACAACTCATAAATACAAAAATTATATTTCAAATCATAAGCATTTGTTCAAAACTCATGTTTGTAGGAATCATTTGAATATACGCGTACCTTTTCTAACAGATTCTTCCTCAAAAATAATACAATTGCTAAGTATTTGTAATAGTAGAAAAGAACTGCAACCAAATACGCAGTGCAATGGATTATAACTGGCTCAGTAATCAGTCGTTGAGTATTTATTATACAACACGCATACAAAAAGACTGATGTCATAACCTTTCCATCCGACTTTTTCTTCTTTCCACGCCTGAGAACCGGCTTATCATGTGCAGTTCATTAGAATGACAGCCGATTGAACTCCAGTGACAAATGATGGAGCTATTTATGTTTCTATTGTCACACACCGACGCAAAAATTCGGTTTTATTACGATTACAGAGTGCTCAAACACTTCTCAGAATCAGTTATTCGTTGTTTTTATTGGATTATGAAATTGCGAGGCACCCACTTTGCACATAGCTTTCGAATCTTTAGAGCATCATTGTCCTCGGTGCTCAATTCGCCTGTTTCCAGCTTAGCAAATGTCTTTTCAACGGTGGATTTCCCTGAGCCAAAATTCAACAGTATTTTCCCCAAAAAAGCAATGCTTTATTAACACACGAAATGCTTTGTGATCAATTTTTTTGTAAACTAACACAAGCTGCTTCACAAAAATGCTATATCTTATTAACTAATAGTTATAATCTAACTAATAGAAATCATATAGATGGTAGTAGTAGTATTATCTATATATCAGCCACAGTGAAGCGTGGACGGGTCCTCTAGTGCTTTTATAAAAAGTGTTCAATGAGGAATAACTGGAAGACCGTAGGAAATAGCGTAGAGTAGGTCTTCTTCGATATCATAAAGAAGAACTAAATACACTAGGCAATAGATGGCTTCGAACCGCAGTTTAAAGCTCAACTATCTTTCTATTCTTTGGAGAGAGGCGAGGGTCATGTTCAAACTAAAGCCTGGTAAAGGAGCTCCCCTTTATCTTAACTTTATAAAGATTATGAACCAATCAGTCTAAACTTAATCCTTCTGCAGACACTTGGAAGTATTCTAGATCTCTAGGTTTGGGACAATATTTCTTCGGTTAACCTATCAAAAGCTCAACACGTCTCTACTGAGACTGCACTTCACTCGTTAACTCTAGAATATAGAGAAAGGCCTGGAGTATAGTAATTATATCCTGCAGGTTGGCGCTAACAAGAACTCCACAGAAGAGTGTACTGGCACCGCTTCTGTGGACTTTTCTGTGGACTAAACTCGTTAGCCTATGGCGAACGCATAGCTGTGCTAGATACGGGTAAGTTCCTACACACTAATAGTAGCGTGATGAATGGCGCTTTGAAAGGCATGCACTAATGAGCAATTTCAGCTATGGATATGGTATTCTTGTGTGGGAAGAGTTAAGAAACATATGACTTGTTTTTATGCATTGCTGTTACACATTTGTGTCGGTGAAGCCAATCTTAGTTTAAGGTACCTTGGTGTTGTAAACCTATGCCAGTAAAATCTCTTACAGGAAACCGTTGAAGCTAATACAAAGGCTCGCTGCTATCTGTATAACGAGAGCGTTAAGAACCATTCCAACGGCTGCACTTCAAGGTTTATTGAACCAGCCACCAATTGGCACGTCATTGAAAGCTCGACTGCAAAATCAGCTTCAAGATTGGCAGTGCTCAGTGAATTTTCCGCAAGAACTTTCGGAAATAGCTCGAGAGACAGCGATTCAGTGGATAAGATAGACCACATAACCTTGTGCTTTATCTGCAAAAGAGTGAGAGTCGAGTCACGCCAAAGAGGGTGGATGGCGCTGAGGCATGCGACTCGGCAGCGGAACTTACGACATCAGTGCGAACGGATAAAAAAAATTGTCATAGGATTTCAGGCGCCCCTTAAAGCTTCCGAAATACTGCAATATCTTCTCGGCGGAAATCTTTGGGGTCAGGAATGCTGCTGAAATAGCTAACAACGCAGGAAATAATATCAACACAAACGCGATATACAAGCGATAGTTAAAGACTCTGTATAATCTGTCCTATATAATTGACCTTACATTGCGTCAGAGAATATCTTCAGAAGCATGGAAGTAGTATAATTAGTTTAGTACGATTACACTTGTAGAAAGTGCAGACAAGCGGGCATGACAGAGACGCTGGAGAACCGCATTTGTTCATGTCCGACCTTATCTCGATCTCGACTTTAATAGTTAGAGAGAATAAAGTTTCACAGTTTAAGGGGCTAGAGTAAGTATCAGAATTAGATATTAAGTCTTTATTTAACTTCGCAAGAAGAGTTGACGTCCGCCACGACGTAAATTTCAGCTCGAATTAATATTGTACCGCCATCTGACATTTTAAAGAACTAAAGTCTATAAATGTATGTATGGCATGAAAGACAGCCAGTGTAACTAATCCTAATCTCAAAATAATTTCGGTTTAAAAATATTTAATTTTTAGTTGCATAATCGAATTTTACTTATTATTTTGGAACTAAAAACTAGAATTTTAAATAATTTTCGTATTAAAAATTAAAATTTCCGACACAATAGCAAATTAAAAATTTAACTTTTAAAGTTCGAAAATTTAGTTTCTAAAAATTGAGAATTTAATTCGACCAATACTGCTCTAGCTTTCTCTTGTTTTTCAAAAAAAATTTTAAAAAATTTTCAGAGACAGTTTGGAAAATTATATATTCCAAATATATAATAATATTATATACATTAATATAAAAATTATAAAAATATTTATATAATATTATTATTTAATATAAAAATATAAATTTGAAAAGCATTGCTTCTAAAAATTTTATTTGCTTTGCTTTGGCCAGCTGCCACATGCATTGCAATCTTTACACAAACAATTTATCATCCAAAATCCTTTCGTCGCGAACGCTGTTTGAAATATTTTTTATGCTACAAGAACAGAACGAAATAAAAAATATGCCATAAAAAACAAATAAATAAATAAACATATTATCAAGTTTAAACCGTTGCGAAAACTGTTTGTTTATCAACTTTTACTTGCTACAGCACAATTTCATATAGTTTTATATTTTTTTAACGTTTTAAATGTACTATATACGCCTCGATTCCAACCAGTTCAGCAATTATTGTTTGTTGGTGTGAAATGATTTTTAATGCCAAAATAGCCATCAAAGCAGCGCGGCTATATTTCGCCTTCAACTTCGCACGATTTTGCTTTTGTTTATTTAAATACTGCTAATCTTCATAAACACTCCAAGGTGAGAGGAGGCGAATGCCACTAGCATTGCACTAAATAAATATTTATACACATATATATGTATGTACATATATTCTAAGCTAACAAATTTTCGAATGTATTTTTGGAAATACCAAGTCTTACCAAGCGAAAACAAGCCATAAAAGAAGATGAATTAAAACATTTTGTAAATTCGGACATTCCAAGAAGTGCTTAAGGCGCCCAATACCCTTAGCAAAGGGCTGCTCTATGCACAGCGCACAGCAAGCATAAGTGTTAAGGGGGAGAGTGAGTGAAAGAAGAAAATATGTGGAAGTCTCCATACCCGGTTCTTATGATTTTATTGCTGAGTTTGTTTGTACTCGAATTTGCTTGAAAGCTAGACAAGTCAATACTAAATGCATTGAGTGTATATAAATAAAATTGGCAATATGTTTGCAATAAATATACAATAATATATAATAATAAGTGGTCATACACTTAAAATAGAAACAACTTGAATTGCTCGTAAACACGAAAGAGCTAAATTTAGATGCAAACGCATGCTTCTCAATTATTATTATAGTAAAGTGTGGCAATGTGCCTTTTTGCTTCAACGCAAAGCAGCAACTGATGTTGGAAAGGCTTGTGGCATTTGATACAAATTTTCATAAATTTTGCTTGAGTGTAATGGAAAATTAAATGCACGCACACATGCACATTACACAGGTTACTATCTACATTTCGAAAACGGGTTAGATAGGGCGTATAAGCAACTAATGGAAAACAACTACAGTTTTGCTTAGTCTTAAACACCCACAAAGCGTCACTGTGGCAGCTGGACATGGGAATAGCAGCACAGGGGAGACCAAAAAAGCAAAATTATTTAACGGCACTCGAATAATTGCTGAGTTTACATTCTTAAAAGCTCTACATACATATGTATGTTTTTGTCGTGGTTGAAAATGACGTGATCTGTCTAAATTTGAGGCGCCCACGCGCCAGAACAGCAGCCAAGGCTGTGAATATGTATACCAATGGGTGTATGTGCAATTGTAATGCAAATGTCAGCGTGCCGTCAAACGCGAACTTGAACATGGCGAATACGCGAAGGCAAACGGTGGCCGCTGGCCGCGCGCAAACTGCCAAAATAAACTGCGCCAAAATGCAAACGAACAGTTGTTAGTGATTTATTTATTTTATTTCGTTTTTATATTTGTGCCACGATTTATAATTTTTTATATATTTTTTTTCTACAGAGACATTATTTTTTTATTATTTTCTCCTATACAAGTGAGCTCGTCATTAAATTAGCGCTACTCAAGTATGTTTTTCGACTGTTTGGGAATGCTCTTTTCGATTGAAATAAGCTTTTTAATGTTTCACATAAAATATTATTTTGTTTATAGTATTTATTTCCATTAAATGTTCACCGAGTGAGCAAAGTATAGGCTAATCTTTCATATATTCAAAGACGTTGATATTTTCAATACTTTTTTTTTGACAATATTCAACAATATTTATTTTCGCAAGAACGTGAGGCCTGAATGTATTTTCTGGATTTACCTAAATTTGTTATAATAATTATGCCAGTATGTTTCTAGCACGCCGAAGGCAACATCGGTGACCCCATACAATATATAAATATTGTTAGCCTGATGAGCGGAGTTCAATAATTTTTGAGATATCAATCTGAAATTTTGCACAAGTCTTCTTCTTCACAAGTATTATAGCTGCTTATTTTTGTCGGAATTGCTGATATCGGATCACAATTACATATAGCTGCCATACAAACTGAAACATCGGATTTAAGTGTTTGTATGGAAAACTTTTCTATTCGAAAAGATATCTTCACGAAATTTAGTTTTTAGTATTATCTAACACTATCATGTAATATACTTAGAAACTGTTCAGATAGAACCACTATAACATACAGCTGCCAAACAAACTAAATGATTGTGATTAAGTGCTTGTATAGACAAATTTTTTATTTGATTAGATATCTTCACGAAATTCGGCGTGGATTAACATCTAAGGCAGTAATGCAGTCTCCGAAGAAATCTTGCAAATTGGCTCACTATGGCATGTAGCTGTCATACAAATTGAGCGCTCAAAGTTATTGTAAGGAAAGATTTGCATTTCCGTGCATTCTAAGTGAACTTATTTTCTAGTTTTTATTTACTAGCTGCCATTTTGTTATTAAACGTAATGTTATTTTGACAAAATCTTATTTACATGCAATCATACAAATTTTGACAGCACAAAGTCTTCATTTTACCGATTAATTTCACGCACAATTTCTCAACCAAGAAGAAGGAGAAACTTTACATTTTGACGTGTGAATTGATAAACAGACAAATAGCTCATCACGATCTGCGGCTAACAAGTTGCCCGCTACTAACAAGTCACTCACACACTTTCACCGCCCACTCACTTCCCTTTGCACTTTGGCGTTGTAGTAAATATTTATGCGCGAAAGCCAAACAACGCCCACAGCCTACACACCTACACACACACGCACACCTAGATACATACATGCATTGTTGTAAATAAGGCCACAAACAAACAACAAACATTGCCGCTGCTCAGACTCATTTATGATCAATCGTTGTCAGCTGTGGCTGCACACGATGAAATATGTGATCGCGTGGGCCACCGCGAATGGTGTAAGAGAAAGCATAGAACGGCAGAAAAAACAAGTGACAAACAGACGGCAGCCTTCACCGTCGAAAGTGTCAACGCCATCACCTTCACCTCGACAGCCTGCCAAGAGCGCCACGACAAAACTCTGCGTTTCATATACACACATATATACATATATATATATATATATATTAGGGTGTTTTTTTTCTTTTGAACTCTTAATTTTTTTCAATTCCGCCACGAAATTTTCTTGGAAATACCCTAAAAAAATTCCTTGAAAATTTTATTCCTTAATATTAGCATTAAGAACTGGACCAAGGCATGTAAAATTTTCCATAGAAAATACACTACAATCGTGATTTTTTATCTTTAAATCTACCTACAGATCAGAGGTCTTTTATGGCATCGCTTTGACTTGTATGCGATTTTCATAGATATTTTATTACGTACCATCTGTGAAAATTCTATAACGCCTTACTTAAAAAGCCAAATATCTCGAGAAGTATTAATGATAGCGATTTTGACCTTAGACTATTTTTGTAGCTAATAAAATTTCCTACAAGTTTCTCCTGATCTGTTTTTCTGTAGCTCTTGTCATTTACCGGATAAATACAAAAAAAAAAAACACCCTAATACATATATATATATATACCCTAATATATATATTTGTTTGTGTTTCGCTGTTCGTGCTTTTCGTCGTGATTTGCTCACGTTCCTCGCCTTCGCCAATTGTTTACGCCGCCTGTCAAATGGATATTTAGTGTTTTGCTTTTGCTTTCGCATCCGTTTTGTGTTCTAAACGAAAGTCATTGGCGCACAAACACATGCACAGTTGTAAGTGCGTACGTACAAATTTACGTCATTATTTCATTTTCGCTAAACGATCGTCTATATACTATAGTTTTTTATATTTGTTCTGAACACTTTTGCATGGTCCGAGGCGTATTACCCGAACACCTCGATTTTCCGTCCGTTCGTTGGTTTTGCTGCGCCTACGCCTACAATGTGGCACTTTGCCGCTGTTTCAACTGCTTCTTCTTCTTCTTGTTTCAAGTGAGTTTGCTGAAAATATATACTTTTGGATTTTGCTTGTTCGTTTGTTTTGGGGGAAAAGATGAAAACTCGCATTGAACACTTGCGTCAGTTGAGAATTTCACTTCGATCAAGTTAGACACTCGGCGCTGTGGTCACACCAGAGTTCGCAATAATTCCAAAAAATATTTCCAACATCGTTTTAGTGTACAGTTTTTAAGTGTTTTCAAAAATAAAATGGCTGTAAGTGACATTTAGCATATGCAAATACATATATATAGTATATATATGGTGGAAAATATACCGCTTCTTAAGCTGTAAATGCGATTTCTGCTTCAACATCAAAGCCTAATCAAATCAAATGGTTAAATAGTTCCCGCAACAGCACAAAATTCCAAAAAAAATGTCGGGATTTAATTTTGTTTGCACAGCATTCGATTGGAAATTATTAAAAATTAAGAAATTGTTTTGATTGAGTCACTATAACATATAGTTTTCATACAAACTGAACGAATTGGAATCAAGTGCTTGTATGGAAAACTCTTTCATTTTACGAGATATCTTCACGAAATTTCGTATGAGTTACTTTCTAAGGCAATATTGCAATATCTAAAGAGATTGTTCTAATCGAATTACTATAGCATATAGCTGCCATACAAACTAAACGATCGGAATGGAGTGCTTGTATGGCAAACTTTTTCATTTGACGATATATCTCCATAAAATTTGGCATGGGTTATTGTCGAAGTTTAATTAATATTTATTTGTATAAATGATTTATAAAAAAAATGCCATATAACGCTTGCAGCGCACACACACACAAACACACAACCGTTTGTAGAAATGCAATAAAATATTTGCATTTGCAATTATGGCGCCTTTCAATTATTAATTAAATGAATTTAATTGCAACTGATTACTGAATTTATGTATTTCAAAATCATATTTAACAACAAACATGTATACACACACAAACATGCACGCACACACATTACATGACATACATAATGCTGGGTACGGAGTAGGACTTAAACCACAACCGTCAATAATTTGCAATTAAAATAAAAAAATTATTTAATTATAATTGCAATAGAATGATATAGGTTCATTAAAAGCGTTTATTTGCTTTCGCGCCGCTTTTGTTGTACGTGAGCACACGCTTTGTTGCAGTATTTTAAGCAAAAACTGTTTAAAGACACACGAAACACGTGATACTCGCACAATTTTAGTTAACAAATAGTTATAAAGCACGGCATAAATATCTCAACGAAACACGATAATATTAATTCTATGATTTGTAGGCCCAACTAGCATTTCTTTAATTATTGGAATGGCATTATTTTTAGCAGCCGGCTGCTGCTTCCTCGGGTTTCGCTATTAAAAGGCTGATGTGTAAATAGCGGAAATATTTGCTCATATTGCTTTGGTGGTTTTAATTTGTAAATGATGTCTTCTTTTTAAAACTCGAAACTATATTTTGTCCATAAATTCAAAATTGTTGCTTGCCATATTTGCAGCAATAATTGCTAAACGGAAAGCAATAAAATGTACTTCCGTTAAGCTTAAAAAACAAGAAAAATATAATTTCACAGTTTACGCGATAAAGCCCATTTACCAAACCAAACCATGTTTTAATTTTTTTTGCCACATAAAACTGATATCAAACTGAAACTGAGCAATAATATGTGGATGAAAAGAAAATGGCATGTCCAGCCTTCCTTTAACATTTCCCGGAAAGAAATCCAGCTTAGAGTCCAGCATATACTAATGTGATCAAATTGAAAGGTGAATTTTTTTGAATCCGCTCCTTCTGCAATACACTTATGCCAACGAAATTTCCAGTCACCATAGCACTTTGAAAAATCCTCCATCGTGATGGCATCAGAGCCTTCTTCGATTCAGCCTTTAATCCTCAATTGAGTCAAAACGGTGTCCTCGGTGTGGTCATGTGAGTTTGCTTAATAGCCAGAAATTACCCGAAGGTAAATCAGACGAATGCGGTGGTTGCGGTATTTATGGATCTATAAATATTCCCTCTATAATTCGTGCCACGTTGAATGTGGGGAATTTCTCTTCCTGTAGTACAATACTTATTTTCTGAACGATTTGAGGACTTTTGCACAGAAAGTTCGGCACTATATAGGACGAATCTGTCGGCCGAAAACAAGTTTGGATACTGGGTGTTTGGACTAGGTTGTAATGTCTTTTGTTTGAGTCAAAAAAAGTAACAATCACTTACATGATCCTTTGGTTCGGTTCAATAGCTCTAACTTTAACATGAACAAGTTTTTTATTGAACCTAGCGACATGGTCCTTCTCTTAACTTGAACTCCCCGCTCCAGGCAGCTCTGTTCCAGCACTAACGTACAAAAGACCATTTCTTACATATTTTAACCTCTCAGCAAGTGTTGATACTTCCGAAACTCCATACATAATTCAAACGGGCTGCTCTAATCCCCTTTCATGGAATACTGTAATTGGCGTGAAAGTAGCACAATTGCGGAGAATTCTGACTGATATTTACATGCGCTCCCTCAGCTGCATGACAGCGCGTTTGGATTGCAGTGAACTCATTATACCCTGAGTTGGTTAATATTAAGTAAACAACAGAGTTTGTAATATCCAGAACTTTTTGGGATATCGAGCTGAAACTTTGCACACTCCTTTTTCTCCCCAAGAAGCAGCACATTTGTCGACAATGCCAATATCGGACCACAAAAAAATACACCTCTCTTACAAACTGTTCGATCAAAATATAGTCTTGCAAGGAAAGCTTTTTTATGTGACACGGTATTTTTACTTTACGATATTTGGCATAGATTATTTTCTAAAGCAGTGGTACAAACTTCGGAGATATTGTTTATATCGGTGGACTAAGGCAAACAGACGTCATGGCTGTCATAAAAAGTGATCGATCAAAAGCAATATAAAATCTCTATATAAATCTATTTTCCTGTTTAAGTAACTTCAATTCGAATTCGAATGATTTCGATTCAATGTGGCTATAAAGGGTTAGCAAAATGTTGTCCCTTGGATGTAAACCATTGGCAGGTTGGATTTTCAGACTCAGTTATAAATATAGTTGCCATAGAAATATGCACCTGTGTAGGGTATCATGGATTCGGTGCAGCCGAATTTAACTGTTTTTCTTGTTTTGACTGAAATTTAATTACCGGTGGTCAACTAATAGGCATGTATAAAAAAAAAAATATACCATAAAATCTGGTTTAAAAATCCGGGAAAACAGCGACGAAGCGAATAATTGAAATGCGGTTGAAAGCAAATTTGTGTTTAATTGAATACGTTGCGCTCACTTTTTCCGCCGCAGCAAAGTGAAAAATGTTTCTCTTCACTGCAGTGGGAACACAGCGAAGGGCAGAGTGTGTGTACGGAGGTGCGAATGACAATGATTGATATGGTTTTTCAGCAACTCTGATATAACGCGATATTAAAATGCAAAAAATCATCTCTTAAATACTTCTGTTTATATAAATAATAATAGTGCCTGCAGAAAATAGAACAATTTAAAAAACTTCGTTTTAGAACTATGGTACAAAAATCTTCTTCAACGTTTCATATTACTGGGGTGTTCGTTTAAACTTCTTAGCCTAAAATTGTGTTTTAAAGACGACGGAATTTCTTAACTTACGAAATCTGTATAAAAACGACTTCCGCTAGCCACTACAGTTGGTTCACACTTTTTTGCTGGTTGATTGGCGTAAACCTTTAATATACTCCCAGAGAAAATAATCTAGAAGCGTTAAATTGCATGATTTTGATGGTCTTTTACTGGACTATTTCTCGAAATTAACGAGTCGCCAACCTTTGCACGCCATGTGTTTATGTTGAGACGTGAAATATGAGGCGGTTCACCCTCCTGTCAGAAAATAAGATCGTCCGCATCGAATCATTTCAAAAGAAATAAGATATAGCTGATGCCGCCATACCTAGATTCACATCAAACGGTAAATTTTTGGGGACACAATTGCCTTTCCTGGACCACACGAAAATTTGACTTACTCTAATGGCGACAATTTTGTTTGTTGACAGAAGTGAGCCTTAGCTGAGAAGATGATTTTTTGCTAAAAACTTAATGTGAATTTCTGAATTCTGTGGAAAAATTTGTGAAATTTTTTTTGGGATCGGATTACTATAGCATATAGCATGTGTACCGGTATGAAGTGATCGTTAAAATACAAATATGTTGGTAGAGAACATCTGTTGTGAACGAGCCTTAATTTTTTGTTTGGTTGGCATGACACCAGTCAAACATATTTAATAACCTTTTGAACAACTACATCAAATTTTTTCATTGTGTTGAAAATATCAAATTTTGTACCGAAAAGTGCTGATTTGCAGAAAGCATTAATTTTTTGTTTCCATTTGATGAAAAGTCCTGCAGTCTCGCATTGAATTTTTGTCGAGGTGTATGGTGATCATGCTTTGCTGTGAGGAATGAAGAACGTGGAAGACCACCAAATAAATTTTAAGACACCGAACTGCAATAAATATTGGGTGAAGATGATACCTGGAGTCAAAATCAATGATGGCTGCTATTCAATATTGCTCAACAAACAATTTCAGACCGTTTGGAAGCTACGGGAAAGATTGAAAAATGTTGAAAGTGGTTGCCACCTGCATTTTATGAAAGGCAAATGGAACACCAAAAGAAACACTTGTCAATTTTTGTTTCATAAACATGCAAGAAAATGAGTTTCACATAGAATTTCACCGCCGATGAAAGTTTATTTATTTTAAGAATCCTGTATAGAGAAAAGCATGGGTTAATCCAGCACAACTATCAATATTGACTGCACAAAAAAGGTCGATTCGGTAAGAAGGCAATATTCGGTGTTTTGTGGGGTCAGAAGGTTGTGGTATACTATGAGCCTGGTGGAACTATTAATACTAATTTCCATAGATAAAAACTGATCAATTTGAACCATATATTGATCAAAAATCCACCAAAATTGGCCTAAAGACACAGCAAAGTTATCTTGTTACACGACAATGCACCTGTCCTCAAAGCAAAATTGATTCAGGTTGCAATCAAAGTACTTGGTTGACAGCTGCTAACCCATCCGCCGTATTCACTAGACTTGCCACTTTCCGATTACTATTTGTTTACATCGATGGCTACAACATTCGAGAATATATTTCACATCACGTCACTACATATGTATATCATATAGCTGACATACGAACTGAACGAGCAGAATCAAGTTCTTGTAAGGAAACTTCTCTATGTGTGTAGGATATTCTAGTTTCGGTGTAACCGAAGTTAATATTTTTTCTTTTTTGTTGCTTCTGATTACAACACACTATTGTTGTGCTGTTGTGCCTCACGTATGTTTTCCTTGCACAGATTGTAACCGCGAATGTTGAGCGAAATTTCTATCACAGACAAGGTAAAAAAATTAAATGCTAAAGTGAATATTTGCGAGCGCAAACAATGCAAACGAAGGCGCTCAAAAGTAAAATCCATTAAACAGTGCCCTTTGTCGGGAATTTCGCCAATTATTGCTGTGCCGCTTTGTGTCGAAAATGTTTTGAATTTTTGTGAAAATCGAATTTTTTTCAATTTTATTTTCAACACATTTTATTGGGATTTTAGCGAAATTGCTCGTCAATTTTCATTTCACATTTTTGGCTTTCGCCACGCTGCTTCTTCGTGCGAGGCTCAAGCGCAAAAGTACGTGGTGCGGTGGTGCGGGGGTGCTGCGCGCTGTGTGTGTGCAGTTAGGAATTTATCGCCATTTAGTGAGCCCTCTGTGTTTAAGGCAATTTAAATTCGTTTATTTGCTCTCTGTCTCAGCTTGCTTGAATCGCTTGATCTCATTTTCATTGACTCGATTTTGTGGTCAGAGTAACAAGTGTGCACACATGCATTTGCGACAATTATAACGCTGGCATCTTGCCACATCTAATTTGGGTTTGCATGAAAGCGAAAAGAAAGGCACTAAAAGCTTTGAAAAACACATATAAAATAAAATATTTATTATAACACACATACATAAGAATATTATAATTAAAATATATAATTTACATATATACATATTGTCACCAAAAATGCAAAATAATGTAACATCACTTTTCATAAGTTTATAGGCGAAGAAAAAACGTTATAAAAGAAACCACTCACATTGAAACCAAATTTGAGTTTTCGTTATAAAATGGTTATATATAGGTTATAAAAGGGTTATATATTGGTTATAAAATGGTTATCTATTGGGTTATCTATTGGGTATAGATCGGTTATATCTGACAGGTGAAACATGTGTTGAATCGTAAGAAATGAAAAACTCAACTTCGATTTTTTTGATGATGCATTGTTTTGCATTTTAAGTAACGATATATAATATACGAGTATATGCATATAATATAAACAAAATCTATATAAACACTTGTTTACTATTTGCAGTAACTTTTAAAATGTTGTTGAATTTTCCGCTATTATTTTCCTTTCCATTATATTGCTCTAGTTTTCAAGCAGAAAAAAATTGGAATGAAACAACGCTTTGTGCCTAAAATAATCATTTCAAGTTTTTACAATTTTTTCTCTAGGCCAAACGTTCTTTTAGTCATGGAAATATATATTGAAAACAAATATTTTCGCAAACAAAGCATGAAATGCTCGCTAATTTTCAAAATATGAAATGGCCAATTACATTTGTCTTTGTAACGGCGAATTGATCTCTGACCCATAGCGAAGGCAAATAATTGTTTTGTAGGGATATATTTAGACGCATTCGCTCGCGCGCAAATATGTGCAGTATTGCCATTTGTAAACTTTTTCAAACACTCGCATTTATATACCACTCTTTCGTTGTTTGTCTTATACTGTTTATGTTTATGCTTTTTGTTTGCAAACATAAATATTTTTGACAAAAGTTCGGAAACGGAAAAAATGCTTACTCTGTTATATATTAAAAACATATACGATATACATATACATATGTATATGTTTACAATGGATGAATGTAATCTGGTGGCTAATAGATGAGTCTGGTTTAAGGGGAGACCCTGCCTTAGAAGCTTAAAAAAATCGATGTTTTTTATTTTTGCTTAAGTCTCTTTAAAAATAATCTTAGAATATGTCCTTAGAGTTATAGATGGGAATTCGAAATATTTTCGAAGCTAGAAGGGAAATAGTGACCGAGCGTCTAGCAGATATATTAGCGCTTGGGCAGAAAGCGAAAACTTTGACGCGTGATTTCTCGATTTTTCATTTTTACGAATTTTCTTAATTGGCGGACAAAAGTCAAGTTTGAACATATATTTAAACAACACAAAGTAAAATTTTTTTGAATCAAAAACCACTTTTTTTCATTTAATTTTTAGAAGTCAAATTATTAAAAAATATGAATCTCTTTGAATTTTTCGTTTCCGATAGAAATTGCGACCTGCTTCCTGTCCGCCCTCCGACAAATGCACATGCGAGATGCATCGGGCAATTGCTTCCCAAAGACAGAATATCAAAGATTTCGTATCAAAAAAATTTGTGAATGATGTTTAAATATATAACTATAAGCCCTCGAAATTTCGCTTTAATACATTATTTCTTTCCCTCTCAAAAAAATCCTCAAAAATCGATTTTTTAAGCCCCTAAAGCAGGCTCCCCCTCTTAATGTTTGGCTAACAAGTTTGTCATAGTCACAATACAATGTGGCGCATATTTTTGTGGTGAAACAATTTATGAATTTCCTGCTCTCCAAACTGGTCGTTCACGATGAATTGCTTTACGTAGACGCCTCAAAATGGCCCAATAGTGCACAATTTGATCGTATCGAATGAATTTATGATGAGTTAAACAACGTTAGTCAAAGTAATCGATCAGCAGCATCTTGATTTTTGACCGAATTGGACGGAGGTGGTTTTTCGGTGTCGGCTCTTTGCAGCGCTATTCGCTAGTTTGTTGGGCAGTTTCGCCATATATTCCAAGTAATCTCCACCAGTTGTAACATACTTAAGCCAACGATTATTCCAGTTCTCGAAGCATTTTTCATAAGAACTTTTTGGGAAATACTTCAGTTCCTTCAGCAAATTTTGTTTTATCTCTTCGATCGACTGAAAACGGGTTCCACGGAGTGGCAATTTTATTTCAGAGAACAAGAAAAAATCCCACGGAGCCAAATCAGATGAAAATGGTGGTTGATTGATGGTATTCATTGTGTTTTTGGCTTTAAATTCGGTCACATTCATGGCTCCATGCGATGGTGCGTTATCGTGTAAAATCCACAAGTTGTTCATCCACAATTCTGGCCGTTTTTGGCGGATGTTCCCTCGCAAATGACGCTTTTCGGCCAAATAAAACTCCTTAGCTAATTCAATCCATTCCTATGATTGTTGACTTCTTTGCATGTCAAACTAATTAACCCATGACTCATAGGTATCACAATGCTCTCCATGACTGTGGGATCGGAATTCGCACAATCAAGCATGTCCAAAGAGACCTGTTTACGGCACGCTTTTAAAAAAAAATTCAGCTTTATAGGGACGAGTCGGACAAGAACGCGTTTCATACCAAAAATATTGACCAAAATCATTCGAACGGACTCGGGAGAAATGTCGAGCTTTTTTGCAATCTCTCTCACACTTTTACAGACGATTACTTCTCTTTTTTAATATTTATAGTACGTCAGTTTTAGAGGTCGAGGATCGTCCGTAACGAGGCATTTCTTCAACGATCTTTCGAGCATCTTTGAAGGATTTGTGAGATTTGAAGAGATGTTGTGTTCCTCTCCAATCTCTCAGCTGCCAACTCGAAGATTTTCAAGCACTGTTTCTTTAATATTTTCGAACTTATTCTCATTAACAGAGGTGGATGGACTCAAATTTCTTGAACTAGTCCGGGTTAAATTTGATCACATATTTTAGGTTAGATTAAAACCCAACTGCTGCCCAATACAAAATATTTCCGGTTTAAATACAAAATATATTTGAACAAAATTACCCTTCCAACGGCAACCACAACATTTTCCTTGTTTTTATTGTTTGGATATATTCGAATGCAAATGACGGATCAATTTATAATTTGACAACAAGCTTTATTCCAATTAACATTTAAACAAAGTTTTACTGGATTAGATTTTAAAATTTTTAAAGTCAAAGTCAAATGCTTAGTCAAATACCATGAACTTTGCATGACTCACGGTATACACGTTGTGGCATTATATGTGTTTTGACGCTAGAAGGGGAAAGGTCTCATGCGTCACATAATTTAAGTATTAAACGGCTTTTAACCTGATAAACCTTTGTGTAATTCATAGTCCAAACTTTGCTCCATTCCAAACAAACAAAGTTTTGAAAAATTTACTGTCCGTTGCGTTGTTTTATCTGTTTTTTGCTGAAGGTTAAATTGTGTTTTTATGCGGTTAAATGTTGCATGCCCAGCGTTTGTTATTTTGTAACGAAAAACATGATTTTTTTTTTCTGGCATAAACGAGTTTTGAAACCAGAATGAGACCATTGTTGTCTAAAACAAATGTTTGTTGCTGATTATAGCTAATAAAATGGCAGAGAGGAAACAATAAATGCCATAATTTTTGGGAAATATTCAACAAGGCGATGTCGTAATACAAAAAGTACTTGAAATCTACGCAAATTAGCATAAAATTTCTGTCACTGAAATCCCATGAAGTGCCAGCCATTGGCCCAATTACTACAGTTATAGTTATATTTTTAGACTCACATAGGCACTCATGGGCACATGTGGTTGTAAGCGTATGGCAGAGTGTGTGTATATGCAGATAAGTGGCAGGTTTTGGTGTTTTTGTTGCTTGAATAGTTTTTTGTTCTCAGACGTCGAACCCAAAATTTCTGCCTAAGGTCAATGAAGCAATTATTGCCGGAATAAAAACAAACAAAGGCATGCCATAAGACAAAAGCAGCGGCACTTTATTAATTTAACTAAAAGTAGGGTTGTAATGTCGGGTTTGCTACAGGTTTTTAGGTAAATGTGGCGACGTCGCATTAGGTTTCAGCATAGATGGTGCCACCTATTGACTTTAAAATAACTAAGCAGCTGATATTCCTTAAATCCAGCATAAGGTAAAATTTAAGCCGATTTCACCGGCCAATTTTATTAATATGTATATCTCACATAAAAGCAGCAATCCTACACAAAAATTTGAGCATGAACTTTTTATGGTGCTGATTTTCGAGTGAAAATTGAAAATTTTTGCTATCGTATTTGCCTAAGAGCTCAGCTGTTGCATTACAAAATGGCTTGATATGAGAAGTAGGTGCGGTTATGTTATGATATTACTGGACAAACGAACGAGTTCGATAGAAGGTATCGAAATACCAGCGCTCGGTAGGTTAAAGTCGAATACAATCACAATGTGAATATGTGATTATCAGAAAAAATTATTAGTTCCCAATTTAAAAGTCAACAGACACATAGAACCACTGTCACAAGGAAAAGGCGTTTGTTGTGAAAAGTAACCACATCAAATGTTCAAAGCGAACAATGTGGCGATATTTTTCATTACTCGATTAATTGGAAATGGAAATTTTTGAGTTTAAAATTTTTACAGAAATATGTCTAGCCCTCAAAACTGCCCTCATGCCTATGCCTCAGTATTCCTCTATTATTCGTCTCAAAAAAATTCCGCAGCCGCCACTGTCCCAAACATTATAGAGCAACTCAAATATATCGAAAAAATAGCGTTGATAGTATATAGAGGAAAAAATTTCACAGGGATGAGCCTTTGGAGCCGACCGATTACTCGAAAAGTACCAGAAAGTATGTCAAGGACTCCTTTGGACATAACAATTTTGATGAGAGTGAGAAAACTGCACAGTTTTTTAACTTGAACCGCATCGAAAATATATGAGGAGATATCAAAGCATGTGTTTTCGATAAATTACTGAATAATAAAGCTGTTTAGAGCGGCAATAGATACGGCGTATAGATGTAGTTGGTTAGTGAACCCCGTAACGTTACTTAATCTATTTTCTAACATGTAAATCAGCGCTATGTCTAGTATGTACTCAGTAGCTACTCGAATCGATGAGAAAAGTTCACGATTTAGAAAAATTTTAGGGAGAAGATACGAAATATCCATTTGGGCTATTTTCCTTGCGCACGCAAACTAAAGGAGCATAAAAAATACACGTGGGTAAAGCACGTGCGAAGAGGAGGGGGAACAAACTGTGGGCGCTACGCTATTGAAGTGTGAGCAAATTCACCGCTTGAATTTCATTAATTTTAAGTGATACGGCAAATATATGCAAAGTAACTGATATTACGGTATAAAGTGTTTGTTGTTATTGTTGTTATATCGCCGTTGTAAGGCGATAATTTACACCATTTATGAGCCGAGCACGATACTTGTTTGTTGTAGATCATTAATTTTATTTATTTTGATAAAATTTATGACATTGTTGTTGTTTTTGTTGTTGATGTGGTCATTATTTAAATTTTCGGCGCCACCGACGTAGCCGCGTTGTTATTTACGCTTTGCATTTTAATTAATTGCGACAAATATTAGCTCTCGCAATGGCAACAAAAGCAACAACAAACACTGTTGGCGGACAAGTGTTGATTTGCAACCACTGACGCAACGACAAGAATGCCACACAACGCTTGATTTATGATGGAGTGCGGTTGCAACATGTTGGCGACGATTTGTAGGGCGTTTTCAATTATATGTGGTATTATTATTTGTTATTGTTGTTTTTGGTTTCCGCAAAACTATGTAAATCAATTTTCATTGATTAAGCGCAACTATTTATTTGTGTGATGCGGCATTAGCTTGTATAGATCAAAGCTGATTGCGTGTGAGCGCTGAAAAGTAGGCTAAAAGTATGGAAAGGGATAATGCTTGATTCATTGATAAATGTAAAGTCAAAACACACAAACACACACACACATGCGATTTTGTTTCCATATTTAATACCGTTATAATAAGTTACACTCATTCTACTCTTTGCAGCCCCGCAACAAGGAACAAGAACAAGAAGTCCTCAACTGGATCTTCGCTGTGTTGGGCGAGAAAGTGCCCGCCGGCCAATACGAAGATATACTCAAGGATGGCATTGTCCTCTGCAAGTTGATCAACAAACTGGCTCCCGGCTCGGTGAAGAAAATCCAGGAGCGTGGCACCAACTTCCAGCTGATGGAAAACATTCAACGCTTCCAAGCGGCGGTCAAGAAATACGGTGTGCCCGAAGAGGAAATCTTCCAAACAGCCGATCTGTTCGAACGTCGTAATATTCCACAAGTGACGCTGTCGCTGTACGCTCTCGGACGCATCGTAAGACGAAATGAGCTTAGCATTTTCATTTCAATGCTCATTCAAATGTCATTTCTTTTGTTTTACAGACTCAGAAGCACCCAGAATTCACTGGTCCCTCACTAGGCCCCAAAATGGCCGAGAAGAATGAGCGCGAATTCACCGAGGAGCAATTGCGCGCTCACGAGGGACACCTTAACCTGCAGATGGGCTACAATAAGGGCGCCTCACAGTCGGGCCATGGCGGTTTCGGCAACACGCGCCATATGTAAGCAGCCGCTGGAGAGTTTCCTAATTTACCTATATGTAGTCAGTTGATTTGGCGTTGTTTTTCTATGTAAAAGCATAAATTTTTTTATTACTTTTTGTTTAGCTAACTTTTTTAATTGAAAGGGCATTATTTTTGGGGCATTTTCCTTTAGTCATTATTTCTAATATAAATTGTAATAAATAAATAAATGAAATAACTAAAATTTAATACATACACTTTACTGCTTTACACTTTACTCTCCAAAAAATTGGTGTACATCGGATCACTATAGAATATAGGTCAGGCTAGGTTAGCCTGGTAGGTTAATAAGCCACCCATAGATCAGTTGGAGTTTAGATGGAATTTAGTTACGAGATCCATGAGGAGTAGTTATCCTTCAGGATGCCTGCGCTTGACGCGAATTTCAATAGACTCTGTGGCCTCACCTCTTCCAGTGTCTCATACAGTGGGGTCAGAAAAGTCTTGCTAGTGCGGGATAAGTTCACATGAGAAGCTTCATTGTTCCCCTGTAGCCTTGCTCTTAACATTTCCCGCAGTCTTCTCGATCTGTCAGCCCTATTTGACAGGCATGGGCCGCGACCAGGCAGTGACCATTGAGTATTGCCATAATTTTCTTCTTAAGGCATTTCTGGCCGATATGCCATACGAGGTTACTGCTTTGATTGCTGCTTGACTGTCTACTTAGATGTTGATTTTGGTGTTGCCTGCTGGTGCAATAGACGGTCGCTTCGCGAACTTCGTAATAGGAAAGACCTCTCCTTGAAGTATAATGGAGTGGTTCGACTGCTTAAAAAGCTGGTTTACACTTCTTTCCTAACTGAAAATGGGATCATGTAGCCGGAGCTAGCCAAGCCGCCATTGTCCACTCAGCTATGTCCGAAGATTCTATACTGTAAGTAAATTCTCCTACAGCCAGCAATCGTTACGTACAGCACAGCGAGCTTGCTTCCATTGGCTTCCGGTACGTGGATTTCCATACGCCTGTCCACCATACTACTACACCGTAGAGCAGAATTTGCCCTAAAATAGCTGTGTAGCACCAGTATATGAAAGAGGGTGAGAGCCCTCAAGTTCTGCCGAGCATCTGCTTACACGCATATAAGGCATAGGGTTGGCCTACAAACTGAATGATCGGAATAAAATGTTTGTATGGAAAACTTTTTCATTTTAGGAGATATCTTCACGAAACTTGGCATCGCTTACAGTCTACAGTAGTCCGGTATGAACGGTTCCAACAAATGAGCAGCTGTTTGAGGAGAAAGGACGTTTGCCAAATTTAAGTTTGATATCTCGAAGACTGAGAAACTAAATCGACTCAGCTCGTCACCGTGCCCATTTATGTACATACATATACTTTACAGGGTCTCCAAGCTTTCTTTCCTGGTGTTACAAAACTGTGTTGTAAACTTAATATTAGATATACTGCTGAGGGTATAAAAAAGTATTCCCGGTAAACATGAATGTCGAGTCTTAAGATAAGTATAAATGTTCTTCTTACAAGTTCGCTTAAAGAATTTATTGAATGCATATTGCCTCTTAAAATTAAGCCACCTACACACAGTTTTGCTTTGAAAAAACTAAAGCAAATAAGTAATAAAATACCACGCTCTCCTGCAACTCTGGTTAGATTACATAAT
Source organism: Bactrocera neohumeralis (assembly GCF_024586455.1). Classification (NCBI taxonomy): domain Eukaryota; kingdom Metazoa; phylum Arthropoda; class Insecta; order Diptera; family Tephritidae; genus Bactrocera; species Bactrocera neohumeralis. The sequence goes on from NC_065919.1 coordinate 5,061,868, forward strand.
AAAATGTTGAATTTCTTCAATCCAGTTCCGGATGCTGCCTTAAATACTCAGCGTTGAAGGTGAATTATTGATTAAATTGTTTGTGTAAGTGGATTTGTGCTGCCACTGCTAAGTGCGTATGTGTGTAACAGCATCGTTTATGGACGGACAATGAAAATAATGTGTTAGGTGTGGCCAGATGTCAATAAAAATAATATGAAAATATATTTGCAAATAAATAAATAACCATGAACCAGCGCAAGATGAGTATATAGGTGAGTACATGAAAAGCACATCTGTTCACAATATCCACGCCCACACATGACGGCGAACCTCGAACGTCGTCTTCTCGCGGTGATTTGTTTGCTAATTCACGTATTTTGTTTTGGCCATACCTGTGGCGGTAAACCTGTGTGTAAACACAGGCGGGTATACACATGTAGAGTATGCTTTAGTATGCGCACATTTGCAATTCGGTTTCATCGCTCATGTCGGTTGTGGTATTTATCTAATTTTATTTATGCACTCAATTACAAGCACACCTATACACTCATCCATATAGTTACATTATTACAGTTACCAGGTGCTCGTTCAAATGGCAGGTGCTTTGCACACGTCCGCTTACATTTACTAGTACACACACACACACCTACACAAATTCAGGCGAGCTTACACCGTCGGGCGAGCGTTTGAGCGCAGATTTTCGCTTCTGCAAATACCGTCTAATATAATAATTTATTGATAAAACTTACTACTAACCGCAGAGGTGTGCTCATCATAAACGCAGGCATAAACGTTTCTATGTATATTAGGGTGGGCCAAAAACAAAATATTTTTTTATTCTTGTAAAATTTTGCTACAGGATAACGAGACGAGTTGAATCCGGATGTCTGTCTGATGATGATCACCGGCGGATACTGAATGGACAGCTGGTACAGCTCATCGTCCTATCGATTCCATCGATATTCGTAGTTGTCAATGCGCAAAGGACCATAAATCTTCCGCAGAACCTTTCCATCGAAAACTCGCAACGTCGACTCATCAGATCACATATCAACCTCCATGCCTCTGCACCATATAGTAGGACGGGAATAATGAGTGACTTATAGAGTTTGGTATTTGTTCGTCGAGAGCGACTTTACTTCTCAATTGCCTACTCAGTTCGAAGTACCATAGCACCTGCTCACAAAAGTTATTTTGCGTTGGATTTCGATGCTAACATTGTTGTTGGTGTTAATACTGGTTTCAAAATAGACGCAATTAGCCTGGTCGGGAGTGCGACGACTGTTTGTTTGATGACAAGAGATATTTCGTGCCAGACCCATCTGCTTCGCTTCCTTATCCAGTTTGGAGAAAGCAAAACCAACTTCGCGGATGTTGAGGCCTATGATACCAATATCATCGGCATAAGCCAGCAGCTGTACACTCTTATAGAAAATCGTATCTACTCGAATAAGCTCTGCAGCTCGAATTATTTTCTCCAGCAGTAGATTGAAGGGAGAAATTATTGCACGATAGGGAGTTGCGGGTATACCAAATTCAGATATAGTGGCATAAAGGTAGCTCCTTTTCGCTATGTCAAAACGGGCATTAAAATCGACGAAGAGGTGGTGTGTCTCGATACCACGGATCTTTTCCGGCTATCTTAATCCGCATATATCGGCTAAATGTGAGGTACCTTAAAAAAATTGAGCAGATGAGAACTTGCTCCAGCCCGTATATAGCAAACATCAGGATTTCTAAACATTCGGCTGACTTTACTATACTTTACTTTTATATACTATAGATGATGGTTTTTTTGGTACCTTAATGAAACTCACAGCTTTTTTGGGGTAAATACTACCCTTATCTCACATATCCTCACATAAGACTTTCAAATTTCACAAAATGCCACCCGTTAATATTAATTTTAAGACCTCATACTTTGCTGGTATTTCTTTCGTCATTTCGAAGCATGTTTTCACGGAAGTTAAGGAAAAAAATACTGTTTTTTTGTCCACCCTAATGTAAACATATGTGTCCAGTTGACGGTAGTTGCCTACACATTTGATTATTTCAAGTTTTTGCTCACTTTCTGAACACTTCAGGAATATACATATATATTGCATGTGGATTTAAGTTTTTCTTTTCATGTTTGCTTAGAACTGTATAAAAAGTTATTACATAAGTGCGTTTTGTCTCAAATTGGGCTAATAAGGCCTTCTGAATCTTCTACATGTGTTGTGTTAGTTGGTTGCATGTTTTTTGTTTGAAAAAATTTTCATATCTGCAGAATCAATTATTACCAACGAGAATTGGCAGTTTTTTTGCAATTTTTGCTCGCTATTCTCTTGCACACTGCCTTCCTCATAGGCCAACAGCACTTTCATTTCGATTTACACAAAATGCAATTAAACAAATTCCACTAATCCTTGTAATTTTACTTGTTCACCATACCTGCGAGGCGTAATTGAATTCTATTGGTTTTATGCGTGTATAAAGTTGGGCGTGCGAGGCATCACGGGGATTAGTCGCGCAGATTGTGACATATTTATCAGCTTTATGGCGCAGCTATTGCAGCGTTTCGCAAAAACCATCTATTCTGAGACATTTGTGAAATTCACAAAAGGAATTTAATATTTCCAAGCTAAGCTCTTTGAGCAAAATTGCTTTCTGAGAAGGAAAATACTATGTGTTTTCTGTGGAAGAAGGTAAAGCGCATAAATATACAAGTAAATATGTATTTCCAATAAAAGAATATCACACATCAATTAAGGAATTTTTCGTGGTGAATTTATTTAAAAAAACAAAAAAGAAATTGTTATTAAATATTTTGTTCATATATCAAAACGTTTGCATTTCTTGTTCAATCTTCCTAACCACCGTTATGTAGAAGTAATCAAAAGTGTCATACTATATTCTGTGGCAACAAAAATTGCCAGTTAACTTTAAATGCAGCTCTTTGTTTGTATTGTACATATTTTTTGAAAAAACGCAAAATATAATATATGTATATGAGTTTTAATTAGAAATTCTTGAGTTTTGATTTTTGTTAATATGAAATAATTATATGTCATCTAAAAAACTCACAACTGATTTTCAATTAAGCTAAACACATTCACCTCTATCTTGATATATAGAATAGATCTGTTCACCCCGCGACTACTTCCTGTTCTCAAATCACAAAAGAATGCTCGCTGGGAAGAAATTTTTGTCGAATGAATTGGTGATCGTCGAAACTGATGCCTATTTTGAAGCAAAGGACAAATAGTACTACAAGAATGGTATGGAAAGTTGGAGGCTCGCTATAATCAGTATATCATCTTTTAAGGGATATGTTGAATAAACGACGAAGTGTGCCAAAAAAAAATTGTTTTACTGTGGCCGGTCGGAGACTTTTCAATTGAATCAAAGGTATATATAAAATATATAGTACACGTAAGATTTCATGATGATTTTTTGTCAAGTAAAAATGGATAAAAGTTAAAGAATTAGATTTTTGAAAGAAAAGAATGTGTGAAAATTTTGAGAACAATATCTTAAATATTGAGGAACTAGTTCGCGTATATACAGACAGAAGCTAAATCTATATATTAGGTTGTCAAATATCTCACTTCCGCCTTTTTGTCTTGAATTTCGCGGCTATTTATAAAGCACTACAAAGCTCGTATCTGGCAATACTATACATCTTTGAAAGGTCTTGACATAACCAACAAAACAACGCTATGGCATGATTAGTTTGGATATTGCGTTCAACATTTATAGACGTGTAAATATGGGGTTCACTAACGCCGAAATTCGCGCTATTTTAAAGCTGGCCTTCGTTAAAGGTAAATCCGCTAGAGAAACGTTCCATGAGATTAATGGTGTTTTGGGGGATGGTACTCTATCACTTCGAACTGCGGAGGAATGATTTCGACGATTCAGAGCGGGTGAAAACGACACCATGTATATGTATGTAAGCCAGCCGGCGGAAGACCTGTGACGACGAATACCGATCAAATCATGGAAAACATCGAGTTAGACCCGCATGTGGAATCTCGTGACATCGCCCAGAAGATGGGAGTTAATCCCCAAACTATTTTAAGCCATCTGCAGAAGACTGGATACACAAAAAAGTTTGATGTTTGGGTGCCGCATCATTTGACGCAAATAAAGCTTCTGGACCGACGAAAAATGGATGACATACGACAATATCATGCGAAGACGATCGTGGTCGAAGGCCGGTGAATCGTTCCAAACATTGGCCAAGCCGGTAGTAATGGCAAGCTTCCCTGGAAACTTAGTAAATCTTATTCAGGGCATAAGAATGCAATAAACAGCAGAAAAGAAAGCAGCTAAGTTAGAAAAATATTTGCGGGAAAATTAGTTTTTGTAGTGGTTGTAGATTTATTGAATCCTCTTAGAAGTGTGATCTTGAGAAGCAATGCTACATATCGCTAGGAAGTTGCATTGGAAGCATAACAGGAATCTTTAACTGGCGAGTACTTATACATTTGTATATATTTTTGATGCAAGGAAGCGTCTAACTTTCTCCCTTGATACAGAGTACAATAAACTCAAGGTGTTTTGGTATTTAAAGCATTTTTTTAAAGAAAGAATTTCGAGAGATGGCAGTACAATTCCAGTAAAATGTCTATAATATATAATATAACAATTTAGTTAAATTTTGGAGTTGCGTGTGCGAACATGTTCTTCCGTGGCATTCCACGTCTACCTTTTCTTTACATCAGCCACAGCAACAGCCACATCGACACAAACGGAGTATGTTTATTGCAGTTAATGACGAGTATGATGAGCATGTTTACCGCATTTGTCTTAATTAAATATGCACGCACACATGCTCACACCGAACTTTTTCCTACGACCACGTTGTAAGACTGCGGCATGCTACACAAACCCTTGTACACTAGTGTATGTATGAAGCTGTGGTCGTGGTAGACTTTTCCTGATTTACGCCCATTTACCTTTGCTTCACCTTGCAACAGACATTTTTTTGAGCGTTTGATTACTCAGCTAGCAAATATGTGGCCACAAAAAATATTTTGCTTCTTTCAACAGATGAGAAATGGTTATAGGCGAATGGAGCGTGCGTCAGTGTGTGAAGGACAGAAATTACAATCAATAACAAATATGTCATTTACGTTTTAGAAACATTTATATATGTACATATGTAGGTTTATATTTAAATCACATAGGTTTACTTTAAATTATTAAATTAGGTTTATTTGAAATTGATAATTTAGGTTTACTTTAAAACAATGGTGTATGATAAAATATTTTAAATGATGCTAAAATACGTCTTTCAGGTTTGATGACCATAAAATGACTCCCTGCTTTCGAAGTACGCGCTATCGTCCGTTTCTTTCTTATCTTCGTCTTTTAGTTATTCTGTTCGTCAAGTTTGCAGTGTCGCATTTAATAGGTGTTAAAAGTTACGTCCACTTCTAATTGTCTTGCGTTCGTCTGCCGTTCCCACATGTATGTAAAATCGAAAGTACTTGGGGATCAGCAAATACTTTTTTCTTTTACAATATATATTTTTTTTTGATCACTGAAGGGCATAAATGTGTAACTTTAAAAGTAGGATATTCTAGTACACATTTGTTTGCTCTACAGAAAAAGGTGTGAAAATTTATACCCTGAACAGTATATATGAAATTTGCCACGAAATTTGCAACACCCAGAAGGGAAAATCGGTGACATATAAAATCTATATATAAATGTTCAACATGATTATCTGAGTCGATACTCGAACTAGTCCCTCAGTTTTCCAGATATCGATCTGAAATTTTACATATGTACATCCTGTTTTACCACGAAATTTGGCATGTGTCATTATTTTAGAAAACTTCGTAATCTCCGAAAAAAATTTTTAAGATCGCATCACCATAGCATAAAGCTGCCATACAAACTGAATATCGTAATCAAGTTCTTCCAAGGAACCTTTTGTATTTGTGAAGGGTATTTAACTCGCTGCAATCGAAGTTTACGATTTTTTTTGTTTTTCGTAAGAATGTTTCGTTAAAAGTTCTACGCAGTTAAAGTTATACATCAAATGTACAGTATTCATAGCACAGAGCACCACGGCGTATGAGCAACACTTAATTTATAAGGCACTTGAATGAGTGCTCAAAAACCTTGATGCATAATTTCAACTGCGTATAACTTTTAAAGTAATGCCTTTGTGAAAGAAATTATTTAGACATATTTTGTAGAACGGTAAATTTTGTATCAAAATTTAAATTTTTCGAAATTGTAGATTTCTTTACAAGACCAAAAAATTTTATGTTATTTAGGTATAAATTGTAAATAATGAGCTTACACCTATATGTCAGATAATTTTTTTTACGGCAGCAACTTAAATTTCGGAGAGCGTGTGCCACAACTTCTGACAGAACGTACACCCTAATGGATAGGCAACCGTGTGCTTAAGCTCATTATGTATTTGTTATACTTGCTAGTTTGATCTTCAGCAGATAAGAGTACCTGGTTGTTTATTGCCTTTGTCATTTTGTTGTTGCTCCAATGTTGTTTCTCATTGTACTGCTTAGTGCTTTGTACTTGTGTCAGGGTATTGTTATTCACTGGCGCGTACTTTATTGATTACATTGATTTTGTTGCATGCCACATAACATTGCTGCCATCATTCCGTACGCTTCGTTTTGCCTTCCAGCGTTTGTTGGCTCATTTGTGGGCAATGCACAGTTGGCCTCATTACCGAGCGAAACACACATATACACACACACGCGGCAAGCTATGATAGAGATCAGTTAGAGAGTAGGCAGATATGTGTAACACTTGTGTGTATCATCTAGAACACACTGAAGTTAATGTGCTTGCAACTAAGCAAACATAAGTTTATAGTTTATAGGTCAATTTGAACATGTACTTTAAGGAGCTTGTTATGCATTAGCCAGCTGGTTAAAGTAAAGGTAAGGAATACTTGAATTTGCTACGTAGATTTCATCGATTAGTTTTGCAAATTTGATACACATAGATTACACGGATTATCTGTTATCGTTGACCTTTAATTTATATAACGTTTGATATTCCTAGTTGTCCTACTCCATTCGCCGCCAACTGTAACTGCAAAAACCCAATAAATTATGCTTTTGCTTTTGTATTTGTTGTCTCACGTCTGCTGTGCATTCCAGCAGCAGTTGCCGTTGATGCATTGCCTGTCCACTTCAAAAAGTGCTTAGTAGCAAATTTATCGATTTAATTACTTTCGAAGCGATGAAATAAATTTTCAGCGCACGCATACACACGCTAATATACATGCATGTGTGTGGGTGTGTAAGCGCAGCAATACATGCAAATGGTCGAAGATGCCAATTCATTAAAACTATCCACAAACAACTCTTTGCGCATTACTCACATACTTCATCATTTCACTTTTTCTCCATTTGGCCGATAAGCAAGTATTAGATTTTTACCGTTTTGCTTTTATTCACTTTCTCTGTTTTTTCACTGTTGATATACTTGACTTTCGATTCACTTAACGAGTATTTTTTTTCAGTTATATAGTTATAACCGTTAACACTGGTTAACAAAATTTTAATATTTTTTCATATAGAAACTCTTATCAAATTTTGACATTAGTGGGGCTAGTAAACAATAAAATGTTGATGAAAAACATTTTCAAAATATATATTTTCTTCAAAAGTAAAAATTTCAGCCGCATTTCGATAAATTGTTGCTTAATATATCTCTCCTGCTTGTTTGGCTTTTGTAAGGTCCTTTTTAAGTCTTCAATAATAATCTGCTATCATTCCTGCAACCATTTCCCTTGATTCTCTCAATAAACAATTGTCCTGTCTCGCCTTGTTCGTCGCTCAAATCACTCAAATATGCAGTAAAGAGATCCCGCTGAGAGTGCAGCACCTGTACTTTTAAGCACATAGCGAAAGCTTAATATGAAATTATAAGTTCATTTATTAGTCGCTAGAGAATTTCGAACAACGTTCACAAAACGTTTCCAGTCGAGTTTTTTTTACATTCATGTTTCTTCAAAGCTATTACCTTTTATCAGCAGTTATGTTCAATAAGTGCGTTTCTTTTGATGTTGAAAGCTCATAATTTGGGTCACTATCTTCAGCTACTTCATCGTGTTATGTTAGACAAATGCGGCATTATAATGGTGATTTTCTGATAAATTTGGAGGCTTTGGCACAGGTAGCTCGACACTATGTAGAATGTTTCGGATGATTAGACGCAAGCTTGGATATTGGGTAGTGTATTAAGATTTGATTTGAATGCTTTATGTTTGAGTCAAGGAAAATAACAAACACTTACATACATGCTTCTTTGGTTCGGTGCAAATCCTTGGTATAGCAAATGGCATATGTCTGATTTCCTGTTTAGCCCAACCTAATAGCAGGAACCCAGGATTTATTTTGATCCCTCAAAGGAAATACAAAATAGAAACAAAATGAATATTATATGCTATATAATTTGTTAATGAAATTGTAAACAAAAAATCATTACAAAGTTCGTGTGATAAAAACAGTGTTTAACAGTGTAGTTTGTACTGCCAGAATGTGAGTAAATTTATTTCTATTTTTTGTGTGTTATGTATAGCTTACACCCCACTAGGAAGCAGCAAACTGCTCATGAAATTCATCAATTTATAATTGCAAATGCTTGTCTGAAATCCAAATCGACGGAAAATTTTCAGACTTACAGCAATTACAAAACGTTCTTCATCAAAAAATATTTGACTCCACAATTATAAGACTGCTTAAAACTTGGTTGTATATTTTGTGAACTGGTCCGACTAAATCTGGAAAAATGATATTCTAGAGGTTAGGAATGGTATCAGAATAAGTGGCCGGAAGTTTTTGAGGAAGCACCCGAACATTCTACCCTATCTGATTTAGATCAGTTAGTAGCGCCAAACGTGAGTTCAATCGTAGCAAGAGTGTCAATTACCTGACTGATGAAAGAGTGCTCGAGTGTTAAGTGCTTGCATATAATGAAGTTACCACAAAGATCGGAAAATAGAAATTTGCAGTATAGCAATATGCTCTCGTTTCATTTTGCTCAGGCTAATCTATACAAAACTGATTACAGGGTTTGTCCAGAAAGTAATAGGACTGAGTCGATTTAAAAAAATTTATTGAACTAATCGTTACAATTCTTTAAAAACTTTCTTGCCAGCTCGATTTCCAGGCATTGAAGGCGTCACGGAAGGCATTCTCCGGAATAGCCTTGAGAGCCGAGTTGCATGTTGCTGGGAGCCCTTTTGTCGTCTCAAAAGGCCCGCCTTTCATCGGCCTTTTCAAGCAAGGAAACAAAAAAAGTCCGAAGGGGCCACATCTGGTTTGTAGGGCAACTGCGGAAGCGTTGGGATGCCAGCCTTGGTTAGGTAGCTGTTCACAAGAAAGGCGGTGTGAGCCGGGGCGTTGTCGTGGTGCAACATCCAATCGGCTGCGATGTCTTGTCGCACCCGATTGACCCTTCGTTTGAGTCTCTTGAGGACTTTCACGTAAAACTCGGCGTTGACGGTTATCACAGAAACACATTGCGAAAATGTTTGTTCTGACTCTCCAGGTGCTCGGAGACAACTGACCAGTCGCTCGTTGGTTAGCTAGGAACGCCTTCTCACGAATCCACTCGGTGCATGCACGCTCCGAATTACAGTCCCGGCGGAAGAAAATCAGTCCTACTACTTTCCGGACAAACCTTGTGGTCATGGGACCTAAGTGACAAGAGTTTGCAACATGAATGTACAAAGAAATCTGGCTGAAAAAACTCTAGTTATATTCTAGTCCCTCCTGGAAATAGAACATGGAACAGTGGAGTGCTAAATTGCCAACCAACTGAGAGAGATATATTGGGTAGTTAAAAAAGTCATTGCAGTCGTATATCTCCAGCGCTACCAGTCACATTGTGTCATAGCATATAGTGTTGAAACAGTGAGATGTTAAGCTTCATTTAACCAAAAAAATTCGGAGAAGTTGAAAAAAGTTACAGCTGTTCAAAAATCATTGAAAATAATGAAGAAATTCGCTATATTTTGAAATTTTTGTACAAAAATGAAAGAATGCCACGTAAGCCACAAATGAAATTTGTGAAGTGAAGTTTTCGGAGACGATACTGTATCAGTTCGTGTAGAAAAACAATGGTTCTTTCGATTCCGTGCTGGAAATTTCGCGTTTGAGCAAAATGTGTTTCAATTTACTTTCAGAAGCAGAACCAAACGCAGTGCAAAAAAAATATAATTTTCTTTTTATTTTCTAATGGGTGTGCACTTGAAGTCGTTGAAGATAGAAAATCAAATGCTCTTTCACGATTTCTCCATTTCTTCACAATACTAATAGAAAACTATTACAGTTGACTTTTCACAAACAGAGAATCCGGTGTTGAGGGAGGCAAAAATGAGCATTTGCGTATATTTGTATGTTTTTATAGCTAAAACGGGTAGTGCAATTAAAGAAGAAAAATATGAAATGTCCGCCAATGCGATGGGAAAAGTCAGCTATGTTCATGGTAGTGTATTCCAAGTAATCGGATCATCTCAATTATCAGCGAGAATTTCATGAAGCAATGCGGAGTGCAAGTCTAACGAAGCATTCAGTGGCGTAAGTGAATTACGATGATGTTGCAGAAAGCAATTAGAAAGTAATTTGTATGATTTCAGGAAAAACTAAGGATTAGAAGCAGGTCAGTAATCGGTCCATTTAAAGAAAATCCATTATTTTGCATTAAATTTAAGGTTTTATTTCTTTTTTTTGTAGAAACCTAATCTCTATTGTCAAAAAGTTGGGTAGATTGATTTTCACAAGCTTCTCTTAAGGCAAAGTTTTCAAAAGCAAAATTACTCGCCATAGACGAGAGCAGATGGTAATCCCTTGTTGGCAGATCCGGACTAAAAAGTGAACTCTGCTAGCAAAATGCGCTTTAGGCGCGTCACAACCGATGTGTGTGACCTGGCGTTGTTTTATTGGAATACAAATCCTCTATTAATGGCCTTAGTGGACACTTCTGAGTAATTGCTTATTTCAGACGGTCCAATTGTTGACAGTACAAATTTTAATTAAGAGTTCGGCTTCTTGCTAATGATTTTTTGCCAGTTCACCAAAACAGATATCGAAATCTTGCTGTCCGTCAAACCTGACTTGATCAACGTTTGCGCCGGCTAACTCCTATCTGACTACAGCCGTTTTCATTTGACTTGTCGTAAGATACTCACTTTTCAGATTTCCAGATGAAAATTCGGTTCAGGAGGCTTTTTGCATAACGGCCGGTCTCTACCTTTTCCATTGTTTTACCGATGTTTTCGACAGTTGGTCTTCCAGAGCTTCGTTGGCTTGGTTTAAGGATAACTTGGAATACGCCTTATCAAGAATGATGGCAAATAAAGGCTGCGTGCGTTCCAACCGGCGATTTTTCCTCGCAAAGGTAACGAGATCGCTTGTACTGTATGCGGCTCCAATATGGAACCAAGCGCTAAGCATTAAAGCATATGACAGACAAATAAGCACAGTGGACAGGGTGTGAACACTAAGAGTTATCAATGCTTTCCGAACAATATCAAACGATGCTGCTGAAGTAATAGGCGAATACGAACGGGTTTACAAGTTACCAGAACCGTCTAAAGGAGCCAAAAGAAAAGAGAGTGAGAGAGTGGACCCACAGAAATTGGGACCTTGATTTCCACTTAACTTAGTATAAGTGGACATGGGTGTTTTAGAAGCTACCTTTACAGATTCCAGCACGATATTAGTCTGAACTGTCCGACGTATTTAGAGTGTTTTGATGTATTCTTCTATTGCCCTCACTTTTGAAGTACAAGAGAAAAAATAAAACTTCAATCGATGGTAGTTTTTCGGTGGAAAATTTGTTGACACTTATGTGTCAGTCCGCTGAGAACTGGAAAGCCGTCAGCGAAGCGGGAGTCTCAATCATGACAAAACTGAAACATATAGAGCAGATTAGGTGTCCGTCAGTCCGTGCCATAGAGGAGACTTAAATTTCTTATCACTCCCACGAAGCACTACTTAATCAGGTGCTTCCGTGGGAGAATCTGGAGATATCAATCGATCTTTTGTACTCGTCCTTCTCTCACAAAGAAGCTGCTCATTTGTCGAACCGCCAATATCAGACTACTATATAATTTAGCTGTTACTTGTACGATTTTAACTATTTCGAACAACAATTTTTATTTGTTCTGGCAGTTCTGAACACAAATACAAAGTAAACTTATAGAATTCTTATTATTTTAAAAAACTTTCTCTTTCTAAACATGAAAAGTTTGCTTTTAAGCAGCATTGGCAAGGCTGAGACTCACACACGTTAAATAATTTAAGCGCTTTTCACAATGAAAGCACACACACACTCACACTCACACATTTTCATGTGTGTCTGCGCGCACTTCGCAACTGCCAGCTCCGCGAACACTGCACTTAGAGCGTATAAAATATGCACCGACCGAATAAATTTTAAACAAGCAGCGACAAATTTACAAAAGCTTTCAAAAGGCGGCAGCAGGGATAAATCAAGTGCGCTTGTGTGCGTGTGTTAGACTGGCAGTGCGCACGCACTCGCACTCGCACACAATTACCGACCGATCAGAGCTCGCAGTTGTTGCAGCTGCCAAGAGAAATGTAGCTTTTCCATTTCGCCTCACCGACTTACGCACTGCGCTGTTGCGAGGCGCTTTCGATGTAGAATGTCTGTCAGTGAAAATGAAATGAAAGCGAAATTTAGAGAAATGCAGTGCATTTTATAGAAAAGCAGACGCAGCAGCGGGCGGGTATAATAGCGAGAAAATGTACAGAAAAGTGTAAGAATTTGCAAATTGCGGAGTTGGAATGCAGTTATGTGAAAATGCTCTCGGCATGGAATTGGTGTCATTTGGCTACTTTCCTCCGCCGCTGCCTTGTGCCACTCTGCATGTGTGTGTTTGCCGGCTTAATGCATTTGCTGGAACACAATTTCGATTTACTTAATAGGAAGTACGCAAATTGTTGACAATTGAACAGTGACAAAATAATCTGGAAATTGTTATCTGCAGTCATTTTCAAGGAAGGTTGTGACCTAGATTTTTGAATTTTTTTAAATTAAGCCCGTCATATACTAAACTAATCGAAACCAGGGAAAACGTTAACTCCGGTTGGACCACAGCATCAAAAGATTCCTAACAAGCAACAGAAACCTTGCGTATACGTATAGTTTGTATGGCAGTTACATATATGCTATGGTAATCCGATCTGAGCATTTACTTCGGAGATTGCAGCGTTGTCTTAGAGAATAATCCATGCCATAATTTTGGACCATATCTCGTGAAATGAAAAAGTTTTCTATACAAGTATTTGATTCCGATCTCTCAATTTGTGTCGCAGCTAAATATATGCTATAGTAGTCCGATATCGGCGTATCCAACATATGAACAGTTTCTTGCAAAGAAAAAAACTTGTGCGAAATTTCAGACCGATATCTGGAACTGTGAGACTAGTTGGCGTATTTACAAAAAGACGTGCAGACGGATATAAGTACAGGTTTATAGAATAATATCGTCATTCTGATCACAACATGTTTATATACAGTGTTCAGTGTATTAAGAAGATCGAAAATGCCAACACAAAGTACGTCTAGAAGTAATGGAAATATTGCTGCCGTTCAGGCAAGTTTTGCTGAAGGCCGCAATTTGTCGATTCGTAGTCGTTCTCAAGAACTGGGACTGTCTCAAATCACAACCTGGCAGAAATGGGCTTGCATCTACAAGAAATTGTTCTCGCTCAAGAACAGAAGCTATTGGACCACCGTAAACGCCGTAAATTTGCTGATTTTGCCTTGGAACAACTTGAAAACGATATTTTTAAGAAAATCATCTTCTCCGATGGGACTCACCTTCATCTTAGTGAGGCGATAACTAAAGAAAACTAACGATTGTGGTGCGAAAAAAATCCACAAATTATTCATGAACAACTATTACATTGACCTAAATACACAGTTTGGTGTGGTTTTTGGTGTGCTGGAATCATCGTTTCGTACTTCTTTCGACATAGTGACACAGTTACTGTCAATAGAGAGCGGTATATAGTACAACGATGATAACCATTGATCTTAATAACATCTGGTTCCAACAAGACGGAGCTATGAAGCACACAGCACGTGCAACAACCGAAATATTGCGCGAAAAATATGAAGATGCGATTTTTCGAAGAAATTGTGACATTGAATGACCTTCAAGAAGTTGTGATTCCACAGCAATAAACTACTTCTTCTGGGGTTATTTGAAGTCATTGGTCTTTAGCAAAAAATCAGACTCTCTTCCAGCTTTGGAATTCAATATTGAACGTGAAATTTATGGCATACGACTTGATTGAGTGGAAAAAGTACTCCAAAATCGGGTTCATCGAATAGGAACGAAGCAAAAGAAGTCTGGAAGGTCATTTGAGTGATGTTATACTCAGAACTTAATTGTATCGATTTTACTTCATACTAAATGACATTTGAGTTTCCTTAACAATTAGTGTGTTTTGTTTATAAGAAAACATTTAACTCTTATACCCGAGACACACATGTCGTAACAATACCATATTAAAGGTATCATGGTATTCTGTTTACTACGTTGGTGACACACATGGCAATGTAGTAAACTCAAATACTTGCTTTGTTTCATAGGCATTAAATATTTACAAAAAAATTGCAAACAATAAATATGTTGCTGTGTGTTATGGAGAAAACAAGTTCAATTATTTAAATTACTTTAAAGTTAATATATTTTCATCGCAAAAAACGGATTTGGTTAAAGTTTCTCTAAAGTCCTCACATAAAATGAGGCATTTCCTGCTTTTCCGGAACAAATATTGTGAAAAATGTTTTATTTTCCATTTCAATAATTAATTTTTTAAGTCATTTTGACAGAATATTTCGAAGAGCTTTTGTGTAAAAGTTTTCAGCAAAGTTTGTTACCTGTTTTTTAGCTGTGTTTATCCAAATACCACAATGAAACATCATAGTATTGTTACCAGCAAAATACTACATTGCTCATATGGTATTTTGCTAGTATTTGGTGACACACATCTGGTATTTGTACCATATATGTTATTGTTACTACGTGTCTGTCTCGGGTATTAGTTTAAAATTGATGTTGAAGAGTCTGCATGCCCTACGGCGACAGCTTGGGAACTTTGCTTAGCCTCTGGTCCACGATTAACCAACTCTATTTGGTCTATTTTGAACTAGGATGTGACTACTGTATTTGCGACCAATGTTTGAGAATTGACTATTCTTAAAAAATACTTGGCAAGTCGTCAACTCGTAATTTCGCACACCACATCAAGCGCTACCTATTTCAATATAAGCAACAACAATAACAAGAAATGCTATGCAAAAAGTAATCTCAATAGACTAAGTGCATATGTACATATGTATATGGTGAGGTTCAGGTATTCCCACGAGCGCGATTCGGAGCGACTGAACTTATGCAACGCAATCGCTAAGCAGGCGTTGCTGCGCCACTTACAAGCGCGTTCGGAAGCAAAGCGAAGGATGCAAATACAAAGTGAGCGGCGGAAGATGCAATAAAATTTGAAAGAAATTGTTTGAAGACAGTCGTGAAAAGTGCAGGAAATGTGTGGTGTGTGTGGGGGTTGGCTGGAAGCGAGCACACCGAACGCATACGCGCACAATCCATTTCGCAAATGTAAGAAAATGATAAAGTGCAAGCAGAAAGTATTGAAAAGAAAAACAAAATGACACAGCGATACAGCGTTGTGATGCGAAAGCAGCCACGTCTACGTCAAGATGTCGAAAGTGGAAGTCAAAGACAAATACCGTTGCGATTTGGGTCAACTTCAACTGACAGCGGGAATCTAACTTGCCACCGCGCTAAATAAATACACATGAGTGCAGTTTTCAAACAGTATGTAGATGTGGTGGTAGTGTTTGTGTATTGATAAAAATGTATAAATATTGCTTTTGCAACGCCAAGTCAACTTGAGTATGTGCGCGTGTGTGTGTGTGTGCACTTTTAATTTTATTGCCAGTTGATAGAAATTTTTGCTGCACTTGCTGTAGAGCTGTGGTGGTGCCCAGCAGCTGAACTCGGGCATTTATTAATTGTGAGAAGAAACTCAACGCTGAAATAATAAATAATGTAATGAGGTCAGCTGCGGCGCACTTGCGTCAGCACTTGTTACGGATATGTGTAATAAATGAAATGCATCTCTTCTGATGATAAGGTGACATTTCCGCTTTATGCAACGCTGCATGGGCTTGGAAATTTAATTTGCGCACTGGTTGCCATGCCATGGCGGCACCCAGTGTGGACCCAGGAGCTGCAAATATTTGTTTTGTAGTTCTTAGTAATTCATAGCGACCGAGTTGGAGGCTTACTGCCAGTCCAAAGTTTTATTGCCTGCAAACTTGTTGTCAGTGCGTTGTGGGTGTGTGCGTGTGCGTACAATTGAGGCATAAGAGCAAACGGCAATTAAGCATGCTTAGCTCCCTCTCATTGATGGCGAGGAAATTTCTTAGCAAAGCGATCGCAGGATTTTCGTTGTAACTCATTTGCACAAATGGATTTCTGTACTTCTGTATGACCGAAGTTGCATTTCAGTTCAAGCGAAAATGTGATTAAGTCCATTGAGGCATTTGAAGCCAACTTCGGCGAAGTTAATATTTATAGTTTCTGCAGTACCTTACATGCGGGCGGTTCTATGGAAAGCTGGACATTTCACTGGCATACACCTATGCTGAAGAACAATATAATTTTAACGTTAATTGCCCGCCTAAAAGTAGTTTTGCGAATTGCAAATTTTGCTTTTCTCAAAATTTCATTTCATTAAAATTCTTAGTAGTGTCCTATAATTAATTGGTTCTAGAAATTATAACTCAGAAAAAAGTGCTAATATCGTTTGGACCTATGCCACAATACTCTTCATAAATAATAAAAGTTTTCCCTGCCAGACACTTAAAATACACGGTTGAGGGTATAAATATTAAAATAAAAAACTCAACGTTATAAATTTGAGCGTTTCAAGCATTTCCCCACTGTGCTTATAAGTAGAAATTTAGCTAAGCCAACATTAACGCCGGCGGACTGGTACTATGCAAGCTGAACTCATTTCAACTCAACTCAAAATGCAGTCTAAGCAAGCGTGCAATGAGCCAGGGGTTGTGTCAACTGATCGATCCGAGTTCAGCAGCGCCAGCTCATGAATGGAACTTCAGCGCTAATCAACTATGCAACGCCTCGAGGTTTGCGCACAACCCACCTGAGCTCATCAAACTCATACACAGACATAATCATATGTGTGCGTGAAGGTGTTTGTCATATTACCTACAATAACAGTTACTTACATGCATGCATGCATACTCCATTGATAAACTCATGGTAGCATAAATATTGTCCAACTTTGCAATATTGTCCAAGTATGTGCGGCAGCGGGCTGTTAGCAAAAGTTCGTTTAATTTCACTGAAATAATTGATCAGATTGATGGAGCGGACATTCCGTTGCCAAGCCAAAAAGAACTTCGTATAGCAATTGGCCGAGCTATTCAAATACGGCTGCGGAGAACTGATAAGGAGCATGCACCAGCTTCTTTGTAGAATATAGTCGGACGAAAACATGACCGGAAATTGGAACTTAAGTATGCTCTGTCCAATTCACAAGAAGGGGGACCACAACTACCGTGGGATAAGCCTTTTCAAAATCAACAGGTGTTACTTCGGACTGAGTAGGCAATTGAGAAGTAAAGTTCTCTTTCGTCGAATAAAGACCCAACTCTACAAGTCACTTATTATCACCGTTCTGCTAATAGATGCAGAGGAAGGGACGATGACTCCATCTGATGAGTCGACGTTATGAGTTTTCGAAGGAATGGTTCTGCGGAAGATGTATGGTCCTTTGCGCAAAACTGATACATACGGCAAAAAAGCAGCGAGCTAAGAAGCAGCGGCTACACCGGCTAGGTCATGTCGTCCGTATGGATGTAAACACTGGTTCTGGAAGTATTCGACGCAGTATCTGCTGGGAGATGTAGAGGAAGACCTCCACTCCGTTGGAAAGATCAAGTGGAGTTGGACCTGGTTACACTTGGAATCTCCAATTGCTGCCAAACAGTGAAAAGAAGGAACGACGGAAGAAGAACAATAAAAAAATACATTTTCACGTATTTTGGTCATCTTAATCATCACATTTCGATAATTCGCGATTTCTTTCCAATTTTGTAAACCAGTCTTCCTCATGTCTTCGTTAATCCAACTTGATAGCGATCTTCCCTTTGTTTTAGTGCTGAATGCTGTCGGCTCTGCAACTTTCTGCTGAGCTCTCTTATTGTATATTTTCGTTATATGCCGGAGCCATTTTAGCCGCGGCGCCTTGAGGTGGAACTTCATACGCCCCTCGTCAGGATCTTGATTTTGAATAAGTTTGCTTTCGTCTTTTTCGAGTAGTGTCCATGATCCATGTCCGTGGCACAAAACTAGTTGAAAGAATTTAATACAAATTTTAATTTTAATTATATTTGAGTCTATACAAGCATACCAACACTTGTTACAATCATCGGATTGGTTGGCCTTCTGTGTCTACAGCGAATGACATTCATGGATTCAAGCAGAAACAGATTTTTCTGTTTTGACATCATAACAAATTCACAGAGAACCAAATCTGACGAATGCTGTGGCGAGGCTATAACTCTCGCTTCGTATTTGACCAATAAGTGCATCACATCATTTGATGAATGAAGGGTTCTCAGCTGCGCAGTCAACATTTCTTTTACAATCTCTACTCGAAGTGGTTTTTACAAAAAAATCCTTGTCTCTTGGTCTGAGTCTTGCTTTGACACGCTTTATACCCAAAATATTAACCAAAATGTTTGAAGTCGATCCTTAAGAGATATTGAAAACCTATGCTATCTCTCTGATCCCAAAATGATGATTTTCAAGCATTATTTCTTTAACTTGTTCGATGTTATCACAATTAAAAGAGGTGGATGGAGGATTTGCATAAGATAAGTTTTCGGTGATTTCACGACCTTCTGTGAATGCTTTGTGGCACTCAAATACTTGTGATCGTGATAAAATAGACTCACGTAAACACTTCTATAATATTTCCAAAGATTCTGGAACCGCGTTTACATAGAAAACATAAATTTCAAAAAAAAAACTCGTTCAATAGTTTTCAATGGTAAAAATAGCCCGTCAGAAAACCCCTTCGCGTTATTAACAAGCAGATGGACACTATGGAAATTAAATTTCACACGAATAGGAAAAAAAGTTGTTCGCTTTTTTATTACATACCATCTATGAAAATTCTATAAAGCCTTACTTAAAAAGCCGAATATTTCGGGAAGTATTAATGATAGCGATTTTGACCAGAATCGTTGGAAATATTTTTTGTAGCAAATAAAATTTCCTACAAGTTTGTCATGTACATTTTTTCTGCTTCTCTTATCATTTACGAGATATATACAAAAAAATGCGAATTTCGTGGAAAAATCAGGTTTAAAGCGCCGTACTATCTCGCTGGTGTAAGTTTCAAGATACTTTTGTAGAGTGTTCAATTCTGAGGAATATAAGTATGTCTAAAGTCAAATCGATGCCATAAAATGCTTCTGAGCTATAGAAATTTAAAGATAAAAAATCACGATTGTCGTGTATTTTCTAAGGAAAATTTTTACATGCCTTGGTCCAGTCCTTAATGTTAATATTAAGGGCTGAAATTTTCTGGGAATTTTTTTAGAGTATTTCCAAGGAAATTTCATGAAGGGATTGAAAAAAATAAATAGTTCCAAAAAATAAAATTTATTTAGACAAATAAGGATACAAATTTATGTTCAAACGTTTTTCTACTTAAATCTTCATATTATAATTTGAGTGAAGTGCAAATAGGCAAATATCTATCGAATCACTCACGTGTTTTTAATTTGCTAAAAAGCTTTCTACACATCATATCGTAGACCAGACTGCAACGCCGTCACTTCCAATTGCCAATTGAATTTCAGTTGAGAGTACGAAATTTGCATAAACATCGCAAGTAAGCATACTGAGAATGCTGGAAGCTTTGTGACTACTCTGTAACTGAGTATTAGGTTGTGGAAAGTCTTGATTGCGCACCAGTTAGACAGCTCGAAGAACGCCCTGCCCAGCTTACTGCAAATTATAAGAAATGTCTGTCATGAGTATAATTTGTTTGGTGGTTTATTAATCAGATGAAAGGTGTTGCTGAACGTCGAGTTACGCGAGCGGATGCGTAGTGGCATGGTCTGCTATCCCCAACAGGGGGACCCAAATAAGAAATGATAATGTCATTCCGACTGAAATGAAATTATCTGGAACGTGCAGCAAAACTTCGCCGGTGATAACTTCCGCAGGCATTTAATTATTTTCTTTCAATAAAACTAGGGGGACTGTATAAGCACATTTACCGAGCAGTTACGGAAAATAAGCTGCAGTAATGCATAAATGTCTGCGGATGGTTGAAGCGAAGATTATGGCTGCATTAAATTGAAAAGCGTTTAATTAGAAATTCATATCGCGATGGTGAGCAAGTGAACTAAGCATAAAATGCCCCAAATTATTAGTATGGAAAGCAACAAGTAATTTTTGTAAACACTTCTGGTACGTATTCAGTGCTTTAAGAATATTAAGGGAGTTCTGCATTGACCGAAATAATTGGTAGTCCGATGGTGCAAGGTCAGAGCTATATGGTGGATGCACCACAACTTCCTAGCCAAGCACTCCCAGTTCTTGCCGAATCATCAAAGATGTGTGTGGTGTAGCGTTATCCCAATGGAAGACGAAGCCACGAAGCCCTTTCTGTTGATAAATTCTGGCCATTTTTTTATTGCTTGCTTCGATCTCATCAGTTGTTAACAGTAAAATGTAGAATCAATCGTTCGACTAGGCTGGAGCAGCTCATAGTGGATGATTCCTTTCCAATCCCACCAAATGCTAAGCATAACCGTTCGAGGCGTCAATCCTGGCTTTGCTACCAAATGTTGAGCATCACCCAGCTTGGACAATGATGTTTTGTGCACATTATTGTCGTATTTGATCCGCTTTTGGTCTTCTGTTACTACTCGCTTCAGAAATGGTTCAATTTCATTTCGTTTCAGCAAAGTATCGCTGAATTCGGTTCGGTTAAATTTTTCACAGACAATTCATGTGGTATCCAAACATCGAGCTTCTTTTTGTAGCCAGGCTTTTTTTTAATGGTTCAAAACAGTTTGATGATAAATGTTAAGTTCCTTAGCGATGTCTTGGCTGCTTATGTGATGGTCCTGGTCAATCTTTTTAATAATTTCGTCGACTTTTTCAACAATAGGTCGACAAGAGCGAGGTGTATCTTTCACATCGAAATTTCCAGAACGGAAGCGAGCAAACCATTATTGCTCTATACGAACTGATACAGCCTCGTCTCCGTAAAAGTCACAAATTTCATTCGTGGATCGCGTGGTATTCCTCCATTTTTCATACACAAATTTCAAAATATAGCGAATTTCTTCATTATTTTCACTCATTTTTTAAGAGCTGTAACTTTTTTTCAACTTCCCCGAATTTAATTTTTTTTGTTTTAAAACTAATAACCGTTTATTTTTGGTGCCTTATTTGATGGATAAATTTTTCTCTATTTCTGTAAATGCCAAAGGGAAAACAACTACAACATCATAAACTTACAAAATTCTCAAATTTTCTATATTACTCACCGTAAATATGTCTGAAATAAGACCTCCAACTATCAACATATTTGATTGGCAACTTGTGGGCACTTCGAAAAGGGCGAAATATGCCCAGACATACCCAGGCTAAAGGATGCTACATGAAAAATATGTTTGCATATACATATATAAAGGTATACAGCAGAGCATATGCAAGTGGGTATGGACGCTGTCAATGGCAGTTAAAATTTTCGTTCAATGGCCTGTATAACGGTTTTTGTGGGCTTGTGCGCATGTGTGTCGGTGTGTGCATAAATTGCCTACTTTCATATGCAATAGATGACGCCAGTGCCTGGGGGCGGTTCCTTGGTGATACCAAAGTGTTATTGGCTTTTGCTCATTTGCAATTCCCGATTGAATTCAGTTTATTCCAACAACAAAGCAATCCTTCACCTTGCAGTGACACGGCTGTCATGTCTCCTTCTGCCTCAACAGCTTCGTAACTGCTCGAAATCTGTTGTAATTTTGCGTGCATATGTGTGTGTGTGTATGGGCGCGTGCGAGCGTGTAGACCGATTTGGCATAATCACTTGTTATTAGTAAGCGTTTGCCAAGGAGGCTGATTGTGCTTTATTACACATTTGGATTAGCCGGAGCCGAAGTAAAATGTGTACTGAAATGTAAGGAATTATAAATCTTGAGGATTTTTTTGGTACTGGTCTTCAAAGGCATGCTTAGGAACTTTATTTTTTTCTTACTTATTCAAATTATTCGACTACTTTAAAAGCTGATCTCTTCCATTCGTACAGCATGAAATAGCCAGCATAGCCGCTATCTCTTGATTTGCTAAACTCTGCATATGTCACCGTACTATATCTTCTTCTTCCTCTTAATTGGCGTGGACACCGCTTATGCGATTATAGCCGAGTTAACAACAGCGCGCCAGTCGTTTCTTCTTTTCGCTACGTGGCGCCAATTAGATATTCCAAGAGAAGCCAGGTCCTTCTCGACTTGGTCCTTCCAACGGAGATCGTAGTCCTTATTTCGTTTGCCATGGTCGTCATCAAAGGGGGGTCTCTCATCCGAGGCTTGTTGCTTCCTTTCATTGGGGGTGTTTTTTTATGTGGCGGGTCCCAATCCCAGCGCACAACCCTATGTAGGGGGATATTTCGCCTTCTCACTTTATCTTGTCTTCAAACGGATGTTCTTATGCTACCCAGAGGATACTTGGTCAAAGACCGGAAGTCGTGAGCTGCTTGAGGCATATGTAAAAGAATCGTTTCTGGCCACTCCCAAGTGAATGGCGATCAGAGAACTATTCTCACTTGCGGACTTTACTTCTCAACTAACTTCTCTTTTTAGCTCTGCGGCTCATATTATTTTATTCAGTAATAGATGGAAGAAGTCAAACAATTGGGAGAGTCCTTGTCTGAAATCTGCCTTGGAACTGAATGGCTCGCAGAGATCCTAATCGATTCTGATGGAGTTTTGATGTTACTCAACGTTTACACAGCCGTTATAGTTTTGTGGAGATCCCAAATTCAGACAGCGGCATTTTGTCGTAACTGCTTTCACAAAAAAGTGGGTGAGTCGATCTTATTTTTTTATGGTTAATGTCTTGATTGCTATGTAAACATACTCCGATAGCAACATTAATTTAGTTTGAAGGTATTTAGCATTGCAGCAAATAAGGAATGAAAATAAAGTAGAATTAAACCCGTCGTCACTGCGGTAACTATCCATAATTAAATTAAGATGAGTTCACTCTGCTTTAGTGGCTCGTTTACTTCACTTAATGACAACTGAAGAGACAAAGCTGTGTTCAGCTGCCTTCGGAGCAAGGAGAAAGGCAAGAGAAAAATTGCATTTAGAATAAATGAATTTAACTCGCAATGACTTCGTGCAGGCCAAGTGGTAATTAAAGAGTGCGATGAGCGAAGCTGTGGCAGATAAATGTAGAATGGAAGAAAGCAAATGAAATAAGAATGCGTGAAATGAAGGACGGAATTGAGAGACCACTTCGTGCCTTCAAGTGGGGGCAAGCGCGCAACACCGTGCCGGGAATATGGCGTCTCTGGAACCACACACGTAGGTCACGCATGGCGCTTGGTGCCTTGCCACACAGCAGGGCGACCGCCTGCAACCGTAGAAGTTGAGCGCGTTCACTTGTAATTACAAAAAAAAGAGAAAAACTTGGCAGACAATAACGTCGTCAAAGTCAGCGCTGTTCGCGCTTGGACCGTGAACGACGAAGCGTGTCTAATGCGAGATAAGTGTTGAAATAAAAATGTTGCGGCGCAGAAGAAGAATTCAATTAAGACAGCAACAACATGAAGCCTGCCTATGCATAGAACAACGTTATAAGAAAGAGAAAACCTAAAGCGGTAAAAACTGTTTTAAAAATTGAAACATTTCCATGGGAAAAAGTTACCAACTACACCGACCCATTGCTGGGGCGACTGCAGGGAATGTGAGGAGCTCATCACTCACCGCCACACCATATGAAACGGCCTGACTTCTGCTACTACCGCCAATCACAACAACAAGCAAAACGCGCAAATTAAGGCGAAAGCAAAACGCTTGAAGGCAGCAAACACGCGCAACGGTAATAAGCAGACAGCGATTGCAGCTCATCATTAGAACTCGAATGAAAGTTAAAGCAAACAACGATGCAGCGCAACAACGCCCTATGGCTTACAAACAGTATTTCGATGGGAGAGTGGCGCGGCATTTAGCACTCAGCGAGCAAGAAAGTTCAGAGCGCAAAAATACCAATGGCATTGCGTGGCAGTAGTCGGTGCAGCGGTGTGGCACGAAGCGCAAATTATTTCATTGCAAGCTGCCACTTCTTCTTTATAAAAAGCGAATTACTTTTGCTGCAAGGTCTCTGCAAATCGACAAAAAGTATGCATAAAAGCAACAAATATTTGCAGGAATCAATCTGCGCTTAAGTTCGCAGTACTTACAAGATATATGTGTATTTACTTTTAAAGTGCATGCGATTGGCAACCACTATTTATTTATTGACATTCATTAATACAAAATTGAGAAAAAATTTGCAGCCAACCCTGTAGAAAATGGCTAAAGTTTATTCTCTTTTTGATTCATTAGCGGTGGTCGAGTGCAACTCTGTGAAGCGATCTAATATTTTTGTTTTCAGGTCTAAGTAATTGCAACGGACTCAGCTTTTCATCCGGCCTAGGATAGCCAATTTGGCAGCATTTCTTCAAAGCACTTCAAAAATTAGTTCCGCTGCCACAACAGAAAAAATATTAAGAATTCCTAGCGGCTCTTTTCGCTGAAATGGTGTAAATATTCGTAGAAGTACAAACGCAACCAGGAAAATCGGGCAAAAAGGGTACTTGCGTTTCACTTCCAAGCAAAGCTTATTTAGTTGAGTTTTGTGTTGTGCAAACTTATTTGTGTTACTCTTTTTCAATTAGTTTGCAATAAGTTTTTTCAAATTAAACCAAATTTCTATATTCGAAACGAGTAGATCGGTTTCGATACTAAATGGCACCTCTAATTCTTCGAATTTTGCAAAGCTCGCTTAGAGCGTTCGGGTTTTTGGTCTGAAGAAACACTCGATGAGAAATTATAATTATTTCAGATTTATGCCTTCAAGTATATTCGGGAGATGGTAAACAGCAAAAATGTTGCATACGTAGGTTGACTTTTCTATTTCGAGACTTTGCAGCCCTAGTTTTTCAACCTGGCAACTCATAACTTTATCGTAATATTTGATATTTTTCGTGTTAAACATACTCAGCACGTTTTGACATATGAGCGCTATTTGTGTTAGTTACAGTAACTTAAAATACTCACCTCGGCTAAAAAATGGAATTAAATCGAATATTTTCGCGCGATTATTTTTTACCATATTTCACGTGGGTTAACTTGGCAACAGTAGGTCGATGAACTTAATTCAATTATTGACGATGAAGCTCCATCTAAGGCCGGCGTTAATCGGTGGTATGGCGAATTCAATCAAGGTCGTAGATCACTCCTGGTCGGAGTTCGTGAAGTTGTTAGTTATTTCAGAAACTATTGATGCTGTGCGCAAATTGAAGATCGTCGTGCGTTCATAACTAGAGTGAGACAACTCTAGGCGTTAGCGAATACATACATTCAATATTGCACAGTATTTCACATTGGATTCCACAAAATTTGTCAATAATTCAATAAAAGGCTCATTGTCGATTACACGCGAGAAATAGGTGATGAATCACCGATTTACGTCTATAAGCGCGAAAGTAAACAGCAGTCAGCTGTATGGGTGTTCCAGGATGACATATCGCAATGCAGAAGAGTAAATTCTGAGTGGTGTACAACCATTTGTTTGCCAGTTGTCTTTCAAGAAATCAGAAAAGCCAACCGTCAAAGGCATATCACTCTTCAGCTACGATCAGAAGATCTTGCGTGCCATGCCGGAGACCTATCACGCGAGAAAATGCGCCCACCAAAAGTTTCCTTCTTTCCTTCAATAAATTGTTTTTTTCTTCGTTCTTGTTGGAACTGAAGATCATCCACATCAACATCCTCTAATTCAGGCACGAAAGAGTTATTAATGACGAATGTGATAATTTTATTTATTAATATGTATATCCGTTCCGCCAAAAGTGGTCTTCATCGTAGATCAAAATACGTTGTATGAACCGAACCATTATTTTGGTAATAAATTTGTACGTTGTTCCAAGTAACAGTTGTCAAAAAGTCCAACTCCACACGTAATAGAAAACCAAAAACCACCCTTTATAAATTATCAGCGTGACAAGCGTGACAGTTTTTGAGATATCGATCGGGAGTTTTGCACAAGTTATCAAAAGTCAACGGTGCAATCTCCGAAGAAATTGTTCAGATCGGATTAAAATTTTTTTTTTTGTTTTTAGTTATAATAGGAGATAGCATCGAAAGCCGGAGTTGTGGACTTTAATCCCCTAACCTAACCTACTCCTTTCTTATGTACCTCTCATGGGACTACTGGAAAAAGTATTATTTCATGGGAGAGAAGAAGACATTCAAGTCTACTCTACTGTATGGACAGACTCTGTTGCAAATATCTCAATCTTGTCATAATTACAGCTGCCGCTTCACAGGCAGCTTCCAATTTTACAGAGGACTTGCACATAAGTGCAGTAAAATTTTCCACCGTGAAACTAACTTCAAGAGGGGATTTCAGATTTTTCCTTATAAATGTCAGAGTCTTCTTTACACTCTGTTCACGTCGGGAAATATGGTCTAAAGTCATAACGATATTTGTAGAGGTAACTTCTAAAGCACCCCCGGCCACTGAGTATTGAGGTTAGGTGGAAATCCAGGTCTCCGTGTTGTCTTTCTATGCTCGAATGTGTGTCCAGAATCAATCCGTGGGTCCACCGTCCTTTAGATGAAGTTTCTCACCGTTGTTACCACATTGCGATGCTTTTGATTCTCTCCTCTCTTTTTTCTGCGGCTGATGTCCTGATAAGTTATATATTCGCTCGAACTCGTCTCCCTGGATGTCAATCGGCGCCATACTGGCTAATACCTCAGCAGCGTCATTTGAAATGCTTCGGAAAGTACTTATCACGCGAATTGATGAAAGCCTATGCACTCCGTTAATTGGTCTAGCATATGATTTTATGTCTAGCGCCTGTATCCATATTGGATATACAGTATAACTGAACTCATTACCTTAGCTATTAAATATCGTGGGGTGGAACGCACACAGCCTTTATTTGTCACAACCTAAATAAAGCACTATAGGTTTTATTTGATCTACGCGTCATATTTTCCAAGCGCTCCTTTAATTAGAGTCTTCAATCCACTATTACACCAAGGTACTTCAACTGCTGTGAAGTAATCTCATTTCTTCTATGGTGAGATATCGTTTCTTCAATTTTTCACTATTACACTGCTCAAGGTAACCATCTTCAAATGATTTATGCAGTCATGCATGATGAGGTCAAGTTGTTTAGCCAATGTTACCACTATATAATCGCATATGCGATTGTTTTCCCATTATTTGGTTGTGGTATTCTTAGCACCCAGTCATAAATCATGTTCCATAGTAGTAGGCCCAAAACAGATTCCTGCGGTATGGAAGAGAGTGTAGCTCTGAGTGCCCTCGTCCGTGTCGAATTTCGAACCACTATATCATTTGGAAGTTGCAAAGCAACTTTTATAAAAATGTGCGTGTCTTTATAACAGATCTAAATACGGCTTCAAGGTTATTTAATTTAAACAATATGTTTAGAAAGTTACTAGTTCTAGCGTTTTTCGTTGAATGCAAGCCATTGGTGTTATACGTTAACGTTTCTTGTTGTTCGACAAGACTTCTAAGGACTAGGTCAGGAGCTTCAATAGCATTCATGTTGATGGACGATTACGTTACAGTCCTCCAGCCAATTTAACAATTAGTGATTTTCAACTATCAATTTTTTTTGACTGAAAAAAGTACTTTTTTTAAAAAACTACTTTTCAACTATAGTTCCGAATTGGAAATGAACTATTGTACATAAAAAAGTCAGGAGTTGAAAATTAAAAAATCGGGCGATTGCCATCTAATATACCAAAGAAAGATTGCTTGGTTTCGCTTTCTTTACCGACTCTAGTGTGGCTTGCACCTAGTTCCTTTTAGCGTCGACCACTTCCTCATTGCAGTAGCTGCCTTTATTTGCTTATAAGAGTGCTAATCTTATTTATACATAAATGCATGTGTATAATTCCATAACTGTATTTGCTAGAAATTCGTCGCCACTTTTTGTACACGTACACGTGTTTACCGTTGTTCTAACATCTGTGTACAACCTGTAAGCCTCTGCTGCTTAATGCATT
Organism: Bactrocera neohumeralis; assembly: GCF_024586455.1. NCBI lineage: Eukaryota > Metazoa > Arthropoda > Insecta > Diptera > Tephritidae > Bactrocera > Bactrocera neohumeralis. Next base: position 5,090,260 of record NC_065919.1, read on the forward strand.
CACATACCTTCGCTTCGCACAACGTGTTTGCATATACGTGCGCATATGTGTGCGTGCGTGTACATGAATCTTCATAAAAATATTTGCACTCAAATACCTAAGTTTATGTGCGTATGTGTGTGTATGTATAATGGAGGTTGCAAATCTGTGAGAGTATAGCCAACAAATGCAAACAGTTGTATGCCCGCAGCCGTCGCCTTGCATGCACCGCACGAGCAAAGGAATGCACTGAGTGTATGTTATTGTACATGCATGTGTGTGTATGTGTGCGGGCATGTAATTCTATTTTCGTGTCTACAAGTAGAGCTGTTTACCAGTGTCAGCGTTTGTTTGACTAATTCGTTAACATTCTAATATGCAAGTGCACACCTCACACACACACACACACGCACATAAACACACATATATGCGCTATGTGCTCAAACGCAACTGCAGGTGTTTGTGTGTTGGTGCGTTTTGCCAACTGTGGTTACAAGTGTTGTAGTGCGCTGTTGTGAGTTATGCAATGGCTGCAGAGTGCGTGCGTGTACCGGCAGGGTTGTTGAGGGTATGTGCCAGCTATTTGTGGTCCTTTCGTATTTGACAAATTTTGTGATTGTTGTTGGGAAACGTGTATGTGCTGCAACAAGTTTTGGGCAAAAAAAATTTACTGTTACTCGGTACAATGAAAAAGAATGCCAGCAAACGTGTTGACAAAATGTTCTATGCCACGCTGGCAGCTTAATTTAAGACAAACTCACTTGCCGCAGCAGCAAGGAGCTTGTGAACTGTGAATTTGAGTTGCAAACACAAAAAAAAATATTTTTTAAATATTTGCGGAGTAAAAATTTTTGAATGGTAACTAGTATAAGCTGGAATTTTCAAAATGTTTTCTGTCCACATTTTAATTAAGGCTTTATGCAACGTAAATGCTGTAAAGAGGGATCAATATTAGTTTTGATGAATTTAGTTGCACATATACACATACCATTACTTTTTTACTAGTCTCTACGTAAAGATTTCAGATCCGACCACTATAGCATATAGCTGCCATACAAATTGATCGATTGAAATGAAGTCCTTGTAAGAAAAACTTTTTTATTTGATGGCGTATCTTTATGTAACTTGGCAGGGATTATTTCACAAGCTAGTGCTACAATCTCCACAAAAAGATCTCAGTTCCGGCTACTATAACATATGGCTGCCATACAATCTGATCGATTGAAATGAAGTAATTGCGGGAGAAACTCTTTCATTTGACGAGATTTCCACAAAATTCAGCACAAAATAATACCGAAGACAGCGCTATAATCTGTAAAAAATTGTTCAGATCAGACAACTATAGCATATATGTCGCTGACATGCAAGCTGACCGTTCACAATCAAGTCTTTGTATAGAATGCTTTTAACCAAAGCGTTAAACAAATTTATGTTTGTATACATACATACAATATATCTGCGTGCATAAAAATACATTCCTTCTAGAAATCAGTTTAATAGTTATTTTAAGACTGAAATGTCAACGAGTTGTGAAATGCAATGGGAGACAGAGAACTATAACAACACGCATCGCTGTCATAACTCAAAATATTGCGACTATAATGCACATGCCGCAACTTTAACGCCGCCGCGAGCAGCGAGGATAAGAAACATGGCGGCAGAGCGAGCAAAAAGTCCAATGACAACAAAAGCACAACTTCGGTCATAATTCCAAGTAACACGTAAAGTTTTACGCTTTGCTGCCGTAGCAAATGAAGACGAAGTTGCAAGGCGGCAAAATTGTAAAGAAGAGCAGGAGCGAGGAAGATTAAGACAAACTGATGATGCCAAAAGCACAGATACAATCAAACACTAAACAAAATGTGTAGAAGTTGTGGCGAAAACGTGTTTGTATGGTTGGTGTATAGAATGGTGGCAATAACGCATAAGGTATCAGAGCTGCCTTGGTGCGCTAAGGTGGTGATGCATTGTTGCGCACAGCTGTTGCACTGTTGCAAAACATAAATTCATAAGTTGCTGTAGAACTTGCACATTTATTTCTCAAGATTTTTTCATTAACGCGCTGAAAAGATTCACAATAAATATAAGCACCCATATGATAAACATCAGTCAGAGTGGTTGTAGCAAAAGGTCTTAAAGATGATGCGTACTGAAATACGGTAGAAAAGAGCCATTTAAAAATTTAAAATCAACTGTTAAATATAATGCATAATTGCATATATTTTGGATTTGCTGATAATTTAGCGCAGACACACACCTCTAGAGTATGGTCTAGAGTATGCCATCTCTACCTTGTTTTCACCAATCAAATATAAGGGAAAAGTTGAAAACCATCCTTGGCGGTAGTATCACGGTGGAAAATTTTACAGCACTTTGTGCGAAAAAGTATAGATATGACAAAATTGTATATATGTGTATATACAATAGAGTTATGAAGTAGTATAGAGACATGAGGTGGGAGCAGGTTAGTGCCTAACTGCCACCCTCCTACCTTAAAAAATTATTATCACCATATTCACGAGGTGTATGTCTGCGCTAAATTATCCAAAATACGCCTGATTGTAGGCAAGCAATATTTGATGCCAACAATAATAGTATAGTATCGGTAGCCCAAAATTGAAGCAGCATAAATTCCCACAATACTTGGTTTTACTCGCATTAGTATTTATTAATTACCAGCAGCTTGCACATTAGGCATTGAACTTTGTTTTTGGCAACTATTATAGGTAAGTACGAGCACATGTTCCAGGCAAGGTGCCTTACATAGCTAAATGCACGTGGCTTTAACTGTACTCACATCGATTAACCGCATCGGCGCTGAATTGATTAGATATTATTAGAGAAACTATACTCCGGAATTATCTTGTCAACTTCTGTGGCAAGCAGTAAACTCCTTGTTAACAGCTCCACCTTGGCGTGTAACCGATTATACTCACAATTGGAAACTATGACGTTAATTTCGGTTGTGCTGGCTGCTGCAATTGACATAGTAATTTTCTTCAGCAACAAGCTAAGTAGTAATTACGCTGTACGACAGTGTTGCATAAACCATAAACCGCTACACACATAACGGAAGTGCTACAAATGAGGTACGAACATTCAGCTATGCATTTGGGTTGAGCACGAATGCCACGCAGCTGTTAAGCTGGGTTATAATATAGGCACACGCTTGAATTAAAAGTCCGGGTAAAGCAATGAGAATTTATATGAAGACATATGGAGTTTTCAAACAGACATAAATATTTGTATGTTATTTAATGGACATTGACTTTATTCAAATACCACTGTAGTTTAAAATTGTGTCATAAAAAAATTTCTAAGCTATTTATTTTCAATTTAAATAGTGCCAAAATCATTTTACTTTACCCATTTATTTTACAGGTAATTTTTTTTAAACTTTTGAATTAAATTTTTTATCACCAAAGCAAATAAATAATAAATTTGAAAATACGATAATTTAATACAAAATTGTCCGTCCTATAAAAAAGTGCTATTGATTTTTTCCTTAAACACATTCTTTGAAAAGTTGTATGCAGTTAAAATTATGCTTCAAGTGTACTGAGCATCCATACAAGTGCCTTATAAATTATATGTTGCTCATACGACATGGTGTACTGTATGCAAGCGCAATAAACTTCATATATGTATATGTAAGTTCAAGTGCGTATAACTTTTAAAGGAGAAGCTCTATGAAAAATCATCTGTACATTTTTATTAGAGTGGACAATTTTGTATAACAATATCACTTTCCCAAATTAGTATGTCTCCTTTTCTAATGTAAAAATTTAAAAAATCCATGTTATATACAAGGGAGAAATAAAATGATTTAAAAGCTTGCTTGTGTATAGAAATTTATTTGTTACCGAAAATCGATCTGAAAAAATTCTTCAGATATTGTGGCATTACTTTAGAAGAAAAATAAATTTTGTGTTTATATCATTTCAAACAAAAAAGTTTTCTTTGTTATAAGTTGATATTGATCGTTAAGTTTGTATGGCAGCTATACGATATAGATGTTCCATCTAAAAAATTTCTTCAGATATTATAGCGCTGTTTTAGATCAAAATGTATGCTAAATTTCGTAAAGATATCTTGTCAAATAAAACAGTTTTCTTATAAGAACTTAATATTGTTCGTTCAGTTTGTATGACAGCTATATGATATAGTGGTTTGATCTGACAAAATTTCTTTAGACATTGTGGCATTACTTTAGAAGAAAATTCGTGCTATTTTTTTTGAAGATACCATTTCAAATAAAAAAATTTTCCTTCTAAGAACTTAATTTCTAACGATCAGTTTGTATGGCAGCTATTGCACATCCGCATATCTTATAAGCATTTAAGAGTATCTCAAACATTTCCATCTGAGTGTTAAAAGCTTCGTGGCAAAGCATACAAAATTCTTAAAATTTTCTATTACTACCATTTAGTACTATAGTCAAACAGAACTCGCCACACCTTTAGCAAGCTTTTAATAAAAGTCGACTTAGCAAGTTAAGGATATTCACATTAAAAGTTTACAACATGCCGTGTGAGGAAGCTTATACTCCACATTCCTTAGCCGAACTTGTTCAGAGAAACATTTGTTAAGTTTTCCATCGAAACTCAAACAGGCAAGCCTTTTACAAGCTGATAAACTCATTAGTGAAGAAGGTTTTAGTGGAAAGAATCTTCAAAGCAATTCATATGTTACTAATTTACTATAATGCTGCATACAGTTAGGCGTACTTAAAGAAGTACTCTTAGTAGTTTGCACATAAGCCGCCCTTATTCGGTTTACAATTTCCGCCTACGAAGGCGTACGTTACAACTTTGTGTGTGCAAGTATATGTGTTGTTATAAAATTTCATCGTGCTGTGGTGTGTAGTTTGCTATGCACGGTCTTAGGCGCACAAACCTACTTGAAGTCTAAGAAAGCCGTCACCCATGTGCTAAAAGTGCGGATAACCAACAAAGTTTATATTTAGGCTTACAGCTTTCAAGGAAATTAATTTTCTACCTTCATATCGATTTCTTGTTGTACTTGGATACTCGCCAAGGGGGAAACGTTGATTTTAAACAAGTTTTTAGTAGATGTATGAAAACTTTTTTTAATTAATATGGAGATGTTACGCATATCGATTTGACATAAAGAAAAAATTGTTACAAAATTTTGAAATTAATGAAAGTGAAGAAATTCTGTAAGACGATACAATTAAAGCCAACAGCGAAAGTGGCAAGCAAACTTGTGAAGTAACGACAAGTTGATTTTTTGTTCTTTCCAACCAGCAGCAACAGCTTGTGGAGCGAAAGACATAGACAGGACTCACATATAAATAGTTGTTTTGCAGGTTGGTCGATTATTTTCCAACATTTATTAATTTGTTTCATATTTGGGTTTAGTATCATGTTTTCTGGTATATTAAGCAGTTATATCCAGTTGTAAGTCAGAAAAATGAGCATTTCGTCATTGTTTTACAAAATTTAATGTAATGTTAAAGAATCAACGATTAATTTTGAAATATTTTGTAGTCTCTTGAATCCGTAGCCGATCTACAGGAAGACTTCCTTTTTAATATTTTCAAAATATTAAGGTCCATATACTTCTGCCTATGTTCAAACCAATTGGCGAAGCATTTTTGCCACGCTGACTGAGTTATCGCCAAAACATGTGTTCTGAACGCATCAACCGCCTCTTCAGGTGTCGAAAATCGTTGACCTTTTAGTTTATTTTTTAGTTAGGGAATAAAAAAAAGACAAACGATGCCAAAACAGGACCATAAGGTGAATGACTAATCGAATCGTTTTCAGTGTTTTCCATGCTTTTAGTGCTCAAAAAAGTTGATGTGTGAGAACTCGCATTGGCGTGACGAAGTGTTATCCATCTTCGATGACAGCTTTTCTTGATTTCTTGAAAGACAACTGGCAAACAAATGATTGTGTACCACTCAGAATTAAATTTTCTCCGTTATTATTGTGGCATGGTTGCGATATGTCCAGTTATTCCAAAAAAACTTTATACTAGATAGTGCTTTGTGCGCGAACAACTTTTGTTAGATTTGGCATATCTTGAAGCACCCATACGGTCGATTGCTCTTTACTTTCGGACGCATACTTCATCATCTGTCAAAATTTCGTAAACGTGTTTCAAAGCACCGCAGAAATTGTGTGGACTCCAACGCGAACAAATATTGTTTGCAACCAAAGGTACATATATTCACCACACCATCGTTAAACATTGGTCTTTGATGGACGCTCTTCGAATGCAAGTTAATACCACCAGTTCATATTACATGAACATATCTTATATTTGTCAGTCATATGTAACATGACACTTACGACCCATTAGGTCCGTCATAAGTGGATTGGATATGTAGTTTAGAACGAAATATGAAACATTGTACTTTTAAGTGGTCCCAAAATGTAACTCATAGATTGTAAGATGAATCTTTCCACTTGTAACATATGTCCTATATCAAGCGGATTGTAGATATATTTCCTACAATGTAAGATTAATACTTGTATCTAGGCTTAAGCAAAATATTGTATTTAAGAAAACGCAATAAAGAAAATGTGGCAGTTGCCCGTAGTTGCCCACGAAATCCAAAACAAAAATCAATTTGCACTGCTGCTGCGTTAAACCACGACGAATGTTTTGAAAAAATAATCCCGCTCAAATGTTAGCGGTTTATTTGCATTTTTGGCCGAAAGAAATATTTCTAGTTACTGTAAACAACACAAATAGCGCTCATATGTCAAAACGTTCCGAATATGTATGTATGTATAACAACAAAGATGTCAAACGTCACGATAAAGTTGTCAAATTGCAAAACTAGTGTTGCCAAATTCCGAAATATAAAAGGCAACTTTCGCAGATTTTCTCACAGTCTAGTTCACGACTGTGTCACAACCACCCTAATACTGATATGTATTAAGAATTTGCATGCCACTGTTGTTATTGTTGTGCAGTTTGTTTGCTGTTTGCAAACACGTGTCAGTTTTCCATTTGCCTATCGATTGGCCAGTGACTTTACATTGTTTGTGCTCATCTTTGTTTTATTCCCAAGTTATTTGTTTAACTTCGGCTGCCGGAGATAACAAAAACAAGTTTTTATTTTGTCTGGCTGCATAGCGTAAGTGCTTTGTTTATTTACTTTTGTATTTAGTTTGAAATATGAAGCTTTTGAGCAATTCGCTTTTGAAAGTTCAATTTCATTCAATTTCAAGAAAGGCAAAGGAGCACTTTTACCTAAAAATAAGAAAAAACAAGAAAAAATGTAACTTCGGCTGCACCGAAGCTAATATACCTTTCACAGGTACATTTCTTTTAGTAACTATGTGTTCAGTTTATAAGGAAGCTATATGCTATAGTACTCCGATTTGAAGAATTTTCTCGGGGATTATATTATTATCTTAAGCAGTAATCCATGTCAAATTTCGAGAAGATACCACGTCAAATACGAAAGTTTTCATACAAGCATTTGATTCCGATCGTTCGGTTTATATGACAGTTACGGACATGGCTAAATCGACTCGGCCGAAGTTAACGATTTTTCTTGTTATACAAAAATTTCAAGATATAGCGAACTTTTTCATTATTTTCACTCATTTTGGAACAACTGTAACTTTTCTTCAACTTCCCGAATTTGATTTTGTTTTGATTGAATGAAGCTTAAGATCTCACCTTTCCAACACTATATGATATAACACAATGTGGTTGATAGCACTGAAAGTATACGACTGCCACGACATCTATTGACAAAATACGAAAAGACTTTTTCGACTACCAATAAGTTTTCCGCAATTTTTCAATTTTATTTCAAAACTGACTTGCAACAAATTACAGCATGCAGTTCTTTCGTAGAGTAAAAGAACAATAACAACAATTTTTTTAATTTCATAACTCTTGCTGCAAATTCTTACGGTTAGTTTGTAATTATGTTGGCAATGTCTGTCGGCAAATACTCGTGTGACAAACAAAGTTCGGTTATCTTTTCGGGGATGTCGGTGACAGACATGTCTTCCAGACTTAGATGTTTTGTTCAAGGCAAATACTACTTTTGATGGTTGGAGCACACCAGAGATGGTCAGTGATGTCAGTGGTGCTACATAGCAGTCGTTGCAAGATGAAAGTGTTGCATTCTCGTAGGCTTCGACAGCTTCTTGTCGTCTCTTATCAGAAATTTGCTAAGCTTGCACCAAGTTTCGTTTATATATGTCTATCTATATATGTACATATGTATATACATATATTATATTATGAGCATGACTAAATGCTCATTTGCAGTTGTTGTTGCCTTGGCCATTGTTGTCCATGCTTTTACTGTTTTGTGGCCAACTGTCCGCTTTGTAGCACGCCGTTTGGTGTCAGGGTTGCCACTGCCTTTGTTTCCGCAAATACAGTTGCTTATAAATCTGTAAGTGCATTTTGTGTGCGTTCTCAGTTTTTGTCGCACGTTCAAGCGCATACAACGTTCGTTCTCTTCATAAGGCTTGTTCGCATCATTTGTTTGTGTGTTGTTGTCGAATGCGTCGCTGCAGCTGCGAAAATGCATACATATTTTGCAAGGTACAACAAAAATTAAAAGCAAAAGCCATTCACAACATCCCCCGCACCTTAAAGCTGTCAGATGACCGTCACCTTTCTTTTGTGGCAACACGTTGCCAGCCATGTTGCCCCACGCCAAATTATTAATTAGTTTCACGTTACTTTGTTGCACTTTGCTTGCTGCTCGAGTTGTTGTTGGTATTTTTGTTGCCATCGTTGCTAGCACACGGCGCTTCGTCTGTTTGAGAGCTCGAAACGAAGTGCTTTGCTGTTTTTGTCACATGCCGCGTTTTAACAAAATCTATTCTTAAATGACGAAATGAGAGCTTAAAATTGTTCAGTCCTGGTCCTGGAAATCAAAGTGGACGCTCTTTTTTATTTAATCATGATTTTTGACAAGCAAACCTGCGGCGTATCAGCATTGCCATCTGCACATCCCATGGCGCTGAGGTTTAAATACAGTTGCCCTAACTCTATTGCGACTACTGGCAACGAGACCATAACAAATACTAAGCCTTTCTTTTATGTTTCGGAATTTGATCAAACTGCTGCTGCAATCTAGCTACTCACAACTTTTTCGTAAAGTTTAACATTCTTGAAGTGATACATACTCAGCACCTTTTGACATACGAGCACTATTTGTATTGTTAACAGTAACTTAAGATATTCATCTCGGTCAAAAAGTGGAATTAAATCGCGAATTTCGACATGAATTAACTCAGGAACCGTGCCGCTATGAACTTAGTTACATTTTTGGCGGTAAAAAAAGTTTCTTCACGTTGGAACTCACGCTATTCGTTAATCGCATTTCCAAACAAATGGTTGCCTGTTTTTTTGGAAAAACTGGACATGACCCAACCATATTCTGAGTGGTACACAAACATTTCTTTGCTTCTTGTCGTTCAAGAAATCACACCGCGCCATTACGAGTTCTTATATATCGACTGGAACAACCGCATTTTTTAGCACCCAAAACCTCCATTTGATAAGTGATGCAACGAATATTCAGTCATTATTTGGCGGCAAATGACTACTTTTTATTCGTACGTGAAAAATAAACTATGAAGTCAACATTTTTCGCCACCTAAAAAGGCGGTTGATGCGTTCTGAATACATATTTTGGCGATACCTCAATCAGAGTGGAAAAGTGTTTCGGAAATTAGTTCGAACACAATCAAAAGTGTGGAGCTCTTAACAGAAAATATTTTGAAAACAATAAAGCGATTTTCGTTGATTACAATTTGAGCTGAGTCGATTTAGCCATATTCACATGCTTAGGCCGTCTGTATTTCCTCAGTTTCAGAAATAAAATATCGAACATACACATATCTCTCCCCAAGAACCCGCTTATATATCAGAATCGCCTATATTGGACCATTATATGCCATACGATCATACAAACTGAGCGATTAGAAACAAATCTTTATATGAAAACTAGTTTATTTGACATAATACATATCTTTACGAAATTTGGTGTGAAATACTATAGTCTTCGAACAAGGATTTAAGGATATTATATGTAGCTTCGGCGCAGCTGAAGTTAGCATGTTTTTTATTAATTGTACTTTATAGCTAGCAAAGTTTGTTAAAGCAAACAAGAATCGTTGTAGTGAAAACGGTGATTAAGAAGTTAAGTCGGTAGAGTTGCTTTCCTAACTTATTTTTACTGGTGTTTCGCGTTCAGACCAAGGTTGAGTGAAGTTGAAGTAGGATCAGTGTTCAATTCTTATGCTACGTATTTAGTGTGAAGAGAAACACTGTGAGCTCTGGTTTGAGCAACAAGTGTTTGCTTTTGGTCTGTACGGATATGGCTAGAGAGAAATCTGAACCATATGTAGCAATGATCGGGAAGGTCGCTGAAAATTACAAAAATTTTATAAGCCAAGCTATGTGTAGATCTATGCGTTGTCATATGACCTTGACTTGTTTTATTTGTCTCTATTGACCTTGCTATTTCAGCTACATACATACATTATCCGATTAATTAATTATTGAGTTGTTTGTAATTACTTGTAACTGTTCAGGCTGATCTCACGACTAATTTAGCATAATGAGTCTTAAGAGCTTAAAATCAGCCCAAAATCATACACAAAGCACACTGCAACAATAAAAGCGTAAGTGCTTAATGCATTGCATTCACACTGAAAGTTGCCTTTCAACAAAGGCATATTACTTTCAACACCAATATACTGTTTTGTAAACCAACACATACACACGCATGCGCACAAGGATAAAACATTAAATTAATGCTGCTGTTGATGGCTAGAAAAGATGCTGCACGCGTGTGGGTGCGTGTGTTTGAGCAACGGACGTTGCAATGCTGCTGTTTCAGGCATGATTACACAATGCCGCCTCAACGACAGCAACGAAGCTTTCATACACACAATGCAGACTTACCGCATGCATATACATTTTATATATTCGCAGGCGTAACAGCAAATAATGCCCAACTTACAAATATGCAATGGAATTATATATTTCCTCATAGGCGCCACGCCCAAAAGTCTCACTTTTGGTTGTAGGAGATTCATTGAAACGAAAAGATATTATTTTAAGTCTTTCGAAATGAGGCGGAAATCGGTAGAGTCTTCGGAATGGCAGCCCTCGAGAAGCAATTGTAGAATGATATGTGTGCTGCACCCATCGTATTTCTACGATTTTATTGCTGAGAACTAGAGCGCGATAATTTGACCGAAATGAAGGAAAATTTGTCTATTCGTCTTGCGTTGAAATCCCATTGCTTTCTGCTTTCTGCATCACTTACTACTTCCTGTCCATCGTAACAATATGAATCGATTTGTTGTTGTGCCTGATTGCTGCTGGTTAATGTGATTTATACGCTCCGCTGGTTGGCATTTCCAAACTCTAATGAACCGAGACGTTAGCGGCGAGGGAAGAGAGAATACAGAAGTGGATGATTATTGATGTACACAATGAATCCACAATAACAGTGTGCGATCAGCTCAGGCTCATAATAGCCAGTACTCTTTGTTAACAAACTCGCTGATATTGCGAAATTTCCATCTCACTTGGACAGCTTAGAATGTCGGTCCGTTGTGTTACATAAAACTTCTATATAACAGATCATAAGGAGCTTACCATTAGACTTGAACAATGGCCTTGAACATATCAAAAATTTCTTGCGCCAGCTAATGTCAGTTTCGACTAGATCTTCTGGTTTACCGAAGGTAAGACTGCCGAGATGTTTCAGTCTCACACGAGAACTTCAATCTTACAAGAGTTGGAAAATGGAGGGAGAAAGTGTCTGTATTTTTCCACCTCACTCTCATCCACACAACTTTAACAACTTGCGTCCGTTAATATTTTTAGCTTTACAGTGTGAATACCTATTGGACAATATCCAGTAATAGCCGCTACGATTACGACAAAACCAACTTTATTATGGAAGTAGTTAAGTAGATCTTCTGCGTTCTACTCAAGGCCAAAAGGATTCCGTAGTCGCAAGGAGCTGGTCGTCGGTTAACGCCTGCTAAGCGCACGTGCGATTCTTTGCTCTAGTGTTAGAAGGCAAGATGCTATTGGCTATTCAACTCTGTGCCATTTTAATGTGAGCGGTGCAAGGATGCAGCCTCTAGCTTCATTGGCTTTGCAGAGCGGGCACAGATGTCGGCTTGAATGCTCACCACCCTGAAAGATGGTGTACTGGATGGTAGCAGAACGTCCACCGCCACCTTAATAGCAGCCACTTCTGCCGGAAAGATATTACTCTGGTCCGGTAGCCTTAGCGCCCCCTGGTCGCGCAATCTATATGTCGACTGGACTCTGCTGTCTTTATCGATTGTCCAGTGAGAATTTCATGACGTTGCATAGCTTAGAAGTGAAGTTATTGCGTTTGAAGTGTCAGTATGTTTGTGTTATCGGTGCGAAAATGAGCTTCGAGCAAAGAGCCAACTATAAGTTTTGTTTACAAATTGGTAAAACTTTTACCGAAACGTTTCAACTGATGCAAAAAGTTATGGCGATGAGTGCCTATCCCGTAGAAGAGTGAACGAGTGGTTTCAACGTTTTCAAAGTGTTGGTCGTGAGGACATAAATGACGAGCAACATGTGGGCCAAACAAAATCCGTGATCACCGGAAATTCCATCGAAACTGTGTGTGAATTCATCAAAAATCTGCCGAAATCATTGTTGAAATTCATGGAAATGGAATTGAACATCTCCAAAACATCGATTTTTCACATTTTGACCGAACATTTGGTCTTACGAAAGTTGTGTGCACGGTTTGTTCCGCACAAATTGACTGACGAAAAAAAATTGCTCGGAATCCAACATTCGAAGGACGATTATTTGACCAAAAATCACATTTTAACCATTAACCACTCCCCGTATTCACCTGGTATGGCACCGTGCGCCTTCGTCCTTTTCAGAAAAATAAATTTTCCCAAGAAGGGAAAGCGACCTAAAACACTCGTTCTCGTTCATGTGTTTAGACCGTGCAAAAAGCTGTATTGAAGCAGAAGGAGACTATTTTGAATAAAATAAATTGGTTTTGCCAAAAAAACCATTTGTTCTTTTTTTTTTAAGTCCTGTTTTGTTTCGAGGCTGTTGTTTCCTTTTCATTGAGGACGTTTTTTTTACGTGGCGGATCCCAACCCCAGCGCATAATCCTGAGGAAGTATAGTTCGGCTTCGCATTTTAGCTCGCCTTGAAACGGATGACTCTGGCTACCCAGAGGATACTTGGTCGTAAGCCACTCTCAAGTGAATGGTGCTTAGAGAATTTATCTCACTTGCTTGAACTTCTATACCTAACTCCATCCTTCAAGTTGTTGTAAGTAAGTTGTTGTATATGTAGTCGATTTGGACACATAAGGCCACTATACTCGTTAGCCTGTGGTTGTTACCTTTATTGCTTACTTTTTTCGTATTTTCTAAAGCAAAAGCTGTTTGATAAATACTTAATAGTACTAACTTGAATATAGTACTAAACACATTTCTGGAGGTTCACGACTTATCTTAATTTTGTCATGCTTCCGGTCAAAATGTATGACTCACATGGAAACAAAATCAAATATTATATAAAACTGGAAACATAAGCAACGACGAACGCTCTCCTTGTGGCAATATTTTAGTGTCTCATAACAAATAAATCAAATATTTATAAGCAATAGATGCCAAGGTAGAATGCGGAAGACCTCAATGCAACCAATTAGATATTAATGATGCATGGCGCTGTGTGGAGTCATACTTCTAGTACAATGTGTACCTAACTCTCTCACATTTTTGTTATTGTTGCCACAGTAAGTGTCAATAGAAATCAGATTAATTCCTCTATGTGGTACTTTGAAGCCAGCTTGCAAACTATGTTAACGCTGAGCAAAATACCAGCAAAGCAAATAATAAGCCACCAGCAATACAGTCAATACTGCTGTCATCCATAATTGCACCAGAAGACAATAGCAATCAATGCACTGCTTCATCCACGTGCTTATCCTTTCAGATCGTTCTTTGAAAAATTAAATTATATTTGTTTCGGAGCGCCACTGCACAGTTTCTGCTATTCAGTTTATATAAATGAGCACTGCTGATGAGCGCTACTTGTGCGTATGCGTACTGGCATGAGTGTGTGTGTGTGGCAAAATTATGCTTTATTTGCTAATTAGCAATACACCATTCCAATTGACAAGTGACAAGCGACAAGATTACTCATTTCACAGAGAAATAGCAAATGCAAATGAGAAATGAGAAATTTGTTTCTGGTTTCGATCAATAAATGTTTTATCGTTCACATACATACATATCTTTATTGATATGAGTTTCCTCAAATTTCATTAAACAAAGCAACTGTTGCTGAAAATTTTTCATAAATTATTGCGCAATATCTTTATTGATATGAGTTTCCTCAAATTTCATTAAACAAAGCAACTGTTGCTGAAAATATTTCATAAATTTTTGCGCAATATTTTGGTAATCAAAATAAATTTGAGAATGTTTTATTATTATTCTGAAGAGGAAAGATTTGATTATTTTTTGCTTAAATTGAGTAGGCACCGAAACTACATGACGGATTTGAGAAAATTTTCCACCGCTGGGAAACCAGACTTTCACCGGTGTACAAAGACTATATTATATTTTCAAAAAACTTAAGGATCCTTACTAAAACGACAATGAAGCCAATAATATCAATAGTTCGATGACCATATTACGTAGTCTTTATGAGGTTCTCTTCCCCAAAGTGGCATGGCAAGTAGAGTGATATATGTACTATAAAGATGACGAATCTATTATCATCATGGCTGTAACAAACGCGGTGCTTTAGAAAAAGAACTAGTAGAAATCGAAACAAGACTACCAGAAATCATACTGTCTTTTACTCTTTCTAAGGCTCAGCAATTAAATTTACTTCAAAATGGAATTCTCAAACATTAGCTCTCTTCGATTCGCATTCTCCCACTCACTTCCGCGCTCTTGTAATAAAAAATTACATGTAAAAGCGAGCGATTACATAAAAAAGAGATTAAGCGGATTCCTATCAAAGGGTTACATAAGTTTCCTCGTATAAAAAATAGCCTTTTTCAACAATTTTTTTTTAAATAAAAAATTAAATATTTTATTACAATTTATATTTTATTACAATTAAATATTTTATTACAATTTTTTATTATTACAAGCATAAACTATTAACAAATAAATTCTGAAATTTTAGGAAAGAAAATATTTTAAACTCAGGCATTGCCACGCCATTTCCGGTTCCCTTGGAAAAGAAATGCGACAGCGTTAACAGGAAAACTCCTTACAGGATCATCCAATGTGAAAAATGTGTATTTTAGTTAAAAAATTAAATTAGAGCTCGGACGAAGGAAAAAAGTGAAAATTGGATTTTTGGCAGAAATTCAGACAAAACAATGAAAGTTCAGTGAAAATTTCGCGAAATTATTTTTTTCAAATAGTTACAATCAAAAAAATCAATTTTTCGTTCAAATCTTTAAGAATTGTACCTCAAGGAACTGTGTAAAATTTCATGAAGATCGTTTGAGTAGGTCTCGAGAAATTTGCCAACCAACTTCAAAAACACAGTTTCGAAATAAACGCGTTTAAAAATGGCGCACTTAGCCTAGCTAGCTTCGAGCGCACAAGTTCTCAAAGCTGTATCTCTGAAACTATTACTCAGATCAACGTGAAAATTGAGGACAATACTCCAGAAATGTTGTAGAATTTAACAAAGCAATAAAAAAAATCGATTTTTTGAAACCCCTAAACACATGTAACCCCTTAAAGTGGCATAACCATATATAAAATATATACAGCCTTGGCCAATTAAAATTCATTTTCAATATCGCATATGGTGTTTATCACTTTGAGGTTCGGCTTACTCCACCAGGTGGCTTCAGCGCTCTTATGTGCTCGCTGAATTCGATTGCGGAACTATTTTTACATGTTATTAGACATAGTAATTATATGTGCGCAAAACGAGAACGAGATCTTTCCGCAGTCAGATAGTAAATATTAATGCGGATAATAGATCAGTGCAGTGTAAGTGAAAATAATGTATTGAAGATCATTTTCAACGAGAACACAATAATTATTCAAATCCGTCAATTGCCAACTGTTAATGCATTGAGGAGATGCTAACGATATTAAGCCTACTCTCAAAGTCGCTGATGATATTGAGGCAAATTATGATTCATTTAGTCGAAGGCTTTTCTGGTCCATCAACGAGCACAGATCGAGTGGAAAATGCAAAGCCACGACACGATGACAATGGGAAAAGATTAAAAAACCATTCGTGCTATAGGTTTTGCGAAAATACTAACGAGACATCTTTCAGGACAATTCTGAAGCAACAGAAGTTGCTTTAAACTTCATCGGAGCTGAGCCGATGCAAAAAGTTTCCAGATTTTTGCGAGAAGAAAAAAAGGAGAATTAACATCTTTTAACCGCGATGTTATAAAAATACAACAAACACATGGAAGGAGTAGCTTTGAGTGATTATACTGTGTCTCACAACCAAATTGCCATAAAACAGGAAAAAACAGTAGTACGAGTAGTTACTAATTTTCGCAAACTGAACAAAGCTGTTTCAAGACTACTCCAGTGAATGCATGGAATATCTACTCTCTCACCGCAAGAGGAATATATGCAAGACTTTCTGAACGTCTCTATATTGATTTTACTCGCATAATTTTTTTGTTTTTGCAAAAACGGCAATTTATATAAAAAAAAAATTTTCAAAATCCTTATTTTGATTTTAATTAGTCAGTTTATATGTGGCAGCTATGTATATGCTATAGTGGTGCGATATCGACGACGAAGTGCAATATTTGGTCTGCTGGTAAAAAGATCGAATCAAATTAGTTAAATATACAATTTATATTCCCTAACCTAACCTTTCTACCCTATTTTAAAGTTAAATCCATTTAAATTTTGTTATCTCCAATTTGGAAGGAATTCAACTGAAAAGGCACACACACTCATGCACTGGTAAGATTAAGCATACATTTCATTTTAAAGATTATAATTTCAACCGACATCAAGCATGATGAAATAATCTCCATACATATGTGTGCACATTACTTTATCCCCCATCGCTTAGCGCTAATAAGAAGCTCCTTTCACCTGACTGAAGATAACTTTTCTAATATATTTTTCGCTTTTGCATATCGCTGAATTCGCACGAATATTTCAATCCCGGCGAAGGCTGCTGCCATCCATGCTGATGCTCTGCACCATTTGATTTATACATTTTGCTGCCAACGCTTGCGGCGGACGCCCACGCGCGCGGTCGGTAACCGAATTGAAAGTTGCGAAAAGTTTTGAAAGCGGTGATAATTTATCGCGATTATCAACGCATTGTTGAGTGTGCAAATATTTTATAATTTATGTATACACATTATTTGCAGCAATCTTTGGTGGCGCTAATTCGTCTTCTGTACTCTGTACTCCCCAGCAGCGCGCAAACTGTATTGAAACTTGTAACTCACGCGGCCCCCACACCACGCAAAATCCCCACAACTCCACAAAGTGTCTTGAGATGGGAATCTGTGCGCTTATGTACACACACACACACACAGACGCTGCTCTACATCATAACGATTTTTTTCGTATTCGCTTATTTAATTTCACCTCCAAGACGCAGCGCTTCCGTTGATTCTTCCTACACTTCAAGGAAAATCGAATTTTCTTCCGCAAGCAATATTCCGCCCCAACTATTTGATGCAGTTACGAGTGCGCCAGTTATGCTTCAAATGGTTACTTTTGTAATTGTATTTACACTGCCAGAAACGGAAATGTTTGTACGCCATTTTGGAGGGGGAGGACGCAGCTGTAAATACTGGCGCTTTCATCCCTATACCCTCGTACTCGCGCCGTCCTTAACAACAGTCCCATTCAATTAGTTTAAATATCAGAAATATTGAGATATTTTGTTTGTCAATGGTTTGCGTAAGCGCTGTTCCTTTATCTTAATTTCTCTGGAGCACCCTCACCATCCATGCGCTGAAAACGCTAGTTTGTCACAAAATAGCGTAGAGTGTTGCTTCTATTAGCACCAACTGTATTTGAAAGCAAAACCCTTCCTCAACTCCTGCTCTTAGCTTAAAGGCATTGCGCTTGAATTCTTTCGCATCCATCCCTAAAATACCGTGCCCATTTGTATGCAGCTCTCTTTTAGAAAACCACTGCCTCTGAGTTGCTCTTCTTCACTGTTTACCCATGCTTCAAAAATAGCTCGCGGTTTGTAGAGACGTAAATCGCGAGCTCTTACGTTTTCAAACAATTGTCCGCTAGTCTTAGATCATTTGGCATGCGGCACGTGTTGCAAGCACTTGCTGCAGTTAAATGTTTCCAATTTCCCAGTTGGCAGACGAAATTTGTGCAACTGAAATGAATTGGCTGCGGTTTTAGCAGCTACAATGACAACACAGTCGCAACAATGATTACAATAGCCAAATCAAAAGTGATCTGTGATGGAAATTAACTCAAAAGCAACAAAAAAAAGTAAGCTTCGTTTTCACCGAAGCTATAATAGCCTTTAAAAATACAAAATCGGTCTTATAAGAACATTGATTGGTCAGTATGTATGGCGAGCTGAACCATTTCTTCATAGATTGCCTTGCCTTGAACAATAACCCCAGCAAAATGTCATTAAAATGAGGAAAGTTTTCCATACAATTAAATTACACATGACTAAATTATAGTCATCTTTTAAAGCGGTTAGAAAATAGAGAGCTCATTAAACACACAATGTAATTATTAAATAATTATTGGTTGTCTTACTTGTTAGTACAGTGTTTTCCATATTTCTATGCAAATGGAAATTTCTATAGTGGGAGCATAATAATTACAACGCATTTACGCCAACTCTATTCATATTATAATATTGAGTCCAAAGTCGCCGCTCCTCGTTTTCTCTTTCACTAATGAATTGCGCCATAATGTTATCTAGCGAGTACAGAGGCTTACAAGTTTTCAACTAAGTGCTCCCGGCTTTTATAGGCAGCTTTTCTAGGGCTCAAAATAGTCTGTACGAATTAATGTTCATAGACTTAAGTAGCTAAATAAAATGCTAGCCGAATTCTAAAAACAAAATTTTGAAGCTAATTAAGAAAAAAGTTTAGTGTTCCGAAATGGGTTGCAGTTTAATAGCAAAGTGTAAGTGTAAGAGTATAAGAAAATGTATCTACCAAGTAACTAACCGGTTTTTGCAAGTCATGTTAATAATTAACAAACTGTACGTATCAAAACAAATTTGTGCGGCGCTGCATAGTTCATAGGCTATAAACAACGAAATATGTCAAATTAAGAGAAGCTAAGAGAAAAAGTATTGAGAGCAACTCACTGTTATCTGAACACTGTTTCGCCGACGCCGCCGACACACCGCAATCTTCTATTGACTGAGAAACCACGGCGATATGAGCTAGCTATTAATAAGAGCTCTCTCGCGATAGAACAATAATATACTATTTATATTATAGATTCTTGAATATTGTAGAGCGAATCTCAAATATAGCAGTAGCAGCTGTTGAAAATTTGGCGATAAAAAACAAATGGAAAATACAAACCAAAAACAATAATAAAGTATAAATGTATGTATATTTACGTCTGCTTGCCGTGTACAATATTAATTAATAGAAAACCTTATAAAATTTCAAAAACTTAGATAATTATGCTTGAGAAGCTCCGAAAAGACAATAAAGCTATTTATACTTAAAACGCTTGTCATGTTTGCATGCATATATTAAGTTCTTCAAATAAGGTTTAGCTCTGCTTTTTGCTCAATAAAAACGTAGAAATATCGTAAAAAATTATTTCGAAAAATATGCCAAAGTAGCGTCTTATAACCAGTTAGACGCGTTCCACTCGTAGATATATGCCATTCTCCGCTTCTATGATGAGATTTTTTTTACTTAGCTTAATGGGATCTTCGGTGCGTGCAGAGCGACTGAACTTGTAGTCGCGCAGCAAGTGTACGAGCCCCACCTTCGTCTGCATTTTACCGAAACGCAGACCAATGCAGTTGCGTGGGCCATCGCCGAAAGGCAGAAAGGCGCAGCTATGACGCTTTTCTACGTTCTCTTTATCGAAGCGCGTGGGATCGAAACGATCGGGTTCAGGATAGATTTCCGGATCGTGGTGTATGGCATCCACAGGGATCACAACAGAGGTGCCCTTCTCCAAGATCAGTGATGAGTTGGGCACGCGATAATCTGAAGTGACTGTGCGCACAAGTTGCGCCAGTACCGTGTATTTCCGTAGTGTTTCTAGATATACGAAAATAAATGAAGTTAGTTAGGTTTTACATATATAAGTTGATTAATGGACATACCGTTGACAACCTTCTCCAAATATGACATTTCCTTTAACGCTTCATAGGTGACTTCGTTCTTATGAGCGCTCAATACGTTCACAATTTCTTCACGTAGTTTATCCTGTATCTCTGGATTCATTGCCAGCTCATAGAGGCAGAAAGACATGGTGGTCGATGAGGTGTGGAAACCGGCTATAAAGAAGACAAAAGCCTGCGCAGCCATCTGTAGCAAAGTCAAGCCCTGTGACAAATCTATGCCCTCATGCTTAGACGCCGTCCCTTGATCCTCAGCCATCATATCGATTAGCATGTCCATGAAGTCATTTCGCTTCACCTTGTTCTTAATTCGATACTCGACGGTGTTGCGCACAGCGTCGATAAAGAACTCAGACACCTCGTCATTTAGTATTTTCAAACGCAATTTTTTTGCGATTTTCGGATTAAATACTATAAGCGCCTGTACTAGCGGTGAGTGGCGCGGCTTCTCGAAGATGGAACGGCCATAACTGCGAAATGCGGCATTTGGATCCGACAGGCTATTGCACTCAATACCAAAAGCGCAGGTGCCGATCACGTCTGTGGTGTAACGTGCGCTTAATTCCTTCACTTCGAATTCCGGCACCAACTGACCACAGGTACGACTGAGATTCTCCGCTACCGCCACCACTGTGGGGAACATAAATTTCATTTTGCCCGAGGAGAAAACGGGTGTCAACTTATTGCGTAAGGAACGCCATTCTTCGCCCTCCAATGTCAGCAAATGACCCGAGAGCGGTTCATCGCGTACATTGTTGAATGCACCGCGGTCGTGAAAGCTCGAAAAATCCTTAATGAGTATATGCTTGATTAAGTCCAGATCAACAATGAAAGCTGATCGTAAAAAGAACATATAAATGCCGCCAATTGGTGCACCATCTCGCTTGTAGCGCTTATAAAGTCGTGAGTTTATATCCCGAAAGTGAAATTCACGCCCGATACCTTTCATATTACCAAGTCCATAGATAGGGTCTTCTTGTGGAATACCACGGCGCGCCCAATAGCTATAATGGTTATGCAAATAAAGCAGCACCAAAGCCACAACGACTAACGCGAACGATAAGACGACATACGACATTTTACTGCGAGACTTGTGCACTGCATTCAAAAAAACCTCAAAAATTCTAGTTATCACAGGGTGTAGTCAGCGCTACATACAAATCGATTGAATGATCTATGCTTATAATTAGCCACCGACCGATTGTTATTGAAATTATGACGCCTTGATTGAAGTACTTTTAGACTCTAGCACAGCACTTAGTAAACTGTTTGGAACTGAGGCCGGCTACTGCGTTTTATAAATAAACAGTTCCGCTCTCTCATACTCACTGGAAGAGTCATAAAAAATGGTCAGGTATGACAAAGCCAAGTGCATGTGTACCTACATATGTATTATATATATATATATATTTATGGGCTAACACACTTTACTCGAATTTATTAATTTACAAACAATAAGATATATTGGAACAGGGGAAGCTTGAGGGGACCTGTAATTGTAAGTGATAGCGAGAGTGAAGCAACCCAGGGAGAACATTGTACATTTATACATATTTGGAAATTTATTTCATTCTTGCATTAAAGAGCTTCTTCATTATTAAAAATATTTTCAAAATTATAATTGGGAAAGTATATTTGCTTAAGCGGCGCGATCAAGGACGGCGCTCTCTTAGGACAAACACTTTATCTATGACATAGAAATGCTCTTGCTGTGTACAAACGACCACTTTCCTGCTAAGGTTCACAACTTAAATTATACCACAAATACCAGTTGTATTATTGACGGATATAAATAAAAAGCATTGTATCTGAAGGTTAGACTAATCAAACTGCCGAAAAATCCGAGCTGACGAAAGCTAGAAGTTGTTTTTTGCTAAATTCGGATTGCTAAAACCGAAAATGATGGTAAAAATTTCCTAACAGTTAGAACTTTTCGTATTGTAGACAGGGATTTAGAGGCAAAATGACAAAAAGAAGCTGATAGAATATTTTTGTACCCTGAACAGGGTATATTAAGTTTATCACGAAGTTTGTAACACCCAGCAGGAAGCGTCGGAGACCCTATAAAGTATATATGCAAATGATCAGTATGTTGAGCTGTGTCGATTTAGCCATGTGCGTCTGTCTGTCCGTCCGTCTGTCCATCTGTCTGTATATATAGGAACTAGTCCCTCAGTTTTTAAGATATCGTTTTGAAATTTTGCTAACGTCATTTTCTTTTCAAGAAACTGCTCATTTGGCGGAACTGCCGATATCGGACCGCTATAACATATAGCTGCCATACAAACTGAACGATCGGAATCAAGTTCTTGTATGGAAAACTTTCACATTTGACAAGTTATATTCACGAAATTTGGTACAGATTTTTTCTAAGGCAACAATGTAATCTCCGAAGAAATTGGAAGAAAATGTTCAGATCGGCTTACTCTAGCATATAGCTTCCATACAAACTGAACACATAGTTACTGAAAGAAATGCACCTGTGAAGGGTATATTAGCTTCGGTGCAGCCGATCGTAACTAAGGCAACTCAAATACCCCACACACCTATTAACACATAAGTCGCAAATCATTCTTTCTGATTTGTTGGGTAGTGTAATTATTTATTGTTATTTAGCGCTTCATGCGCCAACAAATGATTATAAAAAGTTAGAGAGCAACAAGCAGGGCGGTAGACCAGAAGAAAGTTAATTTGCTTCGGCAACAACAAAATTTAGGTGAGCCAAACAAAACAAAAACATAAACGAAAGAGTGCGAAATAACTAAGAGAATACTGGACAGCATTCCAACACTCTTTACACAAAGTCATTTTTACCCATACACCAGAACACATGTATTCCTTATCTCACAGCTACTTTGGCATAAATGTGTTAAACAATTTTAGATTTAATGCTGTCAGAGAATATATAACATTCGACGTTGCAATATATTTGATCGAATTGTAAAAATTCATGTCACAAAGAATTAATGCTCAAGGTAATCCGAATAATACTTTTGGAGATAGGGCCTGAAAAGTTGCACGCTCTAGGGCGGCTATATACTATACATATGTATGTAAGTTTAAAATTTTAAACGCGTCTTTCTTGAAATAATGTTTTTCAAGTCGTTTGTCTAGATTCGTGAATGACTCAAGCGAACTTAATGAAGTTTTACACGGATCATCGAGATTTACATTGTGAAAAAAAGTACCTGGAAATTGTAAATAAAACGAAAAATATTTAATTATTTATCAATATTAATTTGGGTGGCCTTCAAAGTAATTACCACCAGGTGTTATACTATACACTTATGTTAAAGATTTTTTCAGTTCTCAAAGCGCTTTTTGGGTTGGCTCCTTCAGCAAATTTTGTTTTATTTCTTCGATCAGCTGTAAACGGGTTCCACTGAGCGGTAATTTCAGTTTTTTAGAAAATATCAATTTATGGTGAATACAATTGATCGATGGTATTCATTGCAAGATATAAAAAAACTCATCTTTATCTGGACGAGTCGACTTATTGATCGCGCTCATATTTGGCACGGCAATTAAAGGACAGTCCTGCCAACTTAGCAAAGAAGAGTCCTTATTTTTAAAAGAATACATTTTGTAATAATGCTCATGGACCGTACCGTTTTTTTAATTTGTATACACTGAACAAGATATATCAAGTATTCTACGAAGTCTTCTAAAACCCAAAAGAAAACCTAGGAAACACCGCTGATAGATAACTGTAGTATAACGTAGCTATCATAGAAACAGAACGATCGTAATCAAGTTCTTTTAAGGAAAACTCTTATATATGATCAAATATTGTCACGGAAATTTACATGAATTATTGTCCAATCACCATTAATCCATTCTGAGTGCGTTTCTGGTTAAATGTGAGGAATATAATTTATACCTATTTCGAGACTAGAGAACAAAAGCAAAGTTTAATCCTCGAACCTCATTTCATTGTTTTTCAGAATAAAAACTAGCCCTTGTCCAATTGTCGAAGCACTTTTGTCACCCATCAACGGTCTCTTCCTTCTGTGGAAAAGCGTGGAAATTTCTGTTTATTTTTTACGTTGGTTTCCTAATTTCTTGAAATATAACTAGCAAAAAGATCATTTTATACCACTTAGAATTTACTGTTCTGTGATGTTTTAGTGGTGTGGTTGCGACACGTCCAGTTTTTCAAAAAAAAGTGAAACATTTGCTTAAAAGTGCTTCGTGTGCGAAAAGCTTTTGTTGGATTCGTATCATCTGGGAGCACCCCTGCAGTGGACTGCTGTTTTCTACCGGCCTCATACACTTAAATCCACGTTTCGTCTGTCAAGATTTCGTAGACATACTTTAAATCGTATTCTTTTAACATTTCTCTGGACCGATCGACATGAGAGCCGTTTTTGAGCGATTGACAAATTGTGTGGCATCCCACGTGAATAAAATTTTGTTTACAGTCAAATGTCCATGCAATATTGAATGTTTTCTGCTCCCACTAATGCCTATAGTTGTCTCTATCTCACGTTAGGTGACATGAATATCTTGGAATATTAATTTGCACACATCATGAGTAGGTTCCTGAACAATAAATGACTTTGGAAGACCTATACGAAATTAGTCGTGAAGTAATGTACGATTGCGTTTGAATTCACCATACCATTGGAAAACATTAGTTCTTGAAGGAGCTTCAGAGCCAAAAATTGATGAAAAATGATGATGAAAAAAGTTTATCGACTCAATTTTGCCCAGTTAATCAACATCGAAAGTTCTAAAAAATAAATCGCAAATTTGCTTTTAGTTTTGGTCGAGATGCATATTATAAGTTACTGTAGACAACACATATAGGCGTGTATATCTAAACGTTCTGAATATGTGGAACATCAAAAATGACTAACTTTAAGGTAAATTTGTGAGTCGGCAGATTGTGATGCTAGGGTTGCCATATACTACGTAAAAGGAGCCGCACACTATATGAGTCATAATATATTCCAAATGTCCTATGCCAACAAATACATATAACAAATTAGCCAATCTTTTTATTGGTATTGATTTTAAAGTAAATAATACAAATTTTGTCAATAGTTAATTGAATGATTTCAGGGGAAGCGTTGCAAGCACAGTTTCATTATTGATGTATTTGTACATACAATTTTACTTATAAAAGACTATTGTTTAATGCAACTGAAGCTTAATTAAATTTAATTAGGGACATGAATGCGGGTAGCGACGCGCAGCAATAGCAATTGTGCGTAGAAATTCAATTGAAACCGCGATTTGCCACACCGCAGGCAATGCTGCGACAATTACGTACGACTGCGTGTGCTTGGTTGGGGCAAGCATTGTCTGCACAGAAGAAGGCTGGTGAATTGCATAAACGCATTATATGATCTTATAAATAATTGGGTAAGCCTTGACGCTTGGCGCAAGGAGGTGGTTGTATTGACCACTGCCACCAGCTCTTCACAGCCTCTCATGCCTCTACTAAATAAGCGCTGAGTATTACTCGTACTTATGTATGAGCGACCGCAACGTGCTGGTCATTGACTATATATAACAGCGCGAATCGGCGACTCACTCATTTAAGAACACTAACACTTTAAGCGCAGAATTTATGACGCCTTCTTGTGCCACCTACCGCAGAGACTACAACTAACAACAGCGCGGCTTGTGCGTCGACTACAAACAATTGTTCTAGAGAATGGCCGTCAACTTTGATGGACTGCACGCTGTGACTAACTGTCCTCTTTGACAGCTGCGCTGCCAGTTTTCCTGACGAAATCAGTCAACTTGCCGGACAGACTAATGTGCTACCGTCTTTAATTCCCGCTAAGGAGCTGCTTTCACACTCCTTCGTTCGATCTTTCCTTTGCTGAGTAATTCTTCAAAACTTCATCATTCGAAATTTATCATAAACTCAGTTGTAATAAGCTTTGGCGCCGTGATTTATACTCGACAATTGTTTCTTATGTTGTCAATTCCACTTCGCAGCATTTTTTCCACACACGCCCAGCCCATTCTTCGCACTTCGAATGGCATTCAGTGACTACAGTCGGAGTTTTTGCACATAACGCCCTCCACCCGATCTGGGTTCGCTCACCCACGATTCCCTCATGATGGAAAGCAGTCACTGTCCTGTCCGATATTATTAATGCCGCGTGCTGTTCTTTTCGCTTACTGTTTTATTTTGCATTCTCTTTTTCACTTTTCGTTACTTTTTCACTTGTGTGGCCAGTTAATCAGTTTTTGTTGCTGGATGGCAGACAAATTTTCGGCACACTCTACTGTTCTTTTGGCATCAAACTGAAATCCAACCAAAATATTACCATGATGAAGTTTGTCGTGTTCATGAGAAGACATTATTTACGCTCTTATTTGTTCCTTTCTTTTTAGCCTTGAAATATTCGAGTTAACTGTTGGCATTTATTAAATGTAGTAGAATATTCCTTGTGAGTGTTACTTCTGTATGAGTGCAGTCATAAAAATTTTTTCACTATTTGTCAAGGTTTATTATTGAACATAAATACATGTATTCCTACCGACGGATGGAGAAGAGCAACGAAACCCCGCGGGCCGAATGCTTAGCGGCTGAACTTTTGAAGGCCGGCGGCGAGGACCTGGAAAGGGAGTTACTTAAAAGCCGCTTTGGGCATCACTAATAGGAGTGGCCTATTGAAAAATATGTCTAAATTTGGTATTTCTGCGAAACCCATACAGGTATGCAGATTGACATTGATAACAACTATCAGCTCCATTAAAATCGGTTTAGAGCTCTCCGGGACGTTCGATAACATATTAGGTTTTAGGCAAGGTGATTCTCTCTCGTGCATCTTCTGCAATATAATGCTCGACGAACCAAAATTATGCACGATAAGTAATTTATATTTCCCGCGCTTTTATAAGGCACAGAAACATGGACGACGACGAACCGGGATAAGAAAGCACTTGGAGCATTCAAGACAACTGTACTTCGCAAGACTTTTGGAAACGTTTGCTTGAGCAGTGAATTTCGAAAACGATGGATCTACGAAGACGATGCTCTATCAAAACGCTCCTTCGATTCGAGACCCATGCGTGAACAATGGAAGCAAGGGCGCCACGCATCCAATGAAAGGAAGGTAGAACTGGTGTGACCTCCCAAAAGACAGAGGTAATAAGCTACATTTTGTATTAAGTAAAGCCAAAGAAGAATATGTAGTTATAACTTTAATGTGAAGACGAGAGGTTACAAAACACAATACTGGACGAGGACTCTTTCTCGCGAGGTAGAGAAAACCTGGAAGGAAACAGTTACGATCTATTCAAATTTCTTATAAGATTCAATCAGAAAAATATGATAATCGTACAACAAAAATGGTATCGAAGAGCTGGAGAGTCCCTACAATCCTTGAATCACCGTTGTAGAGAACTGCAAGGCGACAAAAAAGCACTAGGAAATTGTAATTAAATTTCCCTGCTAAATGATATTTCAAAAAGATGTATTTTACTAAGTTGGTAGAACTGTCCTTAATTAATATGCAAAATATGAGGACGATCTATCAACCAGATTGCTTTCAGCAGCTGCCTAAGTCGATACACCTCAGTAGTGCGTTGGGACTTTTATAATGGAAAAAAATATCGAAGAAAGAGTTTGTATTTCTAACCAAAGCTTTCAAAGACGGTCAAGCGATCGTTGAAGGCATGCCTCGTTCTGGATGACATTCAACTGACAAAAATATGAAAAAAAAGTAAAAGATATGGTGTTTGCAAATCGTCTGGTAAGTGTTAGGAGACGGCCAGAGATCTCGAAATTGTTTGCGAGTTCGTTGAATGATTTTTGTGGATATTTTTTGGAATGAAACGCGTTCTTGTGCGACTCTACCCGATAAAGCTGATGTTTTTTTTTTTCAAAAAAAGTACGATTGTGACCGAGTACCGTCGATTAACCACTGTATTCACCAGATTTGGCTACGTGTGATTTTCCTTGTGCCCCAAGCTGCAATTGCCGTTCCGTGGAAAAATCGTTCGCACATGTATTACATATGGAGGCGTCAAAATAAATATTGCTGAATAATTAATTATTTTTATTTATTAATTTTTTTAAATAATTTATTTACAATTAAGCAAAAAAATGTGTTTTGCTGTGGTAGGCCGGGGACTTTTCAGTTGACCTACATTGACTGAATTGACTTCTGTGTTGCAACTGGCGCTTTGTTATTACAACAATAACAACAACAAATTATAAATAGTTTATGCGCGTCAATTAGTGGCGCATAATTGCGTTGCAAGTTTACGTTTGCTGACTTACTCTCATACTTGCGCCACTTTGTTGAGCGCCACAGTTATATTTGAGAAATTAAGCGCATTTAGGCCCGCTAATTTGAATGCATACCATAATTTGTAATTGAGTATGTAGACGGACGTCTGCATTTGCATTTGCGTTTGCGGGTCATAACTTCATTAAGCCGCCTGCAATTACTCAATTATTTAGTAAATACTTTAGGCATTGTGGCGACAAAGGCAGAGACAATGCCACCAAAGTCACCCTCAATAGCCGCAGGTAACAACAACAACTGCCTTAAAGACACATAATTAGTTGCTCTTGTTAATAGGATTGGTTTGGTTATCGCGAAGTTATTGTTGCACATTTGCACATTCACCAACCAATCTGCACAGATCTTGAAGTGTGTATTTGTTTGGTTTAATCTGCCAAGCAAAAGCATATGCGGACACATATTTATCTCATTACAAGCGATTTCATATTGCTCACTACAATTATTATCGATATTAGCATTATTAGTGCCAATTAGCAACCAAATTCAGGCTTGGCTTTCTGAAGGCGAAAAGCGAAGCTCACGAGCGGCCGCTTGTATACAAATTCACATTAAACAGCCTCCAAGCCGCCAGCGTCTGCTTGCGTGGAATAGCGCCGCTGGCAGAAACTCGTACGTGCCACGCTCTTGCATGGGCTCGCCATAAATCATAGAATTTGCTATTTATTTAAGGCTTCGCTGTCACACAAAACCACAAATAAACGGCGCGCCAAAGCGATTTTTCCCAGCCAACGCACAGCAAAAGCCTGTCCCTCTGCAGACGCATTCGTGGCGTTCACTTCGATTTCCTCTTTATCTCACTTTCTTTCGTATTACGTATATTTATTTAGCTTCACAAGCTGCGAATTCATGCGTGTTTGTGCGTGTGTGTGTGGGCACATTGGTTTTGCGGCTAAATTTATTTGCTTTCATTTATTTAATATTTGCCTGCAGTTCGCCTTTTTTCCGCC
Source organism: Bactrocera neohumeralis (assembly GCF_024586455.1). NCBI lineage: Eukaryota > Metazoa > Arthropoda > Insecta > Diptera > Tephritidae > Bactrocera > Bactrocera neohumeralis. The sequence goes on from NC_065919.1 coordinate 5,119,790, forward strand.
AGACAACATTTCGCCTTTGTAATCATGGCTCTTTGTCCTTTTCGCTGCTGTCGAAATTCAGTGACGTGTGCTACTGGAATTACAGGCTATCACACATGACTTTGTGGGCAATTCGCCTAAAATATGCAACGCTAAGCAGAGTTTTGAATAATTGAGACAAAATGTGGTCATAAATTTCATTTTCTTACCTTTTTGTGACAAAAGCAATTATTTGCGCATTAAATATGGACAGCAGCAGTGATTGGTAGGCAACCAAGTTAGTTTATAACAAATCTGAATGCAGTTTGCTTTAAACCCTTATCACACTTACCTACAAAAAGGTCGTATCTTCAAACATATCAATGCCACAAAACATTTTCATTTTTACCACAAATCTCCGATAAAAATCTCTCAGTATTCTACTTTAAACCGATTTTGTGTTTATTAGTGCTGCAATCATAAACACAAATATTCAAATATTTAATTGTTGCTGGAATTCATTGTTCTTTATGTAACAGCTTTCATCGAATCGCCTTGCTCACTACAAATTGTTTTCAGTTAAAGTCAATTTATTGTATATACATATGACTGTATTTTATTACATGTGAATTACATTTCTTACAAAATGGATTTGTATTTTTGTAACAGAAATTTTATGAAATTTCACAGAAACTCAAACTGCCGTTAGTCAGTCGGCAGCATTTATTATTGTGAATGGCAGTTTTCTTCTACGAATACAAAACGCAGAACACAAGTAATGAAACTGAAGTTCAATTAAAAATGTTTCCTTTCAACTGGACCCTGACTTTGTGCTGACAAAGCAAACTAACTACTTCATGTACATTAATAAAAGTCTTTATTAACGCCTTTAAAATAGGCTCCTTTTGAGCCAATCAAAAAAAGGTCAAAACTTAATCCAATTTTCCACAGATTTGTTATAAGTCACAGTTCGATGGCCTTCAGTGGCATTCGCTAGATTATTTCATAGTTTAGATTAGGTAAGGTTGGGTAGATAGGTGATACTAAAGCAATGAGGATTCACACTTAGGACCCTTTTCATCAGCCAGTTAAGTTCTGGCTAAAAAAAAAAGTTCTTTATCGAAACAAGGAGTCTTGATCAAGGCAAATAGAACTTAACTGACAGATGGCTGCTAACCAGACATTGAGAAAACGGCCCTTAGACTATAAGATACAGTTTTTTCTAATGCCAAATTAAAACCTTTTGTAGTTGGCTATCAGCAATCGGCAAAACTGTCCTGAACCTATCACAATTTTAGGTCTTTTATCTCTATTTCCGCTATTTCATCTGATGTCCTGAAATATGAGGCTTTTTTGTCTTAAATTGACAGGAAGTGTTGAGATAATTCTCTCTCTCTTCTCCTTCTAAAGAGCTAAAGCAGCTGGCATCAGGTAAGATATTCAATCCATGTCCCGATCGGTCAATGTCCAATTAGAACTGCTCCAACCACTGAAGGGTGAATTTTGCTAAAAGCAAAGAGTTCCCTGCACCTCTCACCATGTATTCTGGACTTTGCGAACGCACAGCTACTGGTACTCGATCCTCTGATTTGGTCTAAGGCTTAACAGTGCGGTAGTGAACCGCAAGAACCGAACGGTGCTCTTATTCGTTCCCATTCCGCAGTCGTTGAGACTGAAGTACCTGTCCAGCAAGGTCAGCAGCCTTACAGTTTCCTGCGATACCGTAATTGCCAGGCATTCAAACCAGTGTTATCGTAAAATATTTCAATGCTAGAGATAAGGAGTCTAGACGTCCTTTCAGGCTAATACCGCTGCCCTAATATCGGAGTGAATAGTCACTACTCTGAAGAAGGCTGCGCTCCGGAACAGTAGATCTTCTGCTACATTTATGGCAGCCACGGTCCTAAGCTACATAGTCAAGCATCGTTTCTACGACCTCTACTGTAGATTTTGTAGATTTACATCTTTTGGTATGAGGCTGACAATTTTCTTACCCAAAACATTAACTAAAATGTATAGAGCCGATCTATAAAAGATTTTCATATCCTCTGCAACATCTGCAACATTCTCGAATTTATCGTTATTAGCAGACTCGCAGTTTTTTTCGATGACTTTACGATCTTTACTGAATGGTTAGTGCCACCCAAGTACTTGTGTTCTTCATAAAGCAGACTTCCCAAAACACTTCTGTAGCCTCACAAAGCGGGGTATATGATTTAGTTGACGTTCAATGGATACAACTGTTGCCTCTTGACTATTGGCGTGAGCACGCAGTGAGTGCCAGCGGTTGCCAATGGAATTCTGCAAAAGGTCGGGCTACTCTTTTGGCGTCGTGTTAAGGCTTACAGCACTTACCAATTCGGCCAGTTGCATTTGAACTCACTCTATGTTTACGGGCTACATGTGTATTCCATTTGATGCCTTTAGTCTCCAACAATTGGTAGGTCCTACCTTCGATTATTTGGTCGATGTGGAACAAATTGTATGCTCAACCAATTTATGTTAAACAAGCGAACTACAAATTCGTGCCTTTTGACAAATTAAAAGTCCTTGCAGAGCAAATGTTACTCCGAGGTATTTGGAAGTGGAATGTAATAATAAATACAGTCGAAAAGCACCGCTGAGTTATGTTAGGTTATATTTATCGGCTCTCACAGCAAACATAGACTTATTGGTATGTAGTAATGTCTGGTGGAGATTCAGTTTAATTTCACCTGAAGTAATAGTCATAAAGAACGTCAACGCTTCTTGCGAGATTTAAGAGCGATTTGATATCTAATGTTGGTACTTCAGTCCCTTGAACTGCGTAACTCTTAATAAGACGAGTTTTAGATAAAACTATGCAGAAGTATAGAAGATGTGTGAACGTCGCTCTCATGCCTGATTGAATGTACTTTCTGAAACCAACAACGGTTCCGTAGTATTTTCGAGTTTAAGTAAAAAGCATACCTGCTTTTCTTTGGGTTTGTTACAGATGATCTTGGAGATGCAGATCTGTCTATCAAATCTCATTATTTATCGGTAATAGTAACCTCCGTATTTCTTCTTAAGGTATTTCCACTTCAATGTCAATTGGTGGTGGGTTGAGTAAACTTTGCCATTACCGGTCCATATTTCTTCAAAAATGATGCCGGGTGAGAACGTAACCGCCAATGACGACCGTTATCGCGCCATAATAACCGACTATTTGACGTCTGAAATTGAAGCCCGTGATCTCGGTGACATTTGGTTTCAACAAGACGGCGCCACTTTCCACACATCGCATCAATTAATGGACTTATTGAGAAAACACTTCGGTCAATTGGTCACAAAGATTGTGTAATATCACACCGTTAAAATTTTTCCTGTGGGGATATGCAAAGTCTAATAAAGCAAGGGGGGATTTATGCCTTGGAGAAAAACTTCATGCTTATCATTCGCCAGTTACCAGACGAAATGCTCGAACGAGTCATCGAAAATTACACTCAACGGAAGAACCATCTGAGACGTAGCCGCGGCCAAGATTTGAAGGAGATAAGCTTGGAAAAGTAAATTCCAAAGAATGTTTTTTCGAATGATAATAAACATTACCCATTAAATTTGAAATAAGGAACCTCACCAGAATTACCCTTTACCATGAACCCCTACCTCATTTCCCCTCGCACTACTGCATTCTAATTATTTATAATTCTAGTTCAAACTCCTTCTCAAACCGCAATACGTCAACGAAGTTCTTATGTGGCAATGTGGCAGATCATGCAGTCAATTTTTTTTTGCTTTACTCAATACTAAGAACAACCCAAATTACTTATTCTAAAAAAAAATTATTAAGAATATAACATATTTACTTTTTGCAATCGCTCACTGAACGTTTACTAAGTCCAACAGGCTTTTAATGTTCGACTGAAAGCCAGGCAAACTTTTGCATCACAATTTCAAATCCTAATACGCTATCCATAGGAAACTTTCGAATCTCGTTTGCCAATTAAAGAAGCGCATTATTTCTTTCTCTTATTTGTCTCAATCGCCAGAGTCGCAACTCTCGCTGTGCGGTGATTTGTTGTTTTCCTCGAATTTATAACTTTAATTGCCGTTTGTTGCAAAACAATAAGTGCCCCTAAGTCCTTTGACAACGAAATCCCCGCCGATACACCCGATTGTCTGATGCGAATCGGTTTGAGTGTCATTAATTATGCATTAACGCGTCACTCGTGTGACATGTTAAGCCTCTCGACGCGCACTCGCTCGCCCAGTCGGTCTGCCATTGATTGCCATTCGCCACGGAGTGTGGCACATTAGTTGGCCTAATGGCTGGAAGAGCGCGCACTTGTAACGTCTGTCGCCTCATCCTCAAACGCCCACACATGCACGCAAATTGTGGCGGTTGTTGGATTGCGATTGGGCGCTGTAGAGCTGCGGTTCCAAATTCAAGGCCAAAATTAATGGCGTTAATTAAAAATTAAATTTCAAATGTTGTTCTGATTCGAAGAGTATTTTATGCGGTCGCTGCACACGCGTCTATTCGGTAACGGCCACTCTTACTCACAGACTGCCCCGTCTGACTCTGTGTTTGTGTGTCGCCGGCAAAAAGCATTTGCCACTCCTTACTTGGCGGCGTTGTTTATTTTGGCGCTTAGTCTGCCGAGACACTTCTGCGCGCGTCGTCACTGGTCGGGGACAAAGTGGTCATTAACGGTATTGCTTAATAGCTCGGGGGTCAATGTGACAGCCTCTTTTCTTAGAGGGTGCAAGCCTACAAGCACCAAATTTTTGCACTTTTACTATTTCGCACGTTACACCCTTTGCTATGCAAGTTTGGCTAAGTTTGCTAAATGGCTTAACTGGACTTAATTGGCATTCTTTTATTGCTCCAGTAATTATTTCATATTGGTTGAATTCCATATTCACAGACCCTACATCTCAGCATGTTGAATTCACCCAAAAAGTTTGTCTTTTCACGTTCGATACTCGTACAAAGTTCATCAATCGTCGCTGGCTTGTTGGCATAGACCATAGTCTTGACGTAGCCCCACAGGAAATAGTCTAACGGAGTCAAATCGCACATCCGAGGCGGCCAATTGACTGGGTCATTTCGTAAGATAACACGTTCGCTAAACTTGGTTTTCAATAAATCAATTGTGGCATTTGCTGTGTGGCTTCTGGCGCCGTCCTGTTGAAACCTCATATTGTCCAGGTCCGTATTATCCGATTCGTTCAAAAAATATTGGGTTATCATTGAGGGGAAGCGATTCTCATACACAGCAACGTGCCGGTCTTGATCATCACGGAAGAATTGCGGCCCAGCGGCGCCGCCGGCCCATAAACCGCACCAAACCATCATTTTTTTGCAATGCAATGGTGACTCATGAAATACGTGTGGATTGCTGCCTGACCAATAATGTATATTTTGCTTATTGACGAAGCCATTCGGCCAAAAATGAGCCTCATCGCTGAACACGATTTTTCGATGAAAATCCGGATCATTTTCAAGGTATTGGCTCAGCCCAATTAAGGAACATACGACGATCCTGGTCGTCAATCGGCTCCAGTTCTTGCGTCCATTTGATCTGATTGATCGTGCGAGACTCTGATTTGTGTCTTCCTTAATTGATGCCCTAGCGGCAGTAATATTCTGGACACTACGGGAAAGAAGTCTTTACCACAGTGGCACGGGAACATTATGCACTGTGCCTGTAGATTCAAATTATTCCACTAGACACTCAATTGTTGTTCTGACAGGGCGATTATGACGTTAAAATTGAGGTCACTGACTCCGAACTTCAGTAGTGAATTTTAATAATTTCGAATCATTGTTGGATCGAATCATGATGAAATGGCAAACCTTGCTGGAGAGAAATGTCAAAAGAGCGGAAAAAATATGGCATCGTTTGCTATCCCTATCGGTCCACTTGTGTAGCGTCCCTATTGAAAAACCCTCTATTATCAGCAGCGGACGCAAATTGAGGTAATTTTTTTTACACCTTGGTTTACATAATTGGCGCCTAAGTAAGGATTCCTAAATTTTTGGAAAATATAATATAGTCTATGTTCGTCAGCGAGAATGTTGATTCCTAATGGGGGAAGAATTTTTTATATCCGTTAAGTAGTTTCGGAGCCTATTCAATTAGAAAAAAATAAACAATAAAATCTTTCCTCTTTTTAATAATAATTTGACTTAAGTGGAGAAGGGTTCCAATTTCTCTAACGCTTTGTCGCAAAATTCTAGAAAATTTCTGCCTTAGTTTGCTTATGCAGTGCCGAAAAGAAAGCAGCGAAAGCTTTTATATACCATAATAGGCGAGAGAGGGAGGAAGTGAAAATTCACTTCCGGACGTCAACAGTGACTGCTGCCAATAATAGTCGATATAGTTGACAAACCACCTGCTATCTAACTAGCTAGAATCACTTACAATGCAATACTGGGCGGCTCACCAAAGAGCAAGCTCCACAGTTTCTCAGCATATATTGCATTCCTTAGCCACTTACAGGTTAATCGTGCGACCTTCAAAGAAAACCCAAGAAACACAATAACCAATTATTCTCTTGAACATCTCTCTTTTTATTTATTTATTTATTTTAATATGACTTGTAAATCAATTTACAAACATACTAGAAAAAAAGAAGGAACTGGCTACTTAGGCCTTCGTCCCATTTTGTACATATTAATTTACTTATATAAACATTTCAATTTTAAATTAATTTTAATAATACAGCAGGCAGATGTTTTCTTATATTTTCATAGTCCAGTGTTGCTATAGCGGTATGCAAATCAACATTTTGCGATGTGTCAATGTAGCAGTTTATTAGATGTTGCATGGTCAGGGTATCATTGCAGTTCATGCAAAGTGGTGGTGATTCTTTTGAAAGTTATCAATTTTGTGTGGCAAAGTGGAACTCCAGGTTGCTATAGATGCAAATCAACATTTTGCGATGTGTCAATGTAGCAATTAGATGTTGCATGTCAGGGTATCGTTATGCAAAGTTTTTCTTTTGTAAATATCCGTGCGTTAATTTTGTGTGGCGGAGTTTAAGTCTACTACTCCAATTGCAAACATACTTTTTGAACTAAAACTCCCTACTGTTGAAGACTGCATTTTTAAATTAACTGGGAATAAAATATATAACTGCATGCAAACTCTCTTTTTAATTTCTTCCAGAGTTCTGCAAGCATTTTTTAGCTGAGTTGAACAAGAACTAAATAAATTGCTCAAGCGAAAGGCAAATGAAATGTTATTACTCATACGCCCTGTATGGACTGGTGGCTGGACTGGCGCTGCTTCAAGCAGTGTACACTAACTTTGGCAAAACGTTTGGGAAAATGCAAAATTAGTGTTGAATGCAAACAATTGAAAATTCATTGAGTAAATCAGAGTGTGTGTGTGTGAGTGGCGGACGAGTGCGGCGCTGTAACCCGAGCAGCGAACGCAGCCGCAGCCGTAGATACAGCAATAGCAAATGTTGCGAAACAACGGCAAAATAACATGATTAAAATTTAATTAGCAAGCGCACACGTACGCACACAAGCGCGCACGTGCATGCTCTCACATGCATGGAAGGCATGAACTTTTTGCGCGCGCACTAATTCGCTGTGTACGAGTGTTGCGCTGGTGCTCGTCATTGGGCAAATTCCATAGGTCACGGCGCCTACATGTGTACTTGCATATTTTGTGTAGGTATGTGCGTGTATGTGTAAAATGTGGATTTTGAACTCTTGCCAAAGCAATCAGCGACTCAGTGCAGTGGTGCATAACTTTGGATTTGATGTGGTGTATGCGCGGAGTTGAAGGGCGGCACCGCCAATTATAAGCTTCGGACGGTTTGACACACTGTGTCTGCTTATACTACGTGCATACGTAGATGCATGGATGCGTGTGAGTACCACCACACAACTGTGGTAGAATACCAGGCTGGAAAATCAGTTAGTTTCATACCAGCGAATTGTTTGGTCTGCAGCCTTCGGAAAATGAACAACCAACATCATATGACCTCGTTTGACAAACTGTCCATATTCACATTGCTGAAAAATTGTAAATGTTTGAGGTCTTATATAAGCCCTTTCAAATTTGCTAAGCAAAATGGTGACGAGTATTCACTTCTGGGTAATGATTGAGGTGTATGTGTGTAAATATGTATCCATGATTTATGTAGAATTTTATATCTATCTGAAAATGTTTCGAAATATTACACTTTCTGGACATGGCCACGAAAGCTCAGACTCAGAGTATTTGTGTAATTAGATGACTGCAAGCAGCCTGAGCACTCTGAAATCCGCACACACTTTTATTTCATTTCAAAATACTTGGATTATCAGGTAGCCAAACCGTGGGAGGGATGGGAGGCTAGGACTCGCTGGCGGAAAATGGGCGATGAGCCTTTTTACGGACAAATCAAAGCTTGAGGAGAGGCTTGGTGTAATGGCTCAGCGCAATCGCAAGGCCATTCCGTACCTTGGTCAATCGCAAGAGGTGCAGGGAACTCTTCGCTCTCAGCAACGTCCACCTTTCAGTGGTTTTAGGAGTTCCGACTAGACACTGTCTGATCGGAATTCATGTAGTAATAATTATTGACTACCTTACCGGTTGCCAGCTGCTTAAGTTGTTTATAAAAAATGAGGTAGAATCGTCCCAAAACTTTCCCCGCTATTATCAGATCAATGCAAAAACACCCCAGTTGTCATACTTTTAGATATCGAAGTGAAATTGCAGAAATAGGAATAAAACATCAAGGCAGATTTGTAGTAGGTTCTGATCGTTTTTGTCGATAATGGATGTTCAAGTACAGAAACGAAGTTTGACTCCACGAAATGCGGAGGAATCAGCCATCTAACCTTACCTACATAATTCCATCTCCAATCACTCACCAGATAACGATTAATATTTCGGGTTTTGTTCAAGCTTGAACTTGTAAGATTAGGGAAACTCACAAAAGACTATATAATAACCAGTATTAAATTTGAATATTTTGCAAATGACAATTTTGAAAAAAAATGACAAATTATTAACAGCTTACCGACAAGAAAATAAGCCAACCTGCTAAAATACTTTAATAAAATAATCCCATGATTTGTTTCCCTAACGGAAAACTATGCCCGAGTCTTAATGAATTGAACGCTTTATTTCTCGCTTTTCACCCTTTAGCAAGTGTTCGCATTTTCTTCATTTAAAAGCAATGTCGGAAAAAATTGTGAACTTGTAAATTGTAAAGTGTTGATTGTGGCAGAAAAAAATATTCTGGGCGCGACGGTTGCTGCAACTTGGTGTCGAAAAATTCGTAAAACAAACTCGACGATGCGAAGCGTTAAAATGTCGCTTGTTGCCTATTTTTAGTGTACTATGTGTTGGATGCTGCACACCACAGTTGAATATTGCAACGAGGCAATTACGTGGAATTTCGCAAGCGCATGCAACAGACAAAACAAGAAAGAAAAGTTAAATACGGTTGCGCCGAAGCTATCATACCCTTCGAGACTTACGATTCCTTACAAGTACTTCATTCTGATCATTCAGTTTGTATGGCAGTTATATGCCATATTGATCCGATCCGAACGATTTTCAGGGAGATTATCTTAGACATGACAAGTGAGATGGCTGTTTGCAATGAACGTAAGGCCTATGGTCAATTTTGGAACGGTTGCTTGGGCATATAAGGCAACGCAGTCCTCGGTCGGCCCTCAACTATCGAAGCTGCAAATGCTCGCCTGTGTCTACGCTTCAGGGACAATGCGCATTTGGCCGACTGCAAACTTTGCGGCAAAAGGAAGATAATGTCGTTTCAACAATTGAAGGCCGTAGAAGGAAACACACCACTGCTCGACATACTGCTGAGGGGCAGAAGTCTTTGCTATAAGTCAGAGCGCAAAACTCAATCTCCACTATCGCAACCCGCGAATCGCCATACTTAGCGACAGTCAGCGGCGCTAAAAGCGATCTCAGCACACGAGGTTAAATCGTTTTTATTGGAAGAGTATATAGAAAGACTGAACCGTCTAACGATATAAAGGAGTAGCCGGCAATGAGCAGGCCGACGAAGTAGCTCGCTCCGCGGCAGGGTCCAGGTTGATAGGCAAAACCATATATTGCAGTAAAGTCTCACACCTTTAAGGAGCTGCTCCGCACGGATGAGAGAGAAGGGAGAGAACAGCATTCAGCCGGTAGCAGAAAGGCGCCATGCGAAGCTGCTTATGGGAGGGTAAAACTTCGCAAGGTTTAAGGAAATGATCAACCTCTCCCGAGACAAATTCCGTCTAGTTGTCGTGCTCTATACAGGGCACTGCCGGTCTTGCGACATGAAATAAGAAACCCCAGAACACCTGATTCTGGATTACCCAGCAATTTCTCAGTACAATTTCTCAGTCGCGCCCAGCAAACTCCTGTCATTGTACATGATGCTGGACCTTGGTGATCATATGTGATATACTTATAGGAGGGCACAATAGACCGTAGGTCTCAGTGCAAAACCACAATTTTTACTATCTACCTATCTAAATGTGCCAAGTTTCCTGAAGATATCTTGTCAATCGGAAAATTTTTCACATAACCACTAGTTTCTGATCGTTCAGTTCGTATGACAATATGATACAGTGCTCTCCGATTTCTTCGAAAATTGCAGCATTGTGTTCGGAAAGAGCTCAGGCCAAATTTAATGAGGAAGTTTCCCGTACAAGCTCTTGACTCCAATCGTTTCGACAAATGAGTAGGTTCTTGGAGATAAAATTACGTCTACAAAATTTCAGATCGATAACTCAAAAACCGAGGCGCCAGTACGCGTATATACGGACAAACAGACAGTCGGTAGAACATGGCCAAATCGACTCAGCTCATTCTGCTAATCACTCTTATATACATTTTATAGAGTCTCAGATGTTTTATGCTGGGTGTTAGCAATTTCGTGGGAAACTTAAACTACCCTGTACAGGGTATAAAATACGCCTGGTGAAAACGTTGCTGTTGTGGCATGTAAATTGACATTTTTGCCGCAAAGATGCGTAGATGCGATGGTAGCTCACTAAAGTGCAAACAACATTGTAAGTGCAATTTGGCAAATAAACTGACTAGCGGAAACGCCTAAAACTCGACTTCGGTTCGACAACCATATAGCGAGCAGACGTCTTACTATAACCAGCAGGCAGCAAGCAGCGACGCACACACATACAAAATACTGCATTATGCACTCAGTGAAGCTTTCGGTGTGCAGAAAAGAATTGAAAAAAAAAAAATTAAGAAAAAATTTGTTTAAGAAATATTTTCACGCATTTGCATCCGCGTTTTGCTCACATGTGCTCAATATGTTTGTGTGTGCCCTAGAAAACTTTGAGTCGAATCCATTGCTGCGTACGTGTTGGAGTTTTTTGGGGCCGTTGCATATAATTTGCGCATCAAAGAGAAGGCAATGTGCTATAAATATTTCACTGACAAAAAATGGTGACAGAACATACGCACATCGACTGCGAACCAGCTCATACAATAACTACCATATGCCTCGCTCCGCAGCTGCCGCATTGCAGTTGCAACTCGCACACACACATTTCAGCGCGCATACTTGCCACATGCCGAATGTTTCTGGATCGATAGCGCGTTGCCATTTTTGTTGGCAACAATGCGACAGAAATATTAATGAAATATATGAAACTGCAAAATCTTTACAGAAACAGCAACAAAAAAGTGGCGTTAGTGGCTAGCTTCCCAGGGAAAACCTAATTGGGTGTTCCCTCCTAAGCTACTAACAAAGGGTGGAAATCACCGAAAGAAGGGCGCTTTACTGGTTGTGTACACATACATACAATATTTCTGGAAAATGTGGCTCCATGGATAACGCATGAAAAACAATGAGAACCCTACCGTCAAGGTCTTAATCTTCTTACAGGCTTTACAATCAAAAAATTTTGCGAAAACAAAAAAAAAATATGTATTATATAATAATAATTTTGTAAATATTTTAGTTCAAGCTTATGGAGAAAAACGCTTGAATGCCTCTGTTTCTTACATACAAGGTCTGTCGCAAAAAAAACATAACTTTTTAAATACAACTGTTTCTGGTGGCTTCACCTATTGTTGGGTATATGAAATAAAAAGTTTGATCTCTTGCTGAAATTTCGTGAAAATTTTAAGACAGTTGGATAACTGCAATCGATGTTATCGATCAAAAAGTGACAGCAGCTTTTGGTCATCGGTCGTAAAATGCAACGAACTAATATTAAATTTTGTTTTAAACTTGGGAAAACGTTTACTGAAATATTTCAAATGATGAAAAAAGTTTATGGTGATCAGTGCCTATCCCATAGTAATGTGCATGAGTGGTTTAAGCGATTCCAAGAAGGTCGTGAGGACCTCTGTGACGATCAGAAGTCGGTCGTCTTCAGAAGTCAAAAATAAAGACAATGCTGATTTGTTTTTACGATTCCGAGGGTATTGTACACCGAGAGTTCGTCCCACCTGACCAAACGATTAATTCTGTGTTTTACCTTGGTGTTATGAAGCGTCTTTTGTCACGCATTCGTCGTGCTCGATCACAATACCGTGAGGCAGGGTCCTGGCGCCTGTTGCACGATAATGCGCCGTGTCATCGGTCGACGCTTGTCACTGATTTTTTGACAAAAAACTCCATATTAACCATTAATCACTCACCCTACTCACCTGGACTGGCACCCGGTGATTTTTATCTATTTGGAAAACTTAATTTGCCCACGAAAGGACACTGGTTTCAGGACATTTCTGCTATCCAAAAGGCGACGACCGATATTCTCAAGTGCCTTAAACACTCATTTGAAATGGTAATTGACCGGGCTAAACGCTGTATCGAAGCACAAGGAAACTACTTTGAATCAAAAAATATAACTTTTGAAAATATAAATTTTTTGTTGTTTTTTTTTTAACAGTCCTGTTTCATTTGCGACAGCCCTTGTATATAGTATTTTAACTCTCACTAGTAGCGGGCAATCCAAGTAGAGAAAACTTTTTTTTAACAACCTAGTTGTGTCAAGCTGTCAAGTTTTGTCATGGGAAGACTTATCGTGCGCTTCACTTAACTTATGGTCAACATAATCGGCCTACTGAGCGTACTATTCGCAACACCATCACCCTTCTTGAGACCCAGCATTCATTATTGGATAATATTCGACCGAACAGACCACGCCCAGCACGCAGTGAAGAACAGCTGAGAGTGTACACGAAGACCGTGGAGAATCGATTCGGCGCCGTTCGCAGCAACTCGGCGTGACGTATGGAACGACTTGGCGCATTTTACGTCGAGACATTAAATTGAAAGCATACAAAATACAGCTTGTGAAAAAACGATAGCTTCGCTCTGTAGGCTGTAGACCAGTGCCAAGAAGATACGACGTTTTCGAGCAAAATTTTGTTCAGCAATGAGGCCGATTTACACCTCAATGAATATGTAAACAAGCATAATTTTTGCATTAAGATGAAGAGATTCAAGAGATATCATTGTATCCAGAAAAAAAAACGGTTTGGTGTGATTTTTAGGCCGGTGAAATCATAGGTCCATATTTCTTCAAAAATAACCGCCAAAGGTGACCGTTATCGCGCCGTGATATCCGACTATTTGTTGTCTGAAATTTGAGGTCGTGATCTCGGCAACATTTGGTTTCAACAAGACGGCTTCGCTTCTCAAGCATTGCATAAATCAATGGATTTATTGAGAGAACACTTCGGTGTGCAAAATGAATAAGTTCTCCATACAACCATTAGATTCAGATCGTTCAGTTTGTAGAACAGCCATGTGTAACAGTGATCCGAACTGAACAAATTCTTTGGAGATTGTCCCACTATCTTGGCTGATAATCTATACAAAAGTTTGCCAAAACGAAAAGTTTTCTTTCAGAATTGCAAGCATCAGATTGTTAAAAAAAGTCAAGAAAACTAAGTAATTCAAGCGGCTCATTGATGAAAATTTATGTTATTCTCTCTTTAACTTGAAATACGATGACTTTAAAGTCTGACGCTTAAATAATAAATGCACATACAAGTTTGTGCAACAAATGTATTAGGGCAACCCAGAAACTGCATACTCGTACTACCACAATTTCTTTTACTAGCAATTCGACAGAGCCTTTTGATTCCATATTTTAGTAATGTAAGTGTGTGATGAGAGCGGCGAGAGCAAGGGGTCAGCTGTGAGCCATATATAGCTCATTGGAAATTTCAACTAGAGTGGACAACATATCCTTTGAGTGGCATTCCGCTCGTTTCCTAACACTGCTACTCAGAGACCGAAAGTTCTCTTCACAATACACAGTGAGAAATTTACGCTCGCGACGTGCTGCTCTCAAAACAAAAATGCCTCTTTGTGTGGTTGTGTCACTTTGTAGATGTTTGTGGAACGATGCATGCCACTCGAGTCGCACAATGCCAGTGGCACTTGCGAATTTCGTTTATCTCGTTATAAATGCGTGCTGACGGATTGTTTTTGTGGCTTACTGTTAAACTCCCAATGCCAGCTATTAAAACCGCATTTCTGCCTACAAAAATATCTACTTATAAATATATATATATTGTGTGTGCGTGTGTGAGAATTGTGACGGCGCGCCTATATGTGTATGTGAGTATATTTCTAGAGCATGCATTTCACATTTCCGGCCTTCACCTCTTTCGCATGCGAGTGCCTCGAGTGTGCTTCGCTACCTAAGGATAGCTGGCTGTTTTCATTTGTCAGCTGCTTTATGTGTGTTTATGTTGGTGATAATGTGCGCATATTTGTTGTTGTTCTAAGCACAGATTTGCTGATGTATCATGCCGTTGTTGTTGTTTATGTCTCTGCAAATTGTTGAACAACAAACTGGCATAATTTTAGGCTGTTGCCTATTGTATAAGTATTTATATCTGTGTGTGTGGGTGTGTAAATTAGCAAATCAAGAAAAAATAAGCGAGCTAAACAGTTAAGCAAGTTTACAACAGAGCGATTCTAAAACAAAAAATATGGCAGAGAAGAGCTTAATGCTAAGACATCATAAGTCGCAAGTCTCCATATACAATGTCCAACACCCAAGTTTGGATTACAAACGCCAGATATAAAGCTGCAGACTCAACACTTGTTACTCAAGCATCACAACTCTAGGTTGAAAATTTAGATACTCGAGTCATTATCCAAGTCTCGAGCGTAATGTACAGGATTCATGTACTGCGCTCATAACTCAAGTCTAGCTATGAATAAATTAGTGATTTTCATGCCTCCAGTCTGGAGATTAATATAATGGACTCATAACGGAAGTTTGAAGATTAATAAAGTAGACTCATGATTTTAGTCTAGAGATTAATGTAATGGACTCATAACTCAAGTGTAGAGATTAATTTGCTAGACTCATGACTTTGATCTAGAGATTACTTTATTGGAACCCTGGCTCTAGTACGGTGATTAATATACTGGATTGAGAACCCAAGTTTAAAGATTAATATGCTGGACTTATGACTTATGTGTAGAGATTAATATACTAGATTCATAACCAAGTTTGAAGCTTCATATATTGGACTCATGACTAAGGTCTAGAGATTACTATATTGGACTCATATACTTAAGTTCAGATATTAATACACTAGCCTCACGACACAAATCTAGACATTAATTTACTGGAATCAAAGCTAAAGTCTAGATGTTAATATAGTAAACAATAACCCAAATCTGTGAATAAGCCGAAATCACGATTCTAGTCTACAAATTAATATACTGGATGACCCAAGCTATATTTCAGCCAAACCTACATTCATACAAGTTTTTATCATGAGTTCATATTTAAGCTAACGCAAAAAACCAATAACACGATAACACGACACCAAACTTGCAATCGTCAATGACCTAAGCGAGTAGGCAGATACGCCTGAAAACATGTTAAACAAAAACAGGCGTTTTGGCAACACAACAAACACAATGACACACAAAAGACACAAAGAAATAAAGCGAACATATATTGTGTGTGGGAAAACTGTGTTGTTGCAAGTTAGCGACCATTACCTTCCACAATATGTGTTCCGGAACAACATGTGACTTTGCACACCAGTGATGAGTTCAGTTGAATCAAATCAAGCTGAAGGCGAAAACAAAGTGGAAAAAACGCTTGGTTTCGATTCCAGTGGCAAAAGACTTTGTGCAAACGAAGAGCATAAGACACACTCAAACATAACAAAGTAGCGTGAGAAAACATACTCACAGTCAGCAGAAACCATTGGATATGAGAGCTGTGAAAATGCGGAAGAGAGGCGCTCAACCTTGCTCATACGAACAGCTGTCGCGCCTAGTGGATGGCATTTACACACAATCAAGTTTTTGTGGACGGTATTCAAAAACCGAACACTAACCATAATATATAGAGACTGTGCGCTAATGAGAGGCAAATAATAAGCATTTTTCATTATTACCAACTGATTACGCGCGTAATGAGCTGCTGCAGCAGCAAATTACAAATCACAATCAATTTTCTATATTTTTTTATTATAAGACTGCAGCGAGTTGATTCGTGCTTTTTGTTATGACTTTTATGTAGTTAAATATATTTTTATACACAATAAATTCCCGTGTTCCAATAAAAAAGAAAATACGTTCCACATTCTACATATAATCTAACGCAAAACAGCGTTCAAATTCGTCATCCACAACTCAACTTTCGTTCTCAACACCAAATATTGTACGCGTCGCTCGTTTAGTGGTATTACAAGCCTGGCCAAATACAACTGGAAATTAGCCTTCCAGCATCCACACTCATACACATTCGCAAACGCCGTCAGCTCAAACGCTACCCACCAGACCGCAGGCTACACTCTCTCTTTCAGTGGACGTTCCACACACACACACTCACCCACACAAATGCACAAAACTTCGCAAACAGCGCTCGTTCAATGTCGGCAATAACGATTTTCTCCCCCCGCCAATACCGTTACCCGACCGGTGTTCCAGTACGACATGTGCATAGACCATGCCACAGCAGCTGTCGCTTCGCAGCCTCAGTCGTTTGGAATCTTTTCGTGTGTCTGCGCGTCCGCAAAACGAGTGCGCGTGTGAAGTTCAACGCGTCCAACGGTGATTACCTGCCGTAACGGTGCGACCATTGAATATATTAATAGCGGTTGTTTGAAAACGAACAGCTGTCGTTCAAACCGAGAAATCCGAGAATGTAAATAAGCGATTTTCTGAAATTTTTTCGCGTAATTTTTTAAGTGAAGTTTCGGATAGTAAGTAATTACCGTGAATGCCGTATAAATAAGCACAAATGTGTGCGTGTGTGTGTATGTGTGAACAAGTTTCAAGCAGCGCTGTTGCAAGATTATCGCTGCCACCACATAAATAAATTTGAGTCGCTAAGGCGCATTTGTGTGTTTGTGTATGTGTGAAATGCGCGTGTATTATGGCATATCACGACACAACGGGATTAATGTGGCATAATAAGGAAATGCTTTAAGACCAAAAAATGTGCACACGTAGCACAAAAAGCAGCGCATAAAGGAATTTGCCAAATAAAAGGCAGCGCAGAATTAAATAAAGTAGATTGCGAGCAAGCAAGTGGCAACTTGAACGGTATAAGTGCCGCAGCGGCAGCGGCCAAGTGAAATTGGAATAAATCCTGTTGGCAGGCAAATGTCAGCCGCGCAGCTCAAGCTGCTTACGTCGCGTTTTTGTTTCCATTTTTTTTTTGTGTTTTGCTGATTGACGCAAAGTTTCAAAGGATTAGGACAAGCGAGTGCGCCACTGGGTGCCAACTGGGTACCCACATACACACACGCACCTACAAAAGTGAGGAAGTGAGGAGAAGACGCAATGTCGGCGCGGCAAAGTGATGGCGCGACTGAGTGGCAGACTGACAGCCTGACAGGCTTAGCGCACGCACACATATGCGCGTAATATGTGTTGTATGGATGTGTTCGTGGTGGCAATGTGTGCCGCCAGCGCCTTAAAGTAGGCAATCAACACTTGACATGCCTGCGTGCTCATGGAGATGCCCTGCAAGCCGCAAGCCTTGGCGAATTGAGAACGGAATTGTTTGATTTTAGCCGTTTTAGCTTTTCATATTTGCTTTTTTGTTTAGTTCTTCGTGTATTAGTTAAAGTCTAAAGAAAATTTTGATAAAAATAAATAATTGTTCATATTTTGCTGTTGGCTGACTGCTTGCTGGCAGTTTCAAAAAATTGCTTACGAAGTGTGCGAAATTATAATTTACTGCTATAAATCTTGTTATTAGCAATTCTGGTTCTCATATGCTTTTGACATAAAAAAAGGCAGACAAAATGTTAAAAAGCTTAAAACAAAGCAATTAAAGAGTGTAACGATTGGATTTTGTTGAGTTTATATTATTAGTGTATACCTGTGGCCGCATTCGCCCAAAAATGTGCTTAAACTGTTGTGTATTTTAGTGTAGTGTTAGTAATAAGGTCATATTTAAAAAACAAGGTTAAGATTTCATACCCAAATACTTTCGTACAGTTTGTATGACAGCTATGTGTTATAGTGACTCGATCTGAACAATTTCTTAGCAGTTTGTAGCAATGCCTTGGATAATAAACTCCGTCGAATTTCTTGAAGATATCTCGTCAAATGAAAAAGTTCTACATACAAGCACTTCATTGCTTTCATTCAGTTTGTATGACAGCTATACGCTATATTGAAGCGATTTGAACAATTTCTTCGCATATTGCATAACTGCTTTGGATAATAATTATTGTGGCAGCTACATGTTATAGTAGTCCGATATCGGCATTTCCGACAAATGAGCAGCATATGTGCAAAATTTCAGAAAATTATCTCGAAAATTGTGGGACTAGTTCGTATATGCAGAGGACGCACAGACGGGCACACAGATTTAAATCGGCCTAACTCATCACGCTTATCAATTATACATCGTCACCTGAAAGGCAAAATAACGTAACATCAGTTTTCATAAGTTTACAGGCGAAGGAAAAACAATAGAATAAAAACAACTCATATGGAAACAAAATTTTAGTTTTGGTTATAAAATGGTTATATATTGGTTATAAAGTGGTTATATATTAGTTATATCTGACAGCTGAAACTGAAAACTATATGTCACATATATATAATATGATGTAGTGAATCGTTAACAATAAAAAGTCAATTTCGATTTTTTTTAATGATAGGTTGTTTTGCATTTCAGTTGACGATATATACTTTAAAGGGTTTCCTACAATTACATTTGGTTGTTGAAAACATCATTGTAAACTTAATGTACTTTTTTCAGGACATGAAAGAGTATACATCTTAAGCAATCCATTTTTTGACTTGATCAGATTTTTTGGTACTTGAATATTAGTAGGCGCCTTTAATATATGTTCAAATCTGACCTGATCTCGTCTAACAAAAAATAGTAAAATTTCACATATCTAAATACAAATTTTTATTATCGCAAAGATGACAACGTTTATGCAGCTGGGTTGGAAAAGCCAGTGATGACTTCGTGACCTTCAGTGAATACTTTATGCCGCCCAAATACTTGCGTTTGTGATAAAGTAGTTTCCAACATTTTTGTAGCCGTGATGCCATTGCAAATTCAAAATTTCAAGCAAACTTGATGAATTTCATGATGGCAATAGTCAATCGCGTTTTAAACAAGCAGCAAAATTTTCTCTATGAGCGGTTTTTTAACAGAATTTCAAATAGAATTCCTGAAACACTATTTGCTAACGTTATGAACTTAACGCTCCATTTGGAAAGTTTTTATTGTGCTGCAGAAAGTAAGCGAGAAACACATACTCCATTAGAGTTTAGACATCAGCACCATTGTGGTCGCTGGCACGCTCTCTTCGCCGCCCTCACGTGCCAGCCCACAGCTGGGAAGCAGAGTAGCTTTTAAAGTAAAAGCCAGCAACATGAAAGCAAACGAGCATTGCCTGTGGTCATGCATAAATTAAAAGCGCGTTCTCATCTGCAAACACACACAGACGCACACAACCGCACGCAAGAACACAAAGCACTCCAGCCACGCACTTAGCCTGGCAGCCTACATTACTTGCCGGCACACATACACCCACACAGCTGCCGCAAAGCGTGGCGCGGCGTACTCCATTTAGAGTGCATTGCCATTGCTTTCGATTTTGCCTTCGCCTTCAGCGCGAACCCGTAAGGGCGTGTGAAAAACACACCTCCACCATGCAAATGCCCTTTTGTGGCATGCAACTAAGCGCACCGCCAACTTACTCAGCCGTTATGTATGTGACGTTGCCGTAGCGCGGCCGCATAAATGTGCCGCGCAAGAACGTCAGTTCGAATTTGTGACGCGATCGCGTGCATCAAATGGAAATTGCCGTTTGAAATTTCAGAAATGTGAAACAAAATTTCCAAACTGCCAAACATGCGACAACATAGTTCGCGGTAATTACAGCATACTTAGAGGCGTTTAAAAGGCTGGTCTAACGAACGTCCGCCAAATGTGTATACAGCGCAATAAAGTCGTGTATAATTTGCTGAATTATGTTAATAGTCGCAAATAATATAAGAAATTTGCATAAAGAACATTAGCTTTGCATATCTGCAGGCGCGTGATCTTGGCAAAACACAAAAAATAATATATATGTACTAGATAATATAAAATGTGCGCTTGGGATAGCAATTTGCATAAGCTCAAGAGAAAGAAAGCAAGCTACGCGCACTCATGTAAGCAACTCTCAGTGTGTATGTAGCAGATAGCGTATGTAGGAGCCGAAAGCAACGAAAATATAAAATATCAGTTGCATAATTTTACGCTTCATGATAGCATCCATTTATTTTCCGAAAAGATATTTAAGCGCATCAACTCTGACAGCATAGTTAGCCAAACAAAGTTATTTTTATATATATGTATTTATATATATATACATATTTATAAGTGCAGAGTACATACATACTCATTGTGCGCAACGTTGCCAGCGTGTTCCAACGCTGTTAACCCAAATTCGCCTAAAGATATTTACTCAAAGCAACCAGAAGTTAACTTGTGCAAGTCAACTGACTTTCTGCATATAGACTATATATACTCGTATAGATATATATGTTAACTTATACTGAGTATATAATGTATATATATTCAGAGTTGCTTGTTAAAAGCGCAGAATTCAAATGCTTTACACACACATATGCACAGCACTAACTTTTAAAGCCAAAGAGTCGTGAATGCATAGAGAGCTATGCTATTTAACTACAAGAAACAAGTTTCGAAATATGCAAGTTCCAAGCTAAATTATTCTAAAAAAAACTTAACGTTTTATGAAATTGGCTTTAAAGCAATTCGTTCTTCTTTGCTCATCTGAAACTATAACATAATCCAATCCTCCCGGCAATATATGGATTCCATTTCAAACGATTTGCGCTGGCCTGGCGGCCAAACATGAAACGAGCAAATTCTTGGAACGCTCTTCTTATGCCAGTCATAATTCAGTGAAAGCGTTCTACATAGCCTGGCATAAACGTCCGGCTACCGTGGGCTATGAGGTGTGTAAGGGTTAATGTCCCAGCAGCTGCTCTTTGGTATACAAATTTGTTCCAAATAGTTTTGAAACGGTCTTGCAACATGAAGGCGAGTGTTGATGGAAACTTACACTTGTTCACAATCATTTTACAACTGTAATGTTGTAGGCTGTTTATTACTAGTTTTTGGTTGCTAAAACCGAAATTTCCTAATAGTTAGTTAGAATTTTTTGTGTTCTAGGCTATACACCTTGACTCAAAGTACCTTCATTTACTCAAATGACGCAAATAGCTGTAGCTGATGAAGTTTTTGAACTCAAATTCGTAATCAGGATACCTCAATTATCTCACAGACCTCTTCGCACACCATCGAAAGTTTTTCTTTCAGATTAGTTGAGTAGTGTTATTGCCTCATGTTTGGTCGTTAATTCAGCATTCAATGGCCTCAGGGTGATGAGTTGGTGTCGCTTGCCCTTATCAATTAATGATTCTACTCGGTTTAAGCAGCTCTTAATATAGCACTTCTTTTCGATCCCACGATATTCTTGGCATTACCCTAATTTTATAAATATTCGGCTTTGCCGTGGATTTGGCTACTTGACCAGGTTTCACATCTGATTTCTCCGTTTAGGATTGTCGTAGTTGAATCATTTTTCATTAGCAGTCATATGCCGACTGAAAAGAATATCACTTGAAGAGTACCTTTCCCACATATGTTCGATATATTGAAATATTTTAAAAATTATAATGTTTGCTATCTCTTGGCAACCGCACGAAAATATTTAAGAATTTCTAGAAAATTAAAAGGAAATTGCTTAAAACAACAAAATACCATATTTAACAGCGATTCTTCAGATTTTGTGTTTTCGGAATCGCTATGAATTTTCGGCGATACCAAGTTTTGAATACTAGTATCTAACTTAGAACTTATAACAATTAGTTTTAGTAAACTATACTTGTATATACACTTATATATATGTATATACTACAAAGTGTGTATTTAAAAATTTTGCCTCACTTTTGAGAGCATTTATTTTCAATTTTGCTCGAAAAATATCACTCGTTTCAGTGAATTAATATCGTATTGAGGATTAATAAATGTGTCCTTCAGTTAATTCCAGCTTCCAAAATTTCTTTATGTTAAATTCCATTACCCACTTGTTAAATTTAATGATGAAATAATTTTAACCAACATGTTGCTTATGAATATTTTGCATGAAATATATATTAACGACATGTCCAGCTTTATTGCATACCACAAGGCGCATAAATTTTTAGTTATATTATAAAGAGGTTTGTTTGAATTAAGTAAACTCTAAAATTACTTGACGGATTTGATGAATTCGTTCAACGTTAAAAAGCTTTATTATATCCGATGAACACAGGCTACATTATATTTTCAAAAAAGTTAGGAATCCTTACAAAACGCCTATAATGTAACCCAAGATGTAAAAAATTACCTAATAATTATCTAACATTAATTAAAATGCCGCCTCTTCAGAAGCTTCTTGCGTGTACATTGCTAGTAATATTTATCCAAATTAACAAACACATATTCAAGACTGATTTAGTACCTTTAAGTATATAACTTTTTGAATTTTTCGATTCAGACATTCCGTTCGAAAGATCAATCGATAAATTTAAAAATGTTAGTATTAGACCCACTCGTTTATTATGGGCTTTTTTTTATAGCCTAATTGATCAATTAAACGGCCTGTGCTCGATTAAAGCTCTAATTTAGATTGATTCATCATACAAAACCTCTTCTCCAATTTTACTTCGCCTTCTTTTTTATTGGCATAGACATTACAATTTTTTAATTAGTCTTTTACGTGGCGGTTCCAGCGCACAACCCTGGGGAGAGACGATTCGCCTTTGCACTTTAGCTCGCCTTCAAAGGGATGTTCTTAGGCTACCCAGGGGATACTTGGACTAATGCCGGAAGTCGTGAGCTGATTGAGCCATACTTTTATGTAAAAAAATCGTTTCTGGCTACTCCCGAGTGACAAGCGCTCAGAGAACTATCCTCTTTTGCGTGAACTGCTAGACATGGCTCCATGATCCATCGAATCACCTTATTTTACAACATTAATTATTAATAGAGTTGAAACTGAAATGCAGCTCTGCAAGTTGTTGTGCGCACTTTAAATTTGGCTGTGTTTAACCCTGCGGGTTGTTGTCCACACTATAAATTTGGTTGCATGCATTGATAAAAAGCAATCAGTTGATGGACTTTGATCGTTAGAAGGAATACAAAATGTGTCACACAAACGAGTAGCCGGCTGGGCTAAAGACAAAAACTGGTTTCTCAATTAGTCTTAAAGCACTAAATTTGTTTGGCTATGCGAAAAGGCTATTGCCTGGAACACAGTATGAAATATAGGCGCTATTGGACCACGAGGGGGGCATTGACATGGACATGTATAAAATGCAGTGCGGCTCACACGTCCCCTTAGCTCCTTACAAAAGCATCGTGCGAATCTGAATACGTACAAATAATACTAATAGTTCGATGTTCATACCTCAATGTCCATATGAGGTCCCCTTCCCCAAAAATTATATTAAATTAGGATTAATAGTTTGTGTTGAGACAATAACAGGTTTGAAATGCAAATTTATATAAATTTTCAACAAAACCTTTTCGCTTGATTAATACAAATTACTTACATATATTAAAATTAAGCAAAACCGCGCCAGTTCTTCGTTTATATACCTCTTTCTGGCTAATTTGACGGCGTCACGTACCGACTCTTTGTTTTAAATCTCCTTAGCATACTTTCAGCGGCAATTATTTTCAATTAACAATACTATTGCAGCTCGAAACCCTGCGAAGCAGCGCGCGCACACGAAAGTGCGCAATTAACCGTTATATACATAATATATGTATGTAATACAAAATCATTTAAAGTGCTAAAAAACATTTAATATCAATAAAACCACTGTGATTAGGGTAAACGAGAATAATAATATAAAAAACCGTAATTGTGCCAAGTGTGCATCTAACCGCAAAAATGCTGAAATGCCAAGAAACTAAAACACACGTGTCAGTTTAAAGCCAACGAGGCAGAAGCCGAAATTGCCTTTGTTTCAGACCGAACATTCCGTGATTGCAAGCCCACTCAGTGCCACAAAGGAAGGGTGCTTTTAGGCGCAGTGAAGTATAGCTATATTGATGTGCAATTTAGAGTGTATGTGTGTGTGTGTTTGCTCAAAAATGTGAGTTCAATACGCGCTAAATAAAAATCGAAGCGAAATAAAGTTACAAATCAATAGAAGTGAAAAGTGCCAGAAAAACACGCCTGCAACGTAGTAGATGCTCACAGCCCAAGTGGGCGCTGCGCGACAAACCAGCCAAAGTGGAAATTCAGTACGCACGAATACTCGAATTTCAAAGGCAGAGCACAAAACAATAACAACAAAACGCAACAAAACAAATTCTATATAAATCGGAACGTAAAGTGGCAAATGAGTGATGTCGCCGGGCAAAGCGAAAAAAAAGAGGTCGAAAGGCTTGGTGCTGCGTAGCCGTTGATATCGATCTGCGGAAAAGGCAAAGCAACAAAGTTTGCTGTAGCGGGGCTTGCGCTGAATGCCGCTCAAATTGAAACCTAACTAAGCGTTAACACAATAACAAGGACAACAAGCTCAAGCGCAAACGGAACAAACGCAATCAGGAGGAATGTTTGACAAGTGTGGAAAATAAAGCACAAAGCAAACAATAATGAAAATAATAAGTGGATTGCACGTGAGCCGAGTGTAGTAATGATAAAGCAAAGTTTGCACACATACAAACTTCTGGGCTAGAGCAGTGCGCGAGGAAAAAGTAGCCGGGCAAAGTAAAGTGGATCAAATACATTTGCAACGGTAACTGGAGCGTGTAGCAGCGAGTGGAGCGAACTAAACCGTTAAGCGGCTATTATTCATCTGTGTATCAAATGCGTGTGCATATGTGCGAATATTTGCAGGAAAAAATATTAAAAATATGTGAGGTATGAGATCAAAGTCAAAAGTGAGAAAAAATCCGTTTAAATAAAAGAAAAATAAAAGAAGGCAAACAAAAAACACCCAAGAAAAAATTGTGCAAAAAAGTGTATACCCACAAAAATAAGAAGTGTGATACTAACAATAGAACTTAGAGCAAAAGCAACAACAGTTGGAAGGCTGCAAAAATAGAGTAACAAAAAAATTAGTAAAAATTACTAATAAACCAGCAGAGTAGGAGGCAGAAAGAGCGCCGTATCAATCCTTGAGGTAAGTTACCGAAAATGATTTGTCAAGCGAAGCCAACATCTATGAGTAGATAAAAATAGATCTTCACAGCAAATTCTAGAAAATGTGCTGTCTAGAGGAGAGGCGCCTAACATTTGATCAAATTTGTCGCAGACTTAAGAAATTAAACTACATTTTTAGTTATTGTAACACAAATCTTTATTAACGTCTTCAAAATATGTTGCTCTTGAGCAAGTACAAGCAGGCCAACATTTAATTCAATTATTCATACATTTACAAGCCTCAACTGGGATGACCTGCACTGCCAACAGCGAATGAGTTTTCTTGGCTTACATAGATTCATGACGCGTTCCCCGGATGCACGGTTTTTTCAGTCTCGTAAAGAGAAAGACACAGGGTGCCAAATCGGGAAAATACAATAGCAGAGCAACGACGGTTATTTTTTGTTCAACCATAGAGACAGTCAGGAACAAGCAACAATGTGAATCGAATTACGGTAGTGAAAAATCCATGCATTTTCTGCCTACAAATTTTTACCTTCACAAGGAACTGCTTCCCGTAGACACCCCGAAGCTACTAAGTAGTATGGCATATTGGCCGTTTGACTCTATGGAATGAAGTTATTCACAGTCATCACGTTTATCATAGAAAAAAAAATTTTTGATCGACTTCGGTATAGTTGTTTTGGTATTGAGTCATTTTTGAGCGCCATTCGCTACATTATCAAAAATTTATCAGTTTTGTGAGCGCTGCTAATACTTATGGACCCGTCTGGGTCAGATGTATTCAGATGGTAGTATATATTATTCGAAGTATTTAACCTAACGCTATACAAGTGAGCTCTAAGAACACATTACATGGTCATGGTTTTAATTAAAGTTTCGAATGCGAACTTAAACCAATTAATGATTATAATTTATTAGCTACAAAAATGAACACTTGAAAATTCCAAGATTTGCCCCCAAATTAAGATGCCTTCACATTTGGGCTTGGTCAAGAAGGTTTCAAAACTTCAGTAATTTCTGCTCACTGACAGCTGACTGTGGTGTTTTTCCTGCTTTCTATACGCAGAGTACTAAAGCCAAAATCAAGGGCGACAAATAGCAGTTTTGCGGCAGTAAGGCTGCAGAACCACCTGGCCGCAAGTACAAACACTAAGTAAGTGAGCAAGCAAAAGTTAATTCCCTAAGTTAAAGGGCGAATGGATACAGCTGCAAAGCAAAAAAAATAAAATCAATACAAATAGAACACTTAACTAGACATAGGCGCAAACACAGGCCTGGCAAGCAAAAACAACACAAGTCTTGACCTACCGGAGCAACGACGCTGTTGGAAATGTGGCATGGTAAACGTCTCCCCAACAAACTTAATGCAAAGCAACTATTAAGTGGGCGAAACAAAGCTGTATGATATTCCTCTACAGTGCAAGTTGCTTAGCATGTGTGCATGTATGTATGTATGTGCTTGTGTCAAGGTAGAAATAATATAATGTGTACATAACGGTGCTTCGCTCTCCAACTACCGTGCTAGCTTTTTGATTATGGCACCGAAATAATTTCATGTGAGTACATTAAATGAATAAATAGGTTATTGGCAAGGCACTCAATTCAGCCGGAAAGTCAAGCAGCACCAGACTGTCCGCCAACAAATATTCTTAAGTGAATATATTGTTTAATTCAAGCATGACCTCTGCATAGTTGACATACAAGTATAATGAAAAGTAAAGTGCATTGATAGTTTAAGCAGCAATCAAGTTGGAACGCACGTTTAGTTACAGTGGCGGCGAAATATAGGCACACAAGTTGTGATAATATTATTTTGATTATTTCAAAAGCGCAGATAATGTTGCCAACAAAATAGTTTGTAGCACTACTTTATTAGGTAGTCGAAAAAGTCTTTTCGTATTTCTAAACTTCAACTTATTTTTTGTCATATTTATACTAATAAATAAATAAACAAATCTGTACCATTTAGGTCGACCACTTTTTTGGCATTTTCCCACTAGCCACATTATTCCATCAGCGCAAAACTTTCATCATTGTAAATCGAAATTTCCAGAACGGAAGCGAGTGAACCATAATTGCTCTACACGAACTGATACAGCATCGTCTCTGTAAACTTCACAAGTTTTATTGGTGGCTTGGCATTCATACTTTTTTCAAACAAAAATTTCAAAATTTAGCGAATTTCTTCATTATTTTCACTCATTTTTGAACAGCTGTATCTTTTTTTCAACTTCACCGAATTTAATTTTTTGTTGGTTAAATTAAGCTTAAAATCTCACCTTTTCAACACTATATGATATGACACAATATGATTGCTCGCACTGGAGATATACGACTGCAACAACATCTATTGACAAAATACGAAAAGACTTTTTCGACTACCCAACATTTTCTCTGAAATTAAAAATGAACTAGGATAACAAAATTGTCAAAATTCTATATAAACGCCCCCAACGCAGAAAAATTTATTTGCGTATCGCATTTTGGCAACAGCTTTTTATGTTCCAGTCCCTCAAATCCAATCTTGGCAGGCACTCTTAAAGTGCAAAATTTATTCTGAATATCACGAACTTATACAATCGGATCGTTACTATTGATAGGGCCTAGCGCTGTTTAAGCTTTCACAGTTCGCAGCCAACTTTTCAAATAACCTCGACTGAAAGTGGGATTGGGAAGTTTATGAGCATTTTAAGGTTCATATTAAAACGACTCTAGGTGAAACAGAGCCCTAGATACTTTCGAAAATTTTAATATTTTTAACTGTGTGATTTATTTTGGAGAAGTCGGGCATATTTGAAGCAAATTAGTTGTTGAACAGGTTCTACTTAATAAAGGAAGTTAAATAATCTCAAGGGGGCATATAGAAGCGACTCAGCTGTCAACCCAAGTAAAATTAAATGGTTTTACTTAACTGAAGGCACAAAATTCCAGACGTTCCTCTTCTCTTATTCCGAGGATCGCGCCTTCAACCTGTTGATAAGGTAAAATATTTGGTTCTTAACCTTTATGAAAAGCTTATAGCTTCAATACAAACTGAACGATCGGAAAACAGTGTTTGTATGGAAAACTTTCTCATATGACAATATATTTTCACGAACTTTGGCACGGAATATTATTATAGATAATACTGCAATTTTCATAGAAATTGTTCAGATCGGATCACTATAGCTTATAGCTGCCATACAAACTGAACGAATGGAATCTAATTCTTGTAGGGAATCTCTTATATTTGTGAAGGATATTTAAATTTTTTATAGTTTTATTATATTTATCGCATTAATAAACTATGTCAATATTGAATACTGTAATTTTGTGGGCGTGGCAGTATCCTAATAAAGTCGTTTATGAAAACTTCTTCACAGATTTTCCATTTTACCGGCAAACTAGAGCTCACACTCAACCGAATCTGATCTTATTTCAAACAAATCTATAGAATTCGTCTCAAAACAAAGTGTTTTCTAGCCTGGCTGATTAAGCGCCAGGTTCACTGATGCTCAACAGAGTAAATATGGTAAATAATTGTATATACTAGGGACGGTATATGTTGTGTACATTTGTATCTGCCTGCAAGTGGAATATTCACTGACCTGGCTAACACTGAGCTGCGATTAAATAGGCCAAAGTTTGGGAGGATTATGAAGAGTACTGAACTCGGCGAGTGAAGTGCCTGTAAACAAAAAAAAAATAAATAAGGGAATGTCGGATGAGCAAAAATGATTGAAATGAAAATTGGCCAAAATGGGAACATAGCAAAGCAAAAAATCGTTTTATTTGCATTTACTTTCGAATGAATTTCAAGCCAAACTACTAGCCGAAAGCCAATTTGAGTGCATTAGCAGCAAAAAAAGCGCAAAGGATGAACTTCTGGATGAAAGAGGAAGCTCTCCGTTCAAACAAATTGCCAGATAAATAGAAAAAAACTAACGAAAATGTAATGGCTTTGTATGCAGCTTCTTCAAAGAATTAGGTTATATGGTAATATTGCTGCTTGTGGCATGGTTGCAATGAACGTAGTATTGGTGTTCAGTGGAAGGCGAAAAACAATACTATACATGTATATGTAACAACAACTAACGGGAAATCTTGTTTCGAGTGAAGGATTTAATCATTCTGAATATAGAAATGAAATTTGGAAAACAAATACAAAAGTAATAACTTTGAAAGTGTTATTAAGAGGTCAAAGAAAGCAAAAAATGGGAAAGCATATTGGTCCGATCAGAACAATATATTCGGAGGTTGTACCCTTGCCTTGAATAAAAACGTATGCCATATATGAATAAGATATTTCGTCTAACAAAAGAGTTTTCCATATAAAAGCTTGACTTTGATTTTTCAGTTTGTATGGTAGCTATATGCTAAGTGATCCGATCTGAATAATTTTTTCGAAAATTGTTTTATTGACTCAGATAATTATCCGTGCCGAATTTCGTAAATGTATCTCTTAAAATGAAAAAGTTTTCCATACAAGCGCTTGATTCAGATCGTTTAGTTTGCAAGGCAACTGTATGCTTTATAGGTCCAACATCGGCTACTGCGACAAGTGAGCATCGTCTGGGGTAAAAAAAAGGTATACAAAACTTCAGGCTTGGAGTGGGATCTACGGCTATAAACAAAGAGACAAACCGACGGATGTGACTAAATAGGTTTCGCTCACAATGCTGATGGTCTATATACATACATATATATATTTCATAGTTATCAACTTTCTGACAAGCTCTATATACACTGTTTAGAGTGCGAGTATGTATAATGCATGAAAATAATGAAACTCCAGGCTTGCACTCTAGCCCTGCTTGTATGACCCGCTTCGTTTAATATGCTTTACCACATCAGATGCCATTTCGTACTTGCTGCTACAGCACAAAGTTCTTGCAACACAAGCAGTCAGTCGTTTACGAATTGAAGCAGTTTTTGTTAGCATACTTTGCGGCGTTTACACAACCAGCTCAAAGATTTTCCTATTAATCATTTATTCTCCGTTCTCTTACGCCTGAAAACATGACAAGCGTCGTCTAGCTCGCACGCCATACCGCCAGTTTGTACATCGATTACTTGGGCAATATCTTCATGCTCATATATTTTGCTATTGCTACAATTTTATCGATTTACTTTATGTGCTTTTCTCAACCCATGCCCGATTTTGTGCCAATAAAGTTCCGGCATTCGCACGGTTTTCTTCAATTTGCTGGCACTACTGTGACGCCCCGCATTTCGGCATTTCCGTGCTAAGCGCTTTTTGTCGGTTCGTTTTGGCGCTGTCAAGCAATTTACGAGTAGTGGCGCCCCTTTTACGCCAGTTTCCAAATTGCTTTTATATTTGGCCGTCCTGTGAGCGCAAGTTTGTGCTGTGTGTGTGTGTGTTGTACACAGTCGGAGTGTTTTTGGTGCCAATCGAGCATTTGCGTGCGCATTTTGGGCTGAATTACTTCAGTTTTTGGTAGAAAATTTGTTTGTGAATAACCGAAGTTTGGCTCCCTCGCCACTGTATTCGCAGACTTATCGATCAGCGCATACCCACTGAAATCATATAGATATACATACATATAGTACTTCTCTATCTAACTAAAGCAAAGAATTTTTCTTAATAGAAAGCAGTCATAAAAAATTAAATTTAGTAAAATTTTAGCCGATTCACTTTTCTCTTTTGCAAAATTCTTGAAACGTAAAGAACATTCTGCTAAGCTTTTGGAGTCGCAGCAAGCTAATTAGCACGGCCTTCACTCTAACAGTTATTTGTGCAATTCTACTACTTCTCTTTTGTATAAAAAAATTCAAACTCTTTTTCTTAAAAGTTTTAAGTAAAATTTAAAGACAAAGCTGGTTTTGAACCTTGTAACATGTTGCTGCAGAGTATAATAGTTTAGTTCAACTAACAGTTGTTTATAACACATAAAACTAATCGAGTTGGAAATAGGGTTATATGTCGTCACCTTAAATGCAAAACAAAGTATCATCAAAAAAAATTGAAAATTGATGTCGGATATAATACCCAATATATAACCATTTTATAACCAAAACTCAAATTTTGTTTCAATATTAGTGGTTTGCATTACATATATCGGTTTTCCTTCACCTGTAAACTTATGAAAAGTGATGGTACGTTAATTTGCATGTGACGATATGAATATATAAAGATCTGTAAGACGAAACATAGTTGAATTCCGAGTGACTGTCTGTCCATCTTTCTGTCGGTCTGATAATAAAGTGCCACAACTAAGCCCACAAAAAGATACAAGGCTGTTTTTTCTACAACGAACTGTATTTGGGAGGGGCATCTACAGTTGAAAAAGGTTTACAAAGTGGACGTGGTCCCACCTTCTAATAATTTATATATCTCCTAAGCCATTCAAGCTATAATATCCATATTCGCTCACGGCAAATCTTTTCAACATCCCTACCTACCCGAAAAAATTGCGAATATGGGTGATTTGGATATAACCCCGCCCCCGTGCCATATAACGGTTTTGTTAAAAACTCTCAAAGGTGCAATAAATATATAAAGATGCGCCAAAGCCATAAAACCCTTCCCCGAGAAGGTACGAAAGGGCTTTATAAGAGCCGCTGTCACATTTGTATGGTGGGCGTGGCACTGCCTACATTTAGTTGAAAACCCATATTTCGGCAAATTTGACGAAAGTGTTATCCTAATATTCCTATATTGCAGTCCTATATTGCAGTGGTTTTTTTCGAAGGGGGAATCTTCTAAAGATACTGCCGAAATTCAGCATGCACGATTCATATTGCCCGCTAAGGATACACCTCTATCGGGATCACGCCTAATTAGTATTATCCAACTTTGCTGGACTTGCGGAACAGTATGTCTAAGTACTAAAGCTTAACTCCGTCTGCTTTAGCTTGTATTTGGAGCTGAGGGACCGCCATTAGGTATTACTTCGCCGGACCAAGATGGGCAAACTCTCTGGTCAGCTGGTTTTAAGCTTCTCCACTGCCGTTCTCTTATCCTAAGTTCTTGGATCGCTATTGCGGCCCACTCTAACATTTTCGCCCATACCAGTTTTGATTGCAGCATTTAACTTATAACATTGTTGGCCGTCGTCTTTTGGTTTATTATTCGTTCGATGATAGACTTCAGCTACTTTGTGCGTCAGATAAAAGTCTGTCCTTGTCGTTTTGACTCTCTATTCAGGCTGTTACGTTCTTAATGTACCTATGCGTCCATCTTCCTTTTTCTGCCACATCCCATTGTCTTTGCCACTATTCGAGGCTCATCTACCTCTCCTTTTATTGCTCGTCAACCGTTAGACGTTTATTTATAGCTTTTGATTTTTGGTAGACTCTACTTAGCTCTGAGGCCATTAAATCCGACGTCATAAGACCAGATATGATACTGGCCACTTCATGTGAGACCTATACTGTGGGAAAAAGCTATTTTTGCACTTTTATACAAATCAAGTACCAGTGAAAATATCGGGATAGAACTTTGCACGAATAGTGCTTTTGAAGTGAGTGAGACCAAAACTTTTCCAGCACCCAGATAATAAACATATGGATCGCAGTTCCTATTGTGAATTTGTTTTAATGAAAATATCGGTGAATCTGTTAGATATATTAATAAATTCAGAGATAATCCTCTCCTGATAATAGTCATGTATGTCAAAAATGGGTTGAATCGGAACAGTAATTCCCTTAGCCTCTAAGAGAGAACGAGAACGTGTTTTTCTAACAACATTGCCGCTTTGTGGCAGAAATATATAAAATCGGTTGAAAACTTACCTTAGACCCCACATAACTAACAAACTTTATGCCTGAATGTATTTCCCAGGAATTGATCCATGAAAGTTGCAAAAATGTGAAATGTTCAGTTATACCCGAAAACAGCTTTTCTTACTTGTTTTCATTTCCTTGCGCTGATGTCAATGGGCCAGCTAAAGAGCTTTTCATCCACCATTTGCCCATCCATTATCTGCATTGTACAAATTTTTCTTAATCTGCTGCACGCACTTCACTTTTGCAAAATGTTTGCGTCTTTCGTTGATTGGAGAAAGCAACATACAAAGAGGCAAATTAATTTCGGCAAGTTTTCTCCATCATCATACGCATTAAAGCCTCATCTAGCCTCCTTTAAAATCAATTAACGAATTGGGAGTGGAGAGCCAAGCATATGCTAATTAAGGTATGTTCTTGAGTTCTTGCGACTAATTGAAGCGTATGAGTTTTTTTTGGCGAAATTGCAAATGACTAGTATTGCATAAGAAAATGTGTTGTAAGCTTCGACTGTGAAAGAATTCATCATGTCAGCTTTATAATAATGAGGCGGCCTTTTGTATAACGCTATTTTGTGATTTAGATTTATTTTATTTATTTTTTAGAAATAGCAAAGATACTTTTCTATATATCTAAAAGAAAGTTGTGTTAGTTACAACATTTATAACTCAAGAACGGCTTAACCGACTTGGCTGAAAATTGGTGGTGAGGTAGCTTAGAATCAGGATAAGGACATAGGCTAATTATCTCTTATGTCAAAATTTAATAAGAACCGGTTCATTATGTGCAGTCTACTAGAATGACTGTCGATTGGAGTCCAGTGGGAAGTGATAGAGCTATGTTTCTTTTGTCACACACCGACGCAAAAAATCAGTTTTATTACAATTAAAGAGCACGCAAACACTTCTCAGAATCAGTTATTCGTAATTTTTGTTGGATTATGAACTTGCGAGGCACCCACTTTGCACAGAGCTTTCGCCCCTTTAGGGCGTTATTATCCTAGGTGCTCATTTCGCCTGTTTCCAGCTTAGCAAATATCTTGTCAACGGTGGATTTTCCTCAGCCCAAATTCAGCATTATTTACCCCCAAAAAGAAATGCGTGGTGATCCATTTTTTTTTTTGTATACTAACACAAGTTGTTTCACTAAAATGCTATATCTCATTAACTAATAGATATAATCCAACTAATAGAAATCATATATGTAGATGTAGATGTAGTAGTATTATCTATGTATCAGCCACAGTGAAGCGTGGACGGGTCCTCTAGTATCTTATAAAAATCAACCTTCCGGCTTTGAATCTCCCAATCCTTTAGATAAAACACAAACTTAATAGTATTATTTGTCCCGAAACTTTTGCTGCCGCACACCACACAACTCAACTCCAATGTGGAGGGAACGAGTCTGCATTCCTTCCATACCTATTCCATACCCGCACGACAATTTTATTTTTATTTAATTTTCAACTTAACTTCCACTTGACTCCATGCCAAAAAAAATATATATATGTGACCCCTCCAATGGCTTGCCGAAGTATGGTAGCCTCGCTTCTATCGAACCACGACTGCGGTGGAATAAAACTCGTCAAGTCGGCAGCGCAGTGAAATTGGAATTCAATCAATTACCACAACAATTTCGCAATGTGGCCAAATAAATATGGCTGCTCATTATTCGTGAAAGCCAAATGAGAATGTACAGAGAATGAGTGACGGCCATAGAAGTAGCATGTAACACAGGCGAGAAAAAGAGTTTAGAGTTTGAGGAAAAAAATGTCTGATTGAAATTTGCCGCAAATCAATTCAAGAAAGTAGAATTTGAGCTCATTTGCATTTTAGCAGCAACTGAAATAATTCGGGTAGAATCACAAAAAACGACGAACAGAGAATTCAAGCGCAAGCCGAGGCATGGCTATGAGAGACGTGGAAAAGTGAGGCGGCTGTGTGTAAGATGAGTAGCAGCAAAGTGGGTTACGGTCGTGTTTGCGTGTGCATGAGCAACACACTTCAAAACACCTAAGATTGGTCAGTCACAAGGTCAGTATGCTGCTAAAGACCTCTTCCGTGGATGAGAATGGACAGATAATCGATAAGCGCTTTGAATCGTTGCATTTAGCGGTGCTTGTATTGATAGCATTTGTCGTAAGCAGCGCTGACGGAAAACTCAAGCAATGGATTAGAGCGGTGTCTGCAGATTGCAAAAAGCAAATCATGGATGGGAAGTTATTGAATTGAAACATGGAAAATAAGTAGCTTAAGGAGATATTTCTAAACTATTATTCTTCTTTACTGGCGTAGATACCGCTTCCGCGGTTAAAGCCGAGTTAGCAACAGCGCGCCAGTCGAGATTCGAGATACCAAGTGTAGCTAGGTCCTTCTCAATCTGATCTATCCAACGGAAGGAAATTTTTCCTCTTACTCTGTTTCTACTGTCGGGAACAGCATCGAAAACCTTCAAAGCTTCATTGTTCTCTTCCATCCGGACAACATGACCTAGGCAGCGCAGAGCGGTATTTGCCGATCACGGGTTTTCTCCAAGACTTAGCGCATGGTGAAAATCTAGTCGATAGTGGATTTTCCAAGTCTTAATCCCCATTAATAAAATTCAATGTTCTTTGACGATGAGCATATGTCTTTTACACAATATGCTCGATAGAACCTTATATGCGATGTTAAGGAGACTTAATCCACGGTAATTGGCGCAGATTGTAGAGTTCCGTTTTTTATAGATTGGACTTAGGTGCCAATCGTTGGGCATGCTTTCATCCGACCATATCTTGCAAAGAAGCTGAAGCGTGCATCTTGTCAGTTCTTCGTCTATGAATTTTAAAAGCTCGGCCGATAGTCCATCGGATTCTGCCGATTTGTTGTTCTTCAGGCGGTTTATTGCTATTCGAACCTTATCATAGTCGGCTCCTATCTTAGGCAACTCGTCTTTTTTTCGTCACCGAAAAAGTTCGTATGACTGGGGACTCAAATTATGGATCATTGGGGTTGACCTGCCGCTGAGCTTAAAGTTTTCCTACATTTATTTCCTAAGCTGAAAGTATAGGGAGCCAATTACAAGTACGCTCTCATCTCTGAGACTATTTGCCAGATCAACTTCAATGGAAAAAGAGAAGAACGAACCGTTATAATACAAATATATCGAAAAATTTTAACTCGCCAGACACATGCATGTACAGAAAATAGCCAATAAGCTCAAAGCGTGCCGTAAAGCTTTTGAAATTCATGACCAAGCTGGGCCGTCTCATAAAAGCCAGCACAATTCCTCGGCACATGTGCAGTGCTGTGTAAAATACAACACTGAGCATGAGTGGAATTTTTAATATTTCGTCGAATTTAGACATTTTCATTTATAAATGCGTTGGCAGCCGGATATATGTATGTACGTGTGTGTGTGGAATGTGCGTCATTAAAATCACTTGCCATAAGGGGCTGATAGTCAGCCAGTCAAATGGCAAGTGCGCAGGAAATGCGACAGGAAGTCTCGTTGCAGACCATGCGAAGGCAAGCGTGTGTACTGCGTCGCTATTGATTGCGTTACGTGATATGCGCGCCGCGTATGTGTGTGTGTGCACTTGTGAAAAGCCAAGTACACATAAATAGCGATACAGAAATCCGGTTGCACGTGTCGCTTATTCTCGCCTTTTCTTGAGTGAGCAGTTAAAGCCAAATGTTGCCAAAGCGGCAAATGCTCAAATGAACGCGCTGAACATACAAAAAGAGCGTGGCACTCCTGCTTATGCCCCCAAGTGGCAGTTATGAACATGCGAGTGCGTGTGACGACTTAAAGCGGCACGAGAAGCGTCCTTAAATGCGTAAAATCAAGTGTGTTGTTTGAGGTTTTCCTAAACCCCAAATATGTTGTTTTTATTATTTTTGCACCCATACTCATTGTGGCGTAACAAGTGATTCGAAACACATGGTATACATGTGTGTTTATTATATACTACTTAATATGTATAATTTTATATAACTAGTTAACATGTGCTATTTCTGCACATATGTATACCGAATTTTCCAATAGGGTTGATGTGATTTCTAAGTTTCTTTCTGTAATTTTTAATATATTATGTCAGGATCTGTAGCTTTTTTTCATTGTATTCAGTAATGTTTACAGTTTCATCATGGAAATATGTACGCAAGCACAACGTTAACAAACTATTCAATTGTATTATAAAAATAATCAATTGACGCTTTCGCCATTTTATGGTCATAATATGGTCGGCCATCTCTGTGCGCGCTGTCCGTCGAACTGTTGAAAATTTCGAGCGTACACCTTCTTTATATAATGTCCAAGTGCCAATAAGACAAAAAACTGTTCGCAGTAAGTAAGTGAAAATATTGCTGCCGTTCAGGCAAGTGTTGCTGAAGACCGAAAATTGACGATTCCAAGACGTTTTCAAGAATTGGGACATGCTGGCGGATTTTGAGAAAGGATTTGGGCTTGCATACATATAAAATTGGCTTCACGCAAGAACTAAAACTATTGGATCACCGTAAATGTTGTGAATCGCCTTGGAACAACTTGAAAAGGATAAGAATTTGTTTTAATAAAATCATTTTCTTCGATGTGGCTCACTATATTTACATATAAGACACTTGTATGAATGCTCAATACATTTGCTGTATAGCTTTAACTGCAAAGTAAAAGACGAAATTTGATCAACAAAAAACATTAAGATATTTTTTGTAGAGCGGACAGTTATGCATTAGCGTATCAGTTTTTCAGAGTTATGGGTTCGTTTCCTTGAGAGATAAAAATATATTGCAAAAGCTCAAAAAACTCAAAGTGAAATATGTGCGTGAAATGAGTTAGGCAGTATTTAAAATGAAAATAAAAATCTTCTTGATGCTAGATAATTCTTTTAGTGCCGAAATCGAAACTCCAAAGGCGTCTACTAAAAGTCGATCAAATAAGGAAATAACAGACACTCTAATACATATGTAGATACATTGAAGCTTTCACAAGTAAAACCGCCTGTGCCTGAATACAAACTATAAGGGTCATACGCTTCTGTTTCAAAATAACAGTGATTTGCAAAATTTATTTCTTTTGTGTTAACGTGAATACTCATATTAATTTTTAATATGTGAATGAGGAAAATTTACGTGTCAGGTTTTCTTGTGACATCAAAATATATAGTAATATTTTATTCTCCAGTCATTGAATTTTTCATCAAATCTTTTAACTTTTGTTAGTTGCCGTATTTATGAAGCTTCAAATATTCGCGCTTACATTTTTGCCCTGCTGAAGTTGGAGAATTTCTGTTTTTGGAGTAAAATTTTGATTTTCTGATCGATATAGAGGCTTTGGCCCTGGCAGTTCGGCACTATGTAAGATAGGATTGGTCGAAAATAATTTTGGATACTGGGTACCGTGTTTAGACTTGCTTGTAATGCTTTTTGTCAGAGTCAAGGAAAAAAAGGATCACTTACAAGACCCTTTACTTTGGTCCACATAATATAGTCTATATCATAGATTATATATGTGCTCTTGTTAATACCAAACTTATATACCTTACACAACTTTTTTCTTGATTCCTCATAGAAATCAATTAACTTTTCCAAAAATCCTAATATGGCTAAGCCGTCAACTCTAGAGTTCATCCTTATCTAGAAAAGTGTGAAAGCTTTCGGCAACTGGATTGAGTTTTAGAAACAAAAAAGCGAATTATGGCAATGTTTCCACGAATAATTTTAGGCTTCTCATAAGCAAAATTCGAGTCAAATTTCGATAAGGTGGAAATGCTGTTACTGTCAACGTGCTTGTTAGTATTACTATGGATAATTAAAGTTTCGGGCTAAACAAATGTATTTCCCAACAAAAATTAAAGCCGCAAACAAGGGGTTACATGGGTTTCTTCGGGTAAAAAACAACCTTTTTCCAACAATTGTTTTCTCATATAAAAAACGAAACATTTTAGTAGAATTTATCATTGCCAGACATAAACAAATAGGTACACTAATAACAAAGAAATTCTGAAATTTTTGAAAAAAAAAAATATTTAAATTCGGCCATTGCGACGCTATTTCCGGTGACCCCTCGGAAAAAAGATGCATCCGCGTTGGCAGGATAACTCCTTACAGTATCATCTAAAATAAAAAAGATACGTGTTAAAACCTTAACTTTGAGTATGGACGAAGAGAAAACAAACGAAAATTGAATTTTTGGCAGACATTTTTACAAAAAAAAATTTTAAATTTCAGTGAAAATCCACGAATTTTTTTTCAAATAATCCTTCGTCCATGTCTTTAAGAATTGTATCTCAAGGACCCGTGTAAAATTTCATTGAAATCGTTTGAGTAGGTCTCAAGAAATTTTGCCAACCGATTTCTAAAACAGAGTTTCGAGAAAAACGCGTTTAACGGCGGCGCACTTAGCCAAGCTAGCCTCGAGCGCACAATTCTCAAGTCTGTATCTCCGAAACTATTACTGGGATCAACTTGCAAATTTAGGACAATATTCTAGTGTTGCAGATATTAATAAGATAATAAAAAAGTCGATTTTTTGAAACCCGTAAACCCTTGTAACCCCTTGAATATTTTTAAGTAAGTACTCACCTCATACCACAACATTCGTTGAATGCATTTGAGAAAAATTTCTCGTTCTCTAATACCAACATCCGCTTTGTGTTCTCCAATAAAAATTTACAAAATAAATTATATTTTCTTTTACGTTTCCGTCCCTATAACATTTCAACACTTTACCACACAGTTTTCAAAGCATCCCCCTCAAACTCGACTCACACACATTGACTCCTTCCTAATTTCATTTTAGCTGCAAATTAGCATGCAGTAAAGCAGATTTTAGCGCAATATGAAAGCAAGTCCAAATCACATGCAAAAACGAGCACATTTAGCATCGTGTGCCGAGCGAGGCAACAGACAGATGGGCCCTAAATGCCACATCCCAAGTAACTCGACAGCAGCAATACCACGCCCCGACACTCCTGCAAGCACACTCCGTTGATTTTTAACAAGTATTCCGTTTAATAGCAACAACAACAGCAACAACATGCCATTTTATGTGGCGTTTCGGCAATCAAATATCAGCGACAGCATGACACAACCGCAGAGAGTGGCATGAGGGGCGAACGAATTGCACGAACAAGCTCCCTTTGGCCCTGCCACCCTAGCCCGGCATGCTTTATGTGCCGGCGATAAACAAGAAAACAAGAAAGCTTTATGACCCCTTGCCTCATGCGCATGAAAAGCGATTCCAGCCGCAGCACAACAGTGCAAAGTCATAAAACGCAAGCATTTGTGGGTGTGAGAGTGTGTGTGTGTGACAGTGTGTATACATCATCTCATGTGGCGCACGAGTAGTTGTTAACCACATGTGTGCGTCCTTTCTAGTTCCACTGGGCACACACATGCAAATGAAAATGTAAAGCGCCGATTCTCTTGTAGCCATTTGTTGTTGTGCGTTGCCATTTGTTCTTTTCATACTGACAGCGAGAGGCACTTACACATAAAAATACGTGGCAGCGGTGCAGTTGCTTTCACGCCAGTGTCTGTGTGTTTATGTGTGAGTATTTATTCAATATTAAAAAGCACCGGATATTTGCTGATACTTTCACACATACACACATCCATATATATGTAAGTACATACATTGGTGTGCCATAAATGAATTGGCATGAACGCTTGCGAACAACACCCGCTCACACATACATGCGCCTGTATATGGCTGCGACAATGGCGACGAAAAGCTGAGTGTCAGGCAGAAAGCGTGCTTGTTGACACTTACACATATGTATATACATGGAAATAGCATGGAAATATATTTACATATTCACATCTACATATAATGTATGTATGTAAGTGACTTTTTATTGCTGCGTGTGGGTGTTTAAGCAATTTGTTGTCTTCGTTGCTTCCCCAGTGCGGTTTGACTGGCGTTTCGATTACTTTTGCTGGTTTTTTTGTTGATAACTGTATGCCACAATGCGTAGCTAAGTGTATTGCTTTCATGTTAACAAACACTTAAGACAGCATTGTAATAATAACAACAAAAACAGCTGCACACAATTATGCTCACTGCGAAACAGGGGCAACTGTGCTTACTTACGAGCGATATTTGTGGCATAAGTTAGACAAATGAGACACATTGCATAGGAACGAAGGAGGCAAACCCAATGCTCAACTATAATTTCGTTTACAGGTGCATTATTTTTATTATAAGAGGTTTTGAATGAATTTTTAGCTTGTTTTGATCGATAAAGTATTATGCCAGCTATATGCTTTAGTAGTCGAATCTAAAAAATTTATATATATAGATTATAGCGTTGTTTTATGCAATAATATATGCCGACTGAAGAGATTTTAACAAAAAAGGAAAGTTTTTCATAAAAGAACTCGATTTTGACAGGAAAGTTTGTATGACAGCTACATATATGCTATAGTTATCCGATCTGAATAATTTATTGGGAGATTATATCGCTGCTTTAGATAATAATTTCTGCTAAATTTCATGAAGATATCTTTTGAAATAAAAAAGTCTTCCATACAAAAACTTGATTTTGATAGTTCAGTTTGTATGACAGCTATACGCTACAGCAATCCGATTTCAATAATTTCTTCGGAGATTTCATAATTCCTTTGGGCAACAATCCATGACAAATGTAGTGAAGAGATATCTCGTAAAATGAAAAAGTTTTCCATACAGCACTTGATTCCTATCGTTCAGCTTGTATGGCAGCTATATGCAATAATTGTCCGATATCGGTGTTACCGACAAAAGAGCATCCCTTTTGCTAGTAAAGTAGATGTGCAAAATTTTAAATCCATATCTCAAAAATTGAGCGACTTGTTGGCATATATACAGACAATCGACTCAGCTGGTCAAGCTGATCATTTATAGATATGATTTATAGGAATTTATTTCCTTTTGAGTGTTGCAAACTTCGTGACAAATTTAATATACCCAGTTTAGGGTAAAAATATCGGTATGTAGGCAATATTATGCGCGTCAAAATCAGTTAAAACTGAACTGTTGCCTACATTTAGGCTGAAAGCATTTTTTCCTACTTTTATTTGTTAGCTTAGCAAGCAACATTGCTCCCAAATATCTAATTTTAATGCAAGCGACTTCTTAATATTAAGAATTTATTTGGACTCAAACGAGCTTGCAACTATTAGCGATACCTACATTTGGCGAAGTTAAACTTGTTACTACTATCAACGATATCAAGTGACGCTTCTGAAGTTCGAAGAGACGGTGGACCCGCAGACATTCATGTGTGGATAGATAGAAAATATGGGGACCTAGACTTCCACCTAACCCAAATACTGAGTTGATATGAATGCTTTAGATGCTATCTGCTCCAATTCCATCACGACTTTAGACCGTACTGTCCGACGTTTAAGACAGATACAATATATTAATGAAGAGAGTTAAAATCTTTCCCCTCCCATGAAGTAATACCTAATCGTGGTAGAGATATGAGTTGGGAGTGGATTAGGTTTAGCGGATTAAAATTCCGTACTCCTGCTTTCGATGCTTCCTCCTACTATAAAAAAAAAACCTATTACTACCTAATCACCATGATGCAAATATATTTTCGCATTGTGCTCAATTTATTAGCAAGACTACATTTTTTTATCCGCTCTCTCTCTCTCTTTCTCTCCTAGGGAAGAAAAAAGTAATATTCAACAGTATACAGCCTCTTCTATGCTTCGTACATAAGATATTAGCTGATCCAGCTGCGCGCAACAGCTAAGTAAACACATATATGTATCTCGCAACTCGCTGCGAGCAAATCGTTTTGGGTGGTAGCACAGAAAATACCAAGTGGAGAACCAAAGCGCGGCGTCTCCAACAAGTGCATACTTTTCTAATCAATCAGTTTTCAAATCATTCATTTCAATCCATTTACTTGCGGCGCCTGTGATTGCGCCAGCATCAAACAGCACAACAACAAGACCAACACAACAAATAAGCTCCAACACAACAAATAAGCACCAACAACAAGCATAAGCATCGTGTGTGCAGAACCGCAATGCCACCGCTAGTATAGTAGAAATCACATTTTTGATTGGCATAGGCCATACAACTCTTTTTGCTCTGCTCCCAGCTCACTATATTATCACAGCATGTGCGCCACTTTCAACAGACTCGTTTCGCAATTTTCATGTGCGCATAGAAAATATTTAAATGAAATTGCGCAAACAAACATATGTGAAAGTCATGTTGCACAAACGCGTCTCTATGTGTGTGTATATTAGGGTGTTCGCTATTTCACAGGTTAATTTTTTTTTAGCAAACTTCAGTTTTGGCCTAAAATAGGAATCAAAGTAAGACGGCTCATTATTTTCATTTTAAATCGTACCTAATTCATATTTCTTGTTTTGTGTTGTTACCCGTATAACATGAGATTTTTGGGTATTTTGGATTGAACAAGTAAAACTACAACTTCGAAAAAATATTCTAACACAAAATTATTGGCTTAGTAGCTCTCTATAAAGCGTGTGTATGCTTTTTCCATAAACTCACGCATTTAAAAGTTATACGCTGAGATGCATGGAGTACACCATGTCGTATGAGCAACAGAGAATTTATAAGACAATTACATGAATGCTCAGTACACTTGAAGCATAACTTTAACTGCATATCAGGGCACTTTTTGTAGAGTAGAAAATTTTGCATAAGAATGTTATCTTTTCAGGATTGTAGGCTAGATTTCTTGAGAGCTTAAAATTTATATTGTATATGGGGAAAATTATTTAGGCAGGGCTTAAGACAGGGGTATTCCATATATATTATCGTTTAAATATATAACATATATTTTTTTTATTTTCAGAGTTTAATTAGTGAAGAATATGTCTATAAAAGGATTTTTTAAATTTGAAGCTTTTTTGAGTGATATGAGTATATCTATGACGCGGCAACCAAGCTGGTTCGACATTACGCGAAGCTTTAAAGGCGTTTTACTCGAAACTGTCTCGATTTATCAGGTTCTACTACACCAATTTGCTTGAAATTTTCAGAGAGTCTTCCTTACAGACTTGTCTATGACGAGAACTATCAATATCACTATACTTCATAATTTAGTTTACTATATCTACTACTTCTAATAAAATTCGGAACTGTCAAAAATATTGATTTTTACGAATATCTAAATTATATAAAAATATGGACGAATCTTCAAGCATCTTTTCGAGATGATATTTTCGAATATCTAAATTATCGAAATATAGACCAATTTTTAAAAATTCTTTCGAGATGATATTTTTGAATATCTAAATTATCGAAATATGAACAAATTTTCAAAAATTCTTTCGAGATAATATTTTCGAATATCTAAACTATCGAAATATAGACGAATTTTCGAAAATCTTTTCGAGATGCAATTTTCGAATATTTAAGCAATGGAAATGGGGACGAATTTTC
This sequence comes from Bactrocera neohumeralis, assembly GCF_024586455.1. Lineage (NCBI taxonomy): Eukaryota > Metazoa > Arthropoda > Insecta > Diptera > Tephritidae > Bactrocera > Bactrocera neohumeralis. Next base: position 5,164,477 of record NC_065919.1, read on the forward strand.
AAAACTCTTTTCGAGATAATATTTTCGAAAATCTTAACTATCGAAATATGGACAAATTTTCAAAAATCCTTTCGAGATGGTATTTTCTAAAATCTAAACTATCAAAATATGGACGAATTTTCCAAAAATCCTCTCGAAAACATATTTTCAAATATCTAAATTATCGAAATATGGACGAATTTTCAAAAGTTCTCCAGATAATATTTTCAAATATCTAAATTTTCGAAATAAGGACGAGTTTTCGAAAATCTTTACGAGATGATATTTTCGAAGATCTACAGTATCGAATTATGGACGAAATTTCAAAAATCTTTTGGAGATGATATTTTCTAAAATTTAAATTATCGAAATATGGACGAATTTTCAAGAATCATTTTGAGATGATATTTTCGAATATCTAGATTAAAAGGTAGACGAATTTTAAAACTTTTCAATTTACTTAGCTAAATTTACTATTTTCAAAAAACTCGAAACAGTCAAAAAAGTTTCAAAACTTTTTTTTTTAGGCAGTCACCATTTCGTCAGTGTCATAGAACCATTCATTGCCAGAGTTTTCTAGATTAATATATATGGTTCATGTACTGAGTATGAACACGTGTCAATTTTATGTGATCCCGCTTTCCAGCTGCTAATTTTTGAAGTTCTTAACTTATTGCATTTTTTTATTAATAAAAAAATGGACAATAAAAATATTAATGATATTTTTTTAAAACACTACAAAAATTTATGTCTATATATAGATTTATAAAAAAATCAGCTTGATTAATAACGAGCACCCTAACCTATATGAGTCTGCACAAAAGAAACAACAACAAATACAAAATCAATGCTGCTGCAGTGCATAGAAAAATAACGCTAAAAATCGTGTCGAATGATTTCAATGGAACTGAGTGAAATTGAATTGAGTTGGCTTGAATTAAATTCATTTGGATTGAATTGGATTGATATGGTGAACACGCATTTTTGTATTTTTATATTTTGATTACACAAACATAAATACACATGGCTTTTTTTCAAACGATTGTTGCACCAGTTCGAAAAAACAAATGTAAAGTCTATATCTGTTTGTGTTTGTGCATGTGTTTTTTCTTCCTATTTTTGGGCTGTGAGCTGGATCTTTGCGTGTGTGTGAGTGCAGTTAGCTATGATTGATATTTCAGTAGAAGATTGCGTGAAGCGCGAAGAATGTGAAAACGAGTCTTTGAGTTGCTGCAAGAAATTATATGAGCTACAGCAGCAAAATTGGAAAACTGAAAGTTAATATAACCCCCATCTTAGATAAGCATATGTGTTGTGTTGCGCGAACTTTTAGTAAAGGAAACTTACTAACTACTGACAACAATTAATATTCTTAGTGAAAAGTGTATTTTATTTAAAAATACTAAAAATTATAACGTAAGGGTATAAAATATAATATGGAAAAGTTTAAATGTTGTTTTTTGAAGTAACAGATATTTACTTTTTTTCCTGTTTTTTTCTTTTTTTTGATGATTTCCTATTTGGATTTTTTTTTTTTTTTTTGCATTTTTTATATCTTTTTCGTTTAAGTGTGGAACCTTCCATTTGTCGCACAGTGCAATGATAATATAATCAATGGCAACTGCAGCATTTACACCCTTATTTGAGAAAGCAAAAAATACTTAACTTTTAATGGAATAACTAATAATTGAATTTTCTCTGCTCATCACTTGAATTTTTTAGCAACTGCTACCTTTCGCCAAGACTGGACTGAATTCCACTGCAGCGCTCGTCTTTCCTGTGTAACACTTAGAGCCAAGTGAATGCTGCAAGCAGAAAATTGGCAGCTAACTTAATTTGCAATGAGTTTAAGTAAATACCAAGCTAAGTGCATTAGACCCATACACGACACACACTCAAACAAATAGAAGCATCTTGCTAGAGCTGGACATAAGCAAAAAGTGAAGTATTTGCAAAGAGTTTGCTTCTAGATGTTTGTGTGTGTGCATCGATGGAGTGCACACTCCTTTTAGTGAAAGTTCTTCATAAAACTTTTAAACCAAAAAATATGAAAATGCATGCACATTACACACACACAAACATACGAATGCACACGCGCTCATATGTTTACTAAAGTTATTAGCTTTAGTGCCATAATGCAAGCGAACTACAATACAAACTCCAATACAAACTCCAGCTACCCGCAGTAAGTGCATTTGCACACGTGTGTGTGTGTATGTGCGCTTTTGTGACTGTACACATACATATGTGATATATGTAGTATGCTATGGTCTTATGGAAATATGCTGAGATATAGTTGAAGTTGGTCGCTGAACTAAACCACTTCAAGAAGCGTATTAGCTTATGAGAACACATTTGCTTATAAATATATATAAATGTAAATATATTCATATACACATTTATATATAAAACAAGAAAAAACGATAACTTCGGCTGCACCGAACATAATATACCCTTCACAGCTGCATTTCTTTCAGTAACTATATGTTCAGTTTGTATGGCAGCTATATGCTACAGTAATCCGATCTGAACATTTTTTTCGGAGATTAAATTTTTACCTTAAGCAGTCATCCATGTAAAATTTCGTGAAGATATCACGTCAAATGCGAAAGTTTTCCATACAAGCATTTGATTTCGATCGTTCCGTTTGTATGGCAGCTATATGCTATAGTAAGCCGATCTGAATAATTTCGTCGGATATTACATTGTTGTCTCAGAAAATAATCTATACAAAATTTCGTGAATATATGCAAAAAAATGTAAATGCAAAAGATTTCCATACCAGTACTAGATTCGGATCGTTCAGTTTGTATGGCAGCTATACGTTATAGTGGTCCGATATCGGCAGTTCCGACAAATGAGCAGCTTCTTGAAGAGAAAATGACGCTTGCAAAATTTCAAAATGATATATTAAAAATTGAGGGGCTAGTTCGTATTTATACAGACGGACAGACAGACGGACAGACCGACATGGCTAAACCAACTCAGCTCGACATACTTATCATTTAAATATATACTTTATAGGGTCTCCGACACTTCCTTCTGCGTGTTACCAACTTCGTGGATAATTTAAGATACCCTGTTCAGGGTATAAATATTTTTTTAGTTTTTGTATTTATACCACCGCTGTTGCGACTTTAGAGATATGACTTCATGCCTTACGTTGTTGTAACGCTCACTTACCCTGTCGGGATCAGTAATTTTCAAACATAACAAACTAAAATATTATAAAAACAAGAAAAGAAATTAACTTCGGGTACAACGTTGCTATAACATCCTTCACAGGCGTTTCTCTTATAGCATAAAAGTGTATAGAAAGAAATTTATTTTTATTTTAGTCGTCCAATTTGTATGGCAGCTATAATCTATGATTGTCCGATATCGGCCCATCTGATATTTTAGCTGTTTCTTAGGGAGAAAATGTCATATGCGAAATCTCAGATTGATATCTCAAAACACTGAAAAAAGTCTTTTATGACAAAAACTCAATTTCTTCAATCCTTAAAATGAACCGATATTTTACAAAATAGTAAAAAAAATTAGTACAAACTTTGAGTTTTAGACGGTTGCCGTCACAAATTTCCAAAAATCTTCACGATAAACTATCAAAATATATCTAAACTATCGAAATATGGACAAATTTCCAAAAATATTTTCGAAATAATATTTTCGAATATCTAAACTATCGAAATATGGACAAATTTCCTAAAATCTCTTCGAGATGATATTTGCAAACATTTAAATTAGCGAAATATAACGAATTTCCAAAAATGCTTTCGAAATGATATTTTCGAATATCTAAGCTAACGAAATATGGATGTAAACCAAAAAATCTTCTCGAGTTGATACTTTCCTAAATTTAGACCAACAAATTTGAACGAATTATAAATTTCTATATAGAATAAGTAAAGTCTAAATTTCCATGCGGGCAGCATGCATTTGTTTTCGCTTCCCACACATAATCACTTCATGTGTTTATGTGAGTTTTCGCTTGTCTGCAAAAGTTATTCTGTTAAGCAAACGCCAACAGTAACTATTTTCCAAGATCTCTGGCAACTAGAAAAACTTTGGCGCTTACAATAATTTCGCAGAGTGCTGTTTAGCAGCTTGCCGGCCCGCCCACTCTTCTCGTGCGACCACTTACGTGTACTTTTGCGCATTCTTTCCACACTTCTGCACTTTGACTGCGAAGCACTTTGCTTGGTGGCTACATTTTTTGCTTCGCTCCACCTCGTGTGGCATTCGCATGAGCATTTGTCTAACAAACACTTACATGAATATATTCATTATATTTTGCGTTTTTATTTGCATATGTTTACACACACACGCACACCATATCAGCTTGTAAGTACACCCGAACACTTCGGTGCTTGGTTTGTGGGTGTGTGTGCTTGACATTTATTTGGCACACACCAGAGAACGCATTCACGCGTTGTCTGCCATTGCGGTTTGCCAACTACATTAAGTAGTTTTCAGCTCGTGCTTTTTCTTCTTCTTGTTCTACATGAAAAAGTATGTGGTGAAGTTTTAATGGATTTTTGGTTGCACAACTTCAGGTGGCCACAACTCAACTCGTTTGCAAGCACTTTTTGGTGACACATTGTCCCTTAAACAAAATACCGTTCGTTTGGTTAACTCACATATATACAAATGTTATCATTTTCAGTGAAATTGTTCTCATTTTCTTTTGGAGTAAAATATTTTCAGCTTATAATTTTGTAATTTTGAAACTCGGTCTGAGCTATCTTGGCAGTCTTTATTTCCTTTGCGAACTCACGCCAGTTTTGCAGCCCAAGTTCATCTGTTCCCCATGCACTTGGTCCTCCGATTGGATGCATGGGCGATCTTGCGCCTATTGTCCAGCCATGGCTCTCGAATCGAAGGTGATTTTCGCTAGAGCATCATCCTTCATGCGTATTAAATAGTCTTACTAGCGCATTCGTTGATTTTTTATACACTTAATTATATTCCAAAGCCGTTTCAGAGAATAATTCTCTCGAATGCTCCATGTACTATGTCTCATCCAGGTTCAGCGTTGCACCTGTTGGCAAGAGTTATTGTGCGCTTGAACTCCAGGCTTGGATTGTTGGTGTATTTAATATGGTTGCAAGATAGACTAAGTCCTTAACTTTTTCACATTTATGGCTACCAATAGTGAAGTAGTTACCAAGGCAGTCATTGTCTGCGACCCGCGGATATTTGGTTTTGTTCTCGTTCACCCCAAGACCAACCTCTTTCGTTTCTTTTTCTAAGGTTGCACTGACGACTCTGTTGTTAAAACCTATGGACCCAATGTCAACTGCGTACCTCAATAACATTGACCTTTTAGAGCAGAGAGTGTCACTGCGTTTAGAATAGCAACGCCTACGAAAGGAAATTGTCTTGTCAAAAACCCCAAATGATATCGAACGGCTGAAAGAGCTCCTTCCCGATTTAAACTGAATTGATATTTGTGCTCAACGTCATTCCGCACAACCGTATGAGTTCCGCAGGGATGCCAAATTTAGACATGGTGTCGAATAGGCAGCTGCGGTCTGTGCTACCAAAAGCGGCTTTAAAATCGACAACCAGGTGGTGAACAGCTTCGTAAATGGGCGCACGGCTTCAATTTCCAAGATAGTTGCAGTGTGAAGGATTGCCAGCCGCTCTCCTTATGGTATTAAGTTGCTGAGCTTGCTGGCGGGTCGTTGGTTTGACCAGATGCTAGTCACACACTTTCAGTGCGGAAGGCATTTCGCTCTGTTCGCAATGTAGGACCACGGAGATCATATGTTCATAACATTTTCACTTCCACTTTCCCAGCAGATCGAAACTTCCATTCGAATTCCAGATTCCTCCAAATCTGTTTTTGTACCAAACTTCCAAAGGAAGATTTTTTAAGTAAATACATTTTTAAAGAAGAGGGGAGGACACTGATGAAGACCGGACGAATGAGCAAATCCAAAGTGAATACAATGTTCATTGTCTTTTTTAACATCAAAGGCATCCACCATGAATTTGTTCCTCCTGGACAAACCGTCAACGCCAAGTTTTACGCGGAAGCCGACTCACTACTCTCCGACATACCCTGAGTGTGACAAACGATATATAGTTCCTCAGGTATCATCTAAATTTTTTCTCACCAAAAAGCTGCTCATTAGTCAAAATGGTCGACATCGAATTACTATAATACTTAGTAGTATAGTTGCCATACAAACCGAACGATCGAATCAAGTGCATGAATGGAAAGCTTTTTCATTTGACGCGATATCTTCAAAAAAATTGGCAAGGGTTATTGTCTAAGAAAATTGTGTAATCTATAAAGAAATTGTTCAGATCGGATCACTATAGCATATAGCTGCCATCCAAACTAAACATTCGGAAGCAAGTTCTTGTATGAACAACTTTTTTATTTGAAGAAATATCTATAAGAGTTTCGGCCTAAATTATTGTTCAAGACAATGCTACAATCTCATGGGAAATTGTTTAGATCGGATCCCCATAGCATATAAGTAGTTGTCATACAATTTAAACTTCAGGAAGCAAGTGCTTGTATGGAAGCGTTTTTCATTTGACGAGATGTGTCGGGTGTTTCTCCAAGGCAATAGTGTAATTTCAGAGGAAATTGTACTGCCCGGATCACAATAGTCTATAACTTTGATACAAGCTGGCCGATCAGAATCAAAATGAAAGATTTTGCATACCCTTTTATGCAGGATATTGTAGCTTCCGTTCAGTCGAAGTTAACATTTTCTCTGCGCTAGTAATTTTTTGGTTTTCCTTCCGCGTGGTGTTTGGCATCAAAATTTTTTTCGATATTTGTGAATGCTTCTTTCTCTACAAACGGTAAATTTACAATATGAAATTCGCAAAATGTATAACCTCACACATTTTTACTTTAAATATAAATTGAGCTCTTTTCCGCAAGAATGATCGCCAGCGTTTTGGCTTATTATGTGGCTGTCACTTCGCGCGCTCGAGAGGAGCAAGCGATGCTGGAAGGGATGATAAATAACTTTGCTAGGAAACAAAGGGTGTGACCCAAATCTCATGTTGCAATATGCAACGCACATACGCACACAGCCACATTGCACTCACGTGAACATGCGAACAAATGCTAATGCGTATTGCAAGTACATAGTGAGTGCTGAAGTTTTTAAGTTAATGCGCGATCGTGCTGCAACTCGTCATGCATGCTCGCCACACAGACACACGCACACGCACACATACATACTATATTCACAGCACTATGCATGTGTAGAGTTCTCTGCTATTTGGGTCAACTTTATTTTATTGTTTGAATTGTTGGTTGGGTTGGTTGTGGGTAGCGGGGGGCACATTTGTAGCGGCCATCCTTTACATACCATACACGCCGCACACGCATAAGCGCTGTTGCAAGTTGCCCGTGGCATGATGGCTTGACGTTTGGGCAACTCATTTCGCATTTTTACATTTTCACATTTCATTTGCGTACAGTTGCGTTCCGCTTTACCTTTACCTTTTCCATTTTGCATTTTTCATTTACCTTCTATTGCATTTTGTGCTCCAGATTTCAAAACTATTTCACTTACGCTGCATTGTTCGCTAAATGCAAATGCAGATACGCATATAGAATAATAAAATACAAAGTAAAGAATGCAGTTGCAGTCTGCAAAAACAATGGAAATGAATATGAATATGAAATTGTATATATGTATTGGATGAAATTCTGGCAAGGGGGTGGCATATGTCGGCCCGGGTGGCCACTCAAGCACTTAGACATCACGCGCTCACGGTAAAACTTGTATGCCCAGAGAAGAGTTTCATGAATGCAAGTAATAACAAACTACGCCAGAGAACGTTGTAAGCAGTACCAGGCAAAAGTCCAAATTTTGACCAAAGCAACTCCTCATTGGCAAAAGAGTTGACTATACTAGCATAATAGGAAGACTTGGTCATAACCGAAGGAACTGTCAAACTTGCCTCGTAATTGTAAACAAAGCACACGACAACTTTAGTTTATGACATCACAAGCCACTGAATTAACCTATCAAACGCATGGCAACGAAGTCACGCGGTAAAACTGTCGTTTTGTCTTTTTTAATAACATTGGGTGTGCAACTAAGCTCTCGCTGTTTCTTTAATGAAAATGCAATTCGGTAGTCGGTAGTCACAACTTTTTCCCATCTTTCTGGCAAAGCTCGAATACCATTGCGGTTAAACTGTTCATCTTGTGGTAATATCCAAGAATCAAGCCATTTTTCGATGTTGTCTTGTGAGTGGCACTGCCTCTGAGCCAGACCATGCGTCAGCGTACAAAATAAATAATATTCGGACTGTGCAATATCTGTTGAATAAAGCGGGTGAAGTAGGAATTCCCATTTAGGCGATTCCAGGTAGGTTTTAACGAGTTTGACAATGAGAGACCGAGCATTGTCATGCAGCAGAATCACCTGTTCGTGCCTGTCAAGGTATTGAGGACATATGGAACTCAATTTCCTTGTTTCGTCTTGAAATGGCTTGGCGGCTGACTACCAATGCAGAAGCAATTTGACATGGATCCTCATCGAGCAACGTCTCCCATTGACGGACCTCAAGGGAGTCTGACCTTCGTTCACGCTGACGGTCATTATTATCAAAATCGCCGTCTTTGAAGCATCGAAGCCAACCACATCACAATGTTACATTTGGGGCAGCACCTACGTAAACTTATTGGAGTTCCTAATCTGCTTCGGCGCCACATTTTTCTGACTGAAAGCAAATGACTGATGATTATTCGGCATACCTCTTTTTCTTTACTGGCGTAAAAAATGCTTACGCGGTTGTAGCCGAGTCAAGAACAGCGCGCTAGTCCTCTCTTCTTTTTTCAATGTGGCGCCAATTGGAGATTCCAAGCGAAGCTAGGGCCTTCTCCACCTAATCTTTCCAACGGAGTGGAGGTCTTCCTCTTCCTCTGCTTCCCTCAACGGGTACTGCGTCGAATACTCTCAGTAACCATGCTCGTCAACAAAACGGGGGTCTCTCGCCCGAGGCTCTTGTTTAGTTTTCATTGGGGGCGTTTTTTAAGTGGCGGGTTTCAAACCTAGCATACAATCAGGTGGAGGGGATGTTTCGTCTACTCACTTTAGCTCGCCTTCAAATGGATGTTCTTTGACTAACCAGAGGATGCTTGGTCTAAGACCGGAAATCGTGAGCTGTTTGAGCCATGTATAAAAGAATCGTTTCTGGACACTCCCAAAGGAAAGACGATTAGAGAACTTTCCTCACTTGCGTGAACTTCTACACATGACTCCATCCTCCATCCGGCTTCGTTGGTACATGAGAATAACCAACTATGCATGGATGCTCTGCTTACCTTTCTGAAGAGTTCTGCAACCCAATTGGTGTTCTTCATCTAACCAACATTCACTTGTTGGAGACAACTTCATTTACACAACCAATTACCCCAGGTCCACCTTTAACACTAGTCAGGCGAACATACACGTGTATATTTCTGCTATCCCTCAGCTGTATATTAATATAGACAAGAGTGTGTATTCTAGGCGCACTTTGCTGCAGTCGCGGCTGCACAATATGGTCATTGTAGTCCCCAGCGGCAACAGTCTCTCCTGCTAAATATAATGCAACACATTCCACTCATTTGCAACGCATTGTCTCTCGCTTGTATGCTTTTATTTCCACCACTTTGCCATTTGAGCGCCTCGTTTTTTTCGCTGTAATTGCTTTCTACAGATGCTTTTTATGCAAATTTTGTTTGGAATTTATTCTTCATCACTTTTGTCTCCCGAGCTCCATTGTTCCATTTCAAATTGTCTGCATAAGTGCATTCGCGGGATGTACTTGTGTACATCTGTGTCATATTCGCCAACGGTACAGTAATGTTGCGGACAATAGCATCATTTAAAAAATATAAGCAGTAAATTGCAAAACAAAAATTAAACATAAAATATTAAAACTATTGAAATTATTGAAATTATTCGTTGAGATTTGTATTTTGAAAAAGTTGCGCCATAAAGCAAACGAGTGTAGTGCTTATTTTGGTATTAGCATTAAGCAGCACTGAAAAGCACGTGTTTTGCTTAAAAGTATATGCCTTGTATAGTCAAAATTTTTTTGTTTGTTTTTGTTTTTTTTTGCATTTATTGCTTGTTTTCTTATTTTAGAGTGTCTTAAAAACTAAAATTATTATGAAAATCCGACTCCGTGCGTGATTACCTGACAAACTTGTGTATTCAAGAAAGTGGTGTATAAATTCCAAGTTCGTCAGTCGAGCCGTTTTGATTCACCAAACGGAACATTGGCTTTAATACTGAAAAGTTCATAGAAGTGGTGTATACTCTCAGGCACGAAACATGCCCACAAGTGTCCTTACATGATCAGAGAACCCAACTCAGGTTAAGGTTTGTGCAGCTGGACTGGCTCCTAGGATCAATTCCCGCCCGTTACACGACAGTCGGGTCTACCTAACCATAAAGGACACGGATTTTTTATCCGGCCAAGGCCTGTCAACTCGTTAGAACTCTACCACAACAACAACAACAATAACACGCTTCTCATATACATACATATATAGCAATATACAAACCGATTTGGTCGTTTGGAATTCAAATCTGAGGAAGCTCAACTGATTCAGATTTTAAAGTTATTTAACCCTTTAAAAATAAAGTTCTTCGGTCTGTGGTGGTTGCACCTTCTTATGTGGGAAATGATGTCTGCCATCGATACTTAAATGTGAGCGGTCCTTTTCTCTCCCTCAAAAGGAAATTTATGATAACGTACTTACGATCCAACTGTATGGTAGACAACAATCTAGGAGACTACAAAGATACCTTCTATTAGGTCTTCCCTTTCAGTTCTATTTATCTCACCTTCATTTCTGTAAATCATATTTCATTGCACTTCAACATCATGGGCTTTCTGAACAAATTTAGATATCCTCATCTTAATAAAATGACAGATTCGGTCTATATATTAAACAAGTCAGATAAATATTAAATGAACACCTTTTCTTTCACACTAGTCTTCAAACGAGTCATTCATTAATCAATAGCAGCAGGCACGGAGGCTTTTGAGACTCTCCAAAGTTTCGTCTCAGCGTATTAGATAGGCCATGTTCTCCAACTCTGACCACAAACTGTAGTCCAATAGACTCAAATCTGCGCTTACAGACTGCTGGATGGTTTTTGCCTTCTATGCTGGAGCGCAATTATTGGCAGATTAAATGTTTTTTTCCTTCTACATCATTTTCTCTGTACACTTTTGACCCACTTTTACGCCCTCATTCATAGAAGCAAAGAGATGTAACGCCTTTATAAGAGACTCCCCACAAAGTCATTACAGCAGCTGGATGCTGACCATGTTGGGAAACAATATGTCCCATTGTGGGTACAATTAACTTATTAGATAGTTTGACAGCATGCAGTATAGTAACTAATTGAATTGTGTTTAAATGTGCTGGAGTATTTGATTATTAAAAATTAATTGAAACAAAGCACACATATTTCACTTATTTGACGTTTTATGTATCTTCGACCTATGTACGCAATTATTTCGTTGATTCAAATATTTATGAGAGAATTTAAATTTGGAAAGCAAATATGGCAGCAAATGATCGAAGCCACGAATTTTTAGTATTTATTTAGTTTAGTATTTTGCACACAAAGCGCACAAATCATAAATTTTGCAATCCGATTAATTTTAAAATCTGATTAATTTCGCAATCGTCAATTAATATTGTTGGAAGCTCTTATTTTCATATGCTTAAAGCATAATACAGGTCGTTATGCGAACAATGTGTCTGAACTGATTTATATCTTTTATGCATATTTTATGTGTGGCATATACCCCGCTGGAATGACATATATATTAGTCACGAAAGGGTGTGAGTCGAACAGAAATCACTTTATAAGTTGCTAACAGATCCCGCCATTTGCCATCCCACTTGGGAGAAGGAGACCGCATATACAAGGTTCTTTCCAAAGTAAACAGGACCTTAAAAGAAAAAACAGAATACATGCTTTTTTCGGCATAATCAATTTATAGATGGCGCCACCAAGGGGCGCTAGATTCAAAAAGTCCTGTTTACATTGGAACCCACCTTGTAGATGATGAGATGTTGGTCGCGGTGCACTTTATTTCTTGAATTGAACCCCCTTCCGCGATCCAATGACGTCTACATTGCGATTTTTTCCCAATACTTACATTTTTAAATTTGTGATTTCTTAAAAATGAAATATCCCAATCGCAAAATCGATGTTCCCTACTTTTTTAAAGAAAAAACACAAAAACTTCAAATTTTATGAGGATTGTTTATTAACATTCGAAAGAACTCTTTGGCATTGGCTTTTTGAAGACTATCTCTTTCAAATGTTGACCGCGCTACGTCTCAGATGGTCCATCCGTTGAGTCCAATTTTCGATGACTCGTTCGAGCATCTCGGCTGGAATCAAAGCGGGTTTGTCCTCAAAGACTTTTGACTTTACATATCCCTACACGAAAAAGTCTAATAACGGTGTGATATCACACGATATTGGTAGCCAATAGACCGGCCCAAAATATGAAATTATCTACTCACCGAAGTGTTCTCTCAATAAATGCATTGATTGATGCAATTTGTGGAAAGGGGCGCCTTCTTGTTAAAACCAAATGTCGCCGAGATCACGAGCTTCCATTTCAGGTATCAAATAGTCGGTTATCATGGCACCGGCAACATTTTTGAAGAAATATGGACCGATGATTCTACCGGCCTGCAATCCACACCAAGCCGTGGTGTTTTATGAACGAAATGGCAGCTTTCGAGTCTTCAGCTTCCTCTTTGATCCAAATGCGCCAATTTTGCTATGTAATCGAGCCGAAAATGTTCCTCATCGCTGAGAAATGGAACTTGTTGGAACTTTTAAGAGCCCATACAGCGAAACAGACGGCACCAAATGGATTCTCCACCGCCTTCGAGTACACTCTCAGCTAAGGCTGCTATATTTTCCTCTCTGCGTACAATAATGAATGCTAGGTCTCAACATGGGTGACTACATGTTTGAAGTGTTGACTGCGACAGTCATTCGAGTGGACAGCACGCGCTGAATTTCAAATCTTTTCTCTACATTACACAACTGAAAAACCTTAAATGCCACCAGAACCTCATATTAAGGACCACCCTGTAGTACAAACAACGCACGAGTACTGCCGACGCGCGACACGCTTAACACTCCTGTTGGTTATAAAAATTTTCACTTGTTTTTGTTGTTATGTCGGCAAATGTGAATTGCTTTTGTGTAACTCGCCCGCGAGCACTTCCACAAATTGCTGCATTGTTGTTATTACAATTTTCGCGCACACAATCAACCGGCTCAGCTGTCAGCTGTTGTTGACGGCTCACGCCGCAACAACTAATTTTTTAATAAAATTTATCACACCCAGACGCTGCATTAACGAATATTATTAATTGGTATTGTTGTAGCGGTCTGTTAGTAATAAAGCTGGCTAGCCCAGGAGCTGTGTACTATCGAACTGTCCCTGCAGCGAAGTTGCTCTTGTTGTGCGCTCACTGTTGACATCGCTCATAAGTGTTTCGCTTGCGGTGTTCATGTGGGTGCACTCTGTTTGCTTCCAGTAAAAATTATCCTTTATATTTTTTTTTCAGTTTTATTCGCTTTCAAATGCTGCGAGCAACCGCGTCGTGAGTGCTGATCCTTTGCGTATTGGCAGCGGCGAAAATTACAGTCAATGGAACTACGAGCTGTACGAGACAGCTGCTATGCTGGCTTGGCCATGTCGTCCGAATGGATGAAAACTCTCCAGTTCTGAGTGTGTTCGACGCAATACCCACTCGGGGTAAGCAGAGGAAGACTTTTATTCCATATTCCAAAGTATATTGAAGCCCATTGAAAACAAAGATACCGTTTTAAAGATTAAAGAGAAAATAACTTACAGGCTATTTGAGCTCGGGAAGCAGAAAAAGAGGGTAAACTTTTTCCGGTTAAACACGGCTTAACAGAATTTCCGGCAAAATCTCGAGTTCTATAGAAAAAAGTTGTATAGCAAAGTTGTAGTTATTAAAGAGATCGTTAACGTTTGTACGAACATCCTTTATACATAACCTCAAAATTTAAAAAAGATTCAAATTTTCAAGTTTTTGGAATTTTTATTTATATCCTGTACAAAAATTGTGTTTTTTTTACGAAGTTTGGTGTAAACATGCCTCTTATACCACAAACACATAGTATTTTTTTATTTAAAATAAAAAGCAAAAAAGAAACTTATGTTCATTGAAAAATTCCTACATCAAAATTTTACATTTTTTTAACAAGTCAGTTCGCTTTATATTTGTTGATGTCTCAACTTCCTAATTGTTTTAAAAAAAATATATGCATTACTATATTCTATAGCCAATTTTCTCAGCAAATGCCACGAAAGACAGACTAAACAGCTATCACTACAAAAATGAACTAAAAAAGCAGTTTTGCATCATTTTTCAGCTGTTTATAAACATTTGATTTGATGTCGACATTCCGCAGTATATTTTCAGGTGCTTATTACGGCCACAGACATAAAGTTTAGCAACTCTAATGGAAATATAGCCAGAAATATATATTTGATTATTCAGCAATATGTTACGTATACGCCATGGTTAACTCTTGCTTACTTACATACGGTCACCTGAGATGCAAAACAACGTAGCATCCAAAAAATCGAAATTGAGTGTTTTATTGCTTACGATTCACTACATCATATTACATATATGTGGATAAAATTTTCAGTTTCCGTTTTTAGATATAACCAATACATAACCACTATATAACCAATATATAGCCATTTTATAACCAAAACACAAATTTTGTTTTAACTTGAGTGGTTTTTATTACACGTTTTTTCTTCGGCTGTAAACTTATGAAAAGTGAAGTAACGTTGTTTTACATTTTAGGTGACAATATACACATTTCTATTGCGTAACGTGCGGCAACTTTCACTGTATAATTTCGCACACTAAATATTTGAACAATTTCCATGAACTGACTCTGATGCCAGTAAATTTACTGATGAAATTGCACGCAGCAACAAGCAAGTCTACCTAACTGGCGCAAATCGTTGAACTGAATTGATAAAAATGCAAACGTATCCTACACATGTCCTTGAGGCATAAACGAAGCAGTGTTATGTAGGCACACAGGCACACAGGCGTCAACTTATACATATAATAAGCGCATGTACGTACAAATTGCTGTATGTTAGATGTAGGCTGAGAGTGTATGTTAGATATAGTCTGATGATGTATGCGTGAGAAAAAGTTTATCTGTTGTAAGCGTTCATGCCTGCCGCAGCCGCCTACCTGCGACGACTGCTTGTGCGTCTGCCTTTTAAAAATGTATATTGGTTGTGCCCTACATGCCGCCATTGGAATCTTGCAATATATAATTCAAAGAGAGCATGTCTTCGGGATGCCAACCACTGCTGTGAGTAATGCTGCTATAAAAAGCGAAAACATTTACGCAAAATAGAAAAAATACACATTATTTTTAACAAAAATATGCCAATTTCATAAACCGGATTACAACAATGCGACTGTGTATAATTTGCGAAGCTACCAGAAGAAACTCATTTGATGCTTGAGGAGCAAATTCTACTTATATGTATGTATATATATATATACATTAGGGTCGGTGAAATAAAAACAAATCATTTTTCCGCTTGACTCTCTGAAAATAATACTTAGACAGTTCTAGAAAAGTCTCTCCAAGTATTGGGCAGGTGCCGCTGCCCAGCTGATTGATGTCCTCGTTGGAGTGAAGGCTGAAGTGAAGGCTGATCGACTTCGCCGGGACCTGAAATATGATTATCTGTAGTACTAGATTCCAGCATAAGAAAATTCATCAAGACACCTGTCTATCTCCGGATCGAAAAACCACCAACCAGATCGATCATGTTGTGATAGACGGAAGACACGTCTCCAGTGTTTTAGATGTGCGTGCGCTCCGAGGTGCTAACATCGACTCTGACCACTATCTTGTTTCAGCCAAAATTCGCACCCGCCTCTGTGCAGCAAAAAACGCACGCCAACAAACAGAAGGAATGTCTGACGTCGAGAAGCTGCAATCATAACAGACACAGAACGATTTTCTACACGACTTGCACTCCTGCTCTCTGAGAGCACTCGTCACCAACTCGGTATAAGGGAACTGTGGGGCGGCATTTCAAACTTTTTACGTACAGCTGCAGCCGAAACCATTGGTTTTCGGAAAATGCAAAAGAACACGATTGACCACAACACGTGCAGGATGGGACAGATACCGAAAGTTGAAGAGGGAAGCGAGACACATTTGCAGATAGAAAAGAGCATACTCTTGTAGAACCCTTAAAGGTGATTTAGTGACCGATGCCCAGTGCATACTTAAAATATAGAGGGAACACTTCTCCAGCCTTCTGAATGGCAGTGAACGTACAACGCCAGGAGAATGTGAACCCGATGCAGTACCCGCCGGTAGAAGCAGAGGTGGAGAAAGACCTCCACTCCGTTGGAAGGACCAGGTGGAGAAGGACCTCTTGGCGCGCTGTTGTTAACTCAGCTATAATCGCGTAAGCGGTGTCTTCGCCAATTAAGAAAGAAGAAGAAGCTGCTTTTGACCTACCCTAATATACATATCTAATAAAATACTATTTGCTGATTACATAACTCGCAGTGAACGCATGACCGTTTGAGCTATTTCCCAACTCTAGCCTCAGCTCGGTTTAGATTCGCCTAAATACGACACAGTTATATGAGCTGAATCGCATAAATTTAAAACCAATTTAACACACAGACTGACATGTTTATTTCCATTTTATTTAACTGAAAAAAAAACGCTCCAAATAGTGCATGCGCGTAGCCTAGATAAGCATGAGCAAGGCCACAGTGGCAGCAGGGCACTCGTATATGCCACAAGGACAGCACGACAGCAGTGCAGAGACATATCTCATGCCCCACACAGTTGCGTCTCGCATTTAAGGCAGCACTTCAGGCGCTTTAGCCATGCAGCCGCCTGCCGAACTTGCGCTCATTTTTTCCAGTCCACTAGGACAACATGCAACATCCCGGCGCAAAATAATATACATATGTACGTATAAGTGTATGTGAGTATCTGCGTGTACATGTGTATGTGTCGACAAAAGCGTCGTACTTGGCTTGTTCTACAAAATACTTGAAATACTTATTTGCTGTAGCACGAGTATTTATTTCCACTTTTGCTCTGACGCAGCGACATTGCGCGCGAATGGCATTGTGAATCTGGGCAAATATGAAAAATCGCAAAAATAAAAGCTGAAAATTGCAATCAAAAAATTGTTTGTACGGCATTTTTGTGTTGTCGTTTGCTTAATTTTTGCTCGGAATGTGGAATACACGTGTACACGAATGCGTGGCGCTTTTGTGGCAACACAGATTTTCTCAAGCGAATGACTGGTAAGTGACTGGCGGAGGCAGCGCAGCGGCAGGTGGCACAGAAGGCGCCTAACCGATTTGGTTAATTGCGCAATTAAGCCGCGATTTCCCTTCAGCGCTAGTGTAGAGGTATTTTTTCAATACGCGCACCAACAATCAGTTACATACCAGTTAGTTGGCATGCATATTATACAACACGTACACTCATCTACCTTATGTAATATGATATTACTGAAATTGATGCTGATAACTTTCACACATACATATCGCTTCGCTTTTGCTTGCTGAGTTTTGAATGTTGCATAATTTACCATTTAGTCCCAAATATACGAATAGCATAATTTTCCATATTATGCAATTTATACTTCAGATATACATATGTGCACATAGCACATATTGAGAGTTGCAGCTCAGATTTGAAATCCAAAACGCACGTTGTTCGTTTAGTCCTGGATCACTTACTTTCCTTCTATTAAAAATTATTTATAATAGTTTGTAATCATGCAACGTGTTGCACTAATAGTAGAGATAGATTCATTTGCTCATGGTTCGAGACACTAAACAGCGAATACCAAACAACCACATGGGGTTTGACACCCAACTACAACAGACTAGTATAAAAACGTGCTGACTCGATCCACTGCCGATCCAAAAATCTATACATCTGATAAACAGGCCATGTGAAAAGTTCGCAACCTGGTAGAGTAAAACACATTTTTTTCGC
This sequence comes from Bactrocera neohumeralis, assembly GCF_024586455.1. NCBI lineage: Eukaryota > Metazoa > Arthropoda > Insecta > Diptera > Tephritidae > Bactrocera > Bactrocera neohumeralis. The sequence continues at coordinate 5,182,548 of NC_065919.1, forward strand.
AGAAATTCATTTTTTTTTATTGAACGTTCCCATCAAGGGTGCTACACTGATTACAGCGACACTCAAACTTTTCGATACCATTTTGATAGTACCAATCGTCCTTTGCTTTAAAATAGACTATGTTTGTTTTTCAGTCGACGACAATTTCTTCCCAGCGAGCATTCTTCTCAGTTCTGAGAGCAGTAAATAGTCGGTGGGGGGAGATCTGAAAAAGACGTTGGATGTAGAAGCAATTCGAAGCCCATTTCATGGATTTTTCACACCGTTTTGACTGACTTGTAACATAATGCACTGTCTTGGTAAAACTGCATTTCCCTTTTCTTCAAATGCGGCCGTATTTTAGAGATTTCGTCCTTCAAAAGATCCCATAATGCTATGATTATATAGCTAGTCACTGTTGATGGTCCTTCCTTTTACAAAGCAGTAAGTAAAATTTATTCCACGCGGAACCTAAAACACAGACACCTTAAGCTTGCCAGCTGACTGTTTTTTTTTCCACGCTTTGGAGCGGGTTTACCGTGTGCAGTTCACTCGGATGACTGTCGATTGAAATTCGGAGTGAAATGATCGAACCGTCATTGTTTTTGGTCAAAAGTGTATTCACGCGGCACCTACTTTTCAGAGAGCTTTCTCATACCCAAATATTCGTGAATGATATGGTGAACACATTCGCATGACATATTTAGAGTGCCTGCTATTTCGAACAACTTCGCTTTATGGTCTTTTAAAATTATTTTGGGGACTTTTTTGATGTTTTCGTCGGGAACAACTTCTTTTGGACGACCTCGGCGTTCAGCGTCATTTCACAACGTCTAAACTTAGCATACCAATTCTTGATGGTTGACTTTCCTGGGGCAGTGTTCGGAAACTCGTCATCGAGCCAAGTTTTTGCTTCTACCGTTTTTTTTGTCTTAAAAAAGCAAGATGATTAAGCAACACGTGAAATTTCTTTTTATTAGTTTTTATACCCTGAACAAGGTACATTAAGTTTGTCACGAAGTTTGTAACACCCAGAAGGAAGCGACGGAGACCCTATAAAGTATATTATATATAAATGATCAGTATGTTGAGTTGAGTCGATTTAGCCATGTCCGTCCGTCTGTCTGTCTGTCCGTCTGTATATATACGAACTAGCCCCTCAGTTTTTAAGATATCGTTTTGAAATTTTGCAAACGTCATTTTCTCTTCAAAAAGCTGCTCATTTGTCGGAACTGCCGATATCGGACCACTATAACATATAGCTGCCATACAAACTGAACGATCGGAATCTAGTGCTGGTATGGAAAACTTTCACATTTGACGTGGTGTCTTCACGAAATTTGACATGGATTAGTGCTTAAGGTAATAATATAATCTGTGAAGGATATATTAGCTTCGGTGCAGCCGAAGTTAACGTTTTTTCAATAACAAAAGTTGCTTCATTTAAATGATACAATTCACAAACCAATGATTCGATAACTGTAAAATTTTTATACGCATCTTTTAAAGATCTGGGCTAATTAAAAACCATATGCATGAATATGGCCTCTAGTGGGCCCTATATTCGACCAAGACTTTTCAATAGACTTGTTATGTGGCGTCATTGTTCCATACGTGGGTGAAAACAGTTTAAAATAGATATACATATTGTGCAGTCGAAAAAGTGTTTTCGTATTTCAAATCAAATTTTAATTCCTTTTTTTTATACTAATAAATAAATAACCAAATATGTACCATTTTGTTCGACCACTTTTTGCCATTTTTCCGCTAGAGAAATTATTCCATCAGTGTAAAGCTTTCATCAGTATAAATCGAAATTTCCAGAACGGAAGCGAGCGAACCTTTGTTGTGCTACACGACCTGATACAGCATCGCCTCCGTAAACTTCACAAATTCCATTGGTGGCTTGCTTGGCATTCTTCTCAATTTTATACAAAAACTTTAAAATAAAAAATTCTTCATTATTTTCATTTATTTTTGAACAGCTGTTACTTTTTTGAACTTCCCCGAATTTAATTTTATTAAACGAGGCTTAAACTCTCACCTTTCCAAAACTATTTGGTGTGGCACAATGTAATTGTTAGCAGTGGAGATATACGACTGCAAGACATCTATTGACAAAATACGAAAAGATTTTTTCGACTACCCAAAATGAAGATAGAATCATGCTTTTATATATTATAATTTACATTTATTCTTAATAGGGTCTTTGACATCTCCTTTTGGGTGTTACAAATAGCCTCGCAAAGGGCTAAGTTCGGATGCAACCGAACATTTTGTACTCTCGTAACCATCAAAGCCGAGAAAAGCTTTCAGGTGTTAGCAAAACCCTAAATTAAACTAGAGAAGTATTGCCCTATTTCGTTCATTTTAGACTAAACAAGAGAATGCACGATTATTAGCAAAGGGTTCTTTCTGAATTTCATTAAGATTGCAAAAACAAGTCCTCAAAAGAATATTAAAAAATTTAAAATTATTTTATGAACACATCATAAAGCGTTTCAAGTTATGCCCTTTTGCATTTTAAGTATATACATATATACAAGTATATGCTCAACTCATTTCTGTACCTCCTTCTGAAGTCTTCTTCTGTACTGACTACAATCAAAACACACTGAAGCAGCTCTTGCCTCAAAGTTCGTCAATAAACTCGTAAAGCAAGCGCAGATATATAAAAAAGTAATTATTTCTAGCTATTCAGTTTAGATAAAATGCCAACTTCCACGGAAAGTGTATAAAAATAATGAAATTATTCCGTCTTTTTCTAATTACAGTAAAATTCGTCTGACTAAACGTGCAACGCAACAACAAAAACCAGTTACAGATAAGGGTAAGTTATAAGCGAATTTCCAAGCACGCTTATCTCCTGAATCATATTTCTGATTTATTACTAAAGTTTAAGCGAAATTCAATCAGTGCAATTAATATAAATTATGGACAGCAGGCAATTTAAATTAATCGAAAGCGAAATCTCATTGCGCTACACACTCAATGAGAGCCAAACAGGCAAGAGTTCACAGCGCGTTATCTGCTAATAAAATAAACGCAAATGGTCTAGTCGAAATTGCAGACGAACAAACAGCAAACGAAATCTTATCAACTTTATGAAATTAGCATAATTGGGTGTATTTTTTGTTGTTGTAGTAAGCGTAAATGAATATTTGGTTTGCATGTGATTAATTTTCGTCATGCACGAACGCCGACGCAGACAGTGACGCATCAAACGCGCTGACCTCCCCCCTACCGCGCTGCCGTCAAGGTAGACAAACAGGCAGCGCCACAGCAAAGGCAGCAATCCAACTGGAACTCCCTAGTTGGCGGTGAAAGCACACTGGCGGATGGCGTCTTGTCAATAAGTGATTGTCTTCATGCCTTTACACGCCATTTTCCGTTTCATCGACTGCTATTTATTCCTTTGTTAGGCCATGTCTGCGCTAGCGCTGTTGTTGTTGTAATTACTGTAGCTATTGTTACCGCTATTGTGTTGCCTTGGCGAAGAGTGCGGGTTACGCATGCTGTTCGCTAGCGTCTGCTTTTGGCCATTCTGCATGTCATCATCTTAATTTCGCAACGATAATTTGTCTTACTACAAACTTGGCATACTTTTTGGCGCATAGACTTTTGTATAGATAAAAGATATAGCTAAAGCAAAGCGGACTTGTGCTGTAATTCTTTTTTTGCTTGGACTGCCAGACGATTTTCGTCACAACTCTGGCAGTGACTTTGGCTGTGCACGGCTAGACTTTTTCTAAAGAAAAATTTAAACAAGATGATTGTGCCTTATTCACACAGAAAGATAGGAATATATGGATGAAAAGGATGGGACGAAAGCTATACAGATGCCCGCGGCGATAAATCAGCAGAAGCTAACAACCTTCATGAGATTCTGAATAATTTCAGAGGGTATACTTGTATTAAAGCCCACCTACTCGAAGGCGTATGAAAACGAATGCTCATGACGGTCGTCATGTGAGCATGGATTTAAGTTTAAGTTATGCATTGAGTTAAGCAACAAATGCGTTGATAGGGAAGATTTGTTATGAACGAGCTTTCATTTTTCTCTGTTTGGTGTCCATGACATCTGTCAAACATATTCAATAACCTTACCGTCATTGAACAAACTACAAGGTTTGTCGCAAAAGAAACCGAACTTTTTAAATATAACTGTTTCTGGTGGCGCCACCTATTGGCGGGTATATGAAATAAAAAGTTTGATCTCTTGTTGACATTTCGTAAAAATTTTAAAACAATTGGATAACTACAGTCGATGTTATCGATCAAAAAGTGACAGCAGCTTTTGGTCGTCGGTCGTAAAATGCATTTTGAACAAAGAGCAAATATTAAATTTTGTTTTAAACTTGGGAAAACGTTTACTGAAACATTTCAAATGATGAAAAAAGTTTATGGTGATCAGTGCCTAGCGATTCCAAGAAAGTCGTGAGGACCTCTGCGACGATGAGAAGTCGGTCGTCTTCAGAAGTCAAAAATAAAGAAAATGCTGATTTGCTTTTGCGATTCCGAGGGTGTTGTACACCGAGAGATCGTCCCAACTGGCCAAACGATTAATGCTATGTTTTACCTTGGTGTTATGAAGCGTCTTTTGTCACGCATTCGTCGTGCTCGACCACAATACCGCGAGGCAGGGTCCTGGCGCCTGTTGCACGATAATGCGCCGTGTCATCGGTCGACGCTTGTCACTGATTTTTTGACAAAAAACTCCATATTTAACATTAATCACTCACCCTACTCACCTGATCTGGCACCGTGTGACTTTTACCTATTTGGAAAACTTCATTTGCGCATGAAAGGGCTCTGGTTTCTGGACATTTCAGCTATCCAAAAGGCGACGACCGATATTCTCAAGAGCATTCCGAAAAATGACCTTAAACACTCATTTGAAATGCTAATTGACCGGGCTAAACGCTGTATCGAAGCACAAGGAAACTACTTTGAATAAAAAATATAACTTTTGAAAAATTTTAATTTTTTTTGTTTTGTTTAACAGTCCTGTTTCTTTTGCGACATACCTTGTATATCACATCTTTTCATTGTGTCGAAAATGTCAAATCTTCGTACCGAAATGTGATGATTTTTTGCGGAAAGCATTAATTTTTTGTTCCCATTTTAAGAAAAGTGCTTTACAGACGCATCGTATAATTGTCGAGGCATGCTATATCAGAAGCAACATGCAAAAGATAGTTTCAACGCGGGTATGTGAGCTCTTTGGCTAAGAAGTCTAGTGTGTGTAAGCCCGCAAATAACTAGGCAGCATCCTCAAATACCGTACGAAACGCGGCACATACTCTTATTACGCATATGGTGTACGTGAAAAATAGGCCGCGACGATACGATTTGATTTCGAGGGCTTTCTCTCATATTTGGGCGCCGAATAGAGCAACTGACTTTAATACTCCGGCTAGCACTCGTCTCCTGTTTAGTTCTGGTTCACGCATATTGAGCATTAGCCGGGTTAGAGCTCTGCATACTTTCGTAGCTTTTTCATATGTATAAGCCACGTGTTCTTTAAACGACAATCTTGTATCAAGAACAATTTCCAAATATTTGATGGCCACCTTTCAGGCAGAATATAGCAACTTCTCGGGTTTTTCTGGCAGTAATAAGTACGGCTTCTGTCTTGCTCTCTGATAGGGTTAGTCCATTAGTTTCGAGCCAGTCGCTAATTTGTGATATTGTTGTGTTGGTTACCGTGACGATATCTTCTATGTGTTTAGCTATTACCACCACAGAAATGACGTCTGCACGTTTACGTTTTTTCGATACTTGGAGTCGCAGTACTTCATCATCGTTATATTCCAGAGTAGACCCCTGTGGCACTCCACCGGTGATTTTGTATTTTTTATAACACTAGTTTTTGTTATAACTCAGAGTACTAACGTTGAAATAACTAACTATCAGGCTGTAAAGATATGCAGGCACGGAGAAGTTTTTCAGCGCACTCAGAATACTAGGCCAAGATGGGATCAGAAGGCTTTGGTATGTATATCATAAGCTTCTAAAACCTATTTATGATACTGTTAATATCTATGATACAGTTAATTTGCTATAGACAGCAAATAATCAATGTGAACCATGATCGATTTGAAGGTGGCATCGAAAAATTTCTAGAATGGGCCAGAAGACTCGGCAAAGTAATCTTGTTACACGACAATGCACCTGCACATAACGTAAAATCGGTTTAGGATACAATCAAAGTACTTGGCTGGCAGCTGCTACCCTAGCCACCGTATTCACCAGCATTACCACCTTTCTATTACTATTTCTTTTCATCGATGGGACACGCATTGGCCGAGCAGCACTTCAATTCCTACGCAGAAGTCGAACAGTGTCTGATTGGTTCAAAAGAAGAACATTTATATTGGCATGACACGTACAAATTGCCGAAAAAGTGGTTAAAATTTGTAAAAACCTATGGTTAATACTTTGAATAATTTTTGTTTTTGCTTTCTCTTTCAAAATTAGTATTTCATAACCTCAAAAAAAATACTGCACCTGGTATTAGAACTTGTAGGCGCGTATTTCCCAAAAAAAAATTAAAAAAAATAAAATGCATTAAATTTATGATACCAAAAGCTTAACTGTCCGTCTGTATGTGCGCCCATAAGCCATTGAGAGCGAAGTGCCGACAAACACGAGCTACTCAAAAGCATTGCAAATAGCAGCCACACAGCGAAAACTAATTTCCGCAAAATTAACAGCTTTCGCAGCATCCACTGCACAAACGGTGGCACATACACACGCGCACAGATCCACGGTTAGTTTGGAAACGCAAACGCCCGGCAAGCTTTTATAAATTGGCTAGCGTGTGTGCGTAAATGCACATTATGCCCCGCCCCTTCAAGCCATCCGCTGCCACGACTATTCATCTAAGCGGCATTGTTTGCATTGCATTAAGCGGCGCAACCGCGTTTGTTGGCGCACAGACAGTGCGGCGCCACAAAATGCTGCATAACTTAGTTGAGCATGGTGTCAGCAGCACTTGACGCACACACAAAAACTCAGCAAACTAACAACAATGCCAACAGCAAACAACGCAGCCAACAAACAAATGGCCAATTGTGCGAATAAAATAAAATTAAAAGCGACGCACTGCTTCCCGGTGCCGCAGCGCTTGCTTGCCAGCTTGTCAATGGCTGTGCTGGCGAGAGCCTGGCAGATTTTCGCATTTTATTTGCATCCGGTTCGGTGGCGCAGCGCTCCCAAAAGTATGCTACAAATGACACTTGAATGTTTATGGCATGAAAACCAACACTTGCCAGCACAAGCGCTAAGCGCGCTCGCCGAGTACATGAAAATGGCTGGCAATTGTCAGATAAATAGAAAGCAAGCACTTCGTAGCCGAAGAAGCGCCTCACATTGTCTGGTAATTGAAGAAAACTAAATGGCGCCAAGTAAAGTAATATCCAATACAAATGTCAGTATTTTTGAAACTGGGTTGGGTTAGGTTAAGTTTGATGGCTGATGCAGAGATCGCACTTGGACCACTGTTGGATAAAATATGCACTACTTTGTGAAACCATAGAAATTAAACTCCTGTAGTTCGAACTTAAAAGTTAGCAAAACGCCTTGGGGCTAATGAAAATTTGCTCAGGCTTTCAATTTATATTCCCAGCAGTTCGGTGGGGTATCTGAAAGTGTGGGCTTCCTAGTGTCAAAGATTTAATCTTGCAAATGCGAGACAATCAGGAAGAATGTGCTGATTTGTTTTCAGCTCGTCATCTTTCATATTGCTTCTGCAGTTGCTGTCCGGTAAGATGATCAACCTAACTGCGTGGACGCTGATAATGATAATGGCCTGTTATAATACCCACAACTAGGTTGAGGCTGGCCTTAATGAGGGCAAAGAGCTTACTGTATTCTTAGGTTCGACCAAAAAGATCTTTCGACAGCACATGAATCGATGGTAGCCCAGAGCTGGTCAAATTACCGCAAAGCCCAGCTTTCCAGTTGTGAAAAAGACGAGCAGTGTGGAGCGCTGATCCATTCCAAGTCTACTGATAGCGCTGCTAGGGTGCCAAAAGATCCGATGAAAAACCAAAGCGTGTGAGGACTTCCGAATGTTCAGGCATGTGTTAACTTAGATACTCTGAGTCTAATAGCAATTTTAGCAACATCTATGAACATTATATGCAATTAAGTACCATGGTTAGATCTTAGTGCACCAAACATGCTGATGAGCATTAGATCTTTGAAAAAAAAAGCCAACTACTAGTTTTATCAGAATTTCAAAAATTTTAACCGGCGCATATTTTCAGTCAATTTCAAGAATTTAAAGCATCCTCTCTCAGAAAATAAAGTAGCCTTTTAGGCGCCCTCGCACACTTTTGTCAAAATTATTCTCGACCATCATAATTCACAACAGCGATAGCATTTACGCGGCCTGAAAGTTCTCTCATTTAAAAAACACATTTATTTTCGCTACTCCTTCGTATGTGACGCCCAAATGTATGCTGTAAATTTTGTTCAACAAACAATGGCATTAAGTTTTTACAATACGTCGGCTGTTGTGGCGCCGAGAGGCACAAAGCGCAAACATATTTTAGGCATTGTGTTTTGGTATGCGCCTTAACAGACCACCCACTATACGCTGTTATGTGCTTTCATGTATGTGAGCGCGTATATGTGTGCCTGTCAAGATGTACCGCTGTTGGGACCTGTGTACGTGTTCGTGTTGGCTTTTGTTTGCTTTGGTGATTTGCATTCTAAGTCTGAATTATGCTCGAAATTTGCGGTGCAGCGAAACTCGTTCGGCATAACTTGCCGCGTTCAAACACAAGCGCAGCAGGAATAGCAAATTATATAATGCGTCGATGGAGGGAGGGCGCAACGACTTCAGGCTCTAAGGCCACCGCCTGTGCACACATGTGGGCGTCCTTCTTATATACATACATACATATATACATAATTCGCCTTATTGTTATAACTTCTTCGCGTTGTTTGCGAATGACAATTGAAGTTGCCACGCCGCACGTTCGTGCATTGTTCCGTTAATTTGCTTTTGTGAATATCGCCAAATGCACACAGCGTCTGTTTATAGGCATTGCAGCTGATCTCGAACAAAATACCCAGCACAGCATGAAGCTATTCAGCGTGTGAGGCCAGTAGTAATGTAGTTTTTTGAAAAACAATAGAGTTCTAAAGAAGCTTCGCACTTAAAATGGTATGAAAAAAAAATATATGAAAAGTATGTAGAGTTAGTTATAGTAGATTAAAGAAGAGAAGACTTTATTCTTCTTGTTCGATCACGTTTTTTCATGGAAGCTGAAACCGCAAAAGAAAGGTAGGTTCTAAATTTATCTCCGTTTTACTAATGGCATCCGCCTACATATTCCAAAAATTAATGTTAATGGGTTTTCAGTAAGAGCGCTACAAAAGTACATTCGATTTTTTTTGAATGGCCACCACGGACACGCTTGCAGAAGTCCAGGTGCTGAACTCAATTTTCGAAGGTTTTCAAGCATAAATCTATAAATCACGTTCGATATTCGTACGAAGTTCATCAATCGTCGCTGTCTTGTTGGCATAAACCATAGACTTGACGTAAACGCACAGCAAATAGTCTGACGGCGTCAAATTGCCCGACCGAGGCGGCCGATTAACTGGACCATTTCGTGAGATAACACGTTCACCAAACTTGGTTTTCAATAAATCGATTGTGGCATTCGCTGTGTGGCTTTTGGCGCCGTCCTGTTGAAACCACATATTGTCCAAGTCCGTATCATCCGATTCATGTCAAAAATATTCGGTTATCATTGTGCGATAGCGATTGCCATTCACAGTAACGTGCCGGTCTTAATCATCACGGAAGAAGTACGGCCCAATGGCGCCGTCGGCCCACAAATCGCACCAAACCGGAATTTTTCGGGATACAATGGTGACGCATGGAGTACGTGCGAGTTGCTGCTTGACCAATAACGCATATTTTACTTATTGACAAAGCCATTCAGCCATAAATGAGCCTCATCGCTGGAGATGATTTTTCAATGAAAATCTGGATCATTTTGAAGTTGTTGCTCAGCCCAATTCACGAACATAGGACGATTCTGGTAGTGAAGCGGCTTCAGTACTTGCGTCAGTTTGATCTTCTAAGAATGTAGTCCAAGATTTTTTCGCAAAATTCGCCGCAACGACGTCACAGAGATGCCCAATGCTTGAGAACGACGTGTGAGAGACTGATTCAGGTCTTCCTCAATTGTTGCACTAGTTACAGCAATATTTTCGACACTAGGCGAACGGACAGCCGGACTTACAATCACATTGATTTTAAGTTGACTCGTCAACCTGATCATTTATTTTTACATTAAAAAATGCTTACAAGCTCAAAGCTCCGAAGGTTTTTATCGGCTTAAAATTTTCCAAAAATATTCTCAGATAACACAAAAAACAAAAACAATCGATTATTTTTAAATACACAAGTGTATATTTACTAGTACAGTTTAAAATATAAGAACCAGTATTTGATATACAAACAAAGCTTCACTTTATCAAACGACTTTTAGGAACACAATATTATTAATATGCAATATTTCTATGCTAAAGTTGTTCTTGTTTCGTGCGCAGCGCCATTTTTAATTCCCTCAGACAAACAGTTAATTGATCAAACGAATCGATTTAAAATGTGTATACAAAATGTAGCCACGGCTCATTAAAGGGGAGGTCACTCCCAGGCCGCATAACTGCAGGACACTCTCAAGGGATCAGACAACCTCAATCAACGCGTACAATTTACCCACACACATGTACACACACAAATGCGCGCACACAAGTGCAATTAATATTTTATATGATATATTTTAAAGTAGATTTTTGAATGAATAGCCATTGGAGCTTGTGTGCCACATAAGTGATAATTAAAAAGCACGAAGCCATAAAGAAATTTTCATTAAACCGACCACAAAGCATGAAAGCGCGAAAATAATAATGTTTGCACTTGGCATGCCGACATATAAAGTACAAGCATATACATAGTATATAGATGGAAACCTGAAAATGGTTGGGAGGGAGGAGATATGGAAAGAGCCGACTGTTTCGCCCAGCACACAGAGTCATTAGCAGTACATATACACACACATTCAAACTTACTTGTATATATTTATATATAGCACATATGCAGTCGATATATATATATATATATATATATTTGTAGCGGCCAACCATAACGGAAGGCTATTATTTTCCCAACTCCATGGTAATTGGTGCATATCTACCTTGCAACAAGCTGGCTGTTAAATGGCGCTGTTGTTTTACTCACCGAATATGCGGAGCAGCAATAGTTTTTGGCGCACAAAGTAATGCCGCAAAAAACGCACTTTGCCCCCAAAAGTATGCAGCAAGGCAACATTTTACATTTCATATTTGCGGCGTAAAAAAGTGGAGCAGTAGACGAAATGCGCGAAAAACCGCGTAAGTGAAGCCTGCGGAAATGTAATTAAAAAACCACAGCGAATGAGACGATGCAAAGTGCAGCGAAAACATTTTTCATCACGAGTCAGCTGGACGTACATACATCAATGCAAGCACGAGCAGGTTTTTCATTTGGTTTTGCTCAACACATTTCCTTTACCGCACGAGAATTCGTTAGTCAGTGTCAAATCAGTTAAGTGCTTAGCGTATGTGGTTTTAGTTTTTGCTACACGGCTCTTAATAAGAGTCGACACACAGAAGCAAACAGAAAAGCTCGCTGACGAAACACCAATAAGACAAATTTTGGATACTCAGATTATGATTATATGAAGCATAAATTTTTAAATAAAGCAAGAATCAAACGTCGCCGATCAGCTAGGGTAGAACGCTAGAAACACTTACCCTTAGCAAGGTTCATCTTACTGCAGTCGTTGGGGCCCAAACACACAAAATTATCTGCTGCCTGAAGTGTTCTCTCAATAAATCCACTGATTGATGTGATGTGTGTGCACTGCGCGCCCCACACCACATATGCACATTTTATAAATATCAATCACTAATTAATGGAAACGTTTTAATGGGAGCACCACTTTTTGCGTGTGTGAATCAATTATATTTAATGCACCCAAGCGTTGCAACGCACTCACTTTGCGCAGCGCCATTTGTTCTCACAAAAGTTTCTGGGTCAGTTACTGGTATTGTGGTTGTTGTGAGTATAAGCTGGCCGGCGATGGCAATTCAGTGTCATGTGGTTTTTCAACGAAGCCCAGTGGGCATTTGATAGAAACAGCGAAACGAAAATGTGGCTGGGCAGTAAAACTCAGACTATAAAAATGGAACTACTACCTGTGTTCGATTGATTAGAGAGTGCATTAAGGACATGCATCCGGCCATTAGTGAACTTTAAGGCAACCCCTGAAAGTGCAAAAAATTTAACTATTATTGGAATTGAATCCTCTAAGTTGAGCCGAGTCCGTCGACGTGAATGCTAAGCCCTGTTAATGAAGTGCTAAGAGGTTAAGGCTAGTTTCCACCAAAAGAATATGTGATATTCTCAATATGCGGACCATCTAGACGTTTCATGGCTAAGACATGTCCTTAATGAGTGTTTTTACCTAAGCAAAGCAGCGTGTTTTGGAGAAGAACAACTAAAATCAATCAGTTTGGCATTCTTCGTTTCAAAGTATCCTAAAAATACCGCTTAATTTTGTTATATTAGTCTGCGAAACTATTTTTTATAATTCATTTCGAAATAACGCTTTACTACTACAAAGCAATTTTGACCAACGAAACTCGAAGGCATACTTTTCGGCGCTCTAGTGGGGCTATAAAACAATGAACAATGTCTGAAGCTTGCGCTGAAATATGCCATCATTCGAACTGTCAAATATCGTCTCCGTATCAATGCGCTGAACCATAAAGTTTGAAAATCAACAACCGTTACGACATTAACAGCAACAACAGCGACGACAGCTGTGACAACGTTGGCAAGTATTCAACTGCATTTTCAATAAACCACAGAGAAAATGTATACTCTTATATACCAGATGCGGATTCATTAATTTATTGCTATGCAATTACAATATAAGTGTGTGCGTGAGTATGAGTATGCATGTATGAGTGCACATTTAAGGCAAATATGCACATAATTCTTAACTTGCATTTTACAATAATCGATAAAAGCGTATTTGTGAGGAAGTGTGGATATTGAAGACTTCTTAACCACACTCAATCGTACAGAGCAGGCTGAACACGTACAAGGATTGACTTTTATATTCTGCGATAAGAGAACTAAAGCAAGTTGCGAGAAGGTTACCTTTATGATTCGGAATTCGAGCACAAAAACAACTTTTAATCATCGAAAATCGCTTTATGGATTTTCAAAATATTCTCCATTTAGATCTCTACAACTTTGCATGCGTTTGTACTAACAGTCGAAGCACTTTCGCTACTTTGATTGAGGGATCACCAAAATAAGAGTTCTAAACGCATCAACCGCCTCTTCAGGTGGCGAAAAGCGTTGAATCATCAGTCCATATTTTTTCAAAAATGATGCCAGCGAGAACGTAACCGTCAATGGAGACCGTAATCGCGCCATGATAACCGACTATTTGATGCCTGAAATTGAAGCTCGTGATATCGGTGACATTTGGTTTCAACAAGACGGCGCGACTTCCAACACATCGCATTAATCAATGGATTTATTGACAGAAAACTTCGGTGTGCAAATAATTTTACTTTTTGAACCAGTCGATTGGCCACCGAGATTGTGCGATATCACACCGTTAGATGAGCAAATGTAAAGTCTAAAGTACGTATGTATATGCGGCCAATCCCACTTCGATTCAGGGTTTTGAACAAATCCAAATCATCGCGAGTGTCATTCGCCAGCTATCAGTCGAAATGCTGGAACAAGTCATCGAGAATTGGTCTCAACGGATGGTCCATCTGAGACGTAACTGCGGCCAACATTTGGTAGAAAATTAAAAAAAAAAATGCTACAGAATGTTCTTTCGAATGTTAATAAAAATTTCTCATTTTTGTTCGGCAGGATATCTCCACCAAATTTATCATTGGGTTTTACCCTAGGCAGCGCTACTATCCCTGGAGATATTTTTCAGATCGGACAAATATAGCATACAGCTGCCATATAAACTAATCGGCGAAAATCTATAAGAAATGCCGCTGTGAAGGTTGTTAGAGCTTTTGTGCAGCTGAAGCTAAATTTTTCTAATTAAAGTAAATAAAACATATTTCTAGATATACTTATATTGTCATAAATGCTTTTGTAAATATATATGTAATTAGGAATTTTATATAGTATATAGGTACAAAAAGTAAGTATATAATATTGCGCTGTTTTTATCCATATCGCTACCCTAGCCTCCATGATTTCATTTAAATTTTTCCATTTTCTATTTTGAGCTAGAAAACGAAGTAAGTCGTCCACAATAAATGAACTGAGAAAACTTTTATGAAAGCGTCTTTACACTGCTCGCCTACTTTCTTGACAGTTGTCGACTTATTCCGGCGTTAAGTGCAGCAACGAACGAATGAAAAGCAAGCGCCAAGAGTCTGTGGCAACAAATTACGGAAATCAATATATACGCAAACAGGTGTATGCTCAGCGTCGCGACTGTTGCGCTGAATTAATTAAAAGTTTGCTGGCAAGGACCTACATAAATTATCACGACTACAAGCGCACATAAATTGAAGCACAACACTTGTCACCTCATCTACTTTCCATTTACTTGTCTTTGTGTTTGTTATTGTTCGTCTGTTTGCTGGCATTGTTGTTGTAGTAAGAAGTGTTGTTACTTGGCGGCACATAATTTTTCACAAAAGCACGTGAAACATAAGGGTAAAAATGAATTAGTAACCGAATGCCGCCAACTGCGCCAACATGTCATTTGACAGGGCAACTAACTATGGTGAATTACAACAGCACAAACAATAACAAACGCAATTGGAGCAAAAGTTTCGACCTGCCACATTTCATATTGCCAGATTCATGGGCAACGCGCCATCGCCACTCACGACCTAATGGCACTTTGGCGTGCGGCAACTTTGCAGTTGGTTTTTGCTTTTGTTTTGTTTTGTATTGTCTCGGTTTGATATTGTTTAGCGTAGTCTATTTACAGGCGCTTGAACTATTGTTCGCCTCTTAACTGCTTTGGCTTTTGTTCGAGTATTTGTTGTGGCGGCGGCAACATTTTGGCAGGTGGCAGCACAATTGTGCCCAAACAAATCACCTGTGCGTTTTTTGTTGTTGTGCCAAAAAGTCACCGACAGCGCATCAGCTGTCTGCACAGCTCGTCCACTGCGGGCAAGGCGGCTGCCTTTGTTGCGACGACGATTTGGCGCTAAGCCAAAATTTGGTGACCGCTTCTGTTGGCAGCAGACAATTTGAATTTTTGTGGCAGCAATAATGAAGTGAAATGAGTGTTTAGTAAAGCTGTGGCAATAATAACAACAACAATAATGGTGAGTGTCTAATTCAAAACAATATAATTTAGTGGCGGGCGGAGAAATGTGGGAAATCGCCGTTAATTGACGAGCGTATTGGAAGAGCAACACGCTTGGACGCTTTTCAAATATTGTAGGTTGTCAGTAATTTAATATTTTATTTAGTTACATTCATAAAATGAACTAATATGCGCACAAAGCTAAAGTGGTTGAGCACTGTTGAAAATATTTCTAAGATGTGTTGACATCAGCTCCAAATTTTTATGATCAGCCACTTACAATTTTCACTTAAAAATATTCTTTAAACTCTAAGTTTAACCTCACATGCCAGCCATTGCTTTTTTGCCAAATTTCGATTCACTAACTTCTTGGCTGATTTGCAGATATTTTTTTGCATTTCGAAAACTTACATTCACGTACTTTTAAAGAATAAATTGGTTTTTTGTGTTTCAGATGATCCAAGCATGAGAAATCGTGACCGCCAGTGAAAAAACGCATCTCATTCACACAGCCATTTCTCCGATAGATGTCATCAAAAAGTTCCGAAAAATTTTTTTATACACTCCACGATATACCTCATGATATGTGAAAAAAGTTCTATTGTAGAATAAAAATTTCTATGAAACCCTACTGACCCCTTTATATATCACCCCTTTTCAAGTTTTTTTTCACAAGTGTACGTTTAATTGTTTTTGTTACTTACATTTTCCACAAGAATGTCCAAAGCGCTCTATTAAATACATGCTAGAGAGTCCCAAGTGTTATGCTTACGAACACTTCAATGAGTGATGATAAAATTTTGTTTACTTTTATATGACGTATATTTAAAATTGGCTAAAGCTATCAACTATACTATATATGTTGTGTACATAAACGTATATATGCACATATCAAATATATAAGTGCACATGTCAAATTAAAGAAATTCGTCATGCCAAGCAGCTAAGCGATTCCGAAGGCAATGTGCTAGCACATGCCTGAGCTTAGCGTTATCTCGGATTTCCACTCGAAAATCTGCCATTCAACTATACTGGCAATTCAACCGCAGGACTTAATGCTATCAGAGCCATAAATTAGTTTCTTGTTGCCCTTCAACACACGCTTTGCCTGCACTGCCAACAAGGCTTTACAAGTACTTCATGGCATATATTTTCTGAGTCTTCCATTTCTTCGGTCGGCGACCAGCGGCGATGTCATTGACTTCTGTTTTACTCTCCTTGCGGTTGACAACAAAATGATTTGATGGATTTATGCGCATTTGTTGGTGTATTTGTGTGCGCACTCGACCAACAGATTGATACAGAGATGTGCATGTGTGTGACCATGCATTTGCGTACATGTGTGGTCATCTCAAGACACACAGCCTCGGACTTGTGTCCGACCGACTCATATTCGAGTACATTTTTATTCATCTCCCGGCATCTTGTCAACTCGTTTGTTGTTGTTTTTTTCCCATTCGCATTTGCTTTTCGATTTTCCCTTGGGTGAGGTTAATGCATTTATTTGTTTATTTAAATTGTTGCAAATGGATTTCGATATGCATATTTTAGTTTCGAATTTATGCTTCTTCTGCTTGGCAAGGTTGTGTGAGTATGTGTGTGAGTTGATGTGTCATTCATCTGGACTACAGTCGGAATATTCCGATGCCAATTTAAACAAGCATATGTTTGCCAATTCGATATGATAGCAGACATTTCGGACGATTTGCATGCATGTCGAAAAATTCATGACTTAAACGAACACATACACACATTCCGGTAAACATTATTCGTTCTCATGCGACTTTTCACTGAAAGGATCTTGTAGTATCGAAAATTCTCCTTGCTTTTTTCTAAAAGGGAAGTAGTTCTTGCTTGTAGGGCTTCCCTCTGTGCAGCGTCAAATGACGTTCATAAGTATTAAAACAAGAAGAAAACAATATATTACCCTTCATAAGCTGGATTTCTTATGGCATGAAGCTATATATGACAGTTATGGTATATGCCATAGTAGTCCATTCTGCACAAATTTTTTCTACCACTGGCTTGGACAATATTCTTTGCCAAATTTCGTGAAGACATCTCGCCAAATAGCTTAAAAGGTTTTAATACAAAGTTAGGTTAGGTTACGTTCGATGACTGATCCAATGATTGCCATAAAAACAGAACTTCTATTTCAGATCTTAAAAGTCCTCTTAAGAGCGCCTTACGATCAGTATAAATTTGTCTGCTCGATGGGACATCTGAAAGTGTGAGCTTCTAACTTTTTCAGCCTTGATCTTGCAACTTCCGGACACTCTAAAAGGAATTGTTGAGATGTTTCCGTGTCGTATTCTTCCAAACAGCTGCTGCCGCTGGCATCCGTTAAGATTATTAACATTACAACGTAGACGCCGACTTACTGGCGTCAAAGAGCTCACTGGAACTCTTACGATCGATATTGGGCCAAAAGAATTTTGCGACAGCGAGTAAACCAATGATAGCCCAGCGCTGGCCAAACTTTCGCGATGTCCACCTATCCAGTAATAAAAAACACAAGGAAAATGCAGCACTGCTCCATTCGAATTTAAAGGACAGCGAGGCTAGGATGCCCATCTTAAAAAGCATATCGGTTTGTCAGCTTTACCGTACTAATCTTAACCCAAAGTGACTCGATGCGTTTAATAACAGAGTTAGGGCGCTGGATCTATGGGTTTACGCGAGTTCAGCAAACGTTGGTCAACAACCTGCACATGTGCGGTTGCAAGAGCCTTCTGGCCCAGAGTAGAACGAAGAAGGTTCAGTGAACAGCTACCTCTTAGGAAGACTCACATCGCGGCAAGAGACCCTCTAACTATCCCATTGGCACTCACAGAATGAGGCTAAAGATTTCGGAGGACGCAACTTGTCAAATTTACAATAAAGAAGTAAGCCGGAAACATCTAGACACTTTTTCAACTGTCCTGCTTTAACTTTTGACTAAGGTTAAGTATTCCGTTGTCATAATTTAAGGAATCCGACGAATTGATTGAATTAAATTGACAACAATTGTGGAAGGGCCAGAACTAATAGGTATGGATCGAAAAGACTATCGCGTATGACATAGACATACCTAGGAGTTGTGGGCACTAAAACGGACAAGCGTCTTTACCAAGCGTCAGACAGTGGCTTCACGAGAAATCAGCGTAATTACCTAACCTAATCTAACTAGCCTTGAACGCTCGGTTAGTGATTAGTTTCTATATCCGCATATGATTAATTGAAAAATACTTTCTTATGAATGTTGTGATCCTTTCCAAAAAGTAGTGGGAAATGGTGAAGTGGACAGGAATACAGGGATAAGTACATACATATCTAAACGGATTTGTTCAAACTAGATAATCAATTGGGAGGAGGTATCTTTTCAACGAAATTAGATCCAGAATCGATTTACTTTTACCAGACCACTGAAGTGTCTTCCAAGTGCAGATCACGGCAATTAAAGAAAGCCTTCTTGTTTTGTCAAAGAGTGTGCTCACAACAAGAAATATATCTATATTTACAGAAGGCTTTGAAAACACTGAAGCCTCTTAGGGTGAAGGAATACCATGGCCTCTTGGTGGATCTAACGTCCTATTTCAAGACAAACTTGCAATGCGTTGCGCGACTTATTCATATCCCATATATTCATATCCCAGGTGACTGTGAAGCAGATACACTAGCCGAAGCAGGCATCAACCTTCAACTAGAAACCGAAAAATATGAAATTTATACATCTCTGACTTCTGGTAGATATTTAATCGACAAATATGTTATAGATATAGCTGAGCTCCAGTAGAGTCAATCCCCAACTTGTTCAATTTGTGGCCTGCTAATTCTAATAAAATTGAAAAGGAATGACATAAGAACTCTAGTCAAAGTGCTAACAGGACACTGTCTAATTGGCAGACATGCCAGCAGACTGGGCTTTCAATACAATGACTACTTTAAAATCTGGCAGGAGGTATAACAAAAAGTCACAACAGAACGTGATCTATGCGAATACTCATACAAGACTTTGTATAAGTAAATAATGCTGTTGTTGTTGTAACAGCAGAGAATATTCCTGAAATAATTTCGAAGCTAGTTATCGCATGGGTATTGCTTAAAAAATCTGTTTCTAATAATTTTAAAGCCACACAACGAACCAACGTGGCATGCATGATGAGATCAATAAGCCCTTTGCGGCGTCTATCTTCATATTATTAAGTTTTCATAAGAATAGCTAAGCAGCTAGAATTTCAAGGGAACGCTAAAGAATGCAATAAATAAATAAGCTTGATGATAATCGGTAACGATATGTACTTAGGAGAGGCATATAGGAGGTACTAGGTTACAGCAACGGTACAATATTGGAGCCACTGGAACCATTTCAGTCTTGAATTCCACCCAACGCCATCGCACATATTTGTACGTATGTGCCACACTGTGTCGCCTACCAAAATCGAATAAATATTCTACACACCGGTTTGTGTGAATTGCATAATGCAGACTTGCAATGTCGTCAGCATGCTCACATCATCACCGACATGATGATAATCCCCAATGGCAACACACATCGGTACCAACAACAATAACAGCCAGCAGTATTTCGTAGGTTTTGGACGATTATGCGCATTTTAGCACACTTCCTTTATTTTCTTCAAGGAAAAAATCAAATATGTATGTGTGTACTTGTTATACTACAAAGAGAATGCAATCTCCATTTTATTTGATTTTCCGTTCGTGGTTGCCAAAGTCATCAGCGCCGCTTTCACAAGGCCCACCAAATTGCATTTTCGAAGAGCTTCCCCGACCGCTTCCTCCGTCACAGTTTCAGCCTCATCCTCAGCTTCATCCTCAGCCACAGCCTCAATTTCAAACTTAGCGCCAACTTCACCCTCAGTCCTCGCAGCCCCAACCTCAGGCTCGGCCTCAGTCTGTAGATGAGCGCTTCACGCCACACCAACAACACAAGCGCCATCACACTAACGACACTTGGCAGCCATATTGCGGCACTTATGGCCGTAAAAAGCGCCGATAAACATTTGGCAAATGACTTCCAGACAATGGAGCAAATGCCACTTCAAACCAAAGCATACACGGACAGCACTTGCACTTATGATAATGCAATAAAAACACTTTGCAAATACTGTAAATGCATAATTCCTGTAAGTGGTGCTCCAAAGTATAAAGTGTGCCACAAATTCCTATTCCGGTTCCAAGAGGCGGTAGTTTTCCTCAACGTACAATTTCATTAACAATTACTTTTCTTTATTAACAATGCAAACTCGTCGAACCCGGCACGTAGTCGACGAGCCATAATAGAGGCGGGAAATTGTTGCTGTTGTTATTGTAGCGGCGGAAGACATCCCTGAAGTTGTTGCAGAAATGCTGCCCGGTTGCCAGTAATTGGTGGGGTAAACGCTCGGGCTCGTCCCGTTTTCGTAGGCCCGACTGACTTGGGAACGGAGTAGCGGATAAATAGAGGTCTGTCGTCTTTTTCCCGACAAGTCAAGCTGCGTACTGATATATATTTGCAAAACGAAGCGCCGATTTGAAACAAAGAGCTCGACTGAAACGAATAACCAAACTGAAACACAGACCTGTTCCAACGACAGTTGGGTCTACGTAACCAGAACGGACCCGGATTTTTTTACCCCGCCAAGGACTGTCAACTCGGCAGATCCTGCCGCTACAACAGAAACAACCAGCCTCTGTACTTTCGTATAGAAGATCAAAATTATGTAGCCGACATTTACCTCATAATGCAATAATAGATGAATAGATGAAAGCGTCTCCAATGTGACCCTCATAGCTTGCACTACCCTCAAAGCATTTGCAAAAAATTCGCTTCAATAAATTTCAATAACATTATCATGAGTATGCGCCTTTAATGTTAAAAATAACCACTTATTTCAACCCCACCCATTGTGAAGCCTCCACTTGGCAGCATTTGCGACTACCAGCCGCCAGTGCGTCTTCAATTCGCAATTTCCTCTCGTATTCATATTTAAATTTGCAATTTCCTACGTCCAGCTTGCAACAACTTATCTACTCAAAAGCAACTAAAGCGTAAGAAATTGCAAAAATATTAGAATTTCCTTTAGTGCAGCAGCATCCCGTAGGAGCGTCACAATTTCCTTACCTTCTTGTGCACTGCTGCTGCTGCCACACGAAAAAAGTAGTTAAATTTCAAAGAAATAATAAAAAAATTTAAAGAAAAAAATCTTAAGAAATGCATAAATGTGTTTCGCACGCACCGATATGGAGCCTCTACCCGAGCCCGAGCGAAGCTATGGAAGCCGCTTTGCGCCGAGTGCAACAGTTTCGCCAGCAAAAAGGGCATAACGTAACAAACGAATAAAATTAGAGGAGTATCCCTAAAGCGCTCCTGCATTATGCTGGTTATTGCAAATCCTGCAGCTTGATTTTTTTTTTGTCGTCAAGGAAATGGGATTTTCTCGAATATATTTCTGCATTTTGCTGTTGTGCCCAACAGGGTGTATTAAGTTTGCGCGATGTTTGTAACATCGAAAAAGAAAAATCAGAGAATCTATAAAGTATACACCATAGATAAATGATCAGCGTGACAAGGCGAGTCGATTTTATCACGTCATACAGACAGGCCGACAGTCCCAGTCCTCAGTATTTATGTTAACTAGTCTTTCAGTTCTTGAGATATCGCAATGAAATTTAACACCCGTCCTTTACTCACCAAAACGTTGTTTATTTGTGGGTATGGCCGATTTCGGGTGACTATAGCATATAGCTGCCATACAAACTGATCGATCGGAATTAACTGATTATATGGAGAACTTTTTTATTTGAAGAGATATCTTAACCAAACTCGACATGAGTTATTTCTTTAAACAATAACGAAATCTCCTAAGAAATTGTTCAGATCCGACCACTATAACATCTAGCTAACAAACAAACTGACTATTTGAAGTTCTTATAAGGAATCGTTTGTATTTGTGAAGAGTGTTCTAGCTTAACCATTCTTCTTGATTTGGTTACAACGTCTGCTCTTTGCCTTTACTTGGTTCTTGCTGCGTCATATATTTGTTGACGCTCGCTGCCGAATGCAAAGTTCTACCGCTGGGAATTGTCTTTCACCACTTTCGCCGCATTATTCGGTATTTGGTGCTTTCTTAGAGGTTTTAATTTTTGTAGTTGTGTGTCAGATTGCGCGTTAAGTGCACCGCATCGGCGTTTGTTTATCGCGCATATTTGTTGCTATGTTTTCTGGCGTTTGTCAGTCAGTCGGGCCTTTGTTTACGCTAAACACTCCCAGCAGCTGTTCAAGCTTGATTGCTTTTGAAGAACTCTAACGCCGACTAAAAAACAAATCTTGGCACCCTGCCTATGTATACTATAGCCGCTGCACAAAAATATCTGTTTACTGTGTACTGCTTAAATTCGATTTTCTGTCGCTACGTATTTTACTCCCACTATGTCCAGCACTAAGAAGTAATATTTCCACAACGCACAATTGCCAAGTCTCAGCCAAGGCATTCGTAAGTTTTTGCTATGCCTATACATCCTACTCTGCCGCCATCTCAACTCCCTCAACGCAATTGGTTTTAATTCTTGGTAAGACGACTTTTACCGCTGTTGCCGCCTCTTCTATCGCTTGCCAGCCTCACTACAATTGCGAACACGTTTCCGCCCACTTCTTGCTTTAAACGCGTTTATATATTTTCTTGTGTGTATTTACTTGTTATCATTATTAGCTGCTGTTTTCTTTATGTCGGAATGCCAACCCCACGTCTCTTCATCTAAGATTGTTTATTCAACTTAAGTAACCACAGCACAGGCTTCCGGCACTCCGCGTCTTGCGCATGACCGCTCGTCTTTAGCAGCTTTTAGCTCATTTTTTGGTTTGCTCGCAAATAGTTTTGTATTTTTTAAACCATTTATTCTCATTTTCGCTGCCATCGCATCCAGAAGTTGTTTACTTTATCGAATTTCATTTGTATGTATGTGCTTACCATTACCATGGCGCTGCCACTTACAATGTTGCCCTCCCTCCCACATCTGTTTTATAACGTTGCCAGCACACATTTTAGTCGCTTTCTTCCATTCATCCATTGTTTTTGCTTTTTTTCAGAGTTGCTGTAAAATTGCCGTCGACTTCATGACTTCCTGCATTTCCTTACTCCCACGCTTCCTTTCTCCGTTGCTCTATCTGTCTTCAGTATTTTTGGTAATGACATTGTTTACTTAGCGGTCAATATGCTCGGTCCGTTCTTATTCCACCACAACTGAGTCCTGCACACAATATTCTCTTTGTGCTTGTATTTTATTTATTTTTCTCCAATTTCATTTTCAATAAAATTAAATACACTTTGTGTGCTGTAATGTTTCTTTGATTCCATGGATATTGAAAAATATGCGAGTTTGTATGAGCACGTTGCCTCCGAGCGCAGGGGCGGTTCAAATTCAGTTTCAGTGGGATGCTTGCAGTTAACAATAATAGCGCACGTATATTGATGGTAAATACAGCTAAGAAGAACGCGACACGCTGCCGCTGACAATTACAAAGCGTCAAGTTTCCAACCACCATTTCACAAATCTTCAATCTTCTAGGCACAAAAGTTCTTTGGCGCCCATTGCCACGCCCACAAAACACCATTAATCGTAAATCTATAAAGTGCCAAGTTAATAAACAAATCTGTAGTTTGATGCAGAGGATTTCAGTGATGAAGAGCAGCTGTGGTTTGAAAAACTTAAAAAAATGGGCGTGTCCCCGCCCTTAACAGGTTTAATGTACATATCTCTCAAAACACTTAAGCTAAAGGAACCAAACTCGCCCATATTTAAAGGAGCTCTTATCAAACTTGCAGAATGGGCATGGCACTGCACATTTTTAGGTAAAAACCCATATTTCGGCACTTGCTCGACCCATTTCAGTTTGGTAAGTTTGGTAGATAATATTTCTCTGATATTTACACATTACCATGCGAAAATGTGGGCTGTGTCGAGTATATGGACCCCAGTTCCAATTGCGAAAAGTCCTGGCCTACAATAGTAAAATACATATCTTTGAATTTTTTTTTTTTTTATTCAACATAGGTCCATTTTCGGCACCATGTTTGTAGTACGATTTATCATTTGCTTCCAAATGAGCCTCAGTTTCAGTGATCACTTCTTCTTTCGACAAAAATGTCTTTGCAGCGAGCATTATTCTGAGATCTCAGAACAGGAATTAGTCGCTGGTGGCCAGAGCTGGCTGCGAAAGCAATTCGAAACCAAATTCATGGATTTTTGCTATCGTTTCCACTGACTTGTGACCCTTTTTTTTAGATGCGGCTATTTTTCGGCGAATTCGTCCTACAAACGGCCAATTATTCCATGCGCATTTAAAATATAGACGACATTACCTTGTTATCCGATTCATTGTGTGCAGTCCACTCGGATGATTGTCGATTGAATTTCGCAGTGAAATAGTGGAGCCATGTTTCATGCATTGTCACATATTAACGCAAAAACTCGGGTTGATTATGCTTGAAAATCTCCAAACTCTGCTCCGAATCATCAACTCGTTGTAGTTTTTGATCTAAAGTAAGCTCGCGCGGCATCCACTTTCCACGGAGCTTTCTCATACCCAAAGTTTACAAAGAGCTTTGAAAGAAGGAGGCTTCAAAATTTGCTCTTAAAGCCTTTACCTTATCTCTAATGTTATAAGACGAAGATTTTTGCGCACTTCTCTGTTGCATCTGCTATGGAAGGCACTCATGAGCTCATGCCACAGATGCGTCTCTTAATATTTTTCTATCTTTATCATTTTATCGTGAAGACCGTAACGTAACATGATGCTCCATTATGCGAGATAACATCTGACGCGCTCTCGAATTCTATTAACCACTAAAAAATCAGATTGCTTCCAAAGCGATTCACTTGGCGCTCTTACGCTCTTATCGCTCTTGCACGCCGGGCGCTGGGCTGGCGTCACTAGAGCGAAGAAAATTCAATTTTTCTCGAACGCTGCATTGAAAACGTGTGCCGCGCTGCATGCAACGTGCATTGTTATCGCAGCTGTTGTATTTTTTTATTTGCGCTTTGCGGCGCGTTGGCCAAGTGGCAAGTGGCAAGAAAGCATCCACAACACACTGCACAATGAAGGCGAGTAAAATGAAAGCCAAAGCCATCAACGGACACTTAAGACAAACAAAGCCATTGCTAATCTGTAAAACTGCAATTACAGCGAAATGTCGCTGGAAGCGGACGGCCCTGCGGACCGTTGTGGGGCCCGGCTGGGCTAACGATTCCATGTGCAGCTGCGTTGTGTTTTGTTGGTTTAGCTAAAGTGGCGTTTCGTGCAGAAAACAGCCATTGCTTAACTGCTTGCAATACTTGCCACAAAAACAAAAACAATAAAAATAAAAGCTACAATTCGGTTTTAGAACAAGCAAATACTACGCACACACAGACACTACCAACAACAACACGTTGCAGCAGCAATGCTTCCAACCTCTTGTGTGTTGCTTTCCCTTCTTTAGAAGCAAATAATACTTTCTGCAACTGCGTTTTTGTGCTACATAAATACTGCTAAAACAACAAAGTGTTCGTGTTTATAGAGCAATGCTTTCGAAACAACAAAAAGAACAATACGCCTTGCTCATACACATACCGAAAGTGTTGGCTGCCCCAGCTATGTACTGGTCTTTTCATTCGACATTCGCTTTGCGGCTTTTCTATGCAACGCAACCGGAAGAAAGTAGGAATGAAAGAGTAACCAGTGAGATTAGAGAGAGCGGGGAAGGGAATTCGAAAAAATACTAATTTTTTTGTTTGTTTTGTTAGCAGGAAAAGTAGCCGTATTAGATACAGTAAATATTTTTTCCTGTCATAGGAATACATCTCAAAGTCAGGTGCCGTTATTAGCCTGCCTGGGGAAATTATTATGCAGTTTCATGCAACAAAAGATTTATACATACACAGAGCAAAAACTTGATGAGGAAAACTGTGTATTGGAGAGCCAAAAAAACACATTTGAAGGGAATGAATTCCATCCAATAGCTAGTGTGACTTAAGCTACTAGCATCGATTACAAATACTTTGCCTTTCGAAGTAATTGGTTGAAGTTGAATACTTCTTTAAAAAAATCATTTTTCGTGGTATTTCCGTTTCAAAAAAGAGAAAATTTGAGTGGCTTTAAGCAGCATTCAGGGAAAGGCTGTGAAGTCCCAGTTAACTCGATTTACCCGTGTTCCTATGTCTTTGGCATATTTGTTGACTTCAAGGGGGCGTTTGACTACCTAAGCTGGGATCGAGTAGTGCAATGGCTGGAGGAGCTTGGCTGTCTTAATATTACTCTTTGGCAGAGTTACTTTTCGGACAGAAGGGCCTGTCTAGTCGGTATGACTGGAAGTGTGTAGATTGGAATGGTTCGTGGCTGCCCGCAGGGTTTCATCTGTGGTCCAGGTATTTAGAACCTTATGATAGAGTCTCTGCTTGGGCAGCTCGAGCCACTCTGTAAGTATTGTGCTTATACGGGCGACCTCTTCTTCAGGTCGAAGGTCGCTCGGAGTCTGAGTTAGAGCGGGCGGCAGGACAACTCTTAGAGATTGTAAATAATTGGGGTTTAGGTGTGGGGGTGGACATATCGATGGAAAAAATGATGATAATGTTGCTTGAGGACAGATTGTCGTCGGTTCGTCCAACGATTGTACAGGTGAACGGGGTCAGCATCAGGTATGTGACGCAAGTCAAATATATATCGCAGCTTGTTTGTGGTCTGTGGGAAGCAACCATCACAGTCTTGGGGTCCTAAAAACTCCTCTCAATTCATCGTTGCATGTCGCACTGTCTCAACGGATGCTATGCTTGTTCGGATATGTACACCCTATCTTGATCTGATTATTATACAGCGTGATGTTGCATGATTTGGAGAATTACTGGGAGAGATATCTGGAGAGAGAGATATCAGAAACCTTCTAGATGATAGGGTCAGGTGTACCTGGCAAAACCGCTGGGACAACCTAAAGGTCGGGCAACTCATGAGTACAATCGGGACGTTGGGTTGTTGAGGGTAACCCAGACTTCAGATTTTGTTTGAGACTTCAGGTTTTATCTGAGTCTAAGTTTTCTGCTTATGGGACATGGGCCTCTGATTGCATTTTTCATCAAAGGCACCTATCTGATAGATCGGATTGTTTTTGTGGGCACGCGGACTGGGTGCATGTAATTGCAGATTGCCCGATGTACGCGGACATTAGGGATCTGGGTAGTATGGGGATTAGCTGAATTGATGGACATTTAGGTGTAAGCGGTGTAATCTCCACTAGTCGGAATGCCAAATAGTTTGGACCGTTTGCGAGTGAAGGCGTATAACTGATATTTAGCGTTAGCTTCTTCTGTGAATGGTGTGGCGTCCAACCCCGGGTCACCCGTGGAGAGCAGTATGGAAGCTCAACTGGTAGTAGTTTCCACTAAGAGGTCTGACCGGAGACTTCATTCTGGTACCACGGGGAGCAGAAACCTTTGCAGTTTGCTCCAACCTGCTTATGCTTATGTGGACTGCGGTATAGTGGTGGTTGTGATTAAAACCCAAATGCGGCAAGAACTCACACTTTGTCAGTTGAATCTTGAGTTGCAATGCAGTCGGATAACGGACCCAAAGTAGGGCAGAAGTTTTAGGAGGGCCTCGAACCCTACCAAGATGGTTAGTGTGTCCATTCCACACCGCCAATTGGTACTGAAAATGCCTGTGCTTTTGAGCGCCGTGGGGTAAGGCTATCTTCAGCAGGTACCCACGTCAAATACGCCGGACGTTGTCCATCCGTCTGTATTTTTACGAATTATTCCTTCAGTTTTTGAAATATCGGTCTGAACATTTTCACCTGTTCTTCACTCACCAAGAAGTTTTTTTTCCAAAATTTCATTAAAGTTTCCTCATTTCCTAAAACCATCCAATCTAAATTTTAGTAGTATTTTAAGGCTCTCCTTTAATCACAAAAATATGTTAAATACTGCTAATTTGAGAACTCTGTACAAAGCGTGAAAATTGCATTTAAAAGCAAAATAAAGAGTTTATGATACTGCACAATGAAAGCTCATTGGCCAAGCTTATTTTGCATTTATTTTAATGCGTAAAAGCATGCGATTATATCACACTTCACACGTTGCATGCCACATACCACGTGCCACAAAGCTGCAGGTGTTATTCATCATTAGTCAAATATGCGCATAAGTGTGTGTGTGTGTGTGTGTCTGCATGTGCGGATGCTCCTGCATGCAGGCCGTCGCTTCCGCATTAATGTAAATAGTTTTTTGCCGCCTAGAAGTATGCTACAAAGCATGCCCGTAACGCGTACTTGCTATTATTTCAACTTTTTGCACTTGTTGTGCCCGCTTCGTTTGTTGCCCATTCGAAGCCGGCAGATATACATACTATAAAGTGCCCATGTGTGTACGCGCTTTTGTCGCTTTTCGTGTGGCAGCAATTTTTACGGTTTGCCGCCTACCTTTGTTTTTCGCCAGCTTTTCCTGCCTAATTTAAATTTTTCGCCATTACCAAGCCACCACATAGCCACATGCCACATGCCATATGCCGCATGTGCGCATATTTGGCAAGCGAATGCCTTTGTATGGCCGCACTGCATTGTAACTGTGCTGGCGTTAGTCTCCATTTTGTTTATTCACACACTTCCGCTGTGTCAGCCTGCTGTCCCCGCTTTTGGCTCTGACTGGGCTCTGCTCCTTTCGGGGCTTTATGGTAATCATTTCTATTTTTACGAAAAGTTAACTAATATGTGCACATCCCTTAGGGGCACAAGAGTAATATTTTTAATTTTCTATTTAGCATATTCATAGCTCATGGTTTGCCAGCAGACATGGGTGCTGGCGCACGAGTCCTTGGCTGGTTCAGTGTGTGTAAGTGTAAAAGTGCTTTCGGTGCAAATGAATTAATTACCGTTAGAGGCTGCTTTTACTCGGCAACTATCCGAAACTTTTTATACATTTTGTTGCGATTTTTGTACTTTTGGTTCGGGTCATTGCACGCAGAGAGTTAAATTGAAACAAAAACAAGAAAAATCTGTATCTTTGTATGGCAGCTATATTCTATAGCAGTCCGATCTCAGCAATACCTTCGGGTATAATAGTGTAGGCTAGGGCCGAATTTTCCGAAGATATCTTGTCATATAAAAAGTTGTTCATGCATAAACCTGATTTTAATCGGTCTGTCGGTATGGTAGCTATATGCCACTCCTCGAGACTTAGGTATAAAATAGTAATGAAAAAAACTTCTGCTATATTCTATAGCAGTCCGATCTCAACAATACCTTCGGGTATAATAGTGTAGGCTAGGGCCGAATTTTCCGAAAATATCTTGTGATATGAAAAGTTTTTCATGCATAAACCTGATTTTAATCGGTCTGTTGGTATGGTAGCTATATGCCACCCCTCGAGACTTAGGTATAAAATAGTAATGAAAAAATTCGGCGATAGAGCAAAGCCACCTGACTTAACCGCTGCCAAAATGGATCAGTTCGAAAACGCACTCTTCATCACACACGAAAAAAGAGCTAGTGATCCAGCGCATACTCTAAGATTTCCGTAAATCCCCCGGCTTACCCTCGATGAGATACAACTACCCACTCAAGGCCAAAAAATCACCCGGCACAGACGGGGTCCCAGCAGAAATCCTGAAAAACAAGCTGCAGAACGACCGGTATGACTATTGGATCTGTACAATACTTGCCTCGAAACCGGAATATTCCCTGAACCCTGGAAAAAGCAACGGCTAGTGCTAATCAGTAAGGGAAAAAGAGATCCCAACTAGCCATCAGCATACCGTACCACTGGAAGTGCCAGACGAATCGTACTTAATTGGCTACGCGGACGACATTACAGCAGTAATTATAGCAAAAGACATAGAAGGAGCTCGAATAAAGCTTAATAAGCTGATACGGTCGCAAGAATAGCTCGACTCACACAACCTCAGGTCTGCTACAGAAAAAAAAGAGCTACTAGTGCTAACAAATTAACACATACCCTCGAAGTAAGTATGCAAACGATTACGGATATTCTTAAGACGCAAAAAGCAGTAAACTACCTAGGCGCAAAACTGGACTCCAGACTAATATTCTGCGTATAAATCCAGCACGCCATAGGAAAGGTACTGAAAATCAACTCCCAACATAGCAAACTCATGATCCCAGCCAAGAAAAGAGGAAGCCACTGCAACAGAAGACGCTGGCGATGAAAAATTCCTTAGTCTTATTTATAACAAATAGAGCTCTACAAAATATATAGACCGTGCAGTCTTCGCAACAAAATATTCAATCACTTTGCATTTCCCTTTTCAACTTAATAATCCTTCCGATGCGACAAACGTTGCTACACTAACCACCTTAGTAAACAAGAAAGTTCATGGGTACATTTTGCTCGCAGACGGTGTACAGCCGTGTGTGGCGTTTGCTACATTTTTAACTAAAAAACAACAAAAACTAGTTATAATTATAATTATCGTTAGTAATTATGACTTTGTATTTCATGTTTATTTTCATCGAAACAGTGGAAACACATTATTACCAATAAATGCGCGGTAAGCTCCGGTTAGTAGCATATCTTTAGGAGCGTAAAGCGCAAAGTGCCGCCTTGGTATATGCTAACTCCGCATATCCGCATTTATCTAATTATCTGCAGGTCATTACCATGCATTCGCATATTTAATAGCAAAAGTTGGACGTTCTACGGCACATCACACAAGCAAAGCAAAAAGTATGAACACTTCGGAATGAAATAATGAATCTAGAATATTCACACATTTTTACGTCGCTTAAGGCGACGATAATGCGAAGAACGATTCGCTTTTAGAAAGTGCCATAAATTTATAATTGTTTTTATATAGTTAAAATCATAGTCGTTCATTATGCGCTTTCCCTAGAACTTCATTAATTTTTGCATATTTACAAGCTTTAACTATAAAGAATGAAATTAAAAGACATATATTTTACTTTCTATTTTCAGGACATTTATAGGCACTATCTGAGCCAGAGAACAACAACAACAACCACGAAAACAAAACTGCCAATTTTGCCAACCCACACAACAACCAACCAAAAAGCTGGAATCAATGCATTTTAAGATACCCCAACATATTTGCTGTCCAAATCAGACTTGCAATCAACCGCCAAGCATAACAACTACACAAAAATGCAACTCAGCGTTAGGCTAAAATTCAACACACCGCATAGATAGAAAAAGCTTAAGCGTCACAACAACATTAGAATAGCCAAAAATAGCGAACTAAAGTAGAAAAACTCTCAAAATGCTTCAAGACAAGTGCGCGACACATGCGATTGAAGCGCGCTTGATTGCAGTGAAACGCAAAAATACTACAACAACACACGCACGGATTAACGAAAATATGACCAAATGCCGAGCAATGGACAACAATGTAAAGAGAACACCCAGCCAGCCGTTCAGCAAAGCCGTTAAAGCCACTTGTCATTTAACGAACTTCAGCCAGCTTTCTCCGTATTCGATGCTGTCAGTAGTCGCGAGTGTGCTGGTGGCGAGTGTGTTGATGCCGCATTTTACTGGGGCCTCCACACTGGAGATCTATAAGAATGCGCGACTCGGCCATCGCATTGTACAGACCCGTTATGGACGTCTACATGGTCTGATTTTGCCGTTGGACAATTTTCGCTTTCTGCGCTCGGTGGAGGTGTTTCTCGGCGTGCCATATGCGACGCCACCGACCAAACAGAACCGGTGAGTTGACCACTAGTAAATAATAATTTTGAATATTTGATCACATCGTTTGCCCTTTCCCTCGTTGTTCGTAGTTAACACGACTTTAATTTTGAAGTAGTTGACTGCCAGTACTCATTCTTACAATAAAAATTTACTACTGAAAACTAAGATTAGGTTAGGTGTAGTCATTTCACGTTCCGGTAATATAATGTTAGAGTTGCAACACGCACCGTGAACCCAAAAAAAGGCCTCATGTACTGTGTTCCCATCGGCGAATTGCTGCTAAGTAGGTCACTTATGATAAAGACAAGCCAAAATGGACGTGATCAAACTACAGTGAGAAGGTACAAACAGTGTCAAAACCAAGTTTGAAGTTCAAGAAGGGTTTGCTACGGTTTTTATTGGATTACGAAGAAACTATCTACTATGAGCTCCTCCCCTACGGCCGAACTCTTAAATTAGATCTATACTGTCTACAATTGGACCCAGCTGAAAGAAGCAGTTGCCCAGAAGTGGCCAGCTTTGGCCGATTGGAGCGGAATTGCGTTCCTACAGTACAGATAATATTTTGCATACACCTCATAATTTGGACCTGACATCAAGGGATTACTACCTGTTCCTTTCTTTGGCGAATAATTTTGCTGGTGAAACAATCGCCTCAAGAGAAGCTTGGAATAATCGACTGTCTCTATTCTTTTGCTATTAAGGATGAGCGTTCTGTTAAAATCAGATAATTTTAACTATACTAGATAAAAGCTTAAATTTTATGCAAATATTATGGATTTATTTTTGATTGATCCAAAGTCGATGGATCTCATTTGGATAGATATTCGTCCTTTGTGTAACCCGTAAACTGCGAAAAGTGGATCCACAGATTCTTATAAATCGACGTAGCGTGCTGAGCTTACCACTTCTTTAGGTTCAACAAAGGTGTTTTTATTCTCAGTCATACAAAGACATTAGAGAAGGAAGTGAAAAGATGATACCACTTCGCCTTCCTCCGTACAGCTTTGTCAAAGAGCGCCTGAGAGAATATTTAGCCGCCCCACGTGTCACACAAGTTGTGTTGATTGCTGAGCAAGATGATATCGGACTCGCTTCCATTGGGAACGGAGATTGGGGGTGAGTTTTGAGCTCACAATCAGCGAGTGCACAACCTTAATAGCAGCCAAATCTACTCGAAAAACGCTACAGTGGCCTTATAGTCTGAAACCAGAGTTGACGGTGAGCTCACTGTAAAAAACTCCGCCTCCTACTCTCCCTCTTAATTTTGATTCATCTGTGAAATTGAATTAGTGGGAGATTCACTAAGTTTAATAGCAGTCTTCACCACCAAGCACCTAGTAACTATGCCTACAAAGGCAAAGTGTAGAATGACAGACACCGATGAGGATCGTTCTTTGAACACGCTCCAGCTAATTTGCTAGTGCGGCTTTTTCGAGCGTCTTCCAACAGATAATGACCACATAAAACGTTATAGACTTAACCACGGTTTAATAGGGCCAGAACACCACTTTTGGTGAGAGGATCCATCTATTCCAACATATCTTCTTCTAGAACAACTGATGCTTTCCTCACTCTCTCCGCAATGTTTAGCTTCCATGAGAGCTTGCTTTCAAGAATAAGCCCTAACTACTTCACCCTGACCACCGGTTGCAGAATATATTCTCCCAACGAGACAAGAGTCATCTCAGGGATTTTGTATCCTCAAATTAGCTCATTTTTATTTGAATTTATGGCTAATTCATTTCCCACTTGGTAACCGCATTTATATACCAAGTCCAATAAAAAATTGTGAAATACTTTCATCATAAAATTGCGAAATATTTTAGAGTCAACGTTGCCATTGTTATTGAAACTCAACACCAATTTTATCAGATCAGAAATATTTTAAAGCATCTTTTTCCGTGTTTTCAGCATCAATATGAGTATGTGTGAGTGTGAGCCAGTCAACAATCCATCAAATTTTACGAGCTCTTTGTTTTTTTTATTTTCTTGATATGTATCGTCTGCATTAATCTCCTGCGGCGCAATGGAATTTAATATAACTTTATGAAAACAACATTCTCTCACACCGCAAATGCACTCCCGAAAGCGCACTCCCGCAAGCAGGAAGCGTCAACTCAGTGGGCTTCCCGTGTGGCATGCGTAAAATAACACGATAAAGCCTGCTTTCCGCGTCCATATTAACCGATTTTATGGCAGCTCATTTGCATGCTAAAGACGCATAAGGAAATTTCATACACATTCATTGAATTAGTATGCCGTTACCATTTTAAGCACTTTCGCAAAATCTTCATTATGCCACGGCGTTTAATGAGCGCGCTGCCATTTGATCACTGGCGAAATTTTGCCACACAGTCAGAGCGTTCGCAGCCACGACCCACAGAGAGGGCAGAGAAATCCGTTGCGAAATTAATGGCGCGCATTGCTGTTGTAGCTGTTGTTGCAGTTTTTATGTTGCCACAGAATACCTTTAAAAGCATTGCGCTAGCTCTGCGTAGAAGTGGTCAACTTTCTGCGATTTTCTACGAATAGTTGCGGCGACCGCATTTAATTTGCTTTATAACGCAAGCATAATGACAACAATAACAGCAAAATGTTGCATGCAGAGTGCGCGCTCGAGAGGGTGGGCCAATGCAGCAACTGAGTGGCGTGAAGCGTGTTTTAATACACAATATAAGCCGCGCTTGCTGCCATTGTTGCTTTGTGTTTGTTACAATTGTGCAATAACATTTGAGTGATAATTTCATAATGAAAGGCATTAAAGTAAACTGTGGCCACACCCAAAGCGCGAAGAGTTGGTTTGCGAATCTTTGATAAGTGCGGATGCACAAGAAAATGGCGCATCTTACAGAGGCACAAAAGAAACAAAGAGCTGGGTGTTTTTGCGAAATGCTGCTTATGGGATTGCTGTAAGTATCTAGAAAAGAAGGAAAAAAGGTATTAATACCCTTCACATCTGAATTTTTCATGGCAAAAAAGGGTGTAAATGAACCATCTTTTGATTTTAAGCGATCAGTTTGTATGGCAGCTACATGCATTAGTGGTCCAATCTAAAACATTTCTTCAAATATTGTAGCAGTGTCTGAGAAAATAGTCCAAACCAAATTTAGTGAAGCTATCTCGTCAAATGAAAGAGTTTTTGATACAAGCATTTGATTTCGATCGTTTAGTTTATTTGGCAGCCATATGCTATAGTGGTCCGATCTGAACAATTTTTTGGAAGATAGTACCGTTGCCTTGAAAACTAATATGAGCAAAATTTCGTGAAGATATCTTGTCAAATGAAAGATTTTTCCTTACAAGAACTTAATTTTATTGAAGCAGTTTGTATGGCAGCTATATGCTATAGTGAACCGATCGGAACAATTCCTTGAAATATTGTACCGTTGCCTCGAAAAACAATATGCCTACAATTTCGTGAAGTTATCTTGTCAAATAAAAGACTTTCCATACAAGAGCTCACCTTTATTGATGCAGTTTGTATGGCAGCTATATTCTAAAGTGGTCCGATATCGTTGGTTTCACAAAACAAGCAGCTTCTTGGGTAGAAAAGCACGTGCGCAAAATTTCAGTTCGATGTCTTAAAAACTGTGGGGCTGGGCACGCATATACAAACGATCAGACAGACATGGCTAATACTGCTCAGCTCAGCACGCTAATCATATATATACATATATACCCTAGTCAGGATATAAAAATGGACACTTATGTATATAAGAGTCTGTTTGTCTATTATTCGCTCACTTGCCACAGAGTAATACTGAGGTGGGTTGAAAGAGAAAACCCCGCAGTTAAGCAAGAATAGAACAAAAGACTACCAAATGACATTGCAATTTGTGGAAATGACAAAAGTTTTGCAAACTACCAAATTCGCAGCGAATTTTATGCGAAAACAATCGTTAGTGGACTGGCAGGCCACTATGCCACACCAAGTCACAAGCAGACCATCAATACTTGCACCCTCTGCATCGTCTCTCTTCCTTTTTATATTTCCCGCAGGTAATAAAAATAACGGCGAGT
This sequence comes from Bactrocera neohumeralis, assembly GCF_024586455.1. Lineage (NCBI taxonomy): Eukaryota > Metazoa > Arthropoda > Insecta > Diptera > Tephritidae > Bactrocera > Bactrocera neohumeralis. The sequence continues at coordinate 5,218,604 of NC_065919.1, forward strand.
TGGCCTTCCAGCCGCCTGCTGCCGCAATCAAAACAAATTAAATTAATTGAAGCGCTTTGACAGCTTGTTTGCCTAAAAGTTTGCCACAATTTTTACTCGCTTTTACGTGCAAGAACCGACTTCTATGTCAATAAGCAAGCACAATTAACTTCCAGCTCACCCAGCGCCCTGTAAGCGACTTACTGCTGGCTTAGCAATGTTTTCGCTTCATTTCAGCTTTCGACGCTCCGCACTTTTATTGCAGTTGTGAAACAGAAACAGCTGTTGTTATACCGTTATTTGCTGTGCTGTTAAATTATGAACACAGTGAACAGTGAGAAAACGCGCCAAGAGTTCGCCATAAACAAATACAGACACACAAGGGAACATGAGAAAAAACTGCAGAGCGGAAATTGAAGAAGCACCTAGCGCGAAGGACAAAAAGCGTAGTGACAACGTGCTATGTATGTATGTAATGCAGAAGCTTAGCCCACGGTAAGCAAATGTGATTGCAACAACAGAAGTAATACGAGTTGAGTTATAATCCAAAGCATACAATAAGGCGCACAAACACCAATGAACTGGATGGAGTGAGAGCAAGAGCGCATGAGACACAATAAAAATTTAAAAAGCTGCTGTAACATCATCACAAGCAATTGCGCTGAAACTTTTTTCTCATTTCTCATGTTGTAAGCAGATCAACGGCCAGTGGTTGTCATGGTGACCGCGTGGCACGCCTCAGGCAAACGCCCCAACACATAATGCGCAAAGTGGATGATGATGATGGCATTACGTCAGAATATAAAATGTGTATTGGCGGCTGAGTGGCTTGCCTGAATAATAGAAGACTGATTTCCACTTCATCGGATCAGCGCACGCCAACGGTGGGCTCAAGTAGCCCCTTTGGAGGAGCTTGACCGCCAGCGCTTGTGCGAATTTGATAGAGCAGAGGTGGTGGAGGCAAAAGCACTAGTGCGGTGTGCGCACCGAGGAATTTGAGTGAAATTACCAGCTGGTTTGTTGTTAGGATGGAAGCCCCAATTCAATTTGTTTGTATGCACGTGTGTATGGTCTCGCATTACTTAAAACTCTCAACTGAAATTACTTGAGGGCACCGATAATTCAGCCGGTTCGCTCCAGTTTGACCCTAAGGCGATTAAAAACCCTGAAAGTTGTTAATAATATGCTTAATAATTGAAAAGAAATAATTTCGGTGTAGACGACAAAGTTTGAAAACCAACACAAAAGTTGTGTATGTAAATAAGAGAATTTATTCATCCTTACAAGCGAACATCAAAACTGAAAGTATTTAACTTATACAAGTGAATTCCTAAGCACATATTGTTATAAATATATATATGAAAGACCAACTTTGAACTCAAGCAAGAAAATATCAGTATCAGATTCCAAGTGTAGCCAAGTGCTTCTCCACCAGGTCTTTCTAACGGTATACAGGTCTTCCTCTTCCTCTGCTTCCCCCGTGGGTACTGTGCCGAATACTTTCAGAGCTGGAGCGTTTTCATCCATCGGACGACATGACCTATTCGCAAGACTTATTCTGTGTTGGATTTCAACATGGTACCTTCTCTGTTTTGTTCTGCAGCTCGCATAATTTTCTCCAAGAGTAGATTGAAGAAGTCACATGAAAGTGAATCGCCTTGTCTGAAATCTCGTTTGGTATCGAACGGCTCGGAGAAGTCCTTCACGATCTTGACGGAGCTTTTAATGTTGCTCAAGCTGACGTTGAACAGCCGTATTTGTTTTGCGGTAATACCAAATTTAGACATAACGACATACATAAAGGCAGCTCCTTTTCGCGCTGTCAAAAGCAGCAATGAAAATGACGAAGAGGTGGTGTGTATCGATCATATTTTCAAGGGTCTTTTCCAAGATTTGGCGCATGGGTTATATCTGGTCAGTTGTTGATTTTCCAGGCCTAAAGCCACACTGATAGGGTTCAATCGGTTTGTTGACGGTGGGCTTTAATCTTTCACACAGTACAATCGATAGAACATTATTTGCGATGTTGAGGAAGCTTACCCCAGGTAGTTGGCACAGATTGTGGGGTTTCCCTTTTTGTGGATTTTGCAGAGCACACTTAAATTCCAATCGTCAGGCATGCTTTCGTCCGACCATATTCTACAAAGAAGCTGATGCCTGCTCCTTATCAGTTCTTCGCCGCCGTGTTTGAATGCATCGGCTTCCGTTATATGACGAGTAGGACGAATAATTTTCTGATTTCTGAGAAAATTTGGTTCATTTGCCTTAAGTGGTTCGAAATCTTATTATAACTACGATTAATTGCATTTTATAGGTGTGGCAATGGTTCGATTTCGCCCATCTGCCATACCAATCCCCTTTGGATGCCTAGGAACACGTGTATTAAAATAATTCATCAGAATATCTCAATTTTTATTGAAGTTATCATTTTCATGAACGGTCAGAAGGACGAACAGGCAGACAGTCACTCGATATTCAACTTGTCTCCTCTTCCTGATCTTTTACAAACACCATTTATAACCACATAGCTCTTAAATTTGAGGCCACTGACTCCAAATTTCGGCAGTAAATTTTAATAAATTCGACTAATTATTGGATCGGATTTCTTTTCGTTATGAAATGATAAAGCCTAGTAAAGAGAAATGTCCATAAAGCGAGAAAAAATATGGTGTCGTTTGCTGTCCCTATCTTGAAAAATCCCGTTAAAACCATATATCTATCTTCATAAGTTTTGGGTGATACATAACAACCGTAAGTTTTTGATATTGCTTTGGAATGTTAGTTATTTTTGCGGTTTGGAAAGAATGCTTCCCCAATCTTCAGCACTAATCTAGAGCCAAGCAAATAACACTGGATCAGCTGCCAGGAAGCCTATAGATAAAAATGAGACTGAGAAAGAGTTAATAGAGAAAAACTCTTCATCCGACTTTGAGCTTAACAACTCCAATTTGTGATGAAGTATTTTCGATTGGATGGCTTCTAGAAAGCGAGAGTAAAAGTAAGACGTCCAGTCATCGAAAGAGAGTATGTAGTAGATAAGGCCTACAAACTTTCCAATCTGCTGCAGGCAATTTTCTGTTGCTTTAAACGTTTCTGACAGCTCTCAATACGGTACTTTCTACTAGGAAGATCTACAGAGCTCAACACATTTTGGGACAGGAATAAAAACATCTTTAAACTCGCGTTGCTCCGACCCAACTCCACCCTTAATTAGGTGCGGCAAGAATGCGACAAACGCCTTTATGCTTAATGGCTTCAGAGTAATGGAAAACTTTTCAATGTTATTGAATAATGTGCAATGAAATACAACTGCAATAACAAATAATTATGCTGGCGCAAAAAGAAGCGCCATCCACTCGTCGTTCAACTATGCTAATCAAGCGGTAAATTGCTTAATAAAATTTGATGGCGAAACTTTCGGCCAACAGATGTAAAATACAATAATAAAAGTAATAAAAGTGACAAAAATTAAAAATGAAAATAAAAATAAAAACGAAGAAATAAAAAACAAAATAACCAAAACTGGAAGTAAAAATAAGGAAAAATACGCGAAGACCTCTTCGGTTTATGTAAAATAAAGTGTTGGAAATTGAAGGGCTCATTTCTCAGCTAATGAATTCAATTGATTTCCACTCCATCATTGGCAGATTAGTACTGCAACTAGGCATGTGTGCATTTGTGTGCATGTGTGTGCGCGAAAGAAAAGGTTCTGCTACTTAACACCAAATCCGGTGATCAATCGCCGTAATCTATTTTCCTTTCAGCCTCAAAACATGTTTTCCAATTCTAATGCGCTTTCTATGCTTTTTCTCTTTCGTTGTTGCACAGGTTTAGTCCGACACGTGCGCCCGCACCATGGGACGGCATACGCATTTCGGACAAATACAGTCCGGTTTGTCCGCAACGCTTGCCGAATATACAAAACGAGACGGCGGCGTTGGAGAAAATGCCCAAAGGACGACTGGAGTATCTGAAAAGGTTGCTGCCGTATTTGGAAAATCAATCAGAAGACTGCCTCTACTTGAATATATTCTCGCCAAATAATGGTAAGTCACCGGCAGTGCGACGTGGCAAGCTACATACCCCTGAGCTAAGTGGCTGTGCGATTGTTGGACGGTTGTTGGCTGGAAAACGTTAGCTGCAAAACTTTTCTCTGTTCAGAAAAAAAAGAAATACAACTTTTTATAATGTGTTGCGTCAAGCAAATATGTTGAGGTAATGGACTTTACGGCTCATTCAATTCGAAGGGATTATTTCGATTGTTGTCCCCTGATTGATGAAAATTAAATTAATTACGGCCGCGCTGGTGTGGCATATACGAATATAGATTGGTGGGAGTAAAGCCGCCGGATTAATGTGTGATGCCAGAAATGTGCGTGGGTATTCCTTTGATATTTTACTTTTTGCTAATTCCGCAGCCCCGTTTAGTTGCAGGTGAAACTGAATTAGTTGGGGCTTTTGATATTCAATAAAAGTGTGCAAACAAAATCGCAAGAAAGTAGGAACATTTTCAAAACTGTAGGACCCAGCCATACAATAAAAGACTTATGACCCAATAAATGACAGCTTTAATGTATATATTCTACAATCGGATAATGTAGCTTTCGCCAAAACACTTTTCTTTATGGACTTAGCTAATCTTAGCAAATCTTTAGTTATACTCGTACCTAGATGATGATGCAATGAAATTCTTTATACTGTGTATACTATATACTGTGAAAGTACATTCGATACCATTATGTATTGAACTCGATTTCTTTTGCATGGCCACCACGAACATGCTTGGAGAAGTCCAGACGTTAAACCCAAATTTCGAGGGTTTTCAAGCATAAATCGGCCGATACCGCTACAATTTCACGTTCGATATTAGTCAGAAGTTCATCAATAGGCGCTGGCTTGTTGGCATAGACCATAGACTTCACGTAGCCCACAGGAAAAAGTCAAATCCCACCACCGAGGCGGCCAATTGACTGGGCCATTTCGTGAGATAACACGTTCAAAAAACTTGGTTTTCAATAAATCGATTGTGACATTTGCTGTGTGGTTTGTGGCGCCGCCCTGTTGGAACCACAAATTATCTAAATCCAATAAATAAATATTCGGTTTTCATTGAGCGGTAGCGATTCCCATTCGCAGTAACGTGCCAGAAGAAGTACGACCCAATGACGCCGCCGACCCATAATTTTTCGGGATGCAATAGTGACGCATGGGGAACGTGTGAGTTGCTGCCTGACCAGAAACGCATATTTTGCTTATTGACAAGGCCATTCAGCCAGAAATGAACCTCATCGCTGAAGATGATTTTTTTGATGACAATCCGGATCGCTTTCAAGTTGTTACTCAGCCCAATTCACGAACATACGACAACTCTGGTGGTCAAGTGGCTTCAGTTCCTGCGTCAATTTGATCTTGTAAGGATGTAGGCCAAGATCTTTTCGCAAAATTCGCCATAACGACGTCACAGAGATGGCCAACACTTGAGAACGACGTGTGAGAAACTGATTTGGGTCTTCATCAATTGATGCGCTGGCGGCAGCAATATTCTCGAAACGACGGGCACTTCTTTGTCACACTGGCTCGGGAACATTTTGTTCCGTGTCTGTGAATTCGAATTTTTCCACTAGACGCTATATTGTTGATCAGGTAGGACGATTATAACGACCATAAATTGGACGTAACGCTCTTGAAGTTGAGGCCACTAACTCAGAATTTTAATAGTAAATTTGTATAACTTCGACTCGTTGTTGCATCGTATATGTAGTCTTTGATTATAAACTTTATTAAGAATATTTTATTAAGAGAGGGGGAAAAATAACTTTATTTTGTTTTTGTTTATTAAATTCACATTTTCCACAACTAATTATTAATTTAATATTTAATTAAACTCACTTAACTTATCAAGACTTTAATTGTGTTAGTTCGACATGAATAGGCATCCGAAACTATTTGCCAGATTTGAAAAATTCTTTCACTATTGGAAATACCGCTTGCTGAAACGCCAATAATGTTACCCAAAGTGTAAAGAATGACCTGAAGACTTTCATATATCGCATGCGCTGCGAATACTATCGACTATAGCACAAAATGATGTACTACAAATTTGCAGAATATATAAAGAGTGACCTGGTCTCGACGAATAGGCATCTATTTGCCAGTGTCAAAAAAATTGGAAATACCGGAGAAACAATAATGAGATAACGAAAATGACCTGATTATTTTTATATCGTTTATGCGCTGCGAAAACTATCGACTTTAGCACGTTAGCCCCAAATTTGCGTAGAATATATAATTATCTACAAAATCTGTCCGGACGGCATACGTCTAACTGTTATAGTTACGTCACAATAGATGTTCTCTTATTTAATGCAAAATAATAATTACAATTCCATCACATAAAAAGCTTCTTGTTTTTACCTTAGTATTAATTCTTTTAAAATTAGTCACGTCACATACAAGACTTATCAATACCCTTAAATAATTTTGTGTATTATTCGATTCCCACATTCGTATTTAAAAACATTTTCATATTATACGCACACTTTGAATAAATGGCGTAACAATAATGGATTTTTATTATTTTTGTTTTTGAAATGAAGTAACATTGACCTTTACAAATCGTAGAGGCATAGAATGTGTGGAGTCCATGGAAACCATTTGTTCATATTTTTTGTATTTTTTTTCGCAAAAAAAACGCAAAAAACGCCAGTAATTTGTACGTTTAACAAAAGCCTTAATTCGTGATTTATGGACTGGAATTTTATTTTTCTGCATGTCCTTAGTACGCAACACTTCCTCATAAAAAGTGGTACCAACGCCTCTTCTGTCAACACAACCACAATTGACGCGCTCAATACTTTCTTTCGGTATTTGCTTTCACCCAATTAAATACAAAATAATTAAAGTATAATAGCGCACAAACGTGGGATTAATTATATTAAAACCATGTTGTATTCATATCAGATAAAATTAATAGTTTTTTAATTTATTTGAATGGACACATGGAAAAAATAGTAAAAGAAAACAAATGAAAGCAATTAGAAACAAAGAGACCCCCTTATGCAAGCCGTTCGTTGTGATTTTGATCGTTCAGTTTAGATAGCAGCTATATGCTGTTCGGAGTTTGTAGCGATGCCTTGGATAGGTTAGGTTATACTGGCCCGCTGTCACACCATACAAATACCTACTGGTACTTGCTAAAGCCAGATGGAAGTTCAGTTTAATCTTAGCTGAATTATGCGTCATACAAGACATCAATTATTTTTCTCGTTAATAATATTGATACTTCATCTATTCCCTTGAAATGCGAAACTCCTCAATATTCCTAGACATTCCCTCTCCTAATACGTCCGTCAGCCCTTTCGCAAATTTCATTGAATATCGTTTTTCGTGACTTGCGTACTTCGTGTACTGGTTCGATAGTCAGACGGATGCCATTTTTAGCAATATCTTCAACTATTTCGACTATAGAGACTTGCTGCCTGCTTAAAAACGTGTTGATACACTTTCCAAACATAAACTTATGTTGTGTTGCGTCAAGTTGCATAATTGTAAGCGTAAGTGTATCGTCTAAGCACAACGACGCTTGCGTTTTTCTTCAGCGCATTGTCTAGCATTTCGTTCTCTAATTGTTCACATTTATGTATATCCTAACATCATATTTGTTACGTACGTCGCAAATATTTTTGGTAACATATGCTTACATTCGTGCCAATGCCACATGACGTTGCAAGAGTGCTGTGTGGTTTGAGGTCCGTGCGTGGATGGCATTTATTAGTCAGCACGCAACAACTTAATCGACTTACAGCGTTAGCTTCATTTAAGGGCATACATAAACAACCGCAAAAGTTGGTGTTGCCACAATGTGTTGCATGCAAATAACCAGCGCCGTTTCAAGTCACAGTTATTTGCTTTCTCAGCAACATTTACCGGTTTCGGTGCTCAAATACTTCGTACTTGCCACATGCAAATTTGTACGCTAAAGTGCACTTTGCCATCTTTCACAGAGTGTGTTGCAACGTCAGAATGTTGTCTAAGTACTCTCACATTGCTTGTGGCCACCTTTTGTGATATCGCACACTCGTTTTCTGCATTTTTTTTTAGTAAGAAGCGCTTTCTGTTTGTGCTTTTCTCGTCTGCTTCCAAACTCATTGCTACTCTTCTAAACATAGAAGCCGACCTTTACTGCCGAAGAAAATTAGAGAAATTAATGTTATGGTGAATTGATAAGCCGTTGAGCTTGAAGAAAAGGTACCTATACTCAAATTTCATTAGGATGGGAACGGACAGGCGTTCTCTTGTCGCCGCGCACTCGGGCGCTGGATCTATGGACCTCGAGTTCAGTAAGCGTTCGCCACCAACCAGCAGTTGAGGGGTTGTGAAAGCCCTCTGGCCAAGATTTTAGAGGAGGCAACTTGTCAAAGTTCCATAAACCAAGTATTTAGGGAATTGACTTAAGCTGGGCATGTTTGCTAATATTTCAATCAACTGCAATTTCGATAACTAAGCGAAGATGGAGAGGGTCGAATAAAAATCGATTTTATTAAGAGATAAAGTCAGTATGAGATGCGTGTGAATTCCCAGTACACCATCAATATGCCATCAGGAAGTAAAAATGCATATCGATAAATCCGATAGAAAACATTTGTCGATATACCGATAAGTAAGAAAACTCTACATGAAAAAGAAGCAGATTTCGAAATGTGGACGCCGAGTGAACGTACTCCTGGTTTGGTAAGCAGTTTCAGTACATCTTCAAACCTCATGAATCACATTTACGCACTAACTTTTATTAACGTGTTTACGGTGTTTTACTTTCTTAAAACGGAAAGATATTTTCATGTTTAGTTTTATGCAGTTAGTACCATCAGGTCATATTGGCTCAGGAGTTCTGGGCATCACAACGTCTCTCAAAGTCCAAGTGCGATTATTCGTAGTTTCACGAATTCCAGCCTATTTACCTAACCTAATATTCTGGTGGAATCAAACAAACCCTTTATTGAATTGCATTAAGTCCAATTCACATCCATAAGTCCGTCAGACATTTAGTTGCTGTTATGCCTTCTGGTTTACCGAAGCTATTACTGCCGAGATGTTTCAACCTCAATATTGTAAGGGCTGGACAGGGGAGAAGAAAGTGCATGGCTATTGCCTCCATGGATATTGCCACCTCACCTTCTTCCATACAACTTTGTCAACTTTCGTATGATAAGACTTTTAGCATACCGCATGAATGCCTATTGGACAACTTTCGGTAATTCTACTGCGATTGGGGCTAGTTGAGCTTTGCGAAAGGTAAATAGCTCAGTGGATCTCCTGAGTTCTACTCTAGGACAGAAGAAAATTGCAATTATACAGAAAAGAACTCCTTCCCACTCCCAGCGTGAGTGAGGTAAGGATAAGGGATTCCAGCGATTCGGTTCTGACCAGGCCACAATTTTCACTTTAAGCGCTTATCTACTGATATTGAACTATACCAGCCTTTTCTAAAAACATTATAGCAATCTGCTTCCTCCTTTCTCATTCATCTGCAAGCTTGTTGCTGTTATATTTTGCGCATTTGCAGCCGTTTGTTTGAACTATTTTTGTTCATTTCAACTCCTAATAAATAATTAATTAACGAAAGATGTGATGTTAGATTTATTTGTTCTTTCTGTTGTATAATCCAACAATATGTTTGGTTCATCCATTATTTGTCAGATTACGTACATAGACACTGCATACAGGGGGAAGGGGTTACCGGTATTACTCTTAAACACATTCAAAGCTCTTTGAAAGCCGAAGTTTATCGGGGATTCTGAAGCTCACCTAACTCAAACGCAAACGAATGTAAAATAAAACTCAACTAAGCATTAAAACAACAAAATTGAAAACAAAAGTGAGATCTAAAGAAATGAGTCCACAGCATAGGAAGTAGAAAGAGAGTAAATACCTTGAAATGAGCGTGAAAAAAAGGCGCTTAAGCATTAAATGCTTAGACTACGTAGACTACGCGTTGAACAGCGGCGGATGGACGGGCCACATCCGGCGGGCAAAGCAACAGAAATTAAGCGCATAAATACACCAACAAACACATTCTGGGCTTGGTCGCCACACGAGGCTTTATCTTGCTCCGTTGCTCCGCATTTCTCCGGCTGTTTATTTTTCCACTTTCAAATTCATGCTGCTACGTGGCACGAATAAAACAATGGCAACAACGGGCACGTAAATAGATTGTACGGAGGTTGTTAAGCGCCTCGAAGCGGCAATAAGAACAAGCAACTTCATCGCAAGCGGAAACATTAAATGGCGCTTAAAGCGTTTAACTGTATTTGCTCTTGAATTTTTATTTTCTAATTTTACAGCAAGTAAAAATATGTAAAATATTTTTCTCTAATTCCACATTTTACCTGTAGCTAACTGAGGCGCACATTGCCAGCAACACCGTTATCCACGCGCCAGCTAACGGCACACTACCGACAGCTTAGAGCCACACGCACTCACATATACTTTTATATACCAATATATGTATATATGTACATATTTTAGTTGCTCTAGTATTTTTCCCACTTTTCTAATATTCTCACATTTCTCTTTCGAATTGGCACACAACATTGGATCGGGGTACTGCAGCGGGCGCCAACGAAAAGAAATTGCCCGTAATTGTGTTCATACACGGCGAATCGTTCGAGTGGAGCAGCGGAAATCCTTACGACGGCAGCGTGTTGGCGAGCTACGGCGAAGTGGTCGTTGTAACGCTTAATTACCGCTTAGGAATTCTCGGTGAGTACATGAGCACAAGGAAGCGCTTCAACTTAACTACTAGCAGCACTAAAAGCGGCATGCACTGACGCTTCCGAGTTGCGCGCTCGAAACAAAAGCTCCAATAACGGTGTGTGCGAGTGTGGCAGCAGACTAAAATAATCTAGCTTAGCTGGCGGAAAATATATGGAGCTAATAAAGTGCCGGCGTGTTAAGTTAAATTGCCACAAAAGCAGCAACGCAACAACGCAGCAAGGACAAAAAGAACTTCAGCGCAATAACTATAATTTATGTTGATTTTTATTGTTGTTGTTGTTACTTTTTATGCTTCATCGTACAAAATTCATTACACATCTTTTCTGCAATGTTTCTCTTCTCTTTGTTTTTGCCAACACGCCGCAGGCTTCCTGAATGCCAACCCGAATCCGCAGGCACACGCGCGTGTTGCTAATTACGGGCTCATGGATCAAATGGCCGCGCTGCATTGGATACAGCAGAACATACAGAAATTCGGTGGCGACCCGAATGCGGTCACCTTGGCGGGGCATGGCACTGGCGCCGCATGTATCAACTTCCTCATGACCTCGCCGACCATGGTGCGTGGGCTCTTCCATCGCGCCATACTCATGTCCGGTTCGGCGTACTCGTCGTGGGCGCTGGTTGAGGATCCCGTGTCATTTGCCATCAGGTTGGCCAAGGAGGTGAACTGTTCGATACCGGAGGATTTGAATAAGCATCACGAGCAGATAGTCGATTGCTTGCGCGAAGTGCCGTTGGAGGATTTGTATGCGGCGGACATACAGGCGCCGAGCTTTCTGACATCCTTTGGACCGTCGGTAAGTTACGTAAGCAGCTGAAAACAGTTAAGTAGTGCAATAATAAGTGATATGATATTTCCGGCAGCTTTGAAAAAATGAAGTTGAACAGTTGCAACCAGCATCTCAAATGCCTTTTCACACTCAGTTTTGATTTCGACTTTTATTCCACCATTTCTACTCTTTGAATAAAAAAATATAAACTTTAAAAACTTCATATTTATGGTAACACGCAAAAGTTGATGTTGGTTCATTCATAAGGGTTTGAAATATTTTTCGGTAAAATATTCAAATTTTAAATTTCAAAAATTTTTCGGATTTCAAAATTTCATTTTTAGGGCCCAGAAATATTAAGTTTTCCATATTTTAAAAAATGTTTCAAATTTTTTTTTCAAATTTTTATTTATATATTTTTTTTTCAAAACTTGTTTACAATTTTTTCAAAAAAAAAAAAAATGAAAGAAATGCATAAAAATATTTAATTCTTCATTTAACTTAATTTTTAGTTGGAAAAAGTGCATTTTAGTTTTTTCAAATATTTTTTAATAAAATATTCACAATTTGGAATTTCAAAATTTTATTTCCAGAACTCAAAAATACTAAGTTAATACATAATTTAAAAAATCGTTTTGAAAGAAAAATCTTTTTTTTATTTTTTGAATTTTCTTCAAAACTTTTTTCTGAAAATATATGCATATACATACATACATATATTTTTTTCTTTCCAAAAAAAATTCATAAATAATATTTATTTTTTCATAAACTTCATTTTTAGTTGGAAAAAGTGAATTATGTAAGTTTTTTTTTAATATTTTTCAATGAAATATTCACAATTTGGAGTTTCTAAATTTTTCGAATTTCGAAATTTTATTTTCAGGGCTGAGAAATAGTTAATTAATAATTATAAAGAATTTTTTTAAAATTTTTTTTTTAGTTTTTGTTTTTAATTTTGTTTTAAACAAAAACTTCTCTTTGAAAAAAAATCCATAATAATATTTAATTCTTCATAAACTTAATTTTTAGTTAGAAAAAGTGGATTTTAGTATATTGATAAGGGTTTTAAACATTTTTCTAGAAAATATTCACAATTTGGAATTTCAAAATTTTTCAAGAAAATTTGAAAATTTCGGAATTGAAAACCAAAAAAAAATATATTATAATTATTGAAAAAAATCGAAATATTTTACACGAAATATTTAAAAGATAGGTTAAAAATAACAAATGTGTTTCAAACTCAATTACTTGCAATAATTCTATTAGGAGAATATTTATTATTATTTATTTTTTAAAAAAATATAAACATCTATATAATAATAAAAAGGAAACTAAGAATACCAGATTCAGAAAACAAGCTAAGAAATCATAAGCCATTCAAAATACTTGAACAACTTGTCCATAATAAATACAAGCAATTAATAGTTTAGCCTTTTCAACATGAGAGCCAAATTGAGGTCAAGGGTCGTAAGCAAAGCCACATGCGGAAGGGAAAGTCAGGCAGCAGGCTATTTATATACTCGCATGTATATTTATGTGTGGTAGCAATGTACGAGTACATACTTAAATTTAAAATGAAACGAAAAACTACATATCAGAGCAAGTCATCAATGCCAAAGGTTAAAAGCGAACTAAAAGCAACAAAAACCGACGAACTTCCACTCACATCTTGTGCCCACGAAAGGCCAAGTGCCTTTGGCTGTGTTGAGTGTGTATGCGTGTAAATGACAGCTTTCAAAATTGACGACCTTTTAGTGTTGACGTTAAGCGATAATAGTAGATGAAAATTGACTAAAATGTATGTACTGAACTCCAACAAAAGGCAGAAGATGCAGAGCGCGATAGTGAGGGCGATAACGTATAAAAAGTGTGCGAGAAGAAGAGCATTTCGAGCTGCACATTTTGCATACACACCTAAGCATGCACGAGTGTGTGTGGAAGGGAGCAAAGGCCATAGCAACAAACAAAAAATGCAAAATTTTCTTAGGTTAGGGTCGCAGTTTCCGGAAAAATATGGTCGACGTCAAAACATTAAGCAAAAGGTCGGAGGGGAAATGAAAAAGTGCATGTAATACATATGTATTTAGATACTGCTTTTCTGCTAAAATAAATTTTAGATGAGAGAGTATAGATAAAATTAAAGACAAGGGTGGGGAGGTACTTCTGTTTCAGACTATTCGCTTATGTTTAAACTGAAAAATTACTTAGTAAAGTTGACATTGGCTGGTTATACCTATTCACTGGGGGTGTTTTTTTACGTGGCGGGTCCCAAACCCAGCGCACAACCCTATGCAAGGGATGTTTCGCCTTCTCTCTTTAGCTCGCCTTCAAACGGATGTTCTTAAGCTACCCAGAGGATACTTGATCAAAGACCGGAAGTAGTGAGCTGCTTGGGCCATGTGTAAAAGAATCGTTTCTGGCCACTCCCAAGTGAATGGCGATCAGAGAACTTTCCTCACTTGCGTGAACTTCTACACATGACTCCATCCTCTTGTTGTTAACTCGGCTATAATCGCTAAGCGCTGTCTACGCCAATTAAGAAGAAGAAGAAAGTTGACATTGTGTGTATTGTTAGAAGTTACTTTGTAACACAACTTTTCTGATAAAATACCATTTTGAAAGTAATTTTTCTCTCTGATTATTAATTTATTTAATCTTTCAGTTTGTTATTGGTTACAAATTTTAACCAATGAAAAAGGTTGAAAGACTTTTAATGCGAACCGTTCCATAAAAAGTTGGGTCTATGTAATGTAAATGTTCGTCAGCGCACCTTATTAGTTCGGGCATACCGAGGTGCCACACTTGCACCTAGGCGGTGGCACGGATGTCCCCAGACACCCTTAGAAAAACAGCCGAAATAGCTGCCAGTCCTCAATCGAGCTCTATTTCCTCTGCTGCGTTCGCACACACCAGTCTCAGCTGAGATTTAGCGATTTCGCAAGACATCGATGCCTCACAGACCTGTAGCTTCTTACGGTCTCCTCTTACCGCCTCTGCGGATTGATCGAAGTTTGGCGCACGTTTTTATCCGCTTTTCCAACGTTCACACCTTAGCACCCTATTGGCTCACTCAAGTGTACTAGTATGCTGCTCAGATTCCTTGTCGGCCTACTGGTCACCGCAGCTCTCTAATATTTTGGCTGCCAACCGACTAACTGACTTGAGCTTTCTAGCTGCCGTCATATGTTTCCTGACGGAGCCCTTAACATTCGCTGGGGACCCTGTACTCCTCATGAACTGAGGTTCCTCTACTAGAGCTGACGATTCCATCTAACACTGCAGCTCTGCCTTTATTTTCTGTCAGCATATTCCTGCCGACTTCTGCTAATCTATTAACTCTAAGTGACGTTTTCCGCCGGTTTCGCCATAACCCTTCTCGGGCGACGGTTTCGGTTTGTCACCTCAGCATACTTAAGGGACAGAATATCTAGACTACCAGTCCAGGACTTAAACCGTACCAACTAATATTCCAAGCATGTATCCGTGTCGAGCAAAGAGTAGAAAATTCGTAGGAGTCTAAAGGACGTGGAGGCCGCAGTTTATTTAGCGTTTAGTTCGTCACCTTTAATCATAAATAAACCAGAAAATCCTATGTTTCGAAAAGAAAATCATATTTTTCAAGGAAAGTAGTTTAACCTAGATAATATGTACTTGCTTACTTTCTACTTGACGTTATGAGCATGAGATATTACCTCTCAAACTTCGAAATGTCTACCAACATTCTATAGATACCCAATGGAGTACAGTTGATAGGTCAAAAAGGAGCAGTGCATCATACCGTGGGGTTCCCAAATTTCAATGCGGAACAAGTGCACAAGTGATGCTCCTGGTGTTCTGCTCTAGACATTTCCTAATCTCTTCTCGATCTGTCATACCCATCCTACATCATGTTCCTTCAGTCTCTTTTATCGGGTGCCAATTGGAATTTTGTATACTTCCGATCCTCCGTTTTGCACATGACTTTGCAGTTTTGCACCCAGGTAGATCGTTCTATCGGGTTTTGGTTTTCCATGCTTCTGTCGAGCTCGTCCTAAAAACAATGCATAGGTTTCCCAATGTTGACCACGTTTTCGAATGTTAGTCGTACAGCATCTTGACAATCCCGCCCAATATTTCAATGGACTCGATGCTTTTGTGGCCTGGCATCCAGTAGAATTGAAGTTGCTTGTTTCTGGAGAGATTTTCCACTGTTGCTCTGCTACCCAAGACAATTCTGGCCGATATGCGATACGTGAGAGTTACTGACTTCATTGCTACTTGGCTGTCTACGTAGATGTTGACTCTGGAATTGGTTGCAGCTGCATTAAAGGCCAGCTCGGCGGCTTTCACAATAGCAAAGACCTCAGCATATTAGCATATGCATAGCATACACATTAGCATATAGATATGAAATGTGTACTGACTTGTTACTTGATCCTACAGTGTATCTAGATCCGTTGAAATGCTATCAGGTTTCCATAGTCTTTTTCATTTTAGACAATTGAGGCAAAAAAAATATTCCAGATCTCTTTTCTTGCTGGCATTAAACATCGAATTTTTTATATTTCCCTTTTATGGCGGCGTCTATTAAAACATTCATTATTTGCGACAACAAAAAATTCGGACATTCCAGTGGTTCAATGATTTGCTGTTTCTGTGCTTCATTTCCTTTTTGTCTGCGCCTGGCGACATTTTCGCCTTATCACTTGACGGCGCGTCGAATTATTTTCACTATAGCATTTTCATGAGCATTTTCCGAAGAAAAACACTAAGCGCTCATCCCACAATTTCTAAAAAAATGTAGAGAAGAAAAAAAAAATAAAATAAATTGTATATATACTAATGCAAGAGGTTGGATAAAGCATCTCTATTAAGTGCAACGTTGCCAACCTTTTCATATAAAAATATATATATTTCTTTATTTATGTTCGCACTTCCTTTTATTGTGCTGTGCGATAGCATCACCCATAATATTATTTTCGGTGTGAAAGAACATTCCTCAGACACCTAACCTACAAAACATGCTTCTTGTCTCTAACGCGAGACATTCACTTGTTATTGTTGAAGCAATAACGGTATTCTACACCGCATGTTGTCTGTGTGCGGCTGACTTTATTGCTCAATTTTATTTCTACATTTATACAACAGTTGTTCTGCTGTTCTTTTTTGGCTGTTGGTTTCACCAAGCCTATCACTCATTTTTATGCCTACGCCTAAAGCCCGCACACGCACGCAAGAGCCGCAAAGCAATCATACTAAAAATAGTTGAGAAAAATTCTGCACCGACAATCAAGCTTCTGGAATATCAAGTTACTATTTACGCATTTCTTTCCCAAACTGCTTCCGCCAAACTGACATACAACCAGAGACTCACTTCGCCTCCTCGTTTCACCGCTTTTTTCATTTTCAATTTAGGTTGATGGCGTCGTTATACGACCCGGACACTCCAATTTCGATATCGATGATTTAATGATGCGCAGCGCCAAACGCGCCTCAGCAGATGGCGGCGGCAACGGCAACGGCTTTTTTGGTGGCGGCGCTTACACAGGTGGCCCCGGCGGCGGGGCCAGCAGCTTTGGTGGTGGCGCATCTGCCGGTGGTGGCAGCGCCAATGGCGGCGGTAGTTCTGCAGGTGGCGTTTACTACAGCGCGTTAACGGCGAACTACGCGAGCATGAGCAGCGGCGCTAACCTCGGTTTGGGCGGCAATGGTGCACACTATGATGTGCTCTTCGGCGTGGTGACCGGCGAGTCCATATGGCGTTTCAGCGCACACGACATCCAGAACGGCTTCGAGGGCGAGCGGCGCGATAAGATTATTCGCACTTATGTACGGAATGCCTACAATTATCATCTCAATGAGATCTTCTACACGGTAAGTACACACAACCACTTTAATGCTGTATTTGGGAGACCAGCAAGATTTATTTTTTTATCTATATGTTATATGAAATCACTGAAATTGAAGGTAAAAGCAGCAGTGGATGTGATGTCTATCTGTTATTTAATTAAGCATTTTATTTTTAGCGAGAGATCAATTTTTTTCCTTCAAGTCCATTTAAAGTAGCTGTGGTAGTTGTGTTATATTTAAAGCTTATCAAACATAACGGTTTGGCAATCAATTGCATGTTTTAACAACACACACTGAAAAGCTACGTAATATTATATATTTAATACACATATATATACGTAATATTACATATATCAATGAAACGCGATCTCTAATTGGACTTTCGGGTAATTGCTACACAAATAAATAGCTATACGTAGGTTACCTTTCGGAATTCGGTAACTCTAGTACTGCAGTCTGACAACTCACAACTTTATCGTAATGTTTGGCATTTCCGAAGTTATACATATTCAGTACGTTCTGACACATGAACGCTATTTAAGTTGTTGACAGTAACTTTAAATATTCATCTCGGTAAAAAAATTTAATTGCGAAAATTTTCGAGCTATTATTTTTTACAACTTTCGCCGTGGATTATCCCAGCAATTGTGCATAGATTCACTTAATTAAATGTTTGGCGATGAAGCTCCATCTAGGAATAATGACTATCGACGGTATGGTGAATTCAATCGAACTCAAAGATCTCTCCAAGACGAATTTCGTGAAAGTAGTTCAAAATCAGTTAATAAAGTGGGAGAACCAAAGAGAATTGTTACAACGTAATATTGAGAGGGCGAATAACAGCGGTAAAAAAGTCAAACTACTCCCACAACGCCGAGTAGGGTTTTCTACCAAAGTCACTCCACCTTTGGCGATGTACATATGTATGAAAATAAACAAAGCTGCAAAATTAAATGACAGAATACTCTTTAACCACTAAAGCCACAGAGAAACTGAAAAACATTTTCTTAAAAACCAAAAATTTCGATGAAAGACACTAACCAAACCCCAACAGAGACTACTAGCTGTGGCAATGCTTCAAGTAAAAATAAACCCGCAACAATGGAGCGCCAGCTATGGTTGTGGCACATCAGAAATTTGATGTATTTAAGAAGTCATTGAGGCAAGTAAATTTTCCACGAAAATATGCTTGGCTTGAAGTTGATTTTACTAAATTAGCATACCCCATCGGCTGGGGGTTTCGCCCACAAATTAGCGTTTCACAAATGTCAAGAGACACAGGGCAACCACAGCCTCAACGTTGACGCGTTTAAGGAGAGAATTTGAGTGACTGGCAGACAGAGATACACACAAGCCGCATTAGCAAGCGGAGCAAATTGAATTCAGCTGAGATAACGTCTGCGCTCGTGGGAGTAACGTAATTTCGATATTCATATTTCAAATTCAAGGAAAACAGTACACAAAATAGCATAAATTCTGACACAGCATGTGAAACTGTAAATCATACATGATGATGGAAAAGAAGAGTAAGGCATAGCCTAAAGAAAGGGCGGGAAAGCGTATACAAAGCATTTGCAGTTAACTCGGTTTCCTCCTCAATAATTTTAATGCTTGAGAAGTGAAACAAAACTTCTTCTAGCAACAATGTACAGCATCTGAATACACTCCTACGGTTCGTGTATACCCAAAATTTTTATAAAATAAAACACCGTCCTTTAATTAGAATGCAACCCAGTAAGCTGAAAATTTGTATATCCGGTCGGAACCAGACAACAACACGTGATATTTGGTGAACGCAAACATTGATTAAAAATAAGAACTTTAAACGCGACGCTGTCGTCAGCCGGATATAAAGTAACTCGCGGGGTTTTCAAGCAAACGTAATTTAGTGAGTGCCGCGGCTTTTCTGTACCGGTACATCTTTTCCACTTTTACTTTTTCTTATTTTCTTGTGATCGCTCTAATTTAGCGCTTATTCAAACAATTCCATGCCGAGCAGAATAAAAATGCGTTGGCTTTAATTAAAAGGAAATTTGTCGGAAATCAGCGCAGAGTAGAAGCTACGCCTGGATCGTACCGCACAATCAATGTTACCCAAAATTCGCGGCGAAAAGAGTAAAACGAGGGAAACCATGAAATGGTTCGGTAATTTAACCAATTATAGCAGCTGAAGAAGGAAAGCCGTCGAAGCATAATTGCAAAATCAATATGCCCTTTGCCAATACACGCAGTCGCACACATGCGCACTAAAAAATTAATTTGTTTCGATGAAGGGTGATATGAAATTTCGCGGGAAAAAAGATATATTGATTAAATTTAAGAGGTAAGCATACTGTAGATATTTACCTCAAATGCATCGACGGTTGAAGTTTTTTTTTTTTTAATTAAAAGCTTAAATTGATAGTCTTGAGAGGCGAGGTGCATCCTGCTTGAATCCCCTCTGTCGTCTCAAAATACTTGCCTTTCGTCTTTTTAGACGAAGAAACAAAAAAAGTCCGGGGCCGCCACATCTTTTCTGTAGGGCAGCTGCGGAAGCGTTGGAATGCCGTCATTGGTTAGGTAGCTGTTCACAAGAAAGGCGGTGTGAGCCGTGGCGTTGTCGTGGTGCAACTTCCAATCGGCTGCGATGTCTTGTCGGACCCGATTGACGTTCGTTTGAGTCTCTTGAGGACTTCCATGTAAAACTTGGCGTTGACGGTTTGTCGAGGAGGAACAAATTCATGGTGGACGGACGTCAAAAAAGATAATGAGCATCGTTTTCACTTTGGATTTGCTCATTCTACCCTTTTTTGAGCGAGGAGACGCCGGCGTGTGCTGCTCGGAAGATTGCCTCTTTGCCTCGGGATCATACTCAAAGATCCATGACCTGCTTGATCATTATAAGCGTCTCTGTTGCAGATTTACCGATTTTCACACAGAGTTTAAACGCGTACCTTTGCTCTAACGAACTCTGCATTTTGGGCTTGCACCACTCCAGGCGCTCGGAGACAACTGACCAGCCGCTCGTTCGTTAGCTAGGAACGCCCTCTACCGAATCCAGTCGGTGCGCGCACGCTCCGAAGTACAGTCGCGGCGGAAGAAAATCAGACCTATTACTTTCCGGACCAACCCTGTTTATATTTTTTATAGAGATTTTATAGCAAACAACTACATCTCCGATCTTTCTCGCTTCTCCACTGTTAGGAGCTTGACACTCTCACCCACTAAAATCCCAGCGACCCCATCCGCTTACTGGACGAAGGAGTACAGATGGCGTTAAAATTCCGATTGTCGACAGCCCTAAGATTATAGGTGTTACACTCGAGAGCCTACACTCCTTCGCTCAGCATACGACCTCTGTTACTGCCAAAGTACAGAGCCGCAGCTAAATCCGCAAATCGCTAACTTGCAGCTCATGAGGAAAAGCCAAAGAAACTTTGGTGGCAACATACCCGTTGGTCATTAACTGTGCTCCACCGATATGGTCGCCAGATGTAGTAAAACGAAGATAAGAAAGCTTCAGACTTGAAGAAAGCCCCAGACGTCCGAATGTTTACAAGATGCCTCTTGATGTCTCCCGTTGAACATTTACATGACGATGCCCATATGCTTCCAGTCAAGGAACATAATGAGCTCCACTCCAGGCAGTTACTGCTGGGATGTTTTCGCAAAAATCATCCCTGCAGTCATCTGCTTGAAACGGAGCCCCCTCCTGAGTACATCAAGTGGTTTTTTCTACATTACGTTGACGACATCAAACAGTACGCCAACCACACTTCGGACACAACAAACATGCACTGACCACCATTCACAGTAGAGCCATCAACACGTTCACCGACTCACTTTCAGTGAATGGCATACTTGGAGTCAAACCAACACCCATTGCAAACGACAAGCTCCTGTTGTCGCGAAAATCTAAAGAGATCTTTGCGCTACTTCTTTCTGATTACTGTAACAGGGTAAGCTTCTACTTATCCGGAATCGACCACGACATACCAAATATGATATATCTTCAGCCCACAATGAGTTCCCGTATGACTTTAATTACTCCTTTGCATGCCTTGCGAACCCAACTCACCTAATACATGCGGGAGGGAAACCACTGCAAACCATTTTTGACCCTTTCGCAGCAGAATGGAGAATTTTTACTTTTGCTTAGGTGGTTTTACTTGGGTACATACATAAAAAAACATATATAAAAGAGGCGGAGTTTTCCTGCAGCCTAAGTTAGGTGATGAAAGTTATGAAATGTTTGCTTCTTAAATACAAGAAAAAACTTTTTATACAACATTGAATGATATCATTGGAAATTGTTAAAAATAAAGTATCAACAAACAATTGAAAATAAATACTTTGAAGATTACCTAAAATCATTTAAAATTGGAGCTTCAGAGGAACTCGCTACTCATATTCATATGGAGAAGTTTTCGCTCAAGCCTCTTCCTTACGCAAACACTTTAAAAAATGGGTAAGCAAATACCTTTCAAAGAAAAAAGTTAGCAATTTATAATTTTATAAAAAAATGTAATTTGACCTTCCAATTCGACGTTGCGTATAAGGAAGCCGACCTTTGCAAACTTTTCTTTATGCACTGCTGGCAAGCGTTCAGTCATAACGGAAACGTCGCTCATTCAAAGTGAATGTTAATCATAGAAATTAACCATCCAACCGCCAGACGTTCACTTCCGCAGGTCTTGCCGCCGCCTAATGAAGTTTTAATGGCGGTGCGTGCAGCTCACTAAAAGGCCGCGGTTAGCCAGTTGTAGTTGTCTTTAATCCAAGCAGCTTTATGGCGCAGTTTTTATTTAACCTAACTCACAAATAAAAAGACACAAAAAATTAAGGGATTATTCACAAAAAAGAAAGTTATTGCAGCAATTGAGAGCAAAATGAACTGCATACTTAAACTAAGCGAAATTGGGCTTTTGAGGCAAACTTCTTACATTGCGCGTAATTGTTTTAAATGCTAGAAAGTAAGCCGCTAAGTGTTTTCTACTTACGCTTGAACGCAACGAATAGCAGCAAGCTTTAAAAGTTGTTGCTAAATTTCGTTTAACGCGTTAGGGAAGAATATTAGACAGAATGAAATTGTTTTTCATTATTTTCACTACAATCGCTAGTTTGCTGGAGAGTTTCGACATCATATTCAGAAACTCCAAATTCTGTCAGCGAACTGTTACGAATAGAAACACATTGCGTGTCGTTTTAACACGAGCCTTTTGCATTTACTCGTCAGCCACTTTCCTACAAAAAACCGGTTTGGGCGACAAAAGTCGTCGTGTATGAACCGGTACTTTTACAACGGTCAATTTCACGCACTCTTAAAATGAACAAAGGAATCACAATAAAAGCCATCAAAGAAATAAAAAAACAAAAACCTTTCCACATAATTGAAAAAGATACGAAGGTTTTATATGCACATAAAAGAACTTTTATAGGTAGATAACATCAACGGCATCTATTCAATAAAAGCTAAGTGAATAGCTCAATATTAGGACATTAAATTAAAAACTTTTTATTTTATAGTATTTTTAGCAAAAAAAAAAAAATAAGAAATTTAAATTTATGTAGTAAGGAATGCTACGCTGGCTACAAGTTCTAGCTCGGTCTCCTATGTCTTCTTACCTGCACGTTCTGCATAAGCCATCGTTACTAATACCTAGCCGGCGCGCATGTGATGCCGGTAAATTGTGATTTGTGAGGTCACATGCAATAACCGTCCTGGAGTTCTTTCGAGACCATGCATGTGTTCCTTCGAAGCCCTTGAGAATGATCTAAGCGATCCAGCATGTTCTTAAGGCATTCCATCTCGGAAATTTCATTATGCAGCGCTTTTAGTGTTTTGCGTATTTCCTATACTGGTACGGTAGCTAGACGGAGTCACTTTTGCAATCTCGTCAGCTGTAACGTTTACTGGAATGCTGTTGTGACCTAGAATCTAATATACATATATAAGAAGACACTTTCTGGCAGTTTCAACATCTACTGTCCCTCCTTTTACGGACAATCTTTGACGTAATATACGTATGATGTGACATTATAGTTTTAATTTCCATCTAGCTCAGCGCAATAGATATCGGCGTCCTCCCCATGAACCATTTTTGATCCATATGTGTAGATGCTGCAAGTTCCGCTGGCAGGTCGAACGCTTCTCCGCCAACCAACTTCTGTTAATGTGGCTTGGAACCTTCTCTCCAGATAAAGCGTGAGGGGAGGTCTTTTATCAACCGGCCCTCAACCTATTGAGCTGTGTCCAAAGGAAGAAGGTTCTCTTCTTCAATCAAGGGTGAAGTATTTTGGGTATTATCCATCTTATTAGGAAGCTTCTATGCCAAAACATAGAGGAGAAAATGAGGAAGGTATCACCTTATAGAGTTTCCCTTCACCGAAAGTAAGGTATTGGCTCTGGTAGCCAAGCGGCTATACTGGCTTTAAGCTCGCTGACTGTGCGCTCAAAACTAGTCAAAGAATGCATTACCTCATGAGCATTAGCATCAAATTTCATCCATACTTTACTCTTATGCATGCCCAGTGGCAGTGGAAACGCCGAATACTACAAGGCTGATGCGCTTCCTCCAATTATCTGATTGTATTCGAGTCGGCTGTCTTCTTGCGTTCTGACATTGGACTTTGAACCTCCAGTGAGCTCAGCAGGTGCAGGACCGTGAGATTCTTCTGGCCCAGAGTAAACTGAAAAAAATCCTCTGAAATACTTACGCTTAACAACGCCAATATTATCATAATTATAGGTGGATCTGTCCTACAACCTAACTTAAACTAACCTACTTGGTATACTCCTTAATTGTTAACTCAACCCCGTTGATCTTCGGAGGTTTCCATGCCGGGTTCTGGTAACTCTTTGTATATAGTTGTATATCCGAAGTATAGAACGAACGAAAAATTAGCAACCTGTCGTAGACAAAGTAAAATAGTGTTAATTACGCACGTTTTCCTGCCGGGTAGGTGCCGCATACATAACGGCATGCATAATCGCGTGCATTTGCCAATCAGCAGCGACTAGTTGTGCACATCCGCGTATTAACCATCAAATGCCAGCTAAATGAGCACGCTATCAGTTTCCACGGGACACACAATGCTAAATCACCCTCCCCAATGCCCTAAGCCGATAATAAATTTTGAATATGATTTTTCTGTTTTGCTTGTTGTTTTCACAAATTAATGGTCAGACAGCACGTTATAAGCAGTCACCGCCGAGAGTACGTGTAGGTGCATGGGCATGTGTGCGTGATTGTGTCTATTTGTGTTTCTGAAAAACTGCTAATTTGCTGAATTTTCACAGCTTATTTGGTTTTTGCTCTACGCCCGCAGCCGCAAACCCCTCCGTCGGCGCGCTCCATGATTGAGCACAATGTTTTGACAACGTCCGCACATTTTGTTGTTTATCCATTGTTCATGTTACTGTTGTTGCAAGTGTATACATGATGAGCGTATTTGGAGCGTGAAGCGTTTGTCAGGTGGCCAGGGCTAATAGAAGGTGGCATAAATTAATTGTTGGTTCGCTGCTTCAATGATTTCGCAAACCCGTTCCGGTCGTGGAGCGAGGTACGAGTGCCCCTGCGGATTGCTTGCTATGCAGTCTACAACGAAAACGCTTGAATGAGTAATGTGTGCTCAAATATTGTGCATTTTGCACAACATAGATTTTGTTTGTTGTCGGTAGTACAACTGTACAACAACGTTTCGAACAGGTTTTAATGGAAAATGTACACAAAATAGCACAAAATAGGTGATTAATAGTGCCGGTGGTTGGACGTGATTGACAGTTTTGTAGCGGATAAACAAAGAAAACGGAACGGTATTGATAAATTGCTGTCCGAAGCAAATGTACAAAAAAAGTTTAAATCATCCGAAGCCCTTTTTAGGGATACAAATTTCTTTATTATTGCCATTATAAAAATGTTTCCTTTATTAACCACCTTTTTGTTGTTTCTGTTTTTGAACGTAGCCCTTTTGAATTTTCAAAACGCATTTTCATAAGCCAACATGGAAGACCTCAAATACTAACTTCATTAAGATGCAAAAGGATACTTGCTGAAGAGCTGAGCAAGGCCAATATAGTCAGTCCGAAACCATTTGACGTCGAACTTTGGCTTTTCGTTCCGGAGACAGCCAGGTAGTTTGGTGAATTTTCCTATGCTGGAACCTACTTGTAGTACTACAGAAAACCATATTTCGGGCCCCGGCGAAGTCGACCAAGCGATATGTTGAAGAACTTCGCTTTGATGCGGATTGTGGCTGGACGTTCACACACCGGGGTGAATGCCAGGACTCAGTGACGGAGTCTCACTCCCGAAACCATATCGACTTTGCGCTCCTTTATAGGGTCACTATAGTAAATTCCACAAGTACTTTCTCGTCTCAGTTCTTGTCCCAGCCTTTACTTTTACGAGGACATCAACCAGCCGATCTTTAATGCGTTTGTCGTAGTCATAATCAAAAGGATGGTCTCCGAGGCTGTTGCTTCTTTTTCATGGAGTGCGATTTTTACGTAGTGGGTCCTAAACCCAGAGCACAACCCCTTAGCTCGCCCTCAAACCAATATTCTTTGGCTTCCCAGAGTATACCTGGTCTAAGAGCGGAAGTCGAGAGCTGCTTAAGTCATATGTAAAACAATCATTCCATTCCACTCCTAAGTGAATGGCGCTCAGAGAACTTTCCTCACTTTCGGAAACTTCTACACATGATTCTAACCTCCCCTCATCCTCATTGTCAAATTTAAGCTTTCAAGACAACGGAATTAGATAAAATAAAACAGTATATGCAGTCACCTTCCAAAACGACGCCTCTAACAGTAACTATATATGGTTCTAAGTTTACCAGGTCCCTGAGCTTGGCCCTAGCTGTCGCTTCTCTAGTCGCATACCTTTGAGGACGGCATTGGTGTGAAGAACTCGATGGAGGAGAAAGACGATGAGCTTTTTCACGGATAAATCAAAGTGGGTGGCGTGGTTACTATCCATTTTGATAGTAGGGCAGCGGCTTTGGCCTTCAATTCGCTGACTGTGCGCTCAAGACGAATGAACGATTGTCTCGACTCATTATCTCAAGCATCGAGATCTTTTATGATTAAACTTGTCTGGGTGTTTAACCACAACGGTATTGCAAGAAACTCTAAGTCTATTGAGTTACTTAGAAAAGGTACTTCAGTCTCAATAACGGCGTAATGGGTACGGGTAGGAGCTTATTTTTCTTCTTGTGGTTCACTACAGCACTGATTGACTGGACTGTTGGGCCTCAGGCTAAATCAGCAAGCTTTGGTTAACCACCACCAGCTGAGCAGCCGCAAAGTCGAAGATGTATCTTAAGTTCAGGGCGTTTTTGTTAAAAGCTGAGAGCCAGCTATAGGAGTTACTTCGTTTGGCTTCATAAAGAACCGTACATAACAGTCTAAGTGTGATCCCCCGCCCTGCTGAGAAATTAGTCAATTTACGTAGTCTAACCTAACCTAATCAAGCTGTCGATGGAGCGAATCTAGAATAGGCGCAGCTTCTTCTAAGCGTAACCAAGAAGTCGTTGATAATAAATGCAAGAGTCTATTATGCATGCGTCGTGCCATAGTTTTGAGTATGTACGTATGTATGTATGCGTGTGCGTTACGTTGCGTTACGTGCGTGACAATAAATTAAAAAGAGTTCAGTTCATAAGCAACATAAGTTCGAGATAACGCCTGGGCAATATGCAGGAAACACATACACACGCCAGATATGTATGTAGTACGTCATAAATGTATGCATATGAGTGTATATGTGTGCGTTCAAATGCAGTAAATTGCTTGCTTGAAGGCTGCACTTCTATTTATGATTATCCATGTCCACGCTCCCATACAAACACATACGCTCGTACGCCCATAAACATGAAGGACAGATATTTTTATGCAGCAAAAACAACAACACAATAGCTTGTGCCGTTGAATTAGTGCGACAGTTGAAACATTATATTAAAACGCACTTTTCGTATTAAAACTGCAACCCACGTGCGTGCTCACGCTTACGCGTCCAACTTAAACACACCTATGTGTATACATACATACACGTATGTGTGTGTTTCTATAAATATTGGTCGCGCAAGCCCCAACGTAAATATAGAAGCGGTGTCCTTGCAGTTGCAACATACTAACGCATACGCGCATATACTATATACACACACATATATACAATATATACCTATATGTGCATATACATATATATGTACATATATATATGTATATATACATATGTGCATTATGCGTTGAACGCAGCAACTACTGACAGTCATTCAGTCGAGAGTAACACTTAACCTAAATACGGCACAGGCTTTGTGACAGACAGACACATCTGCAGCTGTATTTGTGCATGTTATGCTTGGCATAAGAAGAGCACGCACATAACGCTGCTCACGCACGCACCCACACACTGGTGTTTCGCATGCGGCACATTGCTTTGCGCACAGCCATTGTAGCCTGTAAGTGCAGCTGCTTACATATGAGCATATGTGTGGCTATATCCTCGGTGCTGTGAATACCCGCGCCCCTCTTTATATATACACCAACACATGCGCATCTGAAAAAAGTGCATATTTGTGCGCTAATTAGTGCGTAAATGCGCATAGCAAAAGCATTTTCTTCTTTTAAACTTCAAATTGAAATGTTTCTTTATGTTCTGATACATTTTTTATTCCCCTGGTTGTCATATTGAAACAACCCCCATCACAAAGTGGCGAAACTTCGAAAGCCATTTAAAAAAAAAAAAAAATTTAAGCCAATGCCTTTACGATTAATACACTCTTGCCTGTATTTCGTCTACTCCACAGATCGTTAATGAGTACACCGACTGGGATCGTACGTCGCAGCACCCGATTAACACACGCGACACCGCTGTGGCAGCGCTGTCGGATGCGCAATTCGTAGCGCCCATCATACGCACCGGTGACCAATTGGCCGCCAATTCGCCGCCACCCATATCGAGCAGCAGCAGCAGCACAGGTGGCGGCATGTCTTCCGCATCAACCGCTGCGGGTGCACAATCGGGACGTTGTTACTTTTACGTTTTCGACTACCAAACGAAGGACGGTGATTATCCGCAACGCATGGGCACGGTGCATGGCGAGGACTTGCCGTATATATTTGGTGCGCCGCTCGTGGATGGCTTTAGCCATTTTCCACAGAACTATACGAAGTCCGAGATAGCGCTGTCCGAAGCGGTGATAATATTTTGGACAAATTTCGCTAGAACGGGGTAAGTAAATAAAAGCTGCCATTGCGCTTGTTATTGTTATTTAGCCATAAATATAGTTGGTACATGCAGTTTATTTGTAGAGAAATGTTTAGCATTAGGGCAGTCGAATTTAATATATACCTATGTATATATATTTTATTAACGATTTTTGTTTTTTTTTAAGTATTAAGTTACTTGCAAAGATACTTATATGTGCGCCCGAAGATTTTTCATAAAATTTTACTTTGCTCAGCCAAACTCAATTATGAAGGGTGTATTTTTTAGACATGTGATTTTCAAGAAGAAATAAAATTCGTAAATTTATTGCTATGACCAATAACTTAGCGTTATTATAAAGAAAAGGGTTTGCCAATATATTCTAAAAATGATGTTTTTCAATAAATTGGGTTGTTCGTTCACTTTGTGCCATGTAACGCAGTCTTGTTGAAACCAAAGGTCGCCCACGTAAACATCCTCCAATTCAGGGATGAAAAAGTCATTATTTATAGCTGTATAGTCTTCCCAATTGACTGTAAAATTATGGCCAAAAGAAGACCGTTTTTTTAATATTTTTTATAATGTGGACCAATAGATCACACTAAACAGCTTCAATACAGTAACTTTTTGTTACATCTTCAAGATGTCAGAAAATGACTTGCGGATTATCATCGCTCCAAATGCGATAATTTTGTTTATTAACTTAGCCATTCAACCAAAAGTGAGCTTCATCGCTGAACCAAATTTTCTTGTAAACAGATCAATTCTAAAGTACCTGGCCTATCATAGTAAAACAGATTTTTTTTTCTTATTCAACATAATTCCCTTCACGGCTGATACACTGATTACAGCGAGCCTCCTACTTTTCGATACCATTTTTGTAGTACGATTTGTTCTTTGCTTCCAAATAAACCTTAGTTTCGGCAATCACTTCCTCATTCGATGAAATTTCGTCCCAACGAGCATTCCTTTGAGATCTGCGAACAGCAATTAGCCACTGAGGACCAGATCTGCAGAGTGCGGTAGATGCGGAAGCATGTCGAAGCCCAATTCACGAATTTTGTCATTGTTTTCACTGATGCGTGACACTGTGCATTGTCTTGGTTCTTTTTCTTCAAATCCGGTCATTTTTCACTTCGCACTTTTGTCCTTTAAATGGTCCAATAACGCCATGTAATTGTCAATGTTGTTGGTCCTTCCTTTTCAAAGTAGTCAGTAAAACTTATACCATACTCATCTTAATATATAGGCGTCATAACCAAGCCACTTGATGTAGCCATGTTTCATCCTTTGCCATAATCGACGCAAAACTCCGAGTTCACACGACACCCTAAATATTCATTCACAACATATCCAACATATTCCTTTGATATCTTCACAGTCTTAGCTGTCTCGAAAAACTTGACTTTACTATAATC
Source organism: Bactrocera neohumeralis (assembly GCF_024586455.1). NCBI lineage: Eukaryota > Metazoa > Arthropoda > Insecta > Diptera > Tephritidae > Bactrocera > Bactrocera neohumeralis. The sequence continues at coordinate 5,248,565 of NC_065919.1, forward strand.
CGAAATTAGTTTGGGGCGTTCACTGCGTTCACCGTCTTCGGTGCTCATCTTAAAATCGCAATCAATGTTCATCTTTTTTTGAACCGCCTCACCAAATGCAATTGATGGTCGTTCGGCATCAATTCTTGCATGAACTGGATTTTGTAAGCCCTCGAGTCAGAATCCTTCCACAAAATTTGCATAAGTTCCCTAAAGTGCTTGGGCATAGCGCCAATTGTTGCGAGCGATGGTGGATGAAATCATTCGGGTCTTCTTGGATACGCTGCTCTACAGTAACGATAGCATTTCCGAAAAGCCCATTAACCACTAGAGAAAAAGTATTGTGAAACCGATCCATTGTTGCCCGTGGTTACCGACTCTACTGGTCAATTATCTTGACCGAATGGAGGTCAATCGAATTTATTATACCCTGAACAGGATATATTAAGTTTGTCACGATGTTTGTAACACCCAGAAAGAAGCGTCGGAGACCCTATAAAGTATATATATAAATGATCAGTATGTTGAGCTGAGTCGATTTAACCATGTCCGTATGTCTGTCTGTCCGTCCGTCCTTCTGTATATATACGGACTAGTCCCTCAGTTTTTAAGATATCCTTTTGAAATTTTGCAAGCGTCATTTTCTCTTCAAGAAGCTGCTTATTTGTCGGAACGGCCGATATCGGACCACTATAACATATAGCTGCCATATAAACTGAACGATCAAGTTCTTGTATGGAAAACTTTCACATTTGACAATGTATCTTCACCAAATTTGGTATAGATTATTTTCTTAGGCAACAATGTAATCTCCGAAAAAATTGTTCAGATCGGATTACTAAGCACATAGCTTCCATACAAACTGAACACATAGTTACTAAAAGAAATGCACCTGTGAAGGGCATATTAGCTTCGGTGCAGCCGAATTTAACGTTTTTTCTTGTTTTGGTAATAAATTTGCACACATTGCTGACGTTATACCGGAGTATGAAATGGCAACCAAGCAAAATAAATACAAATACCTCAAAAAAAGTATTGTCATTGAAAATCACACGTCTAAAAAAACATCCGTTATAACTGAAAGTGTATCCAATTCACACACAATTTTTGGTGTTAACTATGGCATTCAACGAAAAAATACTGCCAGCTGATCGATATATGCCGCAAAATTCAACTTTGGTCTGCTTTGTACATCGGGCCAATGCGACTAAAAAATTCTCGTTTTTCCATCTCTCACCCCAAACTGTTTTTTGCCGAACTCGCCAGCATCGACACGTGTCATAAATAAATAACGGAACATTTAGTAAAATTAATCCAAATTAAAGCTAAAAAAAATTTTGTTGTCAAAGAAAGGTCTCAAAGCGAGTTGTATGTTGGTAGCCCGCGTTCACACACATATACAGAAAAGTGCCTCAATAAAATATATTATTTTTCGCTTAGTTTTTATTTATGGAATTTTCATTTTTAATTTCAAGCTTTATGTTTTTGCGCATCACGATAAAGTGTAGAGTATTTAACATCAAGTGTCTTTAGTACATTATGACTGTTGGATTTTCATTTACTCCGCTTCGTTCGCCCAGAATGCCATTCCAGCACTTGTCTAGCGAGTACAAAGAGCTTTAACACACATTTACAATACTTTTAGCACAATTACTGCAACCCTGTAGGGAATAGGAACGTTTTACAAACTCAACTCAAACGCACTAGTCGTGGGCTAGTTGGTGTTTTATTGTTTTTTTTCACTTACGAATGAATTTTTTATAAACAAATGGAATATTTTTACAAATTACGCCACAACTTTTTGATATTAACCGACTAAAGGCGAATTTCACTAGTTTCCCATAACTGCGAACAGCTTTTGTTTCTCGTGTACAGCTTCCCATACTATCATCATATGCGCGGACATTCTATTGCCCGCTAAAGACCGATTGTTGTTAGAGAAACTTCTACTGCAAACTTTCGAATTTTCCTACTGGAATCGTAGCCATTGATTTTTCGCGCCTAGCGCATCCGTTCGAAGCGTTAAAGTTCCTGCAGGGTAGCTACTCTCTGCATGCGCCCACACTAATGCTGCAATAGAGTTTTCATGTTTGCGTCGCATGCCCACATAACCGACAAGGGCGATATTGTTCAGCGCCCTTTTCAAATTTATGTGTTTACACATACATAGCTACATATGTGTCTATGTATGCATGGGTGTGTGTATAAACGTTTTATGTAGAGAGTGTTGAAGTGCACTGTTAATGTTCGTCACTTTGGATTTCCAACACTTTTCTGCCGTTTAAACAGAAAAGCTGTGTTGAAAAGCCGGCATTCATTTGAAGAAGATGCAGAGTGATAAAATATACGGCAGTGATGTATCTCAATTAAGTTAACAAAGGAATTACAAATAATACAGTAGCCTTCCAAATATCTGCAAATGATAGAAGGTTAAAAATCATAAGCAAGATGATCAGAGCACTCTAAGATTTCTATTTTGTTTTGAGTTGTCGGTGTGAAGTAAAAATTTACACTTTATGCTCGCTGTTAATATCGAATGGGACCCCTTGTGCCTGTGGACTATGCGAAAATACATGCACAATAGTATTGTTCAAAGTATTGTCCAACTGAAGCGCTATTTTTCCAATTCTGACAATTTGTGGATTTTATGGCAAAAGCTCATAGCTGGTTTGGCGGCCAAGAATGAATCAAGCCAATTTTTGTTACCCACTTCTGATGTGAACCATATACCAGTGTTCCGTCTCAACTGGAACAAATAGTTGTCAGCAGAGAGGAGCAAGGTCTGAACTACGAACTTAGAAAAGTCCGAGTTCTGATGTCATCAAATAAAGAGCGCTACCTTGACATCATGGATATTCGGACGTGCCGTTGATTTGGCTGCTTGGTCAGGTTTTACATATGATTTTTATACTCTTGCAACATGTTGTTACAAAGTATAACAGTTTTATTCGCCTAACGGTTGTACATATCACCTAAAACTAAGCGAAAAAGACATACGGTTATATATATATTCTTCTTTACTGGCGTAGATATACATATATATGTATAAATGATAAGGGTGACGAAAAAAATTTAAATTCGGGTAACTGTCTGTCTGTCTGTCTGTCCGTCTGGACAAGCTATAACTTGAGTAAAAATTGAGATATCTTGATGAGACTTGTAGTGCGCGTTGCATTACTATTTGGATTGCAGTAACAGGGGTCACCTGTGGGGAAAAAACTTTGAAAAAGTGGGCGTGGTCGCGTCCTCTAATAAGTACATATCTCCTGAACCCCTAAAGCTATAACAACCAAATTTGCTGAGCACAAATACTGTAAGAACTCCTATAGACAGTGTGAAAATGGATGAGATTGTAAGATGACTCCTTTTACTCCCCATATAACGGTACTGTATAAAATTACTAAAACCGAATAAATCAATAACTCAATTACAGACATTAAATTTTTCTTTCGAGATGTTATGGGAGGGCTTTATGCGAACCGGTGTAAAAATTGGACGACGGGCGTGGCACCGCCCACTTTTTGGTGAAATGCCATATCTCGCGACCCGACCGACAGACCGATTTCGACTAAATTTAGTAAGTACCATTCTTCTCGTATTTCCAGGTCACAGTGAAAAATTAGCGAAATCGGACTATAACCACGCCTACTTCCCATACAGCTCAAATTTAAATTCCATTTGCTTATTTCACATTTCATATAACGGCGTAAAATTTTTGCGCTAAGAATTCCCTGAAAGTATGCCACTTTATGACCAAAAATTTCCCTAATCCAACCAAAACTGTTCAAGCCCCTAGGTACCGAATATGTGGAGCCCAGCATCAATAGTTGACTTTTGACCGAAAATATCGGTCGCAACGTCTGAGCTATATAATTGAAATTCAGACAAAATCCTTTTCTGATAATAATATCTCTGTGTATCCAAAGTGGGTTGAATCGGGTCAATACTTCCTTTAGCCCCCATATACCTAATATAAAGATTTTCGAACTTCCTGGTGACTTTATTCTGCATATATCGGCCAATATTTGAGTTGTCTCAATGAAATTACAGACTATGTTTTGCTCATAACAGTATATCTTTGTGCCTAAAATAGATGCAAACACACTAAAACTTTACCTAACCCTCATATAACAAATATCAGAATCTTCGAACATGCGACGACTTCACTCCATTTGAAAAGCGGTTGTATGTGAGATACCTTAATGAAACCCATGGAACATTTTTTAGAACTTCCTGAAATAAATAGGCACAAAGTTGTACATATTTGAATGAAAAAATTTATTTTTGTTTACGCTTCAAATGACATAGGTACTCGTATACTGAAAAAATCGCATAAGTAGCATTTCCATTGACTGTTCTGAATACTGGAACAAAAATATATAATAAACAAGTTACACCATCTTTTGGCAAACCGCCTGCATAGTTATAGACCCAATATATTTTTCTGCAATTCGATTTCATTTACATCTTCATATAACCCCCACTTTTTTCCTTCCAGCAATCCCAATGAGCATCATCGCCAAGACTCCGTGCTACCCGCCTCCAAGGAGCGGAATCGCTTCCGCAGCACCATTTGGGAAAATTATGATCCACTGCACCAAAAGTATCTCGAAATCGGTAAGTTGCCATCACTGTATGAGATAAATTAGCTAATTTTTATCAATAAAGTCATACTCATGGCAGTTGTTAACTGAAAGAAACTTTTTATTAGCTTCTATCTCTCCTCTGCGTAAGCTTATAAGAATACAATTTATGTAGGTCTAAAATACGTCTTCTGCATTTAGTTTCATTAGCACTCATATGCCATATTTTATAGAATATAGCTCCACTCAATGAAAAGTAATTTTGCTCACAGCAGCTACATCATTTCCGGTCATTTATTGGGTAATTGTGTTAATCATCGAACTATGGGCGCCGCAATCGCAACAAATCGCCATTAAATGTATTTACATTAATGTATTCACTAACACTCTCTCCCGGCACATGCGTATTGATATGCCTAGGAAAGTGTGCAGTTAATTACAGTTATTCACACTTTGTAACAGCCGCTTCCTCAGCTGCTTCCGCAGCTACTTCTCTTACTCCGAACGGCCACGCCTCTTGTGGTGAGGCGTACTTGTAGGTGTTATTAGCGGCTGCAAATTGCTTCACTGCTGTGTCACATTCTTTATTTATTTACTTGCTTTATAGGTATATATGTGCTTAAGTTTCCTTTATTGCTTATTTTGCTGTCGAAATTGATAAACGAATTCTCCTGTTCGTCATTGCGGGCATTACAAAAAACAAAGTAACAATGCTTACTTATAATTTGATCAGTCATCAATATACCTGCATAAATGCAGTATCTATACCCATCCCAACATGACGTGCTTCTTGCTTAGACCTAATGAATCCACAGCGGTACCCCGCCAGGCCGGCACCATAAAGCGACATCAGCAAAAGCAGCTACAGAGTCGAATTACTAAGAATGTTATAAGGTCTATTGCTGGGATTAAGCGCGTAAAAAGATCAGCAAGTGTGCTGTTTCAGACCAAATGTGCTGTTGCCACTCTGCTGTACTAGCATTTGTCAAAACTTTCGACGAGAGCGAAACTCCAACCTTTGTTTTTGGGTGGCAATAGCCAAGTGATGCACAATAATTGATATATTTGACAGAAATATTTATAATGGTGTGTGGAACCGAAAGGTTTTGAAATGCATAAAATGACAAGTGACTTGATGACATGACACACAAACGACGTTTGATGAGTTCTCAAGAATTGAACATATGTACATACATAAATTTTATTCCCACAACAAGCACAAATGGCAAGCAAGCGGAATTCAAAGCACATAGTAACAGAAGAATATACATAAGAAGAGGTCAATTGAAAAGTTCCCGGCTGAGACATAAATAGCGATATTAGAATTAAATGCTTAGGATTTTAACCTTCTCTAAACTTCAAACGGTGCGTACATAAATTTGACAGCTATAGGATAATTAGTTTCTGAATGATATCATTTTGTCTTTACTTCACTCTCTTCGACATTAGATATTTCGATATCGAAGTTTCTTCTCCAAGTTAGAGTAGGTCAGTCTTTTCGTCGACTGTCTTATGGATTCCAGTAGATAGCGTTCCGTCTGATTTTATCTGGATACGGTCGCAGCCACATATTCTTTTGAGAATTTCGAGCAACAATGATGTTTGATTAGAATGCTAGATACGGTGACAAGCCAGAAAATGTTTCAAATAAAGCTTGCTTGGCCTTTTTATATGGTTGGCGATGGCTTCTACTTATTTCATTTAAAATTTAAAAATTTTATGGCATAAGATAGAACAACAACAACATTTTAACAGCTGCAGCTATAAATAAATCATAATTATTCGCATACAAATTCACGACTTACGCGTAAAAATCACAGTAAACCACATAACAAAAACAACAACAATAGCAAATTCGAAATAAGTGGAGAGAGTAAATAGACAAAACGATGCGAAAAACTGGCAGCAACAAAACGGAAATACATATGATGCATTATTAATTTCGCCTTATCTCACCTTCTCAGCGAAATTTACCAACGCACACCCATACACACACATGCAGAGCCAATTGATTTACGCACAGCGAGCACAGACAAGATTTGTTACATCAACTTCTCGCTCATATGCTGCTCGACGAAGTACTCACACGGCAACTGTGGAGATTTCCCTAATTACGTATACGCCATGACATGCACGCTTGCTGGTAGGCTGCTTTGATGCTTGCCATTTGTTACGTAACGGTTGACAACTGCTGAAAGGCCCCTCACACTTCTGCGAAAGCGAAGTGTGTAGCATAATCACGCATACTGCCCATATAACGGTTATGTGGAAAACTACTAAAAGTGCGATAAATCAATAACTAAATGCGCCACAAGCATTAAATTTCTGAAATAAGCAGGAAAAGACAAACTTTATAGAATCAGGTGTAAAAATTCAACTCTTCAGGGGAAATTGGGTGTAATATATTTTTAGAAATACATATGCTGGACTCTCAGCTGGATTTCTTTGCGGTAAATTTGGGTGATGTGAGTGACGGACAAGGCGAGAGGTTTTCTTAGGATATTTCCTTAATAGAGAAGTGACATCAAGGGACATGGAGCACATGATTGCTAGAGACTATTATTGGAGACTTGAAGAAGATCTTCCAGAAGCCAAGTATTCTTGAGAGTCATAAATATTTTCTGTTTTAAGCAATAATTTCTCTAAATATACCAGCTGCTGTCTTTGTTTTTTAAGAAAAAATAAGTTTTGATGTAGTAAGAAAAGCTGACGGTCAATTTTTTTATTAACATATTATTGTTTAATGGCCCTAGTACATTCAAAGCTTGACATGAGTTTTCAATTTAAAGAGTTTCATACTCAAAGAAGTTAAACTTTTGTTAACCAGTGTTATCGGTTAGCTATCGGTTAGCTGCCGTGCCTCCTCAAAACACCAGTCTATTATGTTGCAACAGAATTTAGCAAATTCCGCTTCAAATCCACTGGTGGGCATACACAGCTGAATGATCGTATAAACAACGATTAAAGCAGAGTTTTACTACAGAAACACTTTTCCGATCAATATCCCGACGCAGTCACATAGCGAGCCACTATGTCATTGTGGTGAGAATAAACGGCTATTTTCGCTGCAAAACTCACAGGTAAACAGTTGTGCTCTCCAGCTGTTTTGAGGTTACTAGTACATGCCAACAGTCAAGGTATAGTGCATGCTGTGTCAAAGGAAAATGTAGGCAACTCTACACACACGCAGCCACATATACGTACCAAGTAAATGCGGCTAACCCCTTTGGGTATAGAAATCAAAACTGCGGCTCTGAGTTGGGCTGCATATAAAGCTGGATTGCGGCGGAGCGAGTGGTGCGCCGCAAACAGTTGCCGTAACGGCAACCGCGCTAGAGGCTGGTAGGCCGTGTAGCATGAGCGCTGTCACGCTTAAACGCCACAAAAACATGAGTTACATATCCATTCGCAATACGAAAATATTCAAATTTGTACACATTTGCGCCAAGCATATGCCACTTGGGATTAAATTTGCTGCGTGATACGATAAGCCGTAAAGCAGATGTGCCAGTGACGTGCCTAACCCCCTGTACTGTAGTCAGCAACACACATTTCATGGCACCCGTGCTGCCTCATCTCGAAACTCCCGCGATAATCTCTCCTTTTTGGTCTTGTATGTGTGCTTGCCTCCTCATCGCATTTCACGGTGCGTCACGCCAACGCCGAAACGAACTTTTAAAATTAAGCAATAAAAGTTTTAACTCAAAGTTGGCGCACACGCACACACACACACACCCATAGGCACATATACACACATGAAAATATGCAAATGCACGCTACCGGCAACTTATTGCTTTAAAACTGGCGAAAGTTGCGGGCGGAAGCCGCGTAGCAACAAGAAAAAGTGTGAGAAATTAAAAGATGCGGAGCTTGTGTTACTGTTCGAAATGATATGCGCATAAATGTTGATAAATTCGAATATTCCAGCGCGAAATATCTGTAGGTATTAAACACGGACATATGCTTGTGCAAATTGTAGCCCCCTCCTGCTCACCGCACAGGTGCAAATGTGTTGGTTTTATCATGTAGAGCATGTCGTGGCATTATCTCGAACTCACGATAAAAAAGGTGTAATAACACTTGGCTTCCGGCTTTAGATTAGCAGTTAACATATGACACTCACAAACTTACTTTGTACCTGCTAATGCGCCTCTGATGGAACTAAACAGATGAGTGAAGAGCGCAAAGTTCGCATGTTTCACATTTTCGTTTATTTTATTACAAACTGTTGTTTAAAAGTAATTTTTGTCTTATCTGTTTTGCAATACTTTTTATCCAGATCGAAACTTTTTCGATGAACAACACGCACACACGATAATTTCAAATCTCAAAATGGTATTAATTGTGCTTAAAAACATTCAATCACATGTGTATGTGTACTGAAACCAAGATTTTCGGACGTAGAGCATTAGTCAAGGCATGACCCATCTTGCAATATTCGGTTTGCTTCTGGGCTAACGCTAGCAAATACTGAAACCAAGACTTTCAGGGATAAAGCATCAGTCAAGACATGACCCATCGTGCAAATCCAAAATCCATTGAATTTCAGAACTTTTGCAACTTTGAAATTCGTCGAAAAATTGTATACCGTTTTCTACCTAATTCCTAAAACACTTATTTTCCGAAGATTTTAAGTACATATATGCATATATACTTTTAGAAATTTCACTGCGATGTCATTTCCAGCAGTTTCTCGCTTAAGCGACTACATAGCTGATCTCGAGAGTGCAACCATTTACATCTCTATCTACAAAACGATTACTCGTATCAACTTGAGCACTTAGAACAATATTCTAGAGATGTTACAAGATTAAAAAACGCAATACAAAAGATCGCTTTGTTGTAGCAGTGAACCCATGTACTCCACCTGTTAAATTGTTTGCTCACACCGGCATATAGCATCTCATCACATTTAACACGGGCTGACAAGGTGAACTACATTTTTACGTAATTCGAAACAATGCTTTATTATCGTTTTTGATGACTCCTCTTTTTGAGCCAATACAAGCATGCCAATGCTTAATCCAATTTTTCATACACTTATTACAAGGCTCGGCGAGGATGCTCTTCAGTGCTTTCAGCGAATTTTCTTTTTCCGTTGTTGGCTCAGTTTTGTAGCGCCATTCGCTAGATTATTAAATAATTTCAACGTGATATTGGTAAACCCACATCTTGTCAACCTTAATGATGTGTTTGACGTATATAAAGTTCTCAGCTATGCTGTCAAGCATCTCTTTTACGACCTCTGTCGACAACATTTTTGTAAATGCAGGTTTTTTGCTAATAGTACAGTTTTTACGCGCATCATACTCAAAATATTCATCAAAATATGTTGAATTGATACATAAGAGGTGTTGAAATCATCCGTTATCTCTCTGTTGCCTATACAATGATATTCAAACAGCGTTTCTTTAACTCTTTCGATGTCGTCTCACATGAGCGGCAAGTCCTTTCGCTAGCTGGTTGGAAATAAGTATTGCCATACTTTTTAAATATTATTGCATGATTTCTTTCCAGCAAGGGTTAGTGTACGCTTTTGTGTACCCAAGTTTATTTCAACTCTTTACAGCGAGACCTAAGCGCCAGCATTGAATCTACACTACATGCTACTCCATATCTACGCACACACCTTCTAACCCATTATTATTTTACACAAACTCATGCACTTTCCAATATTAAGTTATAACACTGAAGGGAGAAAAGTGTATGTCGCCGAGTTCAATGTCAAGTTCATTTTTCTTTGTCAACCGCCGCACTCACAAACCAGTGGAGACAAAGAAAACAACAAACGCCGTCTCTATGTTACCTCAATTTATCTAGAAAGGGATAATCCGCCCCGATTGGAAAGTCAAAACCGCAAGCAAAAACTTGTGGTTTCATTGTCATAAATTCATAACTTATATTTTTGTATGTCTGTATGTATTTGAAAGCATTTCTTTGCTTCTGACTTTGTATGTTATGAAGTAACATTTTTCTTTTTGTAAGGCAAAAATGAAGTGTGTTATCTTTTTTAGCTGCTGTCATCCTCATTCAGCTTTAGTCTATTTCTACAACTTCTTCTTATTTGCTCGTTTCAGGCATGAAGCCACGCATCAAGAACCATTTCCGCGCACACCAGCTCTCGATTTGGCTGCGCCTCATACCCGAGCTGCATCGCGCCGGCATGGAGGATGTCATTACGCGTCACAATTTATTTAAAAATCATGATGACATGAACTTGTATGAAGGGCCCGTGAAACCGGATCCCTTCGCTTCGACGCGCCTGCTACTCATCGATGATGCGCTGCTGCGTAAGGCTGGACGTGGCGGCAATCTGACAGGCAGCTACATAAGCGGCGTCTTGGGTGGTAAGTTGTCATTCATTTACTTTATATTTTTTTGTACCGCTCAACACACAAAAGGCAAATAGGCAAATATTTAGCCGAATATACTACATACATACATATATCGTCGTAGCCATGACGCAGCACTGCGTACTAAGTAAATATGTGCGGCGGCCGCGTTGAAAAGGCGGCCAATTGAGGACTCGTGTCTACAACTTTGTGTGCTAAGCCGGAGTTCCCAACTTATAACACACAGCGACATGTCAACTTTACAAACATTGAACGTTGTGCGCCCGGTTTACAGCATTTTGCACTGGTGCCGCAACGTCTGCGCGTCTGTTTGTCCGTCTGGCTGACCTGTTATCTATCACTTGAACCCACAGTAAACATACAAACAATGTGTTGGTGCGTTGTCCTTGGGCAAACACACATTTGTTTTACCCAGCGACTGATGAACTCTCGACTTTGCTCGTTGTAAGCCTCGCTTGTATTCAGAGTAGACGTGCCGACTTGTAGCATTGGATGGGCAATCGAACTGAAGTAGGCCACAATGTGACATTTCAATCGTTTCAGTGTAGCTGAGTGGTTCGTGATTTCACATTCCTTTTGGCCCTTCGCTGTGGGCAGCGCAATCAACGCCAACTCGTACGCTGACTTGTTGTCTTTCACTAAGCAAAAGGCCATACATTTTCCACCGAACCTTTCTCTCGAAAACTTGTAACGGCTACTCATCAGATGTTGTCATCGTCCATGCCTCTGCACCATATAGTATAGCAGAAGGGGAATAATGTGTTACTTATGGAGTTGTTGTTCGTCGAGAGAGGACTTTACTTCTCAATCTCTGCGTTGGATTTCGAGGCATACTATTTGTAAGGTAGGCGAAATTATCTACGACTCCGAAGTTTGGACTGTCAACAGTGGTGTGGGAGCCTAGTCGCTAGTGCGACGACTCTTTGTTTGATGACAGGAGATATTTCGTCTTGCTCCCGTTCACCACCAGACCCATTTGCTTCACTTCCTTTTCCAGTCTGGAGAAAGCAGATATCATCGGCGTACACACTGAGTACTCTTATAGAAGATGGTACCTTCTCTATTTAGTTCTGCAGCTCGTATTATTTTCTGCAAGGGTAGCTTGAAGAAGTCTTACGATAGAAAATCGCCTTGTCTGAAACCTCGTTTGGTATCGAACAGCTAGGAGAGGTTCTTCCCGATCCTGACGGAGGTTTTGGTATTGCTCAACGTCAGTTTACAAAGCAGTATTAGTTTTGCGGAGATTTTCTTCCGATGCTGTTGTTTACTTTTCATTTGAAGCATTTTCACATGGCGTGTCCCAAACCCCTGGAGGGATGGTTTGCTTCCTCACTTTAGCTCGCCTTCAAACGGATGGTCCTTGGCCAAATGTAAGAGAATTGTTTGTGGCTACTCCCAAGTGAATGTCAGTCAGAGAACTTTCCTCAATTGCGTGAAGTTCTACACATGACTCCTTCCTCCTTTATAAGTACTGCTGTCATATAAACTGACTTTTTTTATTCGACAAGTTATCTTCACGAAATTTAACATGGATTGTAGTCAAAGGCAGCGTTACAATCTTCTTACAAATTATTCTGATCGAGCCTCTATAGAATATAGATGCCAAACACACTGACCGAACACAATGAAGTTCTTGTATGGAAAACTTTTTAAGAGATATCTCCACGAAATTTGGAAATTTCGCATAAATTATACTCCAAAAGAATGTTATAAGCTCCGAATAAATTCAAATTGATGGATTAAGATCAAGTTAAAGATGTTTTCATACCCTTTTAAGCTTTAGGTAATGCACCAATGTGTAACGAAGTTGGCCTAAATGCTGCCCAAAAACTTAAATACACAAATTCCTTTCCCTTTTCGTTGGCATTTCTGCACTTGTCAGTTGCAACGGTTTTGACGACGGTAGCAATAAAGGATGCTTCAACTATTTAAGCGCTGCAAAAAGTACCATAGACAAAGCGCCTTACCAACGCGTTGGGTAAGATTTTGTTGTCGGACACACGCTAGTGCATATGAATGTTTGTATGTGAGTACATGTGGCTTTACTTGGCCATTGTCTGCTAGCGTTCAAGAGCAACCGTAGACATTTTCACATATCGGATCATTACCTCCCACGCTGCAGCCGCTACTCGCCACCAACTTAATTGAAGCACCTTGTGGCTGACTTACGCACACACCCAAACACAAATATGCACACATTCGCTTTCGCTTTAGTCTTGCTGCTGTTGCTGTTGTATTATTGTTGACATTCCTTTGTTGTGTCCACATGTAGCTTGGCTTTGTTTGTGGCACTAAAGCGAATCGTAATTTCACCATCTGATATCCTTAAAGCTTTCCGCAACCCATTAAAACGCAACTTGCTTTGGTCTGGTCATTCAAAAGCTTCAAATATCGCCCCAGGCATTTTTGCCATATTTCCAATATTTTAATTATAGCATTTTTTTTGTTGACTTCATGTGTCGTTCGTTGCGATCGCATGCTACCGTGTCTCTCTGTGCACCGAATATCGCTTCGAGGGTTCTTTAATAATTCAGAAAATTGTCTTTTAATTTGTTTCGCTCGGAAATTCAATCTGACAATTTAAAATGCATTATATACATTCATGCATTCGCAATTGTGTCTGTGTAAGTGCTTAACCATTACAATACTCAACCACATACATATCTGTGTATGCATTGTATGTATGTGTTTGAGCATGCTTCTGCGAAAATTAAATTTATTCACTTTTACTGTTCTCCTGCAGACTTGCTAACATCCACACATACACACGCACACATACACACATACGTATAATTAGGAATATTCTTCCCGTTACCTTGCAAGTGACAGTTATAATTTGGATATGTAACATTTATGTTTGTTTTTGGCTTTGTTTCTCTCTTCTGCTTAAATAATTTGATATTAGAAACCGAAAAATGACATTTTTGCGGCAAAGTTTTGAATTACTTCAGACATTTGCTAAACAAAAGTTTTAATCAAAATTTGCAGTTTCACAAGAGAAAGCTATGTATTTGTTTTTATGAATAGTTTAATCTTCAATGGCTTCCAAAAATTCTCTTGAGATATTAATTTAATATTGTTGGTTTAGTTGTAACCGAGAAAAAAGTCTATTTCACACAAATATTTATATTATTTTACAATACAAATAAATTTCTCTTTAATCATTTACGAATTTAAAGGTTTTTTTAATGCTTTGGCTATTTAATTAAGGTCAGCCGCTACTATAACAAGATATTCTTATTAAATGCGGTTCTATTTGACACCCCGAATAAACTGTTTTTAAGGAATAATAAATAAAGCCCTTTGCCTACCATAGTAAAACACATTTTTTTTTGCCAAAACTCTGCAAAAATTATGTCGATTAGTTGCTGAGGACAATATTACTACTGATGACGAGAATTGCGACGAAGAAATCATGTCAAACTCGGTCAACAATCAAAGTGATGTTAATCGTACGCCGTCAAGCAAGCTAGGTCGTGACTGAGTCTTCGGCCAACCACGAAACAAAGGACATCTCTCAGCCACCATATTTGTCTGATTTGGATCTCTTAGACTTTTTTCTAATTGCCAAACTGAAAAATTCACTTTGATGTGGCGCTATGAGGCCACTGAAGCCATTTAAAGTCACTCACTGAAGGCCATCCCAGCCGAGACTTTTACCAAGCGTATGGAATGCAAAATTGGATTAAGCTTTGGCTCAAATGAAGCCTCTTTACAACTCAGATTATCAGTATCAATTTGTGCAGATGGCATATACACTTTAACGTCTTAAGCACTCCTTTATGGCAATTCTATCATTAGTTTTAAACTTTCAAAAAACAAGAAGTTCTGCCGACAACAATATTAAAAGCTCCATTTAACTGCACTCACAATGAATAGTCATTGCTTGAAGGATACAATTTTATATTTAATTGTGATAGAAAATTTGTACACACATGTTGGATAGGCGTTGACCAAAATCATGCAAACCATCTTGCCACCTGTCTTGGTTTATTTTCTAAAAGCCTTTCAACTAGCTTACATTCTACATAGTGTACAGTATGGAGACGAATTTCAATACCTGTTACCGTTACGCACTTACCAGAGTTCGAAATTTTTGAAAAACCAAGTTAGCAATCAATTAAAATGCCAAACCCTACCAAAAAAAACAACAATAGCAACAAACTAAATTAATGTAAGTCAGCAAGTAAATTGTAGACATCCGCCGACGAAAGCACTCAACTGAAGCAGCTCAAAGGCAACAGAGAAAATTATTATTTTTATCTTTGTTCCCATCCATTCTTGCATGCACAGTTATGCAGATCTCTAGGCATGCGTATTTATGTGGCTATGTAAAAACACACATTTGCTAAACCTCAAACCGGAACGGTAATTTACGAGCGGCTTTGCCGCCTTCACTTTGAATTCATAGCTATTTTTGGCTATGTCTACACAATAACATAATCGTTGTTGCTGTTAAACATTTTTTCTTCAACTCGAACAAATTGTCTTTTGTTTTATTTCTGCAGGCAAATTATGGCCGAATTGAATATTTCAACTTGAATGAGCAAAATTCTCTCAAATTTCACTCTCATACCACCAATACTATCAAATAAGCATTGTCGCATTCGTGTGTGTGTGTGTGCCAATGGTTTTGCCATAAATACCACAGCTGGGGAGGGAATTTAGATTTGGGGAAATTGTTGGGGCGTAGGTGAAATATTCGGTCGGTCCATTAAACGCACTGACCAATGCCGGTAATTGTCTAAGTGTGGTAATGGTAATAGGATTGCAGTAATTTTGGTGATATTGCGTATGGCCGAATAAACTGTTTCATATACAAACGGCAAGGGTTCTGATTGTTATAACACCGCCCATGGTTTAACTGTAAAATGCCAACTCATGCAATTTGCTTAATTGACTGGGCTGCAGCACCCGTTCGCATGATTATTGTGCAGAAATCGTTGTTATTAGTGTTTGTGGGTGCCTGTGTATGTACTGAAAACTCTGTAGTTCGGGCAACTAGTTACAAACCACCCTTTAACTAATTCCATATAAGCAACTCGTAAAGTAAAAAAATTGCAATTGTAATTGAAAGTAATCATTACCACTTTCAATTACCATTGCAATTTTTTTTACTTTTACCAACGTTTTTATAGTTTCGATAGAGTTGCCTTCATATGTATGAGCACACCTTTCTTGGATAATGATTACTTTTAATTACCATTACAATTTTTTTTGCATTTTCTTAAAGGTCTAATTTTTTACTTTTACCAACGTTTTTACAGTTTCGAGTTGCCTTCATATGTATTTGCGCAACTTTCGTGGGTAATGATTACTTTTAATTACAATTGCATTTTTTTTTTAATTTTTTTTAACGATCAATTTTTTACTTTTACCAACGTTTTTACAGCTTTGGGTTACTTTCACATGTATGACAGTACCTTTCGTGGATAATGATTACTTTTAATTACTATTTATTTTTATTTTTTTGCATTTTTTTAAACATCCAACTGTTTACTTTTACCAGGGTTTTCATAGTCCTAATAAAGTTGGCTCTAAATTAGTATTTATGAGCCCACTTTTCGTGGGTAATGATTACTTCTAATTACCATTACATTTTTTTTCCTTGTGCACTCTTTTCAAAGACCAACTGTTTACTTTTATCAAACAATTTTACAGTTTCAATAGAGCTACATATTTATGTCCGCATCTTTTGTTGGTAATGATTACTTTTAATTACATTATTTTTCCCTTTGCATTGTGCTCAACTGCAAACACAAGCACAGCTTGAGAGAACAACAATTTGTCCTTCAGGAACAGGTTATCATATTTGAGAAATCCCTCTACCGCTTTGTGGTTAAAATAGGTCTGTAATTACTTGCATTACACACATGCAACCACGCACGCTGTTACATTCTCGTTCAATGTACCTCCTTATCTGAATATATGCTCAATAAATAGCTGAAATAATTTCGAGTATATGCGGCTAACATTTTTGTCTCGTATACTTTTGTTTTTGTTGTTGCTGCTGCTTTCGGCTTTGGATCTCGCATATCACGGCTATTTCTTGCAGTTCGCTCAAGTGTAAGCCGCAAAAAGGTCTTCGTTAAAAGCAAAAATAAGTTTCATCATCGCACAAAAAGGACTTCGATTCGAGGAAAAACGGATAGCTGCCGTGGGCACAAATCGCCTGCAGTCATTATTACGAAAAGTCATGGCAACAGACATACTTACATATCGAAACGTAGGAAAAGAGTGGTCAGCAATATAAGCAGCTGAAAATATCATAAATAAATAAGGAGAGGTGGTGTTCGTGCGCACTTGGCAGTTAAGCTGCCCGATAAAAGGCAAGGATTTGTGTAGATCCTATGACTTGAATGTATTTTCTTTAACGACTGCGTCGGTGATCATAATAATTATTAGGTAGATATTAAAAATAAAAACTTTTCAATGTCTCTTCAATATTCAAGTAATGTTTCGATTTAGTTGCCGCTACCACTTTTGAATACTAATTTACCAATATTTGAAGTTCTTATAAGACAATTTTATAGGCTTTAGAAAAGATGTGTATTAAAATGCGTAAAAATGTACTTTTTATTTTGTTAGTCCGGTTCAAATTTGATCTGATGACGATGATACAAAATTAGGAACCCCTGGAAGCTCTTTGTCACAGACGGCCGCACTTAGCTCATCGATGGGCCCCTTGTACCCCCCGGTGGTAACCAAATAAAGCATTATTCAACAATTCAATGGATTTGGTAAAAAATCCCAGCTGCCAAATTTCTCTATAGTTGAATAATGAGAACCGTGGAACATATTCCGCCTCAGCCGCTAATATTCCCGGACCTCTTCATCCTCCGCGCGTGCTCTTCATTTCGTCGAATCCACCTTTTCCATTTTTTGAAAGTGGCATCTTAACGATATATGCCTTGTAATGACCCGTACAATGTTACTAGTTCCCTTTTGTCTAGAATCGGAAATTTTTTGGTGTGTCTAAAATCAACACTACCCCAAAATTACTTTATAGTATGCCGCGTGTTGCTAGGGTGCCAAAACCTGAAGTGTTCTTCTGGGTTTCATTGCTTCAAACGGCACTTGAAGAAGCTGCATGGTCTAGAGCAGCATAGAGCAGCCCAAAACGGGCCAACTCAACTGCTTTTTCATTTCTTTTTATTCTTAATTGACTGTACGTTCAGATGATATTAACCGAATTAGCTACAAGTTGTCTATTTATTGCCCGCCGCATGATTTAGAGGGCTGTAAGCCTTGCCTCATACTTCCATTGTTTATGTATTGACCAGATGTCAAGGATAACCTCCAGAGATTTAGCTGACGTAGTTTTCATTGCTCCCGTCAGCTCTGTTGCACTTGTTCCAGAGGTCTCATGGGACACTTTTTCGATAATGCTCTCCACCTTACCACCGCAACAGTATGAAGAGATGACACTTGTGTGGAGCCCATAGACCAGGTGGAGCAATGTTTCTTTCGTGATTCGAAGAGCTTTAGTAGTCCTGCTCTCATTGTGTTCCCTCCAGCTTAGTTATGCATCTAGGACAACTCCGAGATATTTTACAGAGCTCGAGAGTACAATAGTTTGGCCCATAAAGAGGGAGGATTGAATTGAAAATTCTTTTCCATTGCTAATATAAACTTTTCTTGAAAAAGAAAGCTGAAATTATGCCTGTGGCAACCCTGTTTACCAGTATTTGCCTCTGTGAGTAATATGCAATGCACACATACAATAACAAATTCCAATTTTCACCTCGTCAATAGCATTCAGTCTGCACAACAACAATGGTATCGCATAAATTTTAATTAAAAAGTCGCAGGAATCTCGGTCAACAGCTGCAAGAGCTAACAAAATGAAGCTGGCAAATATTTAAACGAAATATATGCAAAAGTTGCACAGAAAGCTAAATATAAAAAATTGCATTGTAAGCCTTTAAATAACATAATACATTGTAGTTACCACATAATGCCGCATGCTAGCGAGTAAATACAACTAACTGTAAATAATAAAATAATAAAAATGGAATACCGAATGGATTAACACACAGTCACTGCAACCAAATGGAATGAAGAGCAATGGCATGGATTAAATGGGGAGGCCTGTTGACAGCATCAGCTCAACAACAATGAAAGCAAATTTGCACCAAATACCGTTATTGCATTGGCGAGAATGCGTTTTGTTTTGCTGCAATTTTGCTGAATTTGCAGTTCAACAACTCCTCCATCGGCAAAATGATAAACTAAATGGCAACAATTGTATTGGAACAAATGAATAAAAACCGTGCAAACAACTCTCGCACTGAGAGCGTTCAGAAAACAATTTGAAAAACCGTACCACAATAAAAGCAACGAGAGAAAGCAAGTTGTTTTAAAACAGCTTAAAAAATAAAGCAAAAGCAAGACGATAAATAAGTGCCAGAATCGGTCACCATTCGACGATGTCAACGAACTCGTTGGGCGAAGCCCGCAGCAAAAGCTTTGGCGGGCGTATTTGACTTGCGGCTGAGCTGGTAATCGGCCAGACAGGCGGCCGCTCGACCGCGCCCTCGTCTGGTCAAAGTGAAAAACTTTGGGACAACGAACCGGCAGGAGGTTTAAGCAATCCGAAAAACAAATTCACAGCCAGCGATTGCGCAAGATTCGTTTTTTCTTATTTTGATGCAAATGTGTGGGAATTTAAACTCAGTGAAATGTCACTCAAACGTCACAACATACTATATTAAACTGACATACATATATACAGGGTATATATATACATATGCGCACACATAACTGCAGGCAAATAGATATTTCTGTCAAATACAAACAGCCATGTCAAGCAGAATTTAGTGGCCAACAATAAATCAACAAGCAATATGTTTTAACTATAATCCACTGACGTTCAAATGTTTTTAGAAAGATTCTGCTTTTTCATGCAATTGCCAGTGGAACAAACACAAATACTATTTTATTTTTATTATTTTTCAAAATATTCTCCATTTAGATCTATACACTTTTGTATGCGTTTGAACCAATTGTCGCAGCATTTTTGCCACTCTGATTGAGGTATCTCTAAAATATGAGTTCTGAACGCATCTGCTGCCTCTTTAGATGTCGAAAAAAGTTAACCTCTTTGTACTTAGTTTTCTTCTTTTTCTTTTCTTGCCAATTTGAGATACCAAGTGCAGTCAGGTCCTTCGAATACTCTCAGAGCTGGCGTGATTTCAACCATTCGAACAGCATGACCTAGCCAGCGTAGCCGCTGTCTCTTAATTCGCTGCACTATGTCAATGTCTTCATATACTTGTATCTCGTACAGCTCATCGTTCCATTGAATACGGTATTCGCCATTGCCCGTGCGCAAAGGACCCTAATTATCCGCAGACCCTTTCACTCGAAAACTCGTAACGTCGACTCATCAGATGTTGTCATCGTCCATACGTCAGCACCATATTATAGGACGGGAATAATGAGTGACTTATAGAGTTTGGTCTTTGTTCATCGAGAGAGGACTTTACTTTTCAGTCCGAAGTAGCATATTTTGGTTATTCTGGTTCCAAGACAGACAAATTTATCAACGACTTCGAAGTTATGACTCTCAACAGTGACATGGTAGCCAAGTCGCGAGTGCGACGACTGAGATATATCTTCTTGCCCTCGTTCACTACCAGACCCATTTGCTTCGCTTCCTTATCCAGTCTGCGGAAAGCAGAACTGACGGCGCGGTTGTTGAGGCCAATGATATCAATAAAATGGTGCCTTCTCGATTCAGCTCTGCAGCTTGAATTATTTTCTCCAGCAGTTGATTTCAGAAGTCGCACGATCGGCAGTCGTCTTGCCTTGGTATCAACTGTTCGGAGAGGTCCAGATATTTTTAGGTACGCGAATAACGAATAGTCCTTCAGTACCAAATCACGACTATACATACTATATGGTGGATGATTCATCAAATATATGTCTTCAGTGCTTAGAAATGCAGTTATTTCAGTTAATATGTGAGAGCTCGCATTGTCGTGGGGAAGAGTGATCCATCTTCGGCGATTGACAAAATGTGTGGGATCCAACGTGAACATTTTTTTTTTGCAGTCAAATGTTTGTACTATATTAAATGCTCCTACCAATATCTATAGCTGTCCCAATCTCACGATAGGTCAAATGATGATCTTGCAACATCAGTTTGCCTACAGCATCACAGTTCACAGAAGAACAACTGATTTTGGGCAATCTTCACGAAATTCACCTTGAAGTGTTGTACGCCTTTTCTAACTATCGATAAACAATGGTCTTTGATGGGGACTTGTTGTCAAAAATTTACTTACGTAAGTTCATCGATGCACTGTTGCTAGGCCATTTTTTGGCCGAGATGAGTGTTTTAAGTTACTGTAAACAGCGCGAATAGCGCTCATATGTCCAAACGTTAAATTTCAAACTTTACGATATAGTTGTACGTGGCCAGATTTCAACACTAGTGTTGCCAAATCCCAAAATATAATAGGCAGTCTAAGTATTAAACACAAATGATAAACGTTTAAAATAATAATTATCAGTTCACTGCTAAAATTTCTACAACTAGTTCTAGGGCTACAAAAAATACCTTATCTATGCGCCATATTGAATCATTCCGTCACCTTTTTTAATTATCTCAAATTTTGTTCACTCTGATTGTCGCTTTCAATGTGGAAGCACTGAAATTTGTCCAAATTACGGTCATTACACCTAAGACTTGACGCAGCTGGTCTCTTCTCTTCTAATTACTCTAATTACTAGAGCTCTATTTAATAATCCAACCATCAACGAGAAATAGAATTTTCCATTTTCTTTCAATGAAATTTTAAGCTAATTTATACAGACCACAATACGGAAAGCAATTCTTCATTAAACAACCAAAAAGCGGTAGTCTCCAAACTAAATTAAACTAAATTACCCAATCCCTGCACCTGCTGTACATTGCGCAACAATTAATTGAGCAAATTTTTCAACTGCTTTCATATACACAAAAGCCAACTGCACTTAGTAAACCGAAGTGGGCAACCACTCGAAGAGACGTACTCGCCAGAAACTCAAACGAAAGCACAAACCTGAAATTTAAACTGTTGCTAGCAACATTTTTAAAAGTCATACCGATACACTACAACAACAAAACTAAAAAAAAAATAGCAGAATTTGGACAAAGTTTCGCAGAGCTCTCCGCTTGAGCTAAAAAAAATTGAGCGACATGGAAATAAATCCAGCAGCGGCAGCAGTTTAAGGACAATCCAGCAGACGACAAAGCCAAACTGAGAAAGTTGAGTGGCACCGTGAAGCTTGGGAATGAAGCGAAAGGCTGGACAAAATGTCTAAGAGCAATGAGTTCAGGCAGCGGTGTAAGTGAACACAATGCCAGCGATTGCAACAGAACCGCAGTTTATCTTAGCCGCCAAACCGCAAAGAGCCAGTTTAAACTTTGTTGCAACAGTGAAGTAAAAAGAACCACGTGAACTGGCTTAAACACTGCTAGGGATGATGGTGCGGCGGTTGTTAGGCAATGGCATGATAGACATTTCCCAACCGTAAACTTTGGAAGCCACAAGACAACTTTTATTTTCGGACTGTCGGCCGTAGTGTGTTTGAAGGCTTGAGAAAAAGTTAGGAACACAAAAAAAAAACCCCAAAAAAGATTAAAGTTAGTGAGTTTGTATGGCGGTGGCTGCTACTTCAATCCACATGTGGGCGGCTGCACTTGCTTAGTAGGCGCCACAAACATTGAAATAAGTTCCACGCACTTACCTTCGAGCGAAGGCGGAGATTGTCGCTAAGATTAATGTGGCTCAATATGAGTGTCTGGCAGATTGTTGAAGCATACATATATACATATGTTTGAGTCAGTCTCTTGTACCTGCATATATACCACAAAAGAGCTCTACTTCCGTTGCAGAGATACCCGACTTCAAATGAGTTGAGTGCTTTTCACTCCACTTCTGTACTTTGTTTCCAGAACCCACAAAAATTTAGTAAAAAGTTGAATACAGAAGGATATCAGCGAATCGATTGGGCCATTTCGTGCAATAACACGTTCACCGAACTTGGTTTTCAATAGATCGACAGCCCATAAACCGCACAAAACCGTAATTTTTTCGGGATGCAAAGGTGACTCATGGAGTACGTGTGGTTTGCTGCCCGACCAAAAATGCATATTTCACTTATTGACGCAAGCATTCAGCCACAAATGAGCCTCATCGCTGAAAATTATTTTTCGATGATCTGGATCATTTTGAAGTTGTTGCATAGCCCAATTCACGAACATAGGACGATTCTGGTAGTGAAGCGGCTTCAGTTCTAGCGTCAGTTTGATTTTTTAAGGATATAGGCCGAGATATTTTCGCAAAATTCGCCATAACGACATACACAAATGCCCAACGCTTGAGAGCGACGTGTGACGTGACTGATTTGTGTGTTCCCCAATTGATTGATTTTTGACACTACGGGCACTTCTTTGTCTCACTGCCACGGGAACATTTTATACTATGCCTGTGGATGCACATTTTTCCACTAGACGCTCAATTTTTGATCTGACAGGACGATTATGGCGACCATAAATTGGACGTAGCGCTTTTAAAGTCGAGGCCACTGGCTTCAAATTTCGGTAGTAAATTTTAAAAACTTCGACTCTTTGCGGGATCGTATATCTTTCTATGATGAAGTAGAAAACTTTACTGAAGAGAAATGTCAAAAGAGCGGGGAAAAATATGGCATGGTCTGCTGTCCCTATCGATCTACTGATGTAGCGTCCCTATTGAGAAACCCGTTATATCATTATAGGAATCGTTTAGTTGGTATATTGGGAATATGAGTAGTAATGCCTGGATACTACATTCCCGTAATGCGAACAGCGAAGCTCTGTGTAAATAAATTTTGAAGCCCAAAATAAACTGAGGGCACCACCGTAAGCGCTAATTTAAAGTTAATGCCTTACAGTTTCTCGTAAAATCAACCGTTGTTGTTTACTCTTCTCTTATACCCTCTCTTTATTACAACAAAAACACACACCCCGCAATGTGGCCTTGCCAATGTGTACTGGCTTTCGCATTTAATTTTCTTCACTCTCTGACAACAAGCCGGAGAAAAAGCCGCAGCATTTAATTCACTTTTTTCGGTTGAACTAATTTAAACTGTCACCGCAATGTTTACAAAGCTTTCTTACTCACAATTTGTGTGTATGTATGGTGTTTTTGTTATTGTTGTGATGGCAGCTACTGTGCTGTCATTTAGTGTGTGAATGCTGTTGCCTTAAATTTTTGTCATTTTCTGCCTTGCCATTTTTTGTTTGGCTGCCTTGCAACAAAACTGTCAACCGCAATTAAACAAACGGAACTCAGTGGCAACAACTGGCGGAAGCAGCAACTACAACATAACGTTGGCAATTGCAACAACAAAATAAATAGAAATAATTCACACATATTTACATACATACATATAGATCTATTTACAACCAAATAAATAAGTAGGCGAACATGCAACGCGACAGGCAGACAGACAGACAGACAGTTAAACAGGCATAAACACAAGCTGCAAGGACGTTGTCGCCGCCACAGTGGCCCAGTGGTGACTCGCATTAGTCGCGTGGCATTGGAAGCTGACTGCTGGTCGCCGCGGCTTGGTGGTGGCGACTGTGGCTCCACCATGCTGTGGCTGACTGCACTGTCGACATTGTCAACTTGAATGTCAACTTGACAATTGCAGCGGCACAATGAATGAGCGCATATCAACAGCAATAGCGGGAGCTACAAAACGTAGTATAGGGAGGAAGTGCTATGTGGAGAATGCACAGAAATATATTCGGTCGAAAAGTCGGGCGAAAAATATACATATGTCAAATAAATAAAGCGAGGGAAGTATCCATAGCCACTTTTATGCGATAGCATTTGCCGAAGAAGCGACGAAGAAAAATTTAATATTTGCATCCAGCTGCAAAGCACCGTAACTAGAGCGGAAAGCGGGAATGAAAATATTTATTTAACGCATATCTTTGTTGAGGCAGTTGGTTGATGAGCAAATATTGTTGACCCAATATTTCGTAGGAAGTGCTCTTGTACGCAGGGAATAAAGGAGTTAGGTGAATGAAAAGCCGGCCTGTGAAGTGATATTATGATCATGAAGAGAGTAGAAGGCAGGAAGGTAGCTAAAAAGATGCAGGTAATAAATTACAGTATTTTTAAATAAGCAGAGGAGCCCAGAAATTCCGCTCAAATAATATAACAGTTTTTATTTAAGATGAAAGCTTCATTATATTTTAACTTGAGCGCAAGGGAAATGTACATATATTTTGCACATAAAGGCGGTCCGTGGTGGATGATGCAAAACATGAATACCGAGCTTGGCACCGAAAAGAGCGCTTGTGGAGTTGGCTGAGCTTTGCTGCAAATATTAATAATATTTTTTCTATAAAAATAAATTCTTCGAAAGTAACTGACGTAAAGCTGTCTACTGCCTCAGATGCACTAAAAGTTAGGTTAAGTTATTCTGGTAGGCTAATGAGCCTAGCATAGACCAGTTTTGGTCCTTCGCGATACCAGATGAAGTTCCGTTATGCAGTCCATGAGGAGTAGTCATGCTTTAAGATGTATGTGGTCTTTTGTTTACCTGATGCCTTGCTCTTGACAATTCCCGCTATATTCCTACACTCCCGTCTATCGAGGTCCAGGAAGAACTTTGTATACTTCCGATCTAACTTTTTATACATGACTTTTGAAGTTTTGCATCCAAATTGTTCGTTCCATCGCTTTTGATTTTCCGTGCCATGCTCTTAACCAGAGAGGTTCTTATAACTCCCGTTATACATAGCGCAGCGAGCATCTAAGCCCTTTCTTTGGCTTCCGGTAAATAAAATGCTTGAGAGAGAGATAAAAGCCCCAAGTTGAGCCGAGCATTTAAGGCTGCTAGCTTTTCTTACTCTTTCATCCACAATGTGCTTCCCCAGCAGTTTGCTGTCCACGTATACCCCAAGGTATTTTTTGCGGTCCTCAAGAGAGAGTTGTGTCCAATAATCAAAGGCAGCTTCCGTTTTGTATTTCCTAAAGAGAACTAGCAGGTCCGTTTGTTCTGTATTCAGTCCCAGACCCGATTGCAATGCTTAATTCTGAACTATAGTGAGAGTATTGGTCATCATATTGCGAAGATTGTGTACCCGTTAATAAGATGGTTACGAAGTCTTCATATGCCTCTAGATGGGCCCCAATCTAAGTTCGTTAACTCTGCTCTTATCCCTCTAAAAAGGCTTCTGAACGAACATTATATAGCAGGTTTAACACCTCTTGCCTTGATACTATTCAGAATGGATACCGTAGAATGCTCCAGAGATGTCAATATGATTCCTTGTATTGTAGGGCCTATTTAATGTTATATGCGTGTTGCGTTATGAACAAGCTTTCGGGAGACACTGCGGCCCTGATATGCACATCACAGGTTTTCTCTAATGCTTTCAGCAGTAAGGTAGTTAAACTTATAGGCTTAAACTCTTTCGAGTAGGTTGGATTGGTTTTGTCTGCTTTGCTAAAACATCTTTTCGCATTTCCGAGAAGAACCAAAGTAATACTCTCTACTACCACAAGGGCTTATGATAAAAGTCCCGCTATATAAGCCACTATTTCCTCTACTTGTGGTAAGTCATTAAAATAGAGTAATTGAAACTGCATAGATTCATGACTTAAATCTCTGTTTTTCTGCAAGTAGACACCTTTATAAAAGCTTTTACAAGATTACCTTTATAAATGTTTAACTTTTCCAATCTTTCTTAGACACATTTTCAATTAGCAAACTTTGAAAGCAGTTAAAAATATCCAACGCAATGCTCCAATTGCTGCATAAATAGACTTCTTCCGTTTAGTCACTAAATTCTCCTCCTCAACCGTATTCCAGCAACTGTAGCTGCCACACGGAAAGACTTCGCGTTCGCGCTCAGCGAAGTGATTAGATAAATGACCTCAAATGTCGGACATTCTTTCCAATTAATAAAAAAGACACTAAAGCATTTTTTTCCTACTTTCACTTACATAAAGTACGCTTTAATTTTCCTAGTACTCTGTGTGCATCCTTCACGCTGTACACTGAATCACTCTTTGCCTAACTATTTTTCTGCCACACCACAAATGTAATTATCATTAATTCACTTGTTGGCCGGTGAGTGCACAACGGTCCATCAGTGTGGGCGTAGCGCGGCGACGTCGAGTGTCTTCTTAGGTACTTCACTGGCAAAGTTCATTATGCCTTCACAATGGCAACAACAGCAATTACAGTTATGTAAAATGAGGAATGTGAATTACAACAAAATGAGTGGCTACAACAAGCGGTACTTACAACAGCATTAGCGGTCAAAGATGCAGCTGCAGCTGTAGCGCACTCGACGTGCGGCTCTCACACTCTGCAGCGTTCACCATCGATTTGTACGAGTACATATAGTCTCGTGCAATTTCACTGGTCGCTTCTCGCTTTAGCTTTTGTTGGGCATTCGATTTTCTGACATACGCCACTGCGCTAATTAAATGCAAGTAGTAAGTGATACTTATGACCCCTCAACGCAGAGAGCGAATTCTCAAAGTTTCCCCACATTTAAGACAAGGATTTGGAAATTAAGTTAGGTTTGGAAAAGTTAATTGGTCGTTCCAAACAAAAAGGGATCTCGCTTGGACAACTTGTAACGCCGGTCTGTCATTGTACCTAGAACTCTTATAAAAATTTATCATAAAGACCATTATAAATCGACCAAGCGCTTAGAGCCGATCATGCCGGCTGGTTGGCTTCAAGGGACACCTACGATTGCTGCAAGATGAAGTTTGCTAAAGGCAGGCAATTCAGTGGATATTCTACTCTAGACTAGAAGGAACTCGCAGTCGTATAGAAGCTGGTCATCAACCTACCCTGCTTAACGCGTGCGATATCCATAGGTCCTAAATCGCAAGATAACAACCGAGATCCGACTCTGATGGGAGCGAGGTACGGGTACTACGTCTAGCTAGCGCATGGATCTTGCAGTTTCTAGCGATTTCGCTATGACCAGGCTCCAAAGAAGTAATATGATGCTATTTATAGTGAGAACAGGCACTACTTGAGCGCACTGTTTGCGAACTCAATTATAAAATATCGCGGTTCTGCTGTCCTCCCTGAAAAAATTAACACTCCAGAGCAGTAAATCTACTGCTCTACCTTAACAGCTGCCATTTCTGTCACAAAAACACTGCAGTAGTACGGTAGTCCAAAGCTAAGCTTGAGGGAGAGCTTCTTATAAATGACTCCTCCTCCAATTTTCCCCCTAGCTTCGACATATTCGTGAAAAAGCGCGCTGCGCCTCTTCTCTGGCGACTTCTCCCAGTCCATTTATCCACGTGGGTATGTGTGGAAAAAGAGCTAGTACAAGGAGAAGCTCTTATAACGCAGTTTTCAAGGATGCAATTGAAAGAGAAGAGAATTTCAGCTGGCCCTAGTTGTACTCCGTCATAAACTCGGCTTCTCTGAAATTTCGAGCGCTTTTCTCAGGAATGGACC
The DNA here is from genome assembly GCF_024586455.1 of Bactrocera neohumeralis. Lineage (NCBI taxonomy): Eukaryota > Metazoa > Arthropoda > Insecta > Diptera > Tephritidae > Bactrocera > Bactrocera neohumeralis. The sequence continues at coordinate 5,276,967 of NC_065919.1, forward strand.
TACCGGCATTATCCACGGATGCTATGTTATTTACGCCGTTGCTTTTAATGCCTTGTTTTAGACTTCTGGTGTCGAAACCCGTGCAGTTGCGATGCACGCTTCGCATCAGCTCCATACCTACCATATGAAGCCTCAATCGCTCTCGACACGGCGTGTAAATAAAGATGTTTCTTACAAAACAAAACAACTCAAATTCTCCCAAATTAAGGGTAATTCTATCCATGGACTTACATATACTCGCACACCCATGTACCTCACAAATTCGATTTGGGCATTGCCCGCTACAACACGTTCATGTATCACATGCAACACAGCTCAATTACAAATTCCATTTAAAATATTACCTTCTGAAGTCACTAACCTCACTCTTATACTCTTCTTGCACGTTTCTTTGCAGTGACCACCGTGGAGCCGAATATGTTCACCACATGCATACCCGTCGGTGGCAATTACACACCCGGTGCTGGTGCAGCCACAAGCGGCGCCTTCGCCCCCAACACGCTGGCCAACTCATCGACCGACTCACTGTCCTCTGGATTCGAGGCAGCCGGCTATGCGGCATACTCCACGGCACTTAGCGTCACCATCGCCATCGGTTGCAGTCTGCTCATCCTCAACGTGCTCATATTTGCTGGCGTCTACTACCAGCGCGACAAAACGCGGCTGGAGGTGAAGACTTTGCAAAAGCAATACCAACAACGCAGCATGCACCAGCAAGTGCCCTATCCGCCCGATCCCATCAAGCACGCGCACTACCACATGGGACATTCACAGAGTGCAAATGTTATTGTAGATGTGGAGAATCATGGCGGAGATCCGGGCGCTATGCTGCTGGCGGCCGCGGCGGCAGCCGCAAATGCAGCGGATGTTAAGCCACCACCATCGCATATTTGCGCCAACACCGGCATGCAGATGGGCGCCTCAGTGCAACAACAACAAGCTGGTGGCAGCAGTATTGACCTCTGTGGCATAGCCTCCACGGCCGCCAAGCAGCAGCAGCAGCAGCAACAGCAACAAGGCGGCTCAATTATGGTCAGCGGGTCGCCAGACATATCCGGCGGGCTAATGGGCAGTGGTGGCAGCTGCAACGTGACCTATAGCACGACAACTAAACAGCAGCATCAACAACAACAACAGCAACAACACATGCAACAACAGCAGCAACAGCTTCAACGAGAGCACATGCAAATCAAAGGCATGAATACGCAAACATTCGGACGCATCGCAACAAGCAGCGGTGGCAGCGGTGGAGGTGGCGGCGCAGTCACAATGACCAGCAATATCGCGTACAATGCCGGCATGATGACGCTCCCTAAGGCCAGCGCATTACATCACACCAACTCCGTGAACTACGGACGCAATCCAGGTGTGGGTGGAGGCGGAGGTGGTGGCAACTCTGGCAATAGCGGTGGCACTAACATAACGGCGGCGCTGCTCGACTCCCGCGGCAATTTATTGCTAACTAGTGGCGCAGGTGTCTCCATGGGTGATTGCATGACATTGCCCAGGAATCTCGCTACCTCTGCAACACGGCATGGCAGCGTGACAGGTAAGTGCTTCCCTGAACATGACACATCTGACACGAAATAGAGCAATAAAAGGAAATGGGCGAAAAAGGAGTGAATCTTCGTGATAATATTTATAGCCAATTAAATAGTGAAGTTATTCGAGGAACGAACTTATATTCATGCGTCAGACGCAAAAAACTGTTCCAAAAACATCGATATTTTGTAGAGATTCATTGTAAAGGCAAACTAAAAAATATGAGATACTGCGATGACTTCAATAATTCTCACGTTCCATATTCACCTATCTATCGGTGGCGCAGAAAGCCCCTCTATTAAAATTGGCTCGGTATGAATATTGTCTTTTTCAGTCGGCAAAAGATTCTGACTTCTCAATGATCAAAGACTAGTATGAGTGCCAGTCCCCATCGGAATCACAGACAGCTGTAAAGCTGATGGGTTGACAAGAAAGGGTCCCCAGCCACGCTTTCAGTAGAATGGGAACGGGTCGTTGCTCCCCTCTTACTGGATGGCTGTGCTTCGCTGGAACTTGACCTTCGCTAGATTACCTTCGGTTCATGTGATGTCACAAGACTCATTTGGCCCAAGATCGATTGTAAGAGAAACAGCAACGCCTTTGCGTTTAGTAAGACTAGTCTCTCCATAGTTGTAGGGTCCTTACAAGTCCTTGCCCTATCGGCGTCCCTGCTGCGGGAACTGTATGGAAAAAGGGTAAATGGAAAGTTCTCAGCACTTTTTTCTTTCTTCAAGGCTATAACACTAGGGAGCTGACACTTTCAGATATCCTCGCTGATGGGAATTAGAATTACATGCCTAAGTAAGGCGCCTTTCTGACTTATTTGTTCGAAGTTCTACCTTTATGGCTTCACTAAGGATCACACAGAGTAGTCCAAGTACCATCTCTGGATAAGCCAACAAACTCAACCCAAACAAACCAAAAGATATTCTATCATAATTTCTCTCTTTTTTTTTTTGAAGAATTCTTCAAATTCTTAATTTGTCAGTAAAAGATTCAATCAATATAAGATTCAATTTATCAATATATGGATCCACATTTTTATTAGAAAATTTGCAAACATGCTTTCTTCACTTCAAGTGTAAGTACCTGACATACTATATATACAAGGTGCGTTCCAAAGTAAACAGGACTTAAAAAAAAAACATTACAAGTGGTTTTTTCGGCAAAATCAATTTATTTTATTCAAAATAGTCTCCTTTTGCTTCAATACAGCTTTTGGCACGATCCAAAAGCATGTCGAACGAGTGATTTAGCTCGTTGGCCGGTATGGCCGCCAGTATGACGGTGCAAGCCTTTTGAATGGCCTCAACGTCTGCATAACGCTTTCCTTACATGGGCAAATGCATTTTTCCGAAAAGGAAGAAGTCGCATGGTGCCATATCAGGTGAATACGGGGAGTGGTTAATGGTTAAAATGTGATTTTTGGTCAAATAATCGTCCTTCGAATGTTGGATTCTGAGCAATTTTTGGTCGTCAGTCAATTTGTGCGGAAGAAACCGTGCACACACCTTTCGTAAGCCCAAATGTTCGGTCAAAATTCGATAAATCGATGTTTTGGAGATGTTCAATTTCATTTTAATGAATTTCAATGATGATTTCGGCTGATTTTTTTTGAATTCGCGGACAGTTTCGATGGAATTTACGGTGATCACGGATTTTGATTGGCCCACATGTTTATGTCCTCACGACTACTTTGAAAACGTTGAAACCACTCGTGCACTCTGTTACGGGATAGGCAATCAACGCCATAAACTTGTTTCATCAATTGAAACGTTTCGGCAAAAGTTTTACCAATTTTAAAACAAAATTTAATGTTGGCCCATTGTTCGAAGCTCACTTTCGCACCGATAACACAAACATACTGACACTTAAACGCAATAACTTCACTTCCAATCTATGAAATGTGATGAAACTCTCACTGAACAATCGATAAAGATTCTAACGCACCAGACGACATATACATAGATGGCGCCACAAGGGGGCACTAGATTCAAAAAGTCCTGTTTAGTTTGGAAAGCACCTTGTATATCGTCTATACCAAGCGCACGTTAGCATTCTCCTCTCTACAAGGTTACCGTAATATTCAATGAATTAGAATAATCAAGTTAATTGGCGGTCTTCAACTTTGTGGTAGAGTGTAATAACGCACAACCATGACATACAAATATTTGTATGCGGCACTCGGGCATTTATAGTCTACGCTTTGATAAGGCCGAACTCACTGCAAGTGATTCCGAGCAGTTAATCGTTTGACACGCCGCACTATTTACACTCAATTAATTATCACAAAGAGATTAACCGTTTGTTATAACTTGTATTTTGTTGTTGTTATTTAAATGGCATATATGTATCTATTAAGCGTGCTTAATCACTTAGGTATGGTAACTTGGAATCCACCACGAGTTTATATAAAAACAAACTCAAATGACAGACCTTCAAGAAGACTTGAGTTCGATTCTTCCTCAGAGGTTGTTATGTTAGTTTAGGGCGTCGGTTTAATCCAAAAGCGGTGGGTCTCACTTGGACGTATACTAGATCTCCAAAAAAGGGGTCATCATCATCAGTATGTGCAAAGCATCAATAGTTTTCGGAATAACAACTGATTTTGAACGATCTTTCCATAAATCGTCTTAGAATGATCTAATACGTCGATTGAATTCACCATTCCATCGATAAACACTGGTCTTTGATGGAGCTTCCTTGTCAAAATTTAATTATGATGATTTAATCCACGTCGAAATTTGTAACAAATTATCGCGCAAAAATGTTCGAGACTTAATTCCATTCTATAGTAGAGATGAGCATTTTAAGTTACTGTAAACAACACAAATAACGCTCGAATGTTAAAACGTTCTGAGTACTTAATACTCTTTGCAGGTTTATTTCGAATTTGATCGGCTAGTTTTTATGGTAGTTATCTTCCATAGTGGTTCGATCTGAACAATTTGTTCGAAGATTATAGCGATGCCTTGGACAATAAATTATATCAAATATCAAGAATATAAACCGTCAAAGGAAAAAGAGTTCTATGCAATAACTTACGAGTATTTGGATCCGTCAGTTTGTATGACAGCCATATGCCATTGCGAGAGAGTGTAACATTGTCTTGTGCAACAAACGATATCGGTGTTTCCGCCAAAAGAGCAGCATCTTGGTTAGAAAAGTGTGTATACAAAATTTCAGATCGATAACGCAACAACTGCAGTTCGAATATATATAGACGAACAGATATTCGGACTTGACTCAATCGACTCACCTACGCTGTTTCATTATAAACATACTCTATTGGATCTTCAACGCTTCCTTTGGAGTGTTACAAACATCATAATAAATTTAATATACTCTATTGAGGGTTTGAAAATTGTGAAGCCCCTGAATGAATGAATTAACTGAATTTTTGAAACAATGGGGACTTTCGAAACATCTCTGCACCTGTAAAGCAGCACAGCTGCTTGCGCCACAAAAGTCACATTTACAGATTACATACAAGCTATAACAATAACTTTCTACAGCCAATCTACACTTAAAAGTAAATTTGAACGTTATTAAGCAAAAATTAATGCGCAACCAATCAGGCATGCACCCACACATAACGACTCATGAAAAAGTCGTAAAAAACGTTAACTCGTAAAAAGAGAATTTAATGTGCACGCATCAGCAGATTAACTCAGCGCCCCACACCAGACTACTAGCAGCTAAAACAGTGTTTAGTGCAACGCAGTAGGAGAAGAATGACTTTGATAATATTAGTATATAACCAAATATTTTGCTACCACGCTTCTTGATACAAGTTGATTGAAGACTTACACCTAACTTGCTGTGTACGACGTTCATGCGTTGAGCCGATTTCCGTTATAAAAAACTTTTTGACCGAGGCACGGTGTCTTGCAAACAATTTCATTTATCAATGGCAGTAAATCGAAATTGTTTAATAGACAATTTTCTGCAAATTAAGCCAACTTGCTGAACTGGTCTGCAGCTAACTTCGGCACTGTTTCTCATTACAACTGCTAATCGTTAACATATCAATATAGAGCTGCCCATTTCTACTACTTTTGTCATTTTATAATTCGTTCAACCGTTGTACATCGACAGTTGATTTAATGACTGAACAGTGTTGCAGAGCTGCAGAAGATTTCTAACAATTTTCTGCCTCATCATTTGGCATATTTGCGTAAAAATCGAAATGATTGCAAGCAATCACAACGAAACCGACCCCGCTGGTGATGCCTAAAGCACGAACTGCCCCCATAAAAATTCATTATGTTACAGTAGCGGCTGAAATTTGCCGATAAGTCGAAGGTGATAACCGAGGAAACAGATGTTGGACTTATGAGAAATGAAATGAGTGAAATCAAGTGTGGCGAAATATTTGCAATTGCAGCTGTTGTGCTGGCGGCATGCAAAATATGTAGTCCAACATTCAGTCCAATAAGGGCGCAAAATACCGGTAAAAAGGGAGCAAAATATAACGACTTGTGGAAATCATTACGAGTCGTAGTGGCAGTCAGTTTTCGCTGACGCTTCCTCAACTCAAGCCAGCAATATTGCGCGAGCTGAGAAAATCTGCAGCAATGGTTGTCAAGTGGCAGCTGAGTGCAACTGCAGCTAACTTAAAATGAAACACAAGCAAAACACATTTCAAATGCTACACAACCACTTCAAGCACGACTAATGATTCTGCTTAAGCAAGCGCTGTTGTGCGGCGCATCGGTAAGCGCAGGCCAGCAGCTCTCTGTATACCTATATATACATACATACTTATATACTTACGGTATTTCTATAAATATATATATATATATATATATATATGTATGTATTTAGTTGATAGAGGACAGAGCAATGCTGCAACATTTGCGTAAGCATCGGAAAATGTTTCTTTTTCCACTTAAGTGGCACAACCGTCAGCGAAATCCATAAAACCTAACGGTACACGCAGTTCTGCGCTCCGCAATAATAACTTAGAAAGTCGGTTATTGGAAAATGTGAATAATTCCGGTTGATTGCACGCTCAACTCAGGTTGTTCAATTGTATCGAAAGTGTTGCTGATTGCGAAGTTCTCGCCAAGTAGTAATTTAAATAGTTTGACGAGCAGTGTGGTATCTGTATACCTACAAATCAGTTGCCGCTGCAAATGCGCTTTTAATTTATGAACATAGTTGACGAACATTTCAATACTCTTCAAATAGTTAGTTAGAATTCAGCAACTTGACATTTTGTTATTCGACTGAACTGTCCAAGTCAGCAGAGTTGCTACTTATTTCGTACATTCGCTTCATTGATTTAGAAGTTAAACCTTAAGGCTCGTGCAGCTAGGCTCGTCCAACTAGGAACAACAGAGGACTGCCTTCGGAGTGGCGTGCTTCTGCTGTGGAATTTAGTGGTAGATGAATTCTGGATTCGCTAGTTTTCAATGGTATTCCTTGCCAAAGCTACGCGGGCATATATTGCCATTATATCAAAAAGAAAATTTATAAGCACACTACGTGACATCATTCAAAGAAGACTTAACATATTGTAGCAAACCGATGGTGTGTAAATGTTGAACTTAACATTTACCCATCCAAAACTGACATCATTCCGTTCACAAAATGCAGAAATCTGCCATCACTGATGGGACTATAGTGGCTAAGATTGATGCTTGTAAAGCAGGCATACAGCGCTAGATGTACAGCATGATAGTCAGACCAATGTCAAATATGGTGTGACATCTTGGGTGTCAAGCAGCAGCTGACGAAAATGCTGAGGCCGTCATGTGTATGTGGCATTTTATACAGGTCACTGCACTACACTATCGTTTGTGCGGCCAAAGGCACACAAGAGTCGGCTCTACGTAACCGGAACGGACACGGATTTTTACCCGGCCAAGGACTGTCAACTCTGCAGATTTCTGCCGCTACAACAACAACAACAACCAGAGCATATATCCATTCCCACGATAGTCGGGTCTACATAATCGGAACGGACACGGATTTTTATCCGGCCAAGGACTGTCAACTCGGCAGATTTCTGCCACTACAACACCAACAACAACAACAACAACCAAAGCATACATATATCCGTTCCCACGACAGTCGGGTCTACGTAGCCGCAACGGACCCGGACTTTTCTCCGACCAAGAACTGTCAACTCGGCAAATTCTTACCGCTACCACAAGAACAACAACAACCAGAGCATAGACGCAGGTTGCCGCTCACATTTCGGGATTTGACAATCTGGCATCTTACAACTTTATCGTAAAGCTTGCAAACGGAGCGCCTTATGTGTTGTTTACAGTATTTTAAAACATTCATCTCGGCCGAAAAATGGAATTAAGTCGCGAACATTTTCATACAATAATTTTTTACAATTTTCGACGTGGATTAACCATCACCAACAATGCATCAATGAATTTAATTAAATATTTGGCGAAGATTCCCAACAAGGACTAGTGTTTATCGATGGTATGGTAAATTCAATCGAGGTCGTTGATCACTCCAAAACGTTTTCTCTAAAGGTCGTTCAAATTCAGTTATTGTTCCGTGAATTATTGATGCTGTGCGCAAACTGATATTGAAAGATCGTCAAGTAATCTATCGTGAGATTGGGACAACTATCGGCATTTGTGAGGCTGGCAAACATAAAATATTGAATGAACATTTGACTGGAAAATTATTGTTCTGAAATTTTCGTTCCCCTTCTTGACTAACTTATAAAATATCTTCGACATACATTCAAGCTGAAAGACTGTGAATCAAGTTAGTTGTTAACGAAGTCTTTCGCTGATTTTTTCCACTTCCTTTTTCTCATGTACATTTTATTTACCGATTTATTTACGCTGTATTTGCAGCTTGCCATTTCTGCCACTTAATTCGGACCTATCCAGCCACCTTCTGGCACGCTACAAAATGTGTTCACACCACACAAGCATTTGTGCGAAATAAAAGCGACTAAGCAGCGAGCTGAGAGCTGAAATTCAGCAATACAAAGTGTTACTTAGTGTCACCCTTTTCCATTTAATGGCGCTTTAAATTTATATGCTTACTAAGTATTACCCGGTTTCTAGTACCATTACCTCCATTTTTCGCTCGGCCAGCCACTTCGACCGATAATCCGTTTCTGGCATAATTGTTCGGCCCTTTTCACTTTTAATGGCTGCAGAGGACATTTTATTAGCTTGTTAAGTGGCCACCTTCCCTAGTCGAGTTTTATCACCTAGTATTGAATGTACCGTTAGGCACTGCACACGACTAATAAATAATAATGGCGACTTTAGGACATTTAATAGAAATAATTCATGACAAGTAGAAGTGTGGGCGCGTACTAATATACCGTACCGTACCGACTTGGGTGTGCATATACATACATATGTGAGACTGGCACATTAGCTAATGTGATTTGCTTTATTATTCAATATTTGTTTTATGATGGAACTCAAATTCTCGAAATCACTGCTGTCGCCCTGAAAACTTTATCGTAGAACTGTAAATTATGCAAATTCCGTGCCTGTCCGTGTGTGTATTTACGCGAACTAATCCTTCAGGTTTTAAAATATCGAACAGAAATTTTGTACACATCCACATTTACAAAGCACCTTCTGGTCAATAAATATTTGCTCAGACCTTTAATTTCTTTTTCAGGGACGTGTTCATTAAGTAAAAGAGATTCTGTGAGTCTGAATGCAACTTTCGCGACCAAAGAGACATTTTTCCATCAGTGCAAAACTTTTCTGGATTATCGGCGAAAAACTACGACAAGTAAATAATTTTCACAGGCTTTTCTTGAGGCCAACTTTACTCCATTAAGTCCATTAAGGGAGTTCTGAAGACCCTTTCTGTTGCAGTTTTTTTCGATTGCTTGCTTCATTCTCATCAGTTGTGACAATGTAGAATCAATCGTTCGAACAGGCTAGAGCAGCTCATAGTGGATGATTCCTTTCCAATCCCACCAAACACTCAGCATAACCCTTTGAGGCATCAATCCTGGTTTTACGGCAATTTGAGCTTCACCACGCTTGGTGCATGATCTATTTCGCACATTGTTGTCGTATTTGATACACTTTTCGTCTCCTGTTACCACTCGTTCATAAATTGTTCTATTTCATTTCGTTTCAGCAAAGAATCGTAGATGTTAATTCAGTCCATTAAATTTTTCACAGACAAGTCATGTGGTAACCACAAATCGAGATTCTTTTTGTAACCAGCCCTATTCAAAAATAGTTCAAAACCGTTTGATGCTGCATGTTAAGTTCCTTAGCTATGTCATGGCTACTTCCTGGTCAATCTTTTCCATAATTGCATCGACTTTTTCAACGATAGGTCGACCAGAGCGAGGGGCTTCCTTCACATCAAAATCTCCAGAACAGAAGCGAGAACACGAACTGATACAGCATTGTTTTCGTAAACTTTACAAATTTCATTGGTGGCTTGCGTGGCATTCTTCTTCTTCCCTTTTTCATACAAACATTTCAAAATGTAGCGAATTATTTTCTTCATTATTTTCACTAATTTTTGAATAGCTGTAACTTTTTTCAATTTCCCCGAATTTTTTAATTTTTTTTGTTAAATGAAGCTTAAAATCTCACCTTTTCAACACTATATGGTATGACAGAATGTGATTGGTAGCACTGGAAATATACGACTGCAACGACTTCTATTGACAAAATACGAAAAAACTTTTTCGACAACGTAATATTCAAGTCTTATGTAGTTAGTGTAGATGGATTCCAGCCAGTTGTATGACAGCTTAGCAACCTGTTTTGATTCCTAGATGGCAGGACTTGAATAATTTCAACAAGTTGATCCAAAATAAATTTCAAGGAATTTAGCATGAAGTTTTGTCCCAGTCAAAGCTACAATCTCCGAGCATATTCGTCATATGCGTCAGCCTTAGTACAAAACCAAGTTAAATCGTCTAAACATTCCCCCACCTCATCAGCGTTGTGGAAAACTTTTAAAAATATTCATACTCCATTTATTTTATATTTCCCTAAAATAAGTGAGTCACTCTAAGCACCCTGTTTCGCTGCGCTGGCTATAGCAAAGCCAGTGACACTTGGTCACGTATACGCCAAGTCGCACAGTCCGCAGCAAATCAATTCTGCCAGAATCGAAATGTGCAATACCACTGAAGCCACAACAAACAAAAAAATTGCCTCAAGCTTAATTAATATTTCCCGTGCGCATTACCGTTAATCGAACAAAAACAACAACAGCAACAATACGCGTACGAAGTGCGGCTACTAATTGAAAATGCGAAAATTTCAAAACGATTTAATGCTAATGAGAAGCGATCAACATGACCATTGAATAATTGCAGATTTGCAATGAAAACTGCATGAGCATTTCTCAATTTCGGCTAGATGAGGGAGTAAACGTTGCGATGATGTCGGGCATGTGAACGTGTGAATATGTTGCAGATATCGGAATCGCAACATGCAGTCGCTGTAGTTGTGGTCGCGGTCGAATTCGATTGAATGTGCGTTATTGTTGTTGGCAGCGTTTATCTATCAATGCAGCTATGCCGTAATATATCCACTTTTGGCAGCATAAACAAGTGCATATGAACTGTTACACGTGCGAACATATACACACACACAAATGGAAGAATAAGATACGAGTGGATTCATTATGGACAGACGCCAATGCAATTTCGCCGTGGAAATGTTGCATTTAATTATTGTTGAATGCGAATCCGAAATCACACACACATACGCAGTTTCAATGCCGGCGGAAGTTGATTAGCGCCGCATTGGCTGACAACCGGAAATGGTAACATAACTCAATACCTACGCCCCACACCAGCAACATTTCCACCGTGCCACACACTGTTGCCGTATGCAAATTCAATTACAGCTAAATACAAATAAGTGCTGGCTCAGCACATACCTCCCTCCCCCCTTAACGACACCCACCCTATGACACTACCCAACAACATTCTATATTTCTCATTGTCAGCGCTGCGTAAGCGGCATGCCGCACCAATTACCTTTCCACAAATTATACAAAGCTTAACGCAGCAGCTGGAGCTGCGTCGGCGAATTCGGGCAGCAACAGTTTCGATTTTGATTTTCCATTGTTCCGGCGGCTTGTACCAAACAATTTAGTGAAGCTGCTGTTTGTAGTAGGTGCGAGCTGTGGAGTTGCATATGCTTGCAGGAGCGTCACAATGTCGCGAACAGTGCAAAAACCACGCCATAAAGCAACAACAATTCCATCACCAGAGCAGCTGTATACAATTAGCTGGTACGGTGTGGCCGCAGCCTTTGGTAGTATTCAATTGCTTTTCACTTCCCCTCGTTCTCGCCTCACACCACACACACACACACCCTTTGCACCGATTTCTTTCCATTATTTCCGGTAAATGGTCGGAATACTCACATGAAATGCAATATTCTGTTTTACAGGAATTAGAGTGCAAAGCTGGGCACTAATTCGCGCTGCACCGGCAATTAGTGATGGACTGCAATTTTCATTTTGATTTATGTGTTGCGTAGGTGGAAGTTTGTGATTGCCGAAAATATCCTGTTGTACAATATGTTCTTTTGCATAGGTTTGTTTGGCAAATACTATGTTTTCGTGTGAAAAACTGGTTTTCGCACGAAAACTTGTGTTTTCGTCCATGTCAAATCTGTCAAACGAAAACACAGTTTTCGCTGAAAACTACTTGAAAACTTACATTCCACTCATTATAATCGGTGCCTGCTCTAGTTTAATCGATGTTTTGGAAGACATATTTTGCCGGCCCTAAATTGTCACTTGATATTTGTTTACATTCCATATACAAAAACAGCTGTCCCCTGATATTGTCATATTAGGGGGATTCTCTTGCTCTTGCAAAACCTTGCTCGGTGCAGAAATTGCAGAATTTTCCTCTTGGTGCAACGGCACAATAACAAACACACGCAGAAAATTATTTGCAATGGCTATAAATATGTCAGGCCAAACCCCACGTTTATTTTCGTGCCGTCATATTTCACTAGATTCTGCAAAGGGTGCTCTCTTGGCCTTGCATATTTCGGTATAGGATTTTATGTGTCATCGTGCAATCTTGCAAGAGCAAGAGAATGCCGCTACTGATAGTTGTCACACATCGAAAACACACATTGTCGGTCCGAACGACTTAGATTCCACAACATACAAATGTGTTTTCAAAATCTTTTCAATGTCGGTCCGAACATAGTATAATGGTTTTTCAGCAAGTTTTTTTGATATAAATAACCTTCAGGTCGAATTAAGCTTACTTAATAGAGAACAAAAACAGAAGGTCTAACCAAAAATTTTATAACAAAATCTTGGAAATACCTTCAAGCGTTGGCAATGTGTGAAAGGATAACAATCCTCTTGTAGGACCCAAAAGGTGATCTAGTAGCAGATGTCCAAAACATACTGAATTTATGGAGGGAACACTTCTCCAGCGTGCTGAACAGCAGTGAAAGTGTAATACTAGGAAATAGTGAACCCAATTCCCCAATCACTGACGCTGAAATAGATATTCCATTGCCCGACTATGAAGAGGGGAGAATAGCAATCAGCCGCTTGATGAATTTCCAGTTATGGTCGTATAAAAGCATGCCCGACGTTTGGAACCTAAGCGTGCTCAGTCCTATCCACAGGAAGATGAACCTCACCGTGGTATAAGCCTCCTTATTATCGCATGCAAAGTTCTGTCAACAAGAGATCTAAAATTGAGAGCGTACAAAATACAGCTTGTATAGAAACTGAAGCCGCTCGACCTTCCCAAGCTACATCGCTTCACTCTATGGGCTCTTGAAAAGCTCCAAAAAAATCTGACGTTTTCGAGCTAAAAAGCTATTTCTGAAGAGATTCAGGAGCTGCCATTTAATTCAGAAAAAACAACGATTTGGTGTGTTTTGTGGGCAGATGGACAGTGATGGTTCATATTTTTTCAAAAATGGTGACGATGAGAAAGTAACCGTCAATGATGACCGTTAACGCGCCATGATAACCGACTATTTGATGCCTGAAATTGAAGCTCGTAATCGCGACGATATTTGGTTTCAACAAGACGGCGCCACTTCGCACACATCGCATCAATCAATGCATGGCAGGTCGATCCGCTCCGATTTAGGCCTTAGAGCAAACCATCACGCATGTTATAGAAGTCGAAATGCTTGAAGGGGTCGTCGTAGATAGATCTCAATGGATAGACCACCAGAGACGTAGCCGCGACCAATATTTGAAAGATATAACCTTCAAAAAATAAATTTCAAGAATGTTCTTTCGAGTGATAATAAACATTCCCCATTAAATTTTAAGTTTCTGTGTTTTCTTTAAAAAAGAACATAAGCTGGAAATAGATTAAAATGCACCATATAGGGACTCCGCCGTTTCCTTCTAGGTATTATAAGCTTCGAGACAAATTTAATGTACCCCGTTCTATATGTGGAAAGAAGAGTTTCAAACTGAATATGAAAAAATCCAAAGATACTTGAAGCACCGTCGAGTAAATTTTTTGAAAAATAGTTGCAGAAGTTCAGGGAAAAAGCTTCCACAGCAAAATGTCTACAATTCGGTCAGAAATTTCAGAAATTTCGAAATATGTGTTTCAGAGCGTATAACTATACAGAACCAGTTCTTATTTTATAGCGTCATAAATGGAACTTAAATCAGTCACTTTCCAGCAATAAGCTTCAGCAAATTTGAAGTGGACATAAATCGTTACTTTTCACAATCGGTACAGACGAACCAACGGAAGTCGACAAGACGAAAACAAAATACCAAAACTGACCTTGGCCAGCGCTCTGACAACATTACAGGCCACTTACACGACGACCAACAATATCTAATATCATGACACATATTTCTCACTCTCATGTAAAGCTTCGACTCTGGCAATTGTTGTCGGTGATATGGTGAGGTACTGCAATGTTTACTATTACTCACTGCGCTCGCAGCCATTCGCAGGCGTTCTTCTGCTACTGATTGACCTGTAATTGCCACTTTGTTTGCGTTAACAATGCTGCTGCTGATTTGTGCTAGCTTTTTGTTGTTGTCGATAAATGCGTATGTGTGCGCCAAGGTAAAAGCCATTGATTTCAACTGACGTTTGATTTTTGCTCTTTTTTGTAAATCCTTTAAGAACATATATCATATGGCTTCGTTCACCCACGCTGCGCTGCCCTACACTTGTCGCTATTTGCTCCTCTCCGCACCCACACACACACACGCTTGCAGACCCGTGGCGAAAGCATCGCTGCTTGTCACTCGAGTTGGGCACAGTGTGCACTTTCAACTTTCCGCTCGGCGCGCTCGCCTGCATTTGTCAGCAGCAAATTGCCACACATGTGTTCTCTTGTTTGCTTTATGCCGCGTTGTTGTTTTTGCTCGCTGCATTATGTGTTCGCCGTGTTAGCTGCATTTTACTGCATTTGACAGGCGTGCTCTCTTGCCCTTCCTTCCCGTCTGTTGTGCCGCGCGCTGTTGTACCACTTCTCTTCCTCCTGCACGACTGCACTTTCCGCTGCTCATTCGGCTGTCGCAACATTTCACCATTTTTCTGTTTGTCTGTCTGCCTGTGTATGTGTGCGTTGGTGCGCTGCCCTTGCCGACGTGTGTTTTTCCGTTTGCGGCTACGTCTAATTTTCCATGTAAATTCGAATTTGATTAGTCGTTGTTGCAGCTGCAGTCGCAGTTGTTGCACGTCGCTTGCTTCAGGAACGATCGAAAGTGCTCTAAATATCTGTGCATGTGTGCGTATGTGCTTATGTGAGCATTTATTCAAATGTGACGTGCTCATTGGTTGGAAACGGTTCCATCTCTATTGATGTGCCCACAGTACGGTGCGGTGTTCGCCGGCTTACAGGGTTCCGTTGTTCCGCTGCGGCTTTTCTGCATTTCCGTTGCATGCTGTTGTTACTTGTACACCAACATTTACATTTTCTCGTAATTTATTGTAATGCTGTTGTTTACATTCGCTTAGTCACGTGACAGTAACCCCGACGATTGAACATAAATATTTAATGTGTCTAGTAAAGCGCAGTACTGTGTTTCATTCGTGGTTTTGTAGAGAGACCGAGTAATCTTAGATGTAAATTTAGGTGTGTATTCTAGTTGAAGGGGGTTGACAGTGAACTTCGGTTGGATGATTGAAAAGGGTAGCAACATGAGCTCCAGCCCGCGGCCGGCTGCACTTAGGCTATAATTAGACGAATTTTGCTCCCGGTTGGTAATCAGATTAAATCTCATCCAGCAACTCAGTGGAATTAGTAAAAAAAACTGATTGGCAAAACCAAGTCGAAGCGTTGGGAGCCGTGGAGTATATCCCGTCTCATCCGACTGAAGGCTGCGCTTTCACAAAGATAATTCGATTCAGTCCGCAGTAACCACTTTTCTCATTTTCTGAAAGTGGGACCTTAAGTGGAGGTACCTGCAATGACCCCTAAAATATTACTAAGTTCTCTTTTGCCTAAAAGTAGGAGCTTTTTGGTGTGCCCATCATAAACACTACCACAAAGTAACTTTTTGGTATGCCTCTGTTGCGTATAATTCAAGACCTAAGATTTTCCTTTCGTTTTCATTGCTTCAAACAATCCTTAAAGGAACTGAATGGTCTGACGCAGCTTAGGGTAATGGTGTCTTCAGTCGCCACCATGTGAGCCTGCCTTTCATTTCCTTCAATACCTATATGACTGGATACTCGGACGATTTTAACCGATTTACCTGCTGAGAGTTTTATTGCCATTAAGGATAGCCTTAATTGCCGCCTAACTGTCCACTAGAATGCTTATGGACAGTGCTTTTGCTTGGCACTTTCTGTTATGACCACAATTTCGATCTGAAAAACTGATTTATAATTATTTAGTTTAAAGTTATTTTTTGCGTATGAATTACTACAGAAGCAGCCCGCTCCTGTTACTCTTTCAGCGATCCGTCCGGAAATATGTAGATTTCGCCGTTCGAACTGTCGATTACAGAATCATTAGTTTGTTCTTCTCACCTGGGGAATGAATGCGATGTGTTTCATTAGTCGTGGCTCTCCTTTTCTCGGTCACATTGCCAATTAGTCCTGAGTTTATTAACAATTTCGAATATGTTATCACGCCCGTAGTCATGACAAGTCTGGCTCCAATAGCAGGCAGGCCGTAAGCATTGCCTCATACTTCACTTGTGTGTGTATTGGCCGGGTATCGAGGATAAACTACAGAGCCTTTATTGATATAATTTTCATTACGGCCGTGATCCTCAGCAAGTAGGTCCACTGCATCTCTTCGTGGGATTAATACGACACTTTTTTGAAAATACCCTATACTTTACCATAGCATCATACGTTTATAATTAGACGGATGACGCTTTTGTAGAGCTAATAGACATTGTGGGATTGTCAATCTCACTTTTGCGCAATGGTGCTACTGCCGGAGTTCCAGATTTGAAGGGCTTTGGAAGCCCTACATTTATCGATATCTTTGTCAAAACTCAAGCGAATCATATACACATATACATAGGGAAATAGGATTTCTCCTTTCGGAGTGTCACAAGTGATCTGGTGAGCGACTTTTATATCTTCGTCATCGTATACGGCTTATCTATTGCTTAGCATATGACTTAACCTAGCCAGCAGATTCTGTTTAATTTCAAAAGCAGCGATAGCGATAGAACAAGTTACAGGCGGTCAGCGACAGTACACAACCGATAAGCTGAGCGGCTACACCTTAGATATCTGTAGCTAAACAAATATTTCAAAAATCGATTTAAAACTTTTAATATTTTATTTTTGAGAGTATAACCTTTTGAAATATAAAAGAACTCGATTTTTATTAAATTTCATACCAGAAATCGCTAGTTAAAACCTTTATGGCTCACCCGCAAAACACCCAAAAAGATATTTTGATGGCGAATTTAAAGGCTAAATATATATTAGTCGGCTTATTACCACTCTTTGATACTAATATTAACACCATGAATGGGACTTATGCCCTATATTATATTGGTTTTGTTTTTGCTGATTTGGATTTTTATTAGAGCCATCGATACAGCAAAATTCATTAGCTTCATTTAAATAAGCTATAAACGAAAGTGGGAAATTCACACGTTTCGAGCCCAAAATGCCATCGTCATAAACATACGTTGAGCAATGCAAATGCTGTAAATTACGAGCACTATAAGTGCACACCGAGCATCAACACACACGAGTACGAATATGTTATCGTCGTGAGCTTAATGGGCGCAATGCTTTGAATATGTATTGGCGGCAAGCAAAGCAGACATTTGATACTCTGAACGGCTACTTTACAAGTTAAAAACTATTTATGATAAGCGGATAATGAGCTCAACGGGTATATATGACATATACAAGTAATGTATACGCCTTTGTCGCTGTATATACAGTATATACAGTTGGTTTAGAAGCCTGAATTTTAGATATTTTTTTTGATGCAACAAAAAAAAATCAAAAACTATTTTGACTATCCATTTTTTACATGCTTTTTATTGATATTCAAGGAATACGTAACATAAATAATGTAAGAAAAAAAATTAAATAAAAAAAATGCAGGTCGGCGAAGTAGAGACTGATGAAACAATGGCTTGACTTGGTGTGCAGGATATAAATCCTTTCCTTGAACTAAAATTAAAAGTTATGCGAAATCCGTGAAGAGTAAAAGTGTAGTTATCGCACTACGAAACGTTTTTGAAAAAAAAAATTTTACAAAATGGTGGAGGATTGAAGAAAAAGTTTCGTATTTTCTCTGTTTTTTGTGGTTCGGAATTTTTTAAAAATAAAAATAAAAATCTTTCGAAAGCTCTTCGTAGTGCTATACTATAATGTATAAGAAAGCTCTGTGTAAAATTTCATGTGAATCGGTTCAGTAGAACTTGAGATTTCATGCACACTGTTTCTAGAAAAGTAGTTATGAGAAAAACGAGTTTAAAGTTTGAGAACTATTCGCGCGCAGTCGGAGTCGGAGTCACAAAATGAGCTGTAACTCAGAATATAATTTGAATTTCGAAAAATCCTCTTAGGGACATTTTCTTTACTATAAAAAAATCGATTTTTTCGAATTTCTAAACCAGAACACCCCTTAATATGTTGTTCAAAGCTACGTTTATGAATATGATTTCTACTCAAATACACAATATATAAAAGTAGGAGTACTCCATAACTGTTATAGCAGCGATGTTTAACGCAAATCTGAGCAGAGCATTTTCTTAATAATGGCCGAGGAATAAAATACTGATTTTAGCTTGGAGAAGGCGACAAAAAAAATTGAATGATGAGGGATTGAAAACATTACTCGATGAAGATTGTTGCCAAACACAAGAAAAGATCGCAGAATCTTTGGGGAACACTCAAGCAGTCATTTCAGAGCATTCAAAAGCATGCCATAAATGCTACAAAAAGAATCCCTTTTGCATCGGATTGTGAGCAGTGAAAAGTGACGAACAAGCGACGTAATCCGAAGCACTTCTAATGGCGGTGTACTTTTTCCGCTATTATGGGTAATGGTGCTAATTGGAATTTTACTTCAACTCAAAGCTTTGCGAAGGTTACACCTTTCGACAAGAAACAACGGACTAGTTGTTAACACTAGTAAAATGGACTGATGCTTTTCACGTATAAAACCAAAATACCTCAATTTAATCTTCAATCACTCGGGGGTACAACAATTTTCACGTCCGCCGCAGCCATACTATATACTTGAGGCTTGAAATCAATATCCAATTGAATTGGGCAACATTAGAGCAATAACATAATAACAGGAAAATAAATGAAAAACAGAGAGCTGCCTTTGCACGGGTTACCGAGGCTTTTAAGTCATGTCCGACTGATGCGCTCAATTTAATTCTGCATCAGCTGCCCACAGATGTTTTTACTCGAAAAGTAGCAGCAAGTTTTGCTATGAAAATAAAAGAATGAAGAGGTTGGAACAGAAAATATTATGGACATAGCGCCATCTTGAAACAACTAGGAAAGATTTCTAAATGCAAATGCAGATGCAAAACAATAATCAACTGCAAGATAACGAAACACATATGGTCCAATTGTAATAGGACTACGACTTATTACATAGGTACAGGAATAGCACTCACAGACTTACAACTACCATAACGAGGCACTGGGCTTTTGGATAACATGCGCTACAAATGGGTTTGCCTTATAGCAATATTTGCCGCAGCTTCAAGCTAGAAGGTAATAATGAAATCATTTTCCACTTTCTCTGTGCATGCCCAGCTCTAACACAAAACGGACACAGAATACTTGGAAGCCACCAGATATGAAACCATGAATGACTGTCCACAAAAGCTTAGATGGTATCATTGAGCGCAAAACTGAAACGATATAGCAAGCTTATGGAGGTCCTACGTTAGTGTATCAAAATGGCGCATTTGGCCCGAATTGAGCAAGAAAATGCAGCTCTTCTTCTTACCTATCCATAGCAATTAATCGCATGTGAAACCTGGCCAGTCAGCCAAAGCAACGGCAAAGAAACTACCATTGATGGCAAGGTAATGTTATGTATTTGCTGGAAACGAATTGTATTCAGAGCTTCTAAAATCGGGTGAAGATATTATGGGTGAACTCTAACGACAACAACTCATCAAATTAAAGCGAGCGACCGCTAAAAACCGCCCTGAATTTGTGACTAGACACGTGGCATTAATCTTCCATCATAACAGCGCACGGCTTTATGCTGCAAGAGCGTCTAGAAACAATTTTGAAAACAGCGGATGGAAAGTTTTGACTTAAGCGCCTCATAGTGCAGACCTTGCCTCTTCGGACTACTATTTGTACCGGTCAAGCAGAACACCGTCACCGAAATACGGCTCACATCAGAAGAGAGTATTAAAAATTGGCTTGATTCGTTCTTGGCCGTCCAGCCGGCATGGCTTTTTAGAGGATTGAGTCCACAAATTGCAACAAGAATGGGGAAATTTTATATAAAGCTATTTTGACTGTTAATTTTGAAAAGAAAAATATGATTTTTTAAAAACATAAAACAAGTAAGAAAGTTTTGAACCGAATGCGTACATTTTCGTGCACAGCATCTAAAAGGAATGCATATGTTGTTTTATACTTTATTTTTATTAATTTGTATTTAAGTCAAAAATTTTCGTTTCGCTGTTTTATTATTATCCCTTATCTCCGCCAACATTCCATCATAAATAAAAATAAGCTTTTATTGAGCTGCTTTCAACGTACATATGCTGCGACTGTACATACAAGTCTATATGTGTTATATGCATGCTTTATTCCCGATTTCCTGTCTGAACATATGCCAACAAAGGCGCTGGGAAGTGGATACGTTTGCTATGACACGCTTCAACGGTTTTTCACATGCCAATGCCACACACACACACATGCGAGCGTTTATATGTGCGGCTGTGTATGTACACTCCCCCTAAATTCCATGCACTCGCTCCATTTCCGTCCCTCACAATTTCCATAATAATAATGGCAAAGAGGAGCTTATGTAATAAAATAAAAATTAAGTTACTCATACCACACGGTGGCCCAGCATATGCACTCATATGCCAACAGTGTGTGTTTATATGTGTCTGTGCAGTTACCTCCATGTCGAATAATGGAAATTGCATTTGCACAGCGTTTTTGATTTGATTCATTCGACGTGTGTACGGAGCTGAGCTGAGTGGCTCGTTCGTCGTTCCTTTCACATATTTTGTTATTGTTATTGTCAAACGTTCGGCGTTGGATTGTCGAAGCAGCCGTTTGATGTGCCATCTGACAGATGTATTGTCGCTAGTTGGGGGCGTCACTGCGTGCATGTCTGCGTGTATGTTCTTTGTGGCAAAGATTCAATTTCCATTCATGCGCGAATAATGCAGAATACAGTACATAATAAATGCGTTGCTGCTATGGGGATTGGGCAAATGTGACGCACGCACACGTGCGTCCGGAAGTAGCTCATTGTGCGTACGAAAATAGCTGAAAATTTACTTTGGAAGCAGCGTACTTCCAACCCGAAATTTCGCAAACGCCATTTTCTCAGCAAGAAGCTGCTTATTTGTCACAACCACCGAACGAACGTATTCAAGTGCTTTTTGGGAAGACTTGGAGGATTTTTTTTTCACCGACTTGTTAGTCGTGCTGGGCCTCGACTCACAGCTCTTGTATATTTCTTTGAATAACAGTCTTTGTCCTTAACTATGCCTAACACTCCGAACTACGACCGGCGGTGAGGCCCGTATGCTGGCAATTAAGGAGTATAATGAACTCCTCTCTCTCACAGTTCCTGCTGGTGTGCTGTCGCAGAAATTAACCCTGCAGGCACCTGCTTGGAGCGGAACCGCCACCTAGGAGCATTGATAAGTCGTTCCTCAACTACGTCAATGATATAAAACAATAATCCGACCAAACTTCGGGCGCAACTAAAATCCGACAATCACTGACCGCCATCCACAGTGAAGCCACTAACACCTTCACCGACTCCCTCTCAGTGAATGGCGTACTTGGAGTCAATCCATCACCCATTGCAGACGAAGAGCTCGAATTTCCGCGAGTAACGATGGTGACCCATGCGCAGCTTCGTTCTAGATACAATAGTAGGTTAAACTCTTACTTATCCAGAATAGACTCTGACATATCAAACATATGCCCTGCGTGAAAGGAGTCCACGCAGGACACTAGCCACCTCTTTGCATGTCCCATTAACACTAAACATCTGCCACCCTTCTCCCTTTGGTCCGACCCCGCCGAAACAGCACGCTTTCTGGGCCTTCTGTTGGATGAAGTCGATGATAACTTATCTTATCCTTATCATCCTAACAACTCCTTTTCGTACTGTCCAAATCAGCTTTGAAAACGACGAAGGTGATGTGTGTGGATCCTCTTTTCACGGATCTTTTCTAAGATTTGGCGCATGGTGAATATCCGGTTAGGTCTAAAGCCACACTGATAAGGTCCAATCAGTTTATTGCCGATGGGCTTTAATCTCTCACACCGTACGCTATACATTATATACGATATTGAGGAGGCTTATCCCACGGTAGTTGTGGGGTCTCCCTTTTTGTGGATTGGGCAGAGCACACTTAAATTCCAATCGTCGGGCATGCTTTCGTCTGACCATGTTCTAAAAAGAAGCTGATGCCTGATCCTTATTAGCTCTTCACCGTCGTATTTAAAAAGCTCTGCTGACAATCCATCGGCCCAACGACGGGTTATCAAAAGAACGCTACAATCTCTAAAATAATTGCTCGGATCAGACCATTTTATAGCATATGGCAAGCTGTCCGATCAAAATCAAGTATTTTTCTGGGCATTGAATTTAATAACGGTCCAAACTAAATTGGTGTTCACACACTGTAGACCAAAACAAAACTAATCGGTCCACATAGACTCAATTCTGTGGCACTTACAAGACTGATTGCACCAATACGAACACTATGTGTTTTCCGAATTGCAATGCAATGCCGCATTAAAAAACCGTTACGCCACACAACGACTGCACACACTTTTTGTTAGACACAAAATGCGGCTATTAACTCGTGAATCTCCGCTTGCAACATTTGCCCGAAACTAACGCGATAGCGGTGCATCAAGGCGAGCATATTTTGCCGTTAGCCTGCGAATGTCCGCGGTTTTTGTTGCATAAATTCCAAAGTTGCGTTGTGGCAGATTGTCCTATGTGACGATGGGGAAGCCGCAGATAAGCAATTTGCATGCCAATAAGTGTGCAACAACAAAAATAATGCTTGTGCGATAACATCGTTGGAGCAATCACAATCAAATATGCGGCGTGTCGACTAGCTGACCATGCTCACATGTCAGTGGCGTGCGAGTGAGTATACATAGTATGTATTCACAGGGTTGGTGGTGGCGCGGTCATAAATACCTGCAAGTACCACATTGCTTGCGTTGCTGATGGCAATTTATGTCGCTATCTACGATATTTAACAAGCTTAGAAACACGCTCTCTGATCACTTTTGTATTTTTTGCGCCTCTCCTTGCAGACACTCAACAGCAGCAACAACAGTATCAACAACAGCAACAAGTAGGCGGTAAGCATCAACCAAATGGCAGCGTCATGACGGGTGTGAGTGCGCAGCAGCAACATATACGAGCGCCACGCCCACCAATACGCACAGCCTCCTCTGCGCCCACCAGTGGCAGTGGCAGCGGTAGCGGAGGGGGCGTCAACAGCAGCGGCGGCGTAGTAGTTAGCGGCAATGCGGCCATTTTGAACAATCTCATCGATCAGACGCCATCAAACGGTAGCAGTAGCAGCGGCGTCAGCAGCGCGCCCTCCAGTAAAGGTCACTCGCACCACCACCTGCATGCGCATGCGCACGCGAACGCTATGGCCGACAGCATCGGTCTGACGACCACAACGTCTAGCGGTGGCGGTGGCGCCGGCGGCGGCGGCAGCAGCAACATACATTCGCAACAGCAAGTGCCACAGGCGGCGATCGATGAGATGCGTGTCTGATAGGTGTCGGTGTTCGAGCTGGAATTATAGTCTTCTTGGTGAGTGCAATTTAAATACATACAAACACTTTACTTATTTAAATGTGGTGATTAAGTGAAGCTGCTCCAAATTGCAACTTGACTTACCTATTCAACTGCTTGAAGCTAGAGTCCCCTTTGTTGTGCTAAACAGCACACAGTTGCCATAAGAGCACTAAGTGCCGTTTTAGTCTTCAAATAGAAGCTTCCAAAGTTATCATTCATTGAGTCGAACAGGCGCTCGGCAAAGCTTTGCCAGTAAAAGTCAGTTATGCCACTCTGATACTCACAGGAAATCAAAAAAAGGCCAAGCGACTAAGGATTAGTTATGGCAAAGCAAAGGTGACGGAGTCAAAACAAAAACGTAGGATTTTGTGGAACTCTTTCTTCTTACTTCACTACTACAGGATACTATCAGGCGTCAGAATCTCTAAGTATTTTATAATTTTCGTTAGCAGTTTTGTATCGGATCACAACGCCTTTCCTTGGAATATTAGATATACATAATATCGCAGCAAACATAGATGCATTTGTAGCACACGAGAGCGCTATCTTCCGCATGAATTGTAGACTCCTATTGTTCCCTGCACCGCTTTTGACGCTACAAGCAACTGCACGCCGGAACGCATTGACGCGCGCAGCTAGCTTGGCCAACACTTAAGCAACCGCGCCGCTCGCATAGAGCGGGGTCGCTTCGCCATTCCAAAAAAGGCGGCATGCGCGCAGCTCACTTGGTTGGCAAACGTCCCACCTATTGTTGGCCTGACTTTGTGCGCGCGCCTTGCTGCTAGATGGCTACCACTTAAAGAGCTTTGGCTGCTTGTGTGCACTTGCAGCGCCTAAATTTATGCAATGCATCTCACTTGAATGGCAATTGCAATGGAAATTTGCATTATGTGACGAAGTGCACTCAGTAAGCGTGTGGCAGGTATGCATCACAGCACTGCAAAAGCTCTTAGCAAATAACAACACACACATACGCGCTTGCATTTGTGTGAGAGCAACGAAGTGTGCTTGTTGTCAGAGATTTGCATATTTGCATGTGCGAGTGTGTGTGTGTGCATATTGTCACGCTTTTGAGCGCTCTTGCAACACATTTGCGAGTCGCCGCCCCCCCTTCTGAAAATGCTTGCACGCACACAATGTCACCATGACTAAACACATTTTCACACATTTACGCATTTAGCTATGTTTAAGGGACGCCTGCTGCTGTGTCTGTCTGAAATTTGATCATTTCGCTTGGTTGCCTATCATCTCTCAAGCGCCACTCAGTTCGCCGCCACTTCGCTTTTCCTCTTTATGCATACATAGACATTGCATAGCCTGGCGCCCTTCTGCTTCGGTATTCTTTAACTTTAACTTTTTATCTCTAACCATGCGCTGCTGCAGCTCGTTGACTCGCTAAACAAAGTAACAAGGCAAAAAGCCACGGGAAATGACAAAATTATGAGCTTCTTGGCGCTTCCTTTGCCGCTTTGGCATAGCGTTGTCGCTCGCTTGCTGGCAAAATTGCATAATATGAATTTATATTTTCTTCAACCAGACTTTTTTTCACTCAACATTACTGCGTTGCACGCTTGATTTGCTGCTGTTCAGCTATCAGTCAACTGTGAGCGCGTAAATTTAAAATTCATTACCCAAGATGGATGTGGCGAAGATGCACAAATGTGGCGACAGGTGATTGCAGTAAGTCATTTGTACAGCTTCTGCGGTGTTTTACCTGTAAAATTTCCACCGAGCAGCGAAGTTATGGTTATCTGCATTATAGTCGGCCTTGACTCAGACTAGTTCTGCATGGTTTGTTTTAGCTAAAAGAACTCATACTGTGCCTTATCTCAAGCCGTCACGTAGCTTATTGCTCTGCATCGACTCCATAAATTGTACTTTAATTAAAAGCTTCACTGGACACTGGCTTTGCTATTTACCAAGTCCAACTAATTACGCCCCAAAGGCACATTTAGCTCCAATAACCAGCTATATACCTGCTCCAAAAATATAAACTAAAAATCCGAAATTTTTGGCAATTAAATATAAAATTGTAAATAGTGATAAGAAATAATTTTTTAATGGATTTTCTCTGATTTTATTAACCAAAAGATTTGCAATTGTTGCGCTGCATATTCTAAATGAATACACATTTTCCATGTAAATATAAATTAATATCGTCAAATATCAAATGACAAAGAAATTATTTTCCAGGAATTTTGTGTGCTTCATCATGCGAATAATTCATTTATTATTATTTCTTTTTTTAATGCTTTAGAGCAATATTTTGCTTTTAATATATAACTGTTGCAAAGAGGAGAAAATAACACCTTTTACACGCAACAGTATTTTTCATAATAAACTAATAAGCAAAAAAACTAGGTCTCTATTAAGTTAGAATTCTATATCGATTAGAATTTTTAAAACATACAGATACAGAAAATTTCGTACTGATTCGGTGAATATTTTCGAAGTTACACACGAATTTGAAAAGACGTTTCAGGGTGCTTGGAAGTACAAGGCCAAACTTTGAACGCGTTTTTCGCAAAATGGTGGTTTAAAAGTCGGTGACCAACATTACTCGAAAACAGCTAAATTTTAACACGAGCAAATCAAATAAATATTTTAGTAATTAAACGAAGATGTGTCTCTTTTTTTATAAGCAATTTAAGGCCGAAATTTTGGTGAAAGATCGATTATTTTTTTATTTTTTTTTTCATTGCTTAATCGTTCGACTTATTACTAGATTTAACATTATTTTAACGAAATCTGCTTGGTTTTTTATATAGTGGTCAAAGCAAAACATCTTCAGTTGTAGTTCCTTTCAAAATAAATATTTTTCCTTATACTTAGTTTTAAAATACAGTTAAAAAAATTATAGTAAAATTTTTTGGATAAGTAATTTTACAATTTTTCTAAAAAAAATCTGGAAAATTTGCTTTTTTCCGGCCTTCTAAATGTAAAAAACCCCTTAAAACAACTTCAACTTATGCTTCATTCATACATCTCCTTTAAATTTACTTGCATGTAACAAGAGCTAAACTTTCAGAAATTTGCTGATATCTTGTCTGAACACTATGTTAGTTCCTACAACATTATTTAAAACTTGAGTGAAAGTGCAAAACTTGTGAACAAATAAGGTTTTGAAGTAAAGCTTTTATGAAACTATTTACCAGCAAATCAGTCCATTTGTCATCCCACATGAAGGTTTGACAATGAGGAGTGATCATCGAAATCGGACCACTTACAGACGCCACCAATAACAAAGACCAACTCTTAAAACTACCAAATGAACACTAACTCTTTGATAATTCTGCATTCTTAAAAGCTCAGAGATTACATTACATGACGAATAGTTTACGTACTCGCCCTTATTGAGCTCTTGTCTGTGCCAAGTTTGTTTTTGCTAATAGTAGTTGGATAGAGACAAACCTGGTGCTATTCGAAGAACGTAGCTGCAGAAATATGCTTCAATAGAGAATTTAAAGTTTCAAAAGCCACTTCAACAAAAATTAGATGGTATTGTGGATCTAAGGAAATGCATTCAGCTTTAGCTTTTGTACTTCCACGATATCCGAACTGAAGTGAATTCGCTTTTACTAGGATGTATTTCGACAGATGGACGACAAATATTGGTTTCATATTTACGAGACTAAAGTGAATAATCAGTACATTCTTTATCTTCTTTACTGGCGTAGAAGCCGCTTACACCGTTATAACCGAGTTAACAACAGCGCGCCAGTCATTTCTTTTTTTTGCAATGTGGCGCCGATTGGACTGGAGGTCTGTGTTTCGTCCTTTCAGTGCTGAAGTGTTTCGAACGACATGACCTAATCAGCGTAGCCACAGCGTTTTAATTCGCTGAACTATGTCAATGTCGCCGTATATCTCATACAGCTCATTATTCCATCGAATGCGGGATTCGCCGTGGCCAATGCGCAAAGGACCATAAATCTTCCGAAGAACCTTTCTCTGGAAAACTCGTAACGGCGGCTCATTAGGTGTTGTCATTGTTCACGCCTCTACACCATATAGTAGGACAGGGACTTATAAAGTTGTCTTTGTTTGTCGAGAGAAGACATCTTTGTTTGTTCCGCGTTGGATTTCGAGTCTGACGTTGTTGTTGATGTTAATAAAACAGAGTAAGACTTTGTTCATAATTTTTAAATTATTAATTTGTTTTTCAAAATCTAGTAGTGCCCCTTGGCCCCAATACACTTATGCCAACGTTTTCTCCAAGTCAATTGCGGCACGATATTGGTTAAAAATTTGGCGAAATACTCACGAAAGACCACAGCAGTATGCCAGAGTGTATTATAGTGGTGCAAAAACCAAGAGTTGTCGGCCCTAATGCCGACCTATTTTTACGAATTTCTTCCCGCAAACGACTCATAGCATTCAAATAGTATTTTTGTTTACCGTTTGGCCGGTCGGAAAGAATCCGGAGTGCACCACACCTCGATAATCAGAGAAACTGTCAATATAACAATGATTTTTGACCTCATTCCGGTCCGTAAGCATAGATCCAAAACTCATTGTCAGTATTAATACGTTTCATGACATCCTGGTAGTTGAAAAACATTGTTTCAAAGACAATAACGCGTCGTTGCTTTTCGAAAAAGCGTGGTGATTTTGAAACCAATTGTGCTTTCAATTTCTCTAGACCCAAATAATCTTTCAAAATGATTTTCACTGATCCTTCCGATATTCCAACGATGCCAGTAAGATCTCTGACTGTTAATCGCCGATTCTCAAGCACCAATTCCTTTATTTTATTTAATTGTTGATCTTCACCTTGCCTCTTTTGATTACGATTTGTTCAGGTCGAGCAGAACACCCTCACCGAAATGCGGTTCGGAAGAGTATATCAGAAATTGTCTTGATTCAATCTTTGCATGGCTACGCAGGAGGTTCTTAAGCATATATCTATGTATATATATTGACCACTAATCGTGACAGCTCTATTGTAAAGAAAATATAACCCAGGATTACATATACGCTCGTACTAAGTGTTATTATTACATTGCTTTCAAAACTTTAGTGCCAATTTGTACATACTGCTTCCAAATAAATCACTCCAGTTCGGCGTTCGACTTAATTTATTCTTTCTTTCGTTTCACTTTGCCATTGGCTTGCCACATATGGTAACAATATCTGTTAAGCCACGCAATAATCGTAAATTTGATATTACTACTTAAATGAAGTTGTTGTTACCCTGCTTTTTATGGTGTGGAAGTGTGCTCGGTCGTTAAAGATGTGAGACGCGCAAAGGTAAGCGCTGCTCAGCGTTGATGGCCAACAGTTAACAGAACATTTGAAATATAACTGTGCATTCTGCGGAATTGCGATGGGATTTGATAATTAACAGCTGTGTGTCAGCATCAACTGATGGCATAACTTGGCCGGGTCGTAAATGTGGCAACCTAATAGCTTAATAGAATTGAAATCGCGCTGCTTGATATTAGCTCAGTGTTGGCATGTAAATGTTCACGACAGCGGTTAAATAACAGCATAGAATTGGTGAAAACTTTCTTTGTTTCATTTAAAATATAACCTCAAATCACCAAAAAGAAGTTGCAGGCAAGTTTACGTGACTTTAATGAATATTCAAATGATCAGTGAGTTTTTGTTGGCTTTTAGTTCTCGCACTTAACTTGAACTCTTGTGCGCGCCCACACGTCGGCGCGCACCCTGCAACAGCCTCCAAACCCAGCTCATTTCTTTCCAATTGTGCGCAGACTGCAAAAGCAAATCGCTCTTGAACCACCTCGATTCCATTTCACTTAACTTTTATCTTAAACGTCACTCGACTTTCGCCTTGATTCCTACTTATTCGCTCGTTGCTGTTGCTGCTGCTTCTGCTGCATTGCACTTGCACTTGTGTTTGGTTGTTTGGCATTCACTGAGTCGTCGCAAACTTCTCTCGACTGATTTCTTTATCAACTTGACTTTACGCGCTTCACTTGCTCGCGATTTCAATTCGCATTGCACCGACGCCAAAGAAGAAGCCGACGCCAACGCCAACATCAACCCTTCACTGCGTTGCGCTTTTGTTTTACCGAGGTTGCTTAGCGACGCCGCGATAAATGCCGCGCTCATTTTTGCGCCTTCTAACGTTCAAGGAAAGGCGAAGTACATACTCGTGCATTCAAATGCATTATATATGGACGCATTTGTTCGCTGACTTGTAACTGCAGTTGAACAGATCAGCTCACTCACACTCACAGACAATTGAATTTATTCAAGGATAAGGTGTTCTAGTCTTGTGGGTGAAGTAAAGTTTGCGGGAATTCCATCAAGAATTGCAACATTCGCATTGTTTCTAACTTTCGCCGTTACTCGAAGTGCTTTATTCAAGGTATTTGCTAAAGGTGCTTAAACAGGTTTTTAAGTTTATTTCCCTTACAGGTATGTATAAATGCACATTTCTTCTGAGATTGCAAATAATCAGCGAAGACAGCCAGCAAAGGCGTTATATTAGAATTAAAAAGACTACTGTAACAATTATACAAAGATTTTGAGGAAATACCTGTATATATCCTAAAACAACACTGCCATTTTCCAGGCAAGAAGGTGGTTAATATCTATTCCAGCCAACTCGTCGAGTTCGTAAAAATTATTACAACTAAGATGCTACAACATTAGTCTTGCGGAAGCTGAACAGTGGAGAAGAATATGTGTAGTTATTGGCTATCTTTTACCTATGCTCTGCCAAAACTCTCCTTGGCAACTCTGGAGGTAGTTCTACCTCGTCGTCGTGATGCATGTAGACCGATATTAACTAGGGTTCTCCGGCGCCATCCTCTTGGCTAGAGGTAATGACGACATCCACGTTGCTGAAATGTGCTAGAAAAAAAAGTTCACTTCTGACCAACAGACAACATTTAGTTTAACCCGCATAGTTGATCACTAGCAGCTTATGGATCTTTGTCTTTAACTTTGAGATGCCGTTGCTACTCAGCCACGGCCTTGAACCAAGATAGAGTCAGCTAAGTCTCTACCAAAGACGAAGCGAGAGATTCGCGGAAGTCGCCCTTGCATAATGGAGTCTTATCTGTAGGACGTTCATCCTCCAAAGTCTTCTCCAGAAATGCGATTTCTGTGCTATCCTCAATATCTTCACCATCTTCTTCGAGCAGCTGCCGTACACTAAAGACGGATACGCCGGTGAGCGTTCTGCCTTCAGCACTTACCACCTCCGAAGGATTGAGGTCGATTTCCACTTCTAATATGGCTACTCAGAGATGGCTCTTGAATAAAGATAGAGCTAGAGATTCGCGGAAGTCGCCTAGTATAATGGAAACAAATCTGTAGAACCTTCATCCTTCAGAGTCTTCTCCATAAATCCAAGTTCTGCACTACCATAAATGTGACGGATCCTTCGGTCGACGTTCTGCCTTCAGTACTTACCACCTCCGAAGGATTGTGGTCGATTTCCATCTCTGCTTGGACATGGCAACCCTTCTCTACCGTCACTTCTGGAGCCTCTAGGTCATCCCCTCTGGCGTCTTTTGGAAACATCCGCAAAATCACCGTCTCGAAACCACACCGTATGGCCCCCTCAGTGTCGCTAAAAAGACAGATATATTCTTATTTCAAAAGAATCAGCGCTTGCCGATATGGTGTCTCAGTCCTCTTCTACCTGATTACTCTCAAGCGCTGAAATTTACAGCTCCTAGAATTGAAGAAATCCCAGCTAAATGAAGTGAGAATAATAAATCGACAACTGCTTAACTGTTATTGCCCATAGAGGAGCATCTGGTGGTCTTGCTATTTTCTCGCTTCGTTTAGCTTGGATTTCTTCAATTCTAGAGGTAAAATCAAGTTAACAATCTTTGAAATTTTACTATCAAATCCACCATCACTTACAGTATTGCAACATCTCCTCAATTTCTTCAGCGGGGGAGGGAGCAGCTGTGAGCCAGACACGAGCGCGAGGGCGCAGTGGTACTTAGATCCACTTTAGCCATGCCTCTACCCTAACGCCCTTACAAATTTCCCACATTCTTGAGACAGCCTTCTTGTAAAGCGATGGCGACCGTCCGAGTATTACTCAAGCAAATTTAAAAAATGTAATTTTGAGCAAAAAAGGCATTTAAAGAGAAATAGTTGGAACTGACTAAAATGAGCGACTACGCTTTAAAAGACTGTAACTCAATATGTAAGAGATATTTCAAATTTTAGTATATTATTTATAAAATATTAAATATGTTATTTCTTGAAATCGAAATATAAAAGTAATCAGTTTTCTTTAAATTTCACGCTAAGTGCGTCTCTTAATTTTAATAGAAAAATAGTTCATTTTTCATAAAACCTTCTTTAGTTCGCTTCTCTGTCTTCTACAATTTCCTTTTAATTATTATTTGCAAATTAAAAGCAATTGTTTTAGCACAAATAATGCCTGCGATTTTTTTCTGCTTGTCGCTCCTTCATTCTGCGTCTACTCTTTGTCGCCCTCGTCCGCTATACACGGCATTACGACACTTCAGAACTCGTTCTTAGTATACGAAAAATGTTAATGCGCTTAAAAAAACAACCAAAAACACGAAAAGCGCACAACAGAAAGAGGCTAATTTAGTCGGTTACTGGGCAAAAGGAAACGAGAATAATAATAAATATTTATGAAGCACAGCATGGAGGATTACTTACATATGTATATGTAGGCGAAATGTAAATTTAATTGTGCTTGAGCAAAAGTAATGAGCGCTTAGAAGCTCTAGAGATAAAAGAAAGCACAAGGAGCGTAACGCATTAACCCTTGGTTGAATGACTGAATTAAATATTGTAGTGTACGACTGTATTACCTATTTGCACGAGCATGAGGATGCTAAATATTTTTATTAATTTACGCTATTTTTTTTTAGTTTTTAATTTCAAAATCTATATCGTCCCCTCAAAGTAATCCCCCTTGACCCCAATACAAATGATGCATAACACTTAAATAATATTCCTTGTATACAGTTTGGCCGATTAAAAGGAATTCTGACACCACACGTCGATAATCGAAGAAATCGGTCAACATAAACTTGATTTTTGAACTTCTCTGACGTGGTTTTTCGGCTTCGACTCACCTTTGGTAAGATATTCGGTCGATTGATCGTCTGTTTCAGGATTATTGGTGTTGCGGCAGAATTCTGCCGAGTCGACAGTCCTTGGCCGGATAAAAATCCGGATTCGCTCTGGTTACGTAGACCCGACTGTGGTGGCAACGGTCTGTTTCCGTGTCGTAAGCATAAATCCAGGACTCATCGCCATGTTTCAAGACATCTTGGTAATCGGAAAGCACCTTTTTCAGAGACCTTAACGTGACGCTATTTTCGAAAAAATTGCGTGATTTTGGAACCAATCGGGCTTTTACTTTTCGAAGGTACAAACAACACCTTCAACATGATGTTCACTGATTCTTCCGATATTCCAACGATACCGGTAAGATTTCTGATTGTTAATCGTCGATTCTCAAGCACCAATTCCTTTATTTTGTTGACGTGTTGATCATCAGTTGATGTTGATGACATTCCTGTACGTGCTTCGTCGTCAACGCGTTCTCGACCCTCTAAATAATTTGTACCAATCAAAAACACTTGCTCGCGTCAAACAATTGTCACCGAAGTACTTTTTTAACATTCTCAACGTTTCGACATCAGAAATTTGTCGAACTTCTTTCTTGAATAATTTCACTAATCGTAAAAATTGCCGAATGCACTTTATGCACCTCAGAAAGACAAGCTTATGCTAAACACTAATGATTGTATTGATGTGACATGTGGCACAGATGCACTGATAGTCATACCAACCTACAAATAGTCTTACTGTTTTTTGCCCAGAGTGCATCAGCATCGATTCCTTGTATGGCAAACTTTTGTATTGAAAAAGATATCTTCATGAAATTTTACATAGCTTATTATCCGAAACTTGTGTGCTATAGTCTCCGAAAATATCTTCAAGATCGTACCACTATAGCATATAGCTGCCATACAAACTGAACGATCAAAATCAAGTTCTTGTATGGAAAATTTTTTGTTTGACAAGATATTCTCATGAAATTTGGCAAGCATTATTACGCAGAACAATTATGTAATCTTCGAATATATTGTTCAGATCAGACCACTAACACATACAGCTGCCATACAAACTTGTCATTTCATTTATCACGAGGCTAGTTTAACGAACCAGCGGCGTTAGAGCGCAATGACACAATGGACTAAAATGCAATAATTCAAATTAAAATATAATTATTTAATGATTTTTTTGCTATTTTCCAAAATTTAGCACACTTACACGCAGCGCCATGTTCATTAAGCAATTTCTATATTCTCGCAACGTGTGTTTTTACACCACTTTTGTGGTCACAACAATGCTTTTCAGCATTATGTATTATACTGTATACAATATATAAATGCTAATTTGGCTGCAAATACTGGATTCCAATTGCAGCAGGATAAACAAGCGCGCGGTTGGGGTCATGAACCGCTAAGACCCACATATGGTAAACACTGCCGGAAAGTTTTCAACATGCGCGTGATAGCCGAATAACACATTCTAATGACGAAAAATTTAATTCGGTCACACACACACGCACATACATGGCCAGCGCCTTTCATATCCGGTTGTTTGCGGACTTGCCGACGGTATAACCTAATTAAAAGAGCCTCATTGCTAATTATTTGGCAAAATGCTGGTTTATATAGACACTCATACATATATACATACATACAAAAGGGCATACATACATATATACATATAAAAGCGCATGCATATGTAAGCGTAGCGCGTAGCAATCTCATCCAGTCGGCCAGCTAAATAACTGTGCGAAAACAACTACAAATACGACTAAACGCCGCCATGAAATTGCACACAACTTTACTTGAGCTGAGCGCTGCTTTCACAACTGCGGGCGCCTATGTATATGGCTGTGTGCAAGTGTGAGTGCGTGAAGAGTTTATTTGTTTAATGTAGATGTTGGCGCCAAAAAGTATGCAATTAAAACTGTGCTACATAGCGCAGAAGCAATCAAAACACTCGTTGAACAAACAAACGCACACACACACACACACACTATCATAGCAACATATGCAAAACATTGAAGGCTGCTGCGCGAAAAATAAAAAAATATCGCGCGACGCGGCGCGAGCAGCATGACGCGCGCGCATGAATGTCCTTGCCTGACGTAATGGTAATGAATGTAAGCGCAAATGAATGGGCGAATGAATAAATTTATTTGAAAGGAATTTTAAAGGCAGTGCGCCTCTCCTCTCTCCCCCAGCAGCGGTGACGCGCATCCATACAGCGCACAGGTGCGCGCCTTATTTGATGTTTTTGCTTTGCGTTTTCATTTATTTGCAGCGTTTTGTGCAAATACGCTGTCTACTTTCGAGCGCGCGTTTAATTAACGTTGAATAAGTATTTAGTTGCGCGCAACTTACAGGTAACTCCTTACACCGACCGATACACACACCCACCCCTTGCTTTTTCTTCGCACGCCTTCCTTATTTTTCTTTTCACCCTGTTGACGTACGCCTAGCGTATCGCAAAGTGCTCACTGCACATTTTTCCATGTAAAAATCATCGAAATCACAAATCAAGTCGCATCTTAAGACACAAATACAACTAAAGAGCACCCAATTTAGAACGCAGCCGAATGAAGGCATATGAGCAGCTTGCGTCCATGAGTCGTACGGGTGTAGGCTCTGTGTCAGACTGACTGCCGCCGTCTGGCAGTTGAAGCGTGTGAGCGACTGGCAGCCTCGTAATTTGTATTCACTTTGTTAGCAAATTTTAAATTCTCCTCTCTATTGTGCTTATTTATTGCATGTATTTTATTTTTTTATTTTTTTTGGATTTCATCGTCGTATTTTTTGCGCTTTCTATCTTTCCACATTTCCCTTTTCCACTTTTCTACTTCACTGCAACCACACACACATTCAAGCTAAACACAAATGTTTGCTGAGTATAATATTTCTGTGGAAAAAATGTGACTTTACGGCAATCGAAAAATATGTCGCAAATAAAAATCCACTCAGCGCGAGCAGCGCATAAATGTTTTTCGCCACTTGTCGCGCGTACAATTGAAGTTTTTACAGTTGCGCCGGCAAAGGTGAGTGCATTCGCAGTGCGAAAACTCATTGTGTGCTTGCTTTAGCTTGCTTTACAAGCAATTCGCTTTTTTGTTGCTTTTATGGTTATTCGTGCACTTCAAGTTTATGTAACGACGTAACAAGCAGCGCTGCGTATACGTTGTTGTAGCAGATGCCAGCACACAATGGCAACGCTGAAAATAAAATTGCTCATATTGGGTTACCGAAAAGACTGGAATTGTAAATGTTAAAGTTATAGTTTTTTTTTGCCTCCTTCAAACAAAATTCGAAACCTGAAGTATAATCTGTCCATATTTAGATCGTCAAACTACTCATTACCTACGATGACATGAACACATCAACTATTAATTGAGCGGATAAGAACATACAGAAAAAATAGCAAAGCAACTATGGTTTGAAATATTTTTTGAACTTCAAAAAAAAAACAATAAAAAATTATTATTTAAGCTAAAATGCTAATGAGGTCGGAAATATCAATACGTAGGTACCAGAAATCGGTCTTTACACACAAAGACAAAAATTGCATAATTACACCTCCCCGTCAGTTAGAAGTAAAACTATTACACTCTTGCGCTTTTTCAAATATATATTTTTTTTTGTAGTAGAGGGAAACATAGAGGAGCTTTAATCCGCTAAACCTAACCTACTCCTAGCTCAAGACTCAGAACCTCAGAACCCTCGGAACCACTAGTTTAAGTATTACTTCGTGGGTGTAACAAGACATTTTACGTCTCCTCTATAGCACGGATGGACTGACGCCTATGCTGCTGTAACTGAGAGGACTGACACATAAGTGCAGTCAAGTTTTCCACCGTTAAACTATCACCTAGTGTAGTTTCTAACTTTTCCCTCATGTTTAGAGACCGGGGACAATGGAAGAACACATGTTCAGTGTCGTCTATGGACTCCGTACACATCGAACAATAAGGATTGACGTCATTTTGAAATTTGTATAGATAGCCTCTGAAACACCCATGCTTGATATTTGGGTCAGGTGGAAATCCAGGCCCCCATGTTGTCTAATTATCCACGTATTGATGTCAAGTATAAGTCTGTGAGTCCGCCGTCCTTTGGTTGAAGTTTGCCACCGTTGCTGCCATATAATTATGCTCTTCTCTCTCTCTCTTCTCTTTTTTTGATTTCTGTAATTGGCGCTGAAAACTCATACTTGTATAATATCGTGAATTGGTATCCATGAATGTTTATGTGTGGCATACTAGCTAGTACTTCAGCTGCTTCGCTGGATATATTTCGGCAAGCACTTGTTATTCTTACTGCTGTGAATCTATGCATCGCATTTATTGGTCTGGCTTACGCTTTTATGTCTAGTGCCTGTATCCATACTGGAGCCACATACAGTATAACCGATCTCGTTACATTTACGATTACAAAACGCCGGCTGGAACGCGCATAGCCTCTATTTGCCATCATTCTTGATAAGGCATTGTAAATCTTATTTGTTTTATTTGATGTGTATCCAGAGTGCTGCTTGAATTTCAGTTTGAAACCAATAATACCTCTAAATACTTCATCTGTGGTTGTGAAGTAATCTCCTATAGTGGATATCCAAGCAGCAATTGAGACTGTCCATTGCGCCAATTCTAAGTCTTATGTCAGCAGTACAGAGTTTTCCAAAAAGCGTGATATGATTTTTTTATAACAAAATGATGTTTATTAAGTAAAATCTATTAAGCGGACAACTCTATTAACTGGACAGAAAGGCTAGTAACCAGACACTGAAAAACCAGCCTTAAATTCGTTTTTTTCCAATAAAATTTATTTTTATGAACATATTCAAAATTAAACCTCAAATACAATCTTTGGATTCTTATACCGACAAAAACGTTATCGCCTGTATTCGTAAATAAAATTTTCATTGCATTAAATAGTTTATTATATGAATAATACTATGAAATGTATACCACAGTAACGCGTGGCCGGATCCGCTTGTAATTATATGAAATGTAGACATTGCAAGATACCTCCTCCAATCCAATATCGAAAACCTTTATGTACATCGTCACGTAAAATGCAAAACAACTCATCATCAACAAGACCAAAACTGAGTTTTGTATTGTTTACGATTCACTACATTTATAATCAAAACTCAAATTTAGTTTGAATATGTGTAGTTTCCATTAAATTGATTTTCCCTCGACTATAAACTTATGCAAAGAGATGTTACATTATTTTGCATTTTAGGTATAGATATATGATTCATTCTCGCTTACGTCTGACTATTTATGAAGCATGAGCTTCATGGCTTTTATTTAATAATTTTTCCAACATTGCGACAGCGCTTAGGCTTCATATCTATTTTGGTACAAAAAATTATATATTGGCGCGAATTTATTGAAAACTCATAACACCTAACGGAATATGAGAAAGCCATTTATATATACCTGCATGTGTGCACTATGCATTTTTGCAAATATTTTTGCGCTCACACCGATTGCGATGTCAACCCTCGCGCTCGCCGTTAACTGTCAGTTAACAGCTGTCATCAGCAAATATGAAATTTTCGAGCAATGTACACCAATTTATAAAAAAATATTTTTTATCTATTTTTATATTTCTGCATATCTACATGGATATCTGCGTACATATGTATATGCAAAAAATTTGTTTTTCGCCGCGCATAATCGCCACTTTTTCACGCACTTCTAACTGTCATATTTGTGCGGATGAAATTTGAAAAACTAAAAATGCCACGTCGCTGATGGAATAACGCAAATTCGTCACGCAAAATTGAGAATTTCAAAATGTTATTTTTTTCTTTCTTTTTTTGTGTACGGAGCTATCCTGCGAACACAACTTGCTCGCCATAACTATGGAAAATCGTTGGTAGCCAACCATTACCATAAAAAATTGCGACCACATTTAGCCAGTTTGGGCTTTTTTCAGCCACTGAATT
Organism: Bactrocera neohumeralis; assembly: GCF_024586455.1. Taxonomy (NCBI): domain Eukaryota; kingdom Metazoa; phylum Arthropoda; class Insecta; order Diptera; family Tephritidae; genus Bactrocera; species Bactrocera neohumeralis. The sequence continues at coordinate 5,315,906 of NC_065919.1, forward strand.
TCGATATGCGATGTTCCACCGTCTAAGGCATGGACGCAATGCATTTAAAAAGGAAATTAGAGAGCGTGACATTTTTCAATGTTCGAAGTAAACTCAATTTGCCTGCCTTTCCTGATTTTTTTTTTTTAACAAATAAACGTAAATTTCTCAATTAAAATGACGCCACAGAGAAATCGTTGCCTAGACTGAAGTGAAACACATAGATTCCCGAACGAAATTTTAGCCTGATTGAAGAAGTGAAGTTAGTTAGAGATTCTTCTTCTCCTTTATTGGCATAGACACCGCTTATAGGGTTATAGCCGAGTTTACAACAACGCGCCAGTCATTCTCCTTCGCCCTGTATGGCGCTATTTGGAGATTCCAAGTGTAGTGGAGGTCTTCCTCTTCCTCTGCTTCCCCCGGCGAATACTGCGTCAAGTACTTTCAGAGCTGGAGCGTTTTTATCCATCCGGACGCCATTCACTACCCGACCCCATTTGCTTCGCTTCTTTATCCATTCTGGAAAAAGCAGAACCAACGGCGCGATGAGGCCAATGATATAAATATCATCGGCATACGCCAGCAGCTGTACACTCTTATAGAAGATGGCACCTTCTCTGCTAAGTTCTGAAGCTCGAATTATTTACTCCAGCACCAGGATGAAAAAGTCGCACATAGGGAGTCGCCTTGTCGGAAACCTCGATTGGTATCGAACGCCTCGGAGAGGTCCTTCCCGTCCCAACGGAGCTTCTGGTATGCTCAACGTCAACAATGTATTGTAGTGTATTTGGCTGGTGGAAGGGGCTCGGTAAAGCGACATTAGCTAAACAGCTGGAAAGTGTTCAACGAGCGGCTCTTATTGACTTCGGTGGTATACTACGCACAACACCAGCGATGACACTTAATGTCGTTCCACATATAATGAAGTTGGTTAGTAGACTACGGGACATTCCGAAATCTTCTCTGACTTCGCAAGCATTATAACTCATTGATCGAAGCTTTAGTTCAAAGTCTTCTATCGGGAACTCCCAATCAACTCTTGTTTCAGACTGCCAGACCACTATAGTGTCTTTCAAGCAGAAGTGGCAGTCATTAAGGTAGAAGAAGATGTTCTTCTTTGAAATTCGGTTTCTTTTAGGAACACATGCATCTACAACGATAACAGAGCTGCTATGCAGGCTTTGAGCTCGCTGACAGTGAGCATTAAGTTACTTCATTATTAAACTTGTCTGAGAGTGTCTGGCCAAAGCGGAAACTTCGGAAACTATAAAGCCGATGAGCTCGCAAAAATGCCATCATCGTGCACTCTGGCGTTGGGTCTCATGCGAACGCAGTAAACATTGGTCAGCAACCAGCACTTGTGGGGTTGCGAATGCGTTCTGGCCGTGAGTGGAACATAAAAGATCTATGGAACTGCTAACTCTTAACAAGATTCATATGGTCGCAATGATAGGTGTTCTAACTGAACACTATTCCTTTGACTCTCACGGGGTGAGGCTAAAAATTTTGATTTACCCAACTTATGAAAGTTGCAGGGAACGATACAGACTAAGGTTGAAAAATCATGGTTGTCATACTTTCCATGAACCAGATGAATAGGCTAGAGTAGATATTAACAGGCCAAAAAAAATCTAGCTAAAAGACGACTTTTTGATGCATACCTAGGAATCCTGGAAATCACAACTGACAGCCGTCTCTAGCTGTCCACGTGGGATTATTTTGTTACTTAACCTAATCCAACCTATCCATCACTCACACACTGCATTCAAAACTGAATCGTAGCAAATATTCAGCGCCTCTGTGTACACAATCTTAACTTGTTTTCGTTGCTTTGACATTTTAAAATTACTAACTTGCAGTTTGGTCACAAGTTCTGCGTAATATCGCTTTGGCGCTGCAAACAAAAACATCACACACACTACCATTTTGGATTTAATACGTCAAAACGTTACAAAAACAACGTGTTGAAAAAGTTTTCCACTGCAACTGTCAGTGTCACTCAAAATACGCAAGAGTAGAATGAAGGCGCTCACTCTCTCACTAACTTTCCATCCCGCGCTGCTGCATTACCCGCTGCAATCCTGACGCTCACCCCAGGCGGCGTCTTTGCCAGCCTCCATGGCGACCCTGTGTCTTCATTCGAAACCAAAATTATCTGTCGTGGCTCTACAAACATAGTATTTAGTTGAATGTTCCTTTTACTCTTTTTTGTTTCTCCACTTTTCTACCGGCTTTCTGTCGCCATTATTGTGCAGTCGGTTTTTTAACAAAGTTTTAAATGGATTTTAACTTGTGTTGGAACAATTTTAATTGGATGCGCATTTCGAGTGAAAATTAGTCGCACTTCAACGGCAAAGTTGACGCTGCAGAAAAAACTAAGTCGCTCACTTTACCCCCACACCAATACGGTTAGCTGCATTTTTTGCCGCTCGGTATGTATGTGTTCCTTATATATGTGTGTATGTGTGTATGCATCTTACTTTAAGCTACGCGCGCTCACATGACTACATCAAAGCCAGTGATCCTGTGACACTTGGCTGCAATTGGAATTCAAATAGAAAATGTGGACAGTGAAAAAGATATATCCATATACTTATATAGTGTATATATACATATATATATATGAATATATATGTGTATGTGTATATACATATGTATATATATAATATTATATATATATATATGTATATATAAGTGTATATGTAAATATATATATATATATATTCTTCATTGCATTATCTTTCTGTGGCATTGCACTGCTATAACCATTCCCAATCTCTCATGAGCTAGTTTAATCAACAGCAACAACAACAACAGTAACCACAACACTTCATTTCAATAAGTCTCGCCTTGCTTATCTGACACTTGACACACTTTCTTGTTGACTGCGTTTTTCGCCGCTCATCTTTCTGTGAAACTTTGCGCGCAGCGAAAAACAACAAAGCGCGCGAGAGTGATTCTCACTTTTAGCCGCACTTACCAAATGCATTAAATATTTTATTTGCGTACTTGAATGGCAGCATCATCGGCCCTTTTGAGACGAAATTCGTTAATGCAAAGCTTTTAAGCCGCGCAGATAGTTGTTTATGCCGTTAAGTGAAAACTTTACAACAATAACAAAAACGCCACTTAATGATGCAATTGAAGAAACTTAAATAATTATGAACTTAATGCAGCAATCCGATTGTCCCATCAAGTAGGTCAAATATACTGCAAATTCAATTTCAAAACATTTTCAAAAGTTGTTATTCAAATACAAAATTTGGTCGGTTAAATTTCTGACTTGTTCTCCTCGTAGCCGTAAGCGCACTTGTCAGCTTCCCTCCACTACTAAGTGTTATGCGATTTTAGTTCTTCTCAGGGGTATCTGACAAAATCCATTACATAATGGCATATTACTGCACCATAGCAGTAAATGATCTGATAAATTTTATGTTAAGCCACTTTTCCATCTTAAAAACTTATATTTTATTAGGTTAGATTAAACTGACTGACTCATACTTAGACCTACAAGTTCTTTATAACGCCGGATGGAGCTTTATTATTAATACGGTCTGAAGTTTGCGTAATCCAAGAACTCAACGAGCTTTGTAAATTTTAATAGAGACCTGATATCTTATTCTGGTGATTCCTCTAATCCCTTTTACTGTAAAGTTCTTAGATATCTACGACAAGTATTAGTTAAAGCAGAGGTGGTGTTCAAGCATCTATCTCATGCCTATTGCCTTTCACTTTCTATGTAGTTATATGTATCATCGTTAATAATGCCCATACGCCTCGCATGTGATGCCAGTAAATTGTAAACTGTAACTAGACCAAGAACGGTCCTTCAATCTTTTCGAGCCCATGAGAGTAGAAAGCTTGCATGTTTTCCTTTCGCTCGCTGGCACATGATTTTGGCGATCCCGCATGTCCCTAAGGCATTCCATCTCACTTCTAAGGCATTCCATCCCACCCTGATCCGTCTGTCAGCCCTTTCCGAAACTTCGTTGTGTATTGTTTTGAAGACTTGCTAATTTCCTAAACTGGTTTAGTAGTCAAACGAAAAGCGCTTTTGTCAATCTTATCAGCTATTTCGTTTCCCGGAGCGCCCTTGTGACCTGGAACCCAGTATGTATGCTGCCGCTTTCCGACTGCAGGTTTATCTACTGCTTTTCTGTTTCTAAGCACATTCTCTAATTTACCCAAAGCCGCCTATCTTACAGCTGATTTCGGTACCGAGCGCAAAGTTGAGATGCATTGCATACAGGACGTAGATTAGACTTGTCAGAGCCGACTATTGGTTAAATAGGAGTTTAACCGGCTCCTGAGAAGCTTCAAGGACTCGGCTATAATCGCGTAAGCGGTCAATTAAGAAGAAGAAGAAGAACTTCAAGAAATGGTGCCAAGTTGATAGTCGTTGGATGACTTAAAATCCGTGCAGGTTAATTGGGCTCGACTGCCGTGGAAACGACGGTGAATATAATTCAGTGCATGTCTGAAATCAGTTAAACCCGTAGTGTGCTCTGTAAAATGTGCAATGTCCTCGACGTTATCAAGCAATGAGCTTATAATGCTCCTAGGACCGCTTCAAACAGGTGACTGCAAGGTTTCTACGAAAGCATACTAGGAGGAACTGTTTGGAGAAACTATTTGGAGATGTGTATTTCTTAACCGAAAGCGTACAGATCTCACACTCTAGCGCTGTAAATCTTTATCCCCCGGGCTTTATTATTTAGCAGAAGAAAAGAGAACATCGCTAAGCACTAAGTGGGAGAGTGTGACTTTCTTTTGTTTTTTTTTTTTTTGTGAGCTTGTGAAGCCACTTGGCCTCCTTACGATCTCAGCCAAAACCTCTAAGAAGCTTACGGAGTCAATCAACTAGGTTAATAATTTATGAACTGATTGCAATTTATCAAACGAAATACTCCCAGTAGAAAAACAAAATCACCAACTAGATCGATTCTCGTCTTTGCATCTCTAGATCAAGGCTGCGAACTACTATAAGAGCGAATAACTACTGACGAGCTAGCAGCGGCATACGCTGTTTCAGGTAATTCAAAGCCATGTACCAGATCGAATTTCATGAAAATTACACAATTGACAACGGGGGAAGGAAAGCCAAATAACAAGGAAAATATAAATTGAAATATTGGTTAAATTTGTGTAAGGAATTAATCTTCCATTATTGTCTTATCTTCCGCAATCACGTCGGCAATTTTAAACTTACGCATAAAATCGCGTTAATTTATTTGGCGCTCATCCAGTGTACGCTTTATCAATTAGTGCTCTCCGAAAGAACCAATCAGAGACACAAAGTTGTCAGCCTGCAGGCAAAATTAACAAACTCTTTGTGTCGGCGACAGTGATTGGGTAACTGTATGCAAGCACGTTGCGTGCAACATTGCAGCCATTCCCACTGCCTGACGCCCAGCAGCAGGCCAAAGAAATTAAGGCGTTCGTGAGCAAAAGAAGCAAATATGATAAAATGCGCATTGCAGGAATTTTGTTAAGAGGCAAACAGAATATGTAAGTTTTGTGGCTTTCATTTTTATGCTTGAAAATTTGTTTAATTGCGGAAAGGGAAAAGTAAATAATGAACACTAAGAAAGTAAGACATTTACCACTGCGTAAGCATGAAAATCAGTTTCAGGTGCCTTTGGAAATCCATTTCCGCTCGACATTACTGATCGTGTGTTTTTATTTCGCAGAGTTCTGGAGTGTTTTAAGAAATTTCACATACATTAAGATTATTTTCGACGTTTGCTGTAAGGGTTTGCAAAGCACTTCCAACTACCTAGGAAGTATTTTGGTTCTATGCGTTAAAGTATGCTTTAGAATATGCATTATGTTATCAACTCGAGAGCTTCCAATTATCAATTCACAATAATAAATGCCAACTGATGTATTTTTTACTCCATAGTACCTTTAAGATAACCAGACTTACGCCAATCCTAGATGATAAGAAATATAAAATTATGCACACTGTGTGAGTATATGAAACGGCCGGCAAAGCTCATTATTGCAACTCATCAATTCAACCGTTTCAGTCGAAAAATATTATTGGTAGACCACGTCAGCCACTCTTAACCACGCTGTATCAACGCAGCTTCAATTTATTGCATTTTCATATACATTCTTGTTTTTGTACGGCATATGTCTTTTTTGCGACTAATTGCCTTAAATATTGCCAGCAACTTCATGGGGTAGAAATGACAAAGACCGTAAACATAATTCCATACGAAAATTTTACCATCATCATAATGGCTATAATGGAAATACGTTCACATTTCTGTAGTGATTTTTATTCCTCTGTATTTATATGTATTATACATATATAAGTATATACATAGACAACATGATATTTACGCTTTCGTTTTCCTTAACTCAGACCCTGCCAGCTGCGTCGGCTTGCCGTGAGACAATCATAATTTGCGACTGCCACTGCAGCAGATTAATTTGACATACCTCGCATGCCAATCGCTTGCATCAGCTGTCGTTAAATATCTTATCCGTACATTGTCATTCCGTAATGTTCGTTGAAATCAATGCACACAAACTGTAAACACTGTAAGAAAATATCTATCATGCTTCGGATACATTTAGTAGCACTTGGAAATGAGCTGGATATGATAATTTGGTGGGTCTGAGACTGGTACTTTAATGCTTTAAAATCGGAGCAATAGCATTGGGAAGCTATATATTAAAATCTTGAAACGTAGTCGGTAAATCTTCCCCAAATTGTGTTCGGCATCATTCATAAACCGGCTGAGAATTTTAAACCAGTTTCAGAAACAAAGGAAATGCGTATAATTTCTCTGTAAATATGCTCATCTTCAGTGTATCAGCAACCTGACATACATATATATCTTTGTATTTCTACGCGAATGTTAATTGTTCACCGTTATATTTGCCTTGCTGGTTTTCTTTACACTGCGTATTTTAACTCGTATTCTCACTATTTCATTAAGTTTTTTTTTCATTTGTTTCTTTTGCTTGCCGCTTTAATGAGCATGTGACAGCCATAACATAACGGATGCATAACTGTAAATATATACGTGTATGCCTGCTTCACGATACCAGCTTACCTGAAAGAAAATGTTTGCCCAATGAAACTCAGCCAGTATTTGTAGTACAGTAATACATTGCAAGGACTGGTAAATAAAAATGATATATGGATTGGGTTCTCATTAAATACTTCTACTCTGAACAGGGTATAATAAGTTTGCAGGAAGTTTGTAACATCCAACAAGGTAACATGGGAGATCTAATAAAAAATATATACTCGTATAAATGGTCAGCATAACGAGCTGAGTCGACGTAGCCATGTTCCTCGGTTGGTTTTTCCGTTAGTCAGTACACATATAAGCAAAATAGTCTCTCATTTTTGGAGATATCCTTCTGAAACTTTGCATACGAAATTTTCCATAGATGATTATCTAATATCTCGAGTCCTTTACTCGAGAAGTTTGAAGTGGAATCGAACCTGAAGTATCTCATATGAAGTATTTTTTGTGAGGAAACGGTCGTAGCGTCCCACTCCGCAAATACATTCCGAAAGCCTAATAGGGCATCTCTCAGAATAAGAAACTTTTCTCACTGCTTTAAGTCTTATTGATTAACAACTACTAAAAAAACTCGGAAACGAGGCTGTCGGGTGTTGACATACTACTAAGTCTTGTCAAGGACAGTCAACTCAGCAGAATTCTTCCGCCACAAGAACAGCCGCGTTATTCTTATGGTTAAAGGAAAATTTCTAAATACCGTCTACCGAAGGGTACCGCAACGTCATACCCAACAGAAGCAGCTTAGCCGTCTACTCAAATAAAGCAGAAATGGTTTTATTAACTAGGATGTATAAGAACCCAAAAGTTCCTCTTTCGGAGGCTGAGTATATGAAGGCGTTCGAACAAGGCATGCCAACATTTTTTTTCCTTCAACCTGAAAGCTTGGACCATTGCGTGGTAGAGGCCACTCATGACCTCTTTTTCTCTGCTCACATACCGACAAGGAATATGTGTATTGGGAGAAGTCGATGGAAAAGAGACGGATTGGTCGAAGCTAGGGACAGTTGGAAAGAAGGTTTTTTGTAGGGAGTTCTACGTTAATAGTAAATGTAAGGCTGCCCGATCACCATCAAGATGGCGGTAGATATACTGCTACGAAGTGCAGCCTCTTTCAGGAAGGTGAGCATTCTCTCCGAGATTCATAGCGCCAATACTTGCGAGGAATTCTCTAAATATGCGCTCAAAACTTGTCAAGGAGTAACTAACCTCACTAGAAATAGCATCAAGGTACTTCATCAGCAGACTCATTGGGTTGCCTGGTCACAGCGAAATCGTTGCCAACTGTAAAGCCGATCAGCTATCCAGAGGGGGACACCCTTACTCCGCTCAAATCGAAATGGGAAAGAGTTGAATCTTCATTGGCATCTTACATTCCACCTCTGGCGCGTGTTCTTACCAAACGCTGGCCTACTGCGACTTCGAGATCCTTTTACACTTTATCATCCATTGTCAAGGCTTTACAATATGGAAGCTGAAACACCTCCGTAGTCTTATCTTCGACGAATCAGAAGACTTAGCCAAAACGGATATTTGGCATTTTAACAAATTTGTTACGACCTATAAGCCTTTTATCGATTTGTAAAGGTCTTATCATCATATATAATATATGGAATTTTTTTTAGGTAACACAACGGACCGGCGTTCTAAGCCGTCCAAGTGAGATCCCTGTTTTAGATCGGTCTCTTAACCTAACTTTATAACAGGGTTTCTACAGATTTAGAGTTTTGCTATTGCCATATAGTCATTATATTGAATAATTTTGAACTTCTGGAACTATCTTCAGATTTTTATATATGTACAGCGCGTTGACTTTTAACTTCCCCACTGATTCAGGACTTTCTAAAGCAACTAAAATCAGCAATGTCTTGCCATATCTTCACCGAATCAAGTAGTAAAGATCTCTATCTTCCATGAGAAAAAGTAAGATAGTTTTTATTTAAGGGAATCTCTCTCATTAGAGAGTGCTCTTACGACCGCCCTCTTTTCATAGCGTAGATGTACAAAAAAAAAAAAAACACGAAAACCTTTGAAAATCTTTTGTTACTTCTGGAGCTACTTATAAACTGCAATTAAAAGAAGAGAGCCCCAACTAAGAACCTTAAGACTATGAATATAAAATTGCACAAAAGCTTCTTCTCATTCTGCTTATATAGAAATGTGTCTCATTCTGGTTTCTTTTCTCTTTCATTACAACAGCTCAAGTGATAAGCTGAATGCGGACATGCACGAAGAGGATTTCACTGCAAATGAACAGGCGGAAAAAGAAGAAGAGGTAGACGTATACGCACAAGCAAAACCATTCTGCCAGCAAAAGATCGCCCTGCAACGTCTGAAATTCACGCATTCGGCATCGATGGCGTCGGTAGCATCAATATCACCGGCCACAACACCTCCGCTTCCAATGCTGTCGCCAACTCAAGCCGCCGCCGCCACATCAGCAAAAGTATTGAATAAGCAACAGAAACAACAGCAACAACAACAGCATCACCAGTCACCAATAAAAATCACAAGTACGACGACAGGCCAGCCAACAATTTCAGAGCACGCAGGAGCGGCTTACCAGCAACAACAACAACAACCACCACATAGGCTGCACGCACACCGAATCGCACAACAATCGCAAGCTGAGCAAATGATTTCCGCAGCCGGTGTCAGCGCCTCAGTGGCCGCAGCTTATAAGCGGCAACAACAAAAACTGCGAAAACTACACGAACTGCACTCGCTCGCCTTGGAGGGTGGCGACACGGCGCGCGGTTATTGCTCCTGCGACGAGCAATGGACCTCATCATCGCCGACCACTTCCGGCTCGCCAACACTCTCGTGCACCGAAGGACACGAAAAGACATCCGACGGAAGTGAAGGCAACGAAACAGCAACAGTAGCAGCCGTAAAGCGCGAACGGGTGACAGGAAACGCGTACAAACAAATGAACGTGACAACAGGGCATGGCCGGTTGGCAGTCGGCGGTAATGACGCTGGTCACAGCCGGACATGGCAACCACCAAATCGCACCAACAACACCGCTAAGAACAACAGCAACGATGGCGGTGGCAACATTTGGTCGGGAACACGAGCAAATGAGGTCGCCAAGGCAGCGGCGGCCGTGGTGGCGGCAAAGGCAGCTGCTTCAGCTTCAGCAACGTCGACGGCGACGGCGACAACGACGGCGTCCATGTCGGCTGGTGCGTTACGCCCTGTACCGGCAGTACGCCTCAAGCAACAGCACCATGTGCGCTTCTCGGACGAAAAGAATTTTTCCGATTAGTTTGGCACAGCGTTGAAAAAAGCGGACACAAGTGGAAAGTAAAATACAAAATTGAGGGCAAAACTGATGAAGACAAATAAAAATGACTGAGCGTACTAATTGGCGTAGAAGGGCGAATGGCGGCAATGACTCGGTTTCATTAAAAAAGACGAAGCAAATTCTTTGTGCCGCAGGGACCTCAAAAATTATTTGCTATTTTAAGGCAGAAACGTTTCATTTTAGATTTACGTTAAAAAATTGCATCACCCTTCCATTTTTACACCCGCTCCATGCCGGTGCAGTATGTATACAGGCCACTTGGACCTAAGAGTATGCAGATTATATATTATATTGACTACCAAGTATCCAATCCGTACACCTGAGTAAAGACTGAAGATTAATTTCAACGTCTAGATAGGCGCGACGAGAAAACACCCCAAAGCAAGTTTAAAAAATACATTATAATCATTAACCTCATAAAATAAGGCCATTCAAAACTGTTAGAATATATTTTTGTTTTAAGAGAGTGATGTATGGTCTTGAGTACAAAAATTTGTTTTAAAGTTGAGCAAGAACATTATTTTAACGGATTACCGAAATTCATCTCTCTTACAGATAAATCAGTGTTTGACTAAGAAGTAACAACAGCTTTTTCGGACCTAAAACTAATAAATCAATCCAGCTGTCACTGTGAGAATGAAGTAAGGTTATTGGCTACTATTGAGCCCGAATAAATTGGAGTTTATGACTTCGATCGTGCTGGAGCGTTAATATTTGTGCTTATCTTAGTGAGCCGTTCCAAAAATCTGATTTTATTTTCGATATAATGGGCCAAAGCTTAAGATCTTTCTATACGCGGAGTTCCTTGAGACCAAGAAATCTCACACACTTGTTCCAGGACACAGTTCAAAGCATTATTCATGTTCAGTAACGGGTGATAGGAAGGAAAATATTATCAAAACAAGCAAAAATTTTAACGTTAAATTGAAATACGCTTCACAGCTGCATTTCTTGGCGCAACTATTTGTACAACAATATCTGAAGACGTAATCGGACAAAGGTTTGCATTCAACGGTAAAGGATTTTCTTGTTGTTATTGTTGCTTTAACGGGTACGTAGTTTTTGTTAGGCTGGTAAGAATTAGCTAAGTTGTCGTCGACGTCATCCAACGGAAGGCCCAAGAAACGTGAAGTTACAACGGGGTCAGACCAAAGGTAGAGGGGTGTCAGATGAGTAGGGTTCGCGGCCAGTGTCATGTGGAGACTCATTGCACGCAGGACATATATCAGATATTCTGAATAATTAGGAGTTTAACCTGTTACGGTATCCAGAACCAAGCTGCGCAATGGTCACTCTCGTTTCTTGCGGCAACTCGATCAATTTGTCTTCAATGTGTGGTGGTTTGATCACGGTATGCCATTCACTGGAAGGGAGTCGATGAAGGTGTTGATGGTTCCACTGTGAATGGCGGTCAGTGCTTGTCGGTAGTTTGTTGCGTCCGAAGTTTGGTCGGAATATCACCTGATGTCGTCGCGCTTGTTGAGGAATGATCTCTTGATGTTCTTAGGAGGCGGTTACGCACCAAGCAGGTGACTTCCTGCGAAAGCATCCCAGCAGGAACTGCCTGGAGAGGAGTTCATTATCCTTCTTAACTGGGAGCATACGTGGCTCATTATGCAGGTGTTCGTTCGAAGATATCAAAAGGCATCCAGTCATAGTCCGGAATGCAGTATTACGACAGGTCTGAAGCCTCCTTGTCTGCGTCTCACTGCATCCAGGCAACCATATTGGTGCGTCGTAGTTAGGGACTGGCCTGCCGATTGCTTTGTAAGTTGCCAACAACGTTTCTATGTCCTTTCCCCATGTGCCACTGGCTAGCAACTTGAGGATTTCGTTGCGGCTCTGTACTTTGGCTATAATCGCGTCGTATGAGGACTGTCAAAAGTCACACCTAAAATTTTGGTGTTATTGACAGTCGGAATCTTGACGCAATCGACTGCAATATTAAGGTCAAGCCTGTACACCGGCGTCCAGCTTGTAAATATGGTCGGGATGGATTTAGTGGGGGAAAGTGTTAGGTTCCGTGCAGAGAGGAAGCGAGATAGATCGCAGAGATAGCCATTTACCTTTGAACACTTGCCACCGATTCCATTGCTCGACGTTAATATCGTGCAATCATCAGCATACTAGGTTATAAATACTGCTTCTGTCGGTTGTGGGAGTTTCGAGATATTGAAGTTAAACAAAACGCTAGGATAGGACACCACCCAGCGGAACCCCTTGTTTAATTCTTCTTAGTTTAGAGTTTTTTCCTCGAAGTAGTGCGGAAGATTGACGACCGCTCAGTTAGTTCATGGTCCACCTCTTCAGTCCTGCAGGTAACGTAGTTTTTTCGATGTCCTGCAGTTGCGTTGTGTAACTGACTGTGTCCAAGGCTTTTGACAAGTCCAAGCCTACGAGTATCGTTCTCTAACAGGGTGGTTTCTGGTTAAGGTCACGAACTATCTGGGCGTTTATGACGCAAAAATTCCTAGCCGGTTCTACGCACCTAAATTGACTCGGATTTTATCCGGCCAAGGGCTGTTATTTCGGAGATCTAACCCCGTTTAGATCGGTAAGTCCTAGTTTAAATGATTTTCTTAGTTTTTTCTAGTCTCGCCGTTTGATACGATATATTAATTTCATGTTGAATTAAGGTTACGTCATCAGGAAAATGTTTGGCAACTATGCTATAATGGTCCCTTCTGAAGACTACTTATATTCGGATATTGAAGCGTTGCTTCGATAATAACTCATACCGAATTTCATGAAGGTAGCTTGTCAAATAAAAAGGTATTTTATACAAGCGCTTGATTTTGGTCGTTCAGTTTGTATGACAGCTCTGTGCCATAATGTTCCGATATCGGCGTTTACGCCAAATGGGAAACTTCTTAAAGAGAAGAGGAACATGAGCAAAGTTTTAGATCGATATCTAGAGAGAGACACTAGTTTGCATGTATATAGACAAGCAGATGGATACCTATATTAAATGGACTGGTGCCGATCATTTACACTTGTACTTTATTGCGCATCCATGCAGAATACAAATAGTAACTAACGGCATGGCTACTCGTATGTGAGCTTAGTTTAAATTTATCCCTCAACACACAAACGGACTTTCAAACTGAAATTAAAAGCATTTGCCGCTGGCAACAAACAACAACAAGTACACAATGAGGCCATTTATGAATATTTTTCATATTCCACACACGAAAAAAAAAACAACAACAACAAAACGTCTACAAACAATTGCAAACTCAAGCTGTGAAAACAAACGCTAATTTTTCTATTTTCTTTTTGTTGAACTTATTTATTTCTGCACTAAACACAAAACTAACAATAACTACAACATACATATTTTTTCACAAACGCAAAACAAAAGTAAGCAAAACAATGGCAATACCCACCAATAAGAGCAAACTAGAAATGGAAGAATGGCAAGGACGCACGTTATTTCCAATTAAAGTTATTCGGCAAATATATATGTAAATGAAAAAATTAAAACAAAGCACGAAAGTGAAAGCGCAAAAAATGAGGGTATAAGAAATATTAACAACACTAAAAATACAAAACTTTTGCTCAAACAGCAACAACAACAACAATAAATGTGTTTGTGTTGCCAAACTAAAAACAAAGCAGCTTGGAATAATAATCAACGGCAGGTGAACGCAAAAAATGCGCATAACTGTAAAAACTCGCTGGCGTGAAAAACTAAACCAGAAATTTTCAAGTATTCACGGGCAAATTTTTGGTATGTATGTATGTACACACCCATGTTTACAATAGTTTTCTTGTACGTGTGTGTTGTTGTACTATGCTTAATCGGTGCAATAATTTGTTGCTGGTACACATTGATCCCCCTGTTCATTTGCACTCCAGCCACTGTATTGCCAAAAACTATTTCACTTCAAACTATTTCACTCACTCGCATTTACACACGTTTCGGGCAAAAGTTTTGTTTCCGCTCTATTTTGTTTAATTCCGCTTTCATTTCGTTCGCAATTTGCTGCCTCACTTCGCTGCACCTTCGGGTTTATGCACCTGCAAGAGCAAAAAGTAAATATTTTAAGCATGGATTATATACTACAGATTTCCTTCGAATCTAAAACAAAATGGGAAAAAAACGCTGCTTTGCCCCAACATTTTAAAAAGACCGCTTCCCCAGTTTGTGTATTTTGCCCACACACCAGTGGCTCTTAAACTGTCCACCGCATTAGGGCGGCTGCGTTTGTTATTGTTGTTGTTTTTGCAGTTGTTGCTAATGCAAAAGTTACTAACGTGTTTTGTTGTTGGCGCGCAGGGATTTCGAAAAGCTTAATGAAAACAAAGGAAACACGCAATTTTGGGATTTCAACGTATGAGCGCATCGGCCACTGATTGCTCTCATCAGGCTTTCAAACTTTCGCGCTAACAATTTAAAACTGCAATGGACTCAATTAGCAAACTATTTGGCGGAATTGTGAAGTATTTCCTAAATTTTGATTCATTCGGTAAGCGGTTTACCGCTAGATTGAGCTGTCGAAGCAGAGTATTTGAATTAAATGTGAAAACTCAGTTTTCGGTTTTGAGTTTTCAATTTTCAATTTTCCCTTCTAACCTTTTCGCACAGGAGTTAGTTGATCACTTAACTGGCTTTTGCTCGATTAAAGCGCTCATTTAGATCGATTTACCATACAAAGTAAAAATCGAGTTTTAGTCGAATCAAATCGATTTGAAACTGGCATGCAACTCTGCAGGTTGCTGTCCAGACTGTAAATTTGGCTATAAATTTGGTTTTGTACATTGCTAAATCAGCAATCAGCTGATGAATTTTAATCATTAAATAGGATATGAAGCGAAGATTATTGAGCCTATCTTAATCGAGTAGACGGCTGTGCGAAAGGCGAAAACAGTCGCCTTCAAAATAAAACGGGTTCCACAGAGCGACATTTTTAGTTTGGGGAACAAGAAAAAATCACACGAAACCAAATCTGATGAATACAGTAATTAATCGATGGTATTTATACCTTTTCTGGCTTTAAATTCAGTCACAATCGTGACGTGTAAAATCCATGAATTGTTCTTCCACAATTCCGACCATTTTAAAACGGATGTTCCCACGTAAATGCCTCAATACAGCCAAATAGAACTCCTTATTGACCATCTGTCTTTCCAGAACAAATTCATCATGAACCAAACCACGAATATCGAAAAGAGAATGAGCATCAACTTGATTTTTGAGGAGCTTAGGTGTGATTTTCTTGGCTTCGGTTCATTTTTCCCTCTCAATTCCGATGATTGACTTTTTTGCATGTCGAACTCATAAACCCATGTCTGATCGGCAGTTATGATGCTCTCCATGAATGTGAGATCGGAATTCGTGCTATCAAGCATGTGCAAAGAGTTCTATTTACGGTACTCTTTTGAAAAAAATTCAGCTTTATCTAGACGAGTCGAGCAAGAACGCGTTTCATACGAAAATCATTCACACGGACTTTTTTTAAGATTTTCAAGCACCATATCCTTCACTCTAAGGACTTTAATTGCAATTTTCAAGTGCTTTTTGGGATGTTTCGAAGCGTAGAGTTAATTGGAAATCAGCATGAATTGATGTAGAAACATTACAGAATTTAAGTAAAAGGTATCGCTCTACAACTCTGGTTAGTTAAGGCTTCAGCAAATACTTAGTCCTCCCCTTGATGTCTGAACGGCTCTTAGATATTTTTGTAATAATTTGTGCTACTAGAAACATGCATTTCTGCCAATAGAGCGCTCCGCAGTCACCATCCACTCAGCTCTGCGAACGTCTTCTTTAGATTTATATATTTAAATTGAATGCTCGTGGTGTTTAACTAAAACCGTGAAAGATCGCAGAGCCCATTTCTCGAGCGTTACAAAACAATTTGCTCAAAATACAAACACGGCAAACTACGAAGTTTGTAGTAAAATTAAGGAAAAAGAAAAAAAACGTATACATTAGAAAAATAATAATAATTGTAGGTGAATGAAGATGTATGAAAACCAAATTATGTTTAAGTACAACTCCTAGACTGCACCGAAAACATAACTGAACTAAAAATTTATTAAAAAAACTATTTAAAAAGTAACAACAAAAACAAGCATAATTCGTAAGCAACTTTTAATTGTAGCAGAAACGAAGATAGGGTTGCCATTTAAGTAATTTATAAAATTAATGTAAATATTAAAATATAAAATTAGATCAAATTAAGCTTCAAGCAAAAACTAATAAATACATATATATATATGTAACTGTACTGTGAGTGGCAGTTTGAATCGAACATATAAGTATGTGCATGCATGTATGTGTTTACTATAACGGTATTCCATTATCATCATTAATAGATGAGATGACAGTATAACTCATTAAGTGCATAAGTGTATAAGTGTACAGACTTAAGTGTAGTTCAATTTAATAAAATAGGCTAAAAAATAGAATAAGTGAAATTTGATCGGAAAAAATGTAATAATGAAAAAAGGCGCTTAGGAGAATCAAGCAAATATTTCTGAGTGAGAAATTTAACTGACTTGTTACCGTTACACACAAGATTTGTTATATTTATATACATTGGGTTGTGCGCTATTTTCCAATTGATTTTTTTTATTTTTATTTTATTTTATTTATTTTTTTTTTTTTGGAAATGACCCCCTAAAGTTTCATTGCCATAAAAAAGCTAACCAACTTTAAAGCTTTCATTTTCATCTTAACGGCTGCCTAAATCATTTTACTTTTATTACATGGGATTTTTTATATTATTCACAAAGCAGGTAAACCTGCAACTTCGAGAATAGCATATTCTAATACAAAATGTAGCGCTCTACAAAAAAGTCTTCTTATTTTCATAGAATCATTCATTTAAAAGCTATACGCAGTTAATGTTTTGTATCAATTGTATTCCTACTGTATGCCTACAGTCCACCATGGCGTATGAGAGTAAGTATAGCTATACGATACATTTTATGTACTGTATTTCAAGGATATACCATGGCGTATGAGCAACACAAATATATTCGTGCTCCTACTGTATGCCTACAGTACACCGTGTCGTATGAGCAACACATACTAATGCATCATATGTACAGTCTTCTTAGGGTAAACCATGTCGTATGAGCAATACAGTGTTATGCATTTTTGTATATGTAGGATTTTTAGAGTATACCAAGGCGTATAAGCAACACAGAATGTAATAGGTTGTCAAAAAAGTATTGCGGTATTTTCGCAAGTTGGCGCTGAAAGCGCGTAGTTCTAGTTTTATTCGTCGCATCGGGTCATGCTATACCTTTTTGGACGGCTCATTTCACGCGCTAACAAGTGTTTGATTGATTGTCGTTTCTTTTAAGTCGTTCGTGAGTTATAGCGTCGCCAACATGGAGCAAAATAAAGAGAAAATACGGCATATTTTACAGTACTGCAACGATAAATGCAAAAATGCATCTCAAGCCGCCAATAAAATTTGTGCAATTTATGGACCCGATACAGTTTCCATTTCCACCGCACAACGATGGTTTCAACGTTTTCGTTCTGGTGTAGAGGTGGTCGAAGATGTGCCACGCTCCGGAAGGCCTGTCGTCGAAAATTGCGATAAAATCGCTGAATTGATCGAAAGAGACCGACATAGTAGCAGCTATACCATCGGTCAAGAGCTGGGCATGAGTCATCAAATATTCATTTCAATTTCAATAAAAAAACAAAAATTAAATAAAAATACCGCAAGACTTTTTTGACAACCCATTATTATATAAGGTATTCGACGCATAATTTCAACGGCGTATAACTTTTAAGGCAATGCTTTTATGAAACAATTATAAGACCTTTTTTGTAGAGCGAGAAATTTTTTACTGAAATAACAGTTTTTCGGATTTCAGAGCATTTGTAGATTTGTTTGATTAATGCGAAAAACCAAAAAAATCCCATTAAACATTAAATTAAAAATATTCCATTAAACATAAATTGAAAATAAAGCGCATGTTTCTATTAAAACAGGTATTTTAAAGCGAAACCTGAAGCTTCAGGAGCCGTTTGCAAAAACAAAACTTTAAGACAAAAACTGAAGCTTGAGGGGGCGACAGCAAAAAAAGAAGAACGCAACTTCCCAAATATGTACATATACACAACTAATTATCTCTTTTTGTAAGTTCTCGTTCAGCATAACAATAAAAATGAGCAAATTTTTCGTTATATTTTCCGTACAAAACACTTGCACTGCTTTTGTCACTCTATCTACTACTCAATATGCCAAATATTTTCATTCATTTTTATACTCTCGCAACAATGTTGCTAACGAGAGTATTATAGTTTTGTTCCCATAACGGTTGTTTGTAAGTCCTAAAACTAAAAGAGTCAGATATAGGGTTATATATACCAAAGTGATCAGGGTGACGAGTAGAGTTGAAATCCGGATGTCTGTCTGTCCGTCCGTCCGTCTGTCCGTCCGTCCGTGCAAGCTGTAACTTGAGTAAAAATTGAGATATCTTGATGAAACTCGGTACACATATTTATTGGCTCCATAAGAAGGTTAAGTTCGAAGATGGGCAAAATCGGCCCACTGCCACGCCCACAAAATGGCGGAAACCGAAAACCTATAAAGTGTCATAACTAAGCCATAAATAAAGATATTAAAGTGAAATTGCACAAAGGATCGCATTAGGGAGGGGCATATTTGGACGCAATTGTTTTGGAAAAGTGGGCGTGGCCCCGCCCCCTACTAAGTTTTTTGTACGTATTTCGGAAACTACTATAGCTATGTCAACCAAACTCTACAGAGTCGTTTTCTTCAGGCATTTCCATATACATTTCAAAAATGGAAGAAATCGGATAATAACCACGCCCACCTCCCATACAAAGGTTATGTTGAAAATCACTAAAAGTGCGTTAACGGACTAAAAAAAAACGTCAGAAACACTAAATTTTACGGAAGAAATGGCAGAAGGAAGCTGCACGCAGGCTTTTTTTAAAAATTGAAAATGGGCGTGGCGTCGCCCACTTATGGACCAAAAACCATATCTCAGGAACTACTTTACCGATTTAAATGAAATTCGGTATATAATATTTTCTTAACACCCTGATGACATGTGCGAAATATAGGTGAAATCGGTTCACAACCACGCCTTCTTCCAATATAAAGCTATTTTGAATTCCATCTGATGCCTTCTCTGTATAATACGAGTATAAACATTAGGAACCAATGATGATAGCGGAATAAAACTTTACAAAAATACGGTCTTTGAAAAATATGTAAATGACGTATTATGAAATCTCGATTATCACTTTACTATGCGAGAGTATAAAATGTTCGGTGACACCCGAACTTAGCCCTTCCTTACTTGTTTGCATATAATTTTAACGCAAAAACAAGTAAAACTTATAAGAGTACATACATACATTCAAAGAAAAAATGTGTTAAAACTTTCTGAAAGTATCTACTTATATACAATAAAAAAGAAATATTTTTAAAAATTATATGTACATATATAAAAACAGCATACAATGATACTAATAAAAACTGTGAATCTGAAATTTGAAACTAATTAAATATATCAAAGGCAAAACTGTATAATCTAATTGTATATAATTTGTTTAGTCATAAACTGAGCAACGTGCGCAAACCAAACTCATAAACCAATGTATGTATGTATGTAGTTAAATATTTAAATGGAACAAAGCGCATAAATTATGAGAAGGTAGTTGAAAAAGCAAAAAATAATTTAAAAATAACAAAATACTTCTATAAACTTTCATAAAATGTATAACGGAAAAGTTACCAATATACCCTACACATACACAAAAAAATAAATTTAATACCATACAAAAAAATAACTACTTTTAAGCAGTGAAACTTAGCTGACTATAAAATATAAACATTAAAACTTAGCAAATACGTTAGCTAATTATTGTTATAATTAAAATTAATAAAAAAAAAATAGTTGTAAGTTTTTAAACATATGTTTTTAATAAAGCAAAATGGAGGAAAATTCAGCTTAATTTCGACTTGCGTAAAGCAACTACCGTTTGTAAAATTTCCTATCAAACACTATAGCATTTTTAAACAAATTTACTTAAGCTCTTGTCTTGTTTACTTTAGACGAAAATTTAAAAAACGGATACACACGACAGCATTCAAATATTTTGTACGTTAAATATTTACTTTTCTTTGTGGACAAAATCTTTTATGCGAAACTGCGATAAAAATTTATTAAATTTTTTAGTTTTTTTGGAATATAATTGGACTTGTACTTGTTTTATGTTCATTTACTGTTTTTTTTTCATTCAGGCATTGCCACAAAAGTTCATAAAAAATATTGGGAAAAATACATAAATGAGCATAATAATTCAGTATAATCGCATAAGTGAATAGCAGTGAGAGAAATATTATGAAAAATACTATAAAAATTAAATGAAAAATAAACGAGAATTCAACAAGCGAAAGATCAGCGAATTAACACGTGGCATAAATGCAAAATAAACGGAACTTGAACTATCAAAAAATAAATGTGGCATGTTGTTTTTATTACTTTTCAACGGGGACCATTCAGTTATAGCGGGCCATTTTAGGTGATGGGGCACTGACGCATGGCGCTCTTGCAGCATTGAGATAAATCGCATCTTTGTGTAGCCAAGGTGTGAAGCCTTGAAGCCCAAGTCTACAAATTGTGTTCAATGAACAGAAATGCCAACAAGGTCAGTCACACTTATACAGTAATTTGAGGTATGCGAGCAAAATGCATGAAATAAATACGAATTCCTACCAAAATTGCTGTGTCTTTTATAAAAACGCATGATTTACCAATAATAGTGAGACTTTACTTTTTATACTCTTGCAACATGTTGCTACAGAGTATAATAGTTTTGTTCACCTAACAGTTGTTTATCTAATCGAGGTAGATATAGGGTTATGCTTATGTAAATGATCAGAACGACGAGACATGTTGAAATCCTGGTGACTGTCTGTCTGCCATCCGTCCGTCTGTCCGTGCCGACTGTAACTTCAGTAAATATATGTGGAGATATCTTGGTGAAACTTGGTATGCTCGTTTCTTGGCAAAAAAGTACGAACTCATAGATGGGCGTAATCAGACCACTGCCACGCCCACAAAACGCCATTAACCGAAAACCTATAAAGTGCCATAACTAAGAGAATAGCAGTAGCATTAAATCCTTGTGTGCAAAAAAATTTTAAAAAGTGGGCGTAACCCCACCCTCTAATAAGTTTAATGTGCATATCACCTAAACCCTTAAAGCTACAACAACAAAATTTTCCCAGCACAAATGTTAAAAGAACTCCTACCGATAGTGTGAAAATGCATTGGAAGATAGCCTCCCTCACTCCCCGTATAACGGTACTGTTAAAAACCACTAAAATCGCAATAAATCAATAACTAAATATTCCAGAGACATTCAATTTTACCTACAAATTAGCATCATGGCAGCCGTTGTGAAAATTGGCGTGACATCGCATTCCTTTTCATGAAATCTGATATCTCAGGACCCTACCAACCGATTTCCACTAAATTTAGTACGTGGAATTCCTCCCATACTCCATACAGCACAGTGAAAGAATAGGCGGAAATCGGACTACAACCACGCCTACTTCCCATATAGCACAATTTTAAATTCCACTTGATTCGTTTAGTATCCAGTACAAAAATCAAGAAGCAATTAATATAACGGGATAAAATTTTGCATGAATAAGGTCTTTAGTGTGTGCCACCTTATGGCCAAAAGTTGTTTCAATCCAATAAAAACTGTTCAAGACTCTAGGTACCTAACATTTAGACCCCGGTATCTATAGTTGACTTTTGATCGAAAATATCGGTCCAATAGGATTTCAGGTATAATCCTTCTCTGATAATGGTATATGTGTATGTCAAAAATGGGTTCAATCGGACCAATACTTCTCTTAGACCCCATATACTTAAGAAAAAGATTTCCGAACATTGGGGTGACATCGGGGTAACTGCATATATCGGCCAATATGTGCGTTATCCCAATGAAAATAAGAGAGCGTGTTTTACTCATAACAGTGTATTTTTGTGCCTAAAATGGACACATTTGAACGAAAACTTGGTTTAGCCCCTAGATAACTAATAACAGGATTTTCGAACATTGGTGGTTTAACACCTTAAAGTATTTCCCGGGCCCTTCCTTACTTATTTGTTATTAATCGTTTCAATAAAATCATGTAAGGACATTAATTCAATCACAAACGCATTTAATGAAAGCACGTTTGCAAAAACGATGACGAAATTTGCGCAGCCATAAATTATTATTGATGTAAATGTGGATTTCAATTAACGTTAAAAAACCAAGCATGAACATAAAACCCGTTAACCAACGACAAAAAGTACATAGCAATAACGTTTTGTATAGATTAGCTATTTTTTCTAGTTTCCATACGCCTTTTGTTATAGTAAAAAATGTGTAATTTGCATGCATTTGCAAAAACATTTCTGAAACAAAATGCACCACACAATTCGGTGAAAATTGAAGCCAAAAATTAAATTACAATAAACTAAAAAAAAACAGTTAGCACAGCTGTTCAACGCATTCAGCTATTGAACCAAATTGAATCATTAGAAAAGGTGAATGACGAAACTCATTGTCGAACCTGTGAGGGCTACGAATCCAAAACCCAGAAAATTTCGGACAATCAAAAGCATTTAAACAGACATTGCCTGCAGCGTTGGCAACAGCTATGCAACAGCACAAGCAACAAGAATCGTTCAATGCAAGCAGGTGGTTGGCTGGAGTGGTCGACCGCACACGTTCTGCGGTGTCGCGCCTTCGTGCCCCCGCAACGTTGGCCGCAAGCTGACGTGCGACCACAAGCAGCGATTGACGCAGCCTTCGCTGCCGCCAGTTAGCGTTGCTGCAGTGCAATCACCCAACACCCCGCCATGTCAGTCATTAAAAACGATTTAAAAACCGCGTACAACAACAAGAATAACAACATTTCGCAGCAAAACATTATATTTGCCATTGTTTATGGAGTAAAGTTAAGTGAACAGAAGTCGCGAGCTCGAGCGCGCGCAGTAAGCGCCATTGAAGTGCATAGGCGTACGCCTGGGCGTATACGCAACGCCACAGAATTCATGGTAAGTCGCAAACACGTAAACCGCATTAAAAGTCAGCCAAACTCAGTGAAAATGAAAATTCTATGCCACTTATATTTAGCCAAAGCACACACACACACGAACAATGAACAGTGAGTGCAGGCTTTATTGCTCAATTATACAAAACAACAAACAACTCACAAAAGTTAAGCGAGTTACATAGCACTTATATGTGCTTGAGCAGCCCAGTAGGAAAACAATAGCCAACGGTTCGAGTTCATGAAAATCCAAGCCATTGACATATATTACTATCTAACATTAACATAGCCTAGCTTCTTTTGTTTTCTGTGCTCATAAACAATGAGCAAATGGCGCTCCAAGTCAGTTAGTGGCAAGCCATGGATTGAGAAAGACCCAGATCAGTCTTTCACACGTCGTTCTCAAGCGTTGGGCATCTCTGTGACTTCGTTGTGGCGAACTTTGCGACATGAACTTGACCTACAACCTTACACGATCAAACTGATGCC
The DNA here is from genome assembly GCF_024586455.1 of Bactrocera neohumeralis. Classification (NCBI taxonomy): domain Eukaryota; kingdom Metazoa; phylum Arthropoda; class Insecta; order Diptera; family Tephritidae; genus Bactrocera; species Bactrocera neohumeralis. The sequence continues at coordinate 5,339,788 of NC_065919.1, forward strand.
AGAAGTATGTTCTTGATTCCGGATTTTCAGCGAAAAATCATCTTCAGTGATGAGGCTCATTTCTGGTTGAATGGCTTCGTCAACAAGCAAAATATGCGTTATTGGTCAGGCAGCAGTCCATACGTACTCCATGAGTCACCATTGCATTGCGAAAAAATTATGGTTTGAAAAAAAATCGGATTCAATACATAATGGCTTCGATAGCACTTGCACAGGAATAAAGAATTTTATTAATATCCTCAACTGTTTTTTTTTATTGCTTATTTTATTAAAAAAAAAATTGTGTATTGCTCTTATTGAAAAACCCGTTACATACAGATAGCCAGGCGCCTTTGAGAACACTAAAATATCTTAGGCTTTCATTTAAGTTAGTGAACGAATGTGTTGATCTCTTAGTGGATCTAACGTTCTATTACACGATAAATCTGCAATGGGTTCCAGGACAAAGTGATATCCTAGGGAACTGTGAAGCTGATTCGGACTAGTTGTCCGAACATGCTCAATTAGACTGCGGAAAAGAGGGTATTTATACTCCTTTAGTTGCTTACATATACCAAATGGACAAATATAATATACATTTAACTGAGTCTTGGATGAATCAATCAATGACTTACTCAACAAGCAGGCAAGCGTAGCATGAATGGTATATTGGCCATATATTTCGACTATTAAAATTTAAAAGGAATGATATAAGCACTCTGATAGAAGTACCAGTAGGGTTACTGTCTAGTAGGCAGACATGCCAGTAGACTATAAACGCCTCATAACAACTGTTGAAGCTATCAGCAGATAGTAGAGAAGGTGACTAACAAACATCTTCTATGCGATAGAAAAGAACGAAATTCATAGAGAAAACGAATCGCAACTGTCGGTCGAGGGTTTCTTGATGAAAATTTTCAAAATATTTCCTGCAAAATTTGTCTAATCTCGAACAATATACTGAATGCTTATAATGGCCACAAATCCGCTAATTAAATTAAAGGATCCACATAAATGGAAACACACCAAATCTACATGCTTATGACGGCTGTGAAAACTGGAATATAAATCTGTGATGAAACAATAAAAACAGATTGTTCGAAAGAAATAAGAAAATATAATATATATTATATAAAAAGCGAATACTTTAGTTGTATGTAAGTTGGAATTAGTTTTTCCTGCCAGCAAAGCTTTTAAAATAAATAAGCACTCCAAAATATCCAACACACCTCATCCTGTTGGTATATGACACATATGTACATTGTGACAAAAAAGTACCCAGAAATTGTAAATATAAGTAATTCCCACCAGAAATAATACTTTTAAGCCAACGATTTTCCCAGTACTCAAAATAATTTTCATAAATACTTTTTGGAATGGCCTTCAGCTCCTTCTGCGAATTTTGTTTTATCTCTTCGATCGACTGAAAATGGTTCCACGGAGTGACAATTTCAGTTTGGGGTACAAGACCAAATCACACAGATCAACAACTGGTGAATACGGTAGTCGATCGATGCTTTCATAGCGTTTTTGGGTCTAAATTCGGTCACAATCGAGACTTGATGTGATGGTGCATTATCATCGTGTAAAATCCATGAATTGTTTCTCCACAATTCCGGCCATTTTCGACGGATGTTCTCACGTTAACGCTTCAATACGGCCAAATATAACTCCTTATTGACCGTCTGTCCCTCCGGAACAAGGTCGTGATGCACCAAACCATGAATATCGAAAAAAATAATGAGCATCACATTTGTTTTTAAGCAGCTTTGGCTTGGTTTTCTTGATTTCGACTCGTTTTTTCCCTCCATTCCGATGTTTTTTGACTTGTTTTCATATCAAACTCTTAAACCCATGTATCCTCGTCAGTTGTAATGCTCTCCAAGAATGTGGCACGGAATTTGCACGATCAAGATTGTCCAAACAGATCTGTTTACAGTACTCTTTTGGAAAAACTTTAGCTATATCGGGATGAATCGATAAAAAACGCGTTTCATACCCAAAATATCCACCAAAATCATTCGAGCGAACTCGTGAGAGATGTCGAGCTCTCTTGCCATCTCTCTAACACTTGCCTGACGATTTTCAAGCACCACATCCTTCACTTTTTTAATATTTTCATCAGTTGAAGATGTCGAAGCTCGTCCAGAACGAGGCATGTCTTCAACGATTTCTCAACCGCGGGAAATGTAATTACAATTTCCGGGCGCTTTTTTGTCCCAGTGTATAGTATGTATGAGTGTGTTTGCATGTTTAAGTGAGGTACATAGTTATGTCTTTGAAATAGTTTTTACAGTTACTTTGCCCATGCAACATTTCGCTAATGGTAAGCAATAATTAATGATGCAAAACGAAGCAGAAAAAGAGAATAGAGACAAGCAACAAAACGGAAGGGAATACAAAACAGAAGCAATAAAACAAAAACAACTGCAGCAAGCTAGTAATGAATACCGAAATGAAACAGTTACGCACGTAACGGCAATAATAGTGCCGCAACCACAACAACAACACCAAGAGGTAATGACAAACGAAGCCAATGGAATGGCGCGTACACAAGCGCAGGCAAAGCACGACTAAGCGTTGGCGAGCTGATTCTTCGTGTGGAGGGGGCGGCGGGTGCAATTATAACAGTATGTGGCTTTGTAGTTGGTGATAGTGCTTATTAACATTGCATTTATTGTTGATGTTGTTGCACACACACACACATCTATATACAGCTAACTACTTACATAAGTAGTCTAACATTTCTGCTCGAGTTAAGTAGTTGTTATTGCTCACATTTACAGGCGCTGAGATTTATTTGCATGTATATATGCATATGTATATATGTGTGTGTGCAGCTGAGCATGTCTGCTGAAGTAGTCAAAGTTACCGTTACAGGTGCGGCTGATGGTCCGCTCGTTGAAGTGTCGTCAGGCCGCCCCTAGCATCCGCTGACATTGTGTGCGTGAGAATAGTTTTAAACTAAGCAGAACCGGGAAAGGACGGACATTTTAATTGCTCGCACAGCCTGGAACAAATGGGCGTAACGCCAACAAGCATGCTTATGTATGCGTTTAGCAAAAACGACAAGAACAACAGTAATAGCATCTCATCAAGAACAAAAACAATGCAACTAAAGGCAAAAGCTGCCACACCCAAACCAACGCAAAGCTTTCGCAAGCGCCACCAACAACAATAAAGATTAGTTAACTGTTCAAATGAGGCGAAGCGAAAATGCGGCGCAGGAGAGGACGTGCGTTGATGATTAAGCTATGCTTACACTGAATATAACGGTAGTTGGTTAGTTGCGTGGTGGCGCTGGCGATGCTGGCGTGTCTATTGTGTAATTAATAGAAATAACTCGTTTGGATAGTGTTGAATACAATTTGCGCCTTTTCTGCTGATAACGGTATACAAAATGGCGTCAGCAACAACTACAACAAAAATAACGATTAAATTCATTTAGAACATGAAATCCAAGTGACTGTCTGTCTGTCCGTCCGTCCGTCTGTGCAAGCCATAACTTAAGTAGAAATAAAGATATCTTGTTGGAACTTGATACACGTATTTCTTGGCACTATTTAGGCACCCAGGTACCGAATATGTGGATTTCAGTTTCTCTTGCGAACTCGTTACCGAAAATATCCGTCAACCTTTTAGATATATTATTAAAATCTGAAAAGAATTTTCCCCCGCTTTGATCTTTGCAAGTTGCGAAGGTAAAAGTTCGGTTACCCGCGAATTTAACCCGTCCTTATTTGTTTAAAAATATTTCTTAAGCATGTAAAATAGTATTCAAAGTATTGCTTAACTGTAGCTATAACATTTTTCCATCTTTCGGACAGTTTGTGGATTCCGTACCAAAAGAACTGCGCCAACTTAGTGGCCACGAATGCATCAAGCCTGTTCTAATGTGATCCGTATACCAGTGAGGACGTTCTGCAACGATCGGAACAAATGCCTGTTGGCATTGTAATCTACCCAAGTGTAAATTACCATACAAAATGCATAAAAGCCGCTTTGCTCTACTTTATGCGTGTGTCTAAGGACGAGTTTTGCATAGACCAGAATACACCCTGTAGAAAAAGATTTTATTACAAATCTATTAGAGCTTACGGGTTGAATATTTTTGTTAAACATTTTTCTAGTTTATTATACTACAAGTCGACTTACAGGAAGCTGGACTGACAAACTCTTTTCGGCATAAACATGCGGAGAGCTCTCAAAGAGATGTGTACTGATTTTTTGTAGGATATCGCTAAGTTTAGCAACTTTGTTTTGTGATTTGTCGAATTCAATTTTTCAATTCGTATTCCCAAAAAAGTCAAGTAAGTTTTCTTGACAGGACGCTGATATAAGCAACGCATTTCTGCAATGCGGTCAGTAAAAACCAGTTTGCAACACATACACGCAGTGCCTATAAGTGTCTAAGAGTGCTCCTCCTGGCGTGCTACATATATGTAGGTGCTGAGTGACAATGTTACGGCCCTAAATACAGTGTCTTCACATTCTGATTCACTGTACGACAATGAGTATTAGCAAAATTTTTCGAAGCCTTGAAATTATGAATTTTTGCCGCAATCGGCTTAACATAGTCAATAAACTTGAAAAATACTGTGCCTAAATATGTGTTCTCGAAATATACGTGCATACTTTCAGTTGTTCAAACGCTACGTCTATGAAAGTATACCTTCGAGACTTTATGCTTTGGCAGCACGCCTTAAATGGCATAAAAATGCGATGGCTGTTCTTATATACGGGATTCGAAAGCAAAAACAAATTTTAATCATCGAAAATCGCTTTATCGCTTTTCAAAATACATATTCTCCATTAAGATGTATGGACTCTTGCAAGCGTTTCAACCAATTGCCGAAGCACTTTCGCTACTCTGATCGAGATATCTTCAAAACATGATTTCTGAACGCATCTGCCGCCTTTTTAGATGGGCGAAAAACGTTTACCTTTTAGTTTATATTTCACGTACGTGGATATCTTTGCGATTTAATACCATTTTTTGGCCGAGGTGAGTATTTTAAGTTACTATTAACAACACAAAAACCGCTCGTCGCGGAGGCACGAGCTTCAATTTCAGGCAGCAGATAGTCGGTTATCATGGCACGATAACGGTCACCATTGACGGTTACGTTCTCAACGGCGTCATTTTAATGGACCGATCATTCCACCGGCTCACAAACCACACCAAACTTTTTCTTCTAGACGCAATGACAGCTCTTGAATCTTTTCAGCTTGCTCTTCGTTCCAAATGCGGCAATTTTGCTTTTTTAAACACCCATTAAGCTAGAAATGGGCCTCTTCGCTAAACACAATTTGGCTCGAAAACGTCGGATCTGCTTGGAACTTTTCAAGAGCCCATAGAGCGAAGCAATGTCGCTTGGGAATGTCAAGCGGCTTGAGTTCTTGCATAAACTGGATTTTGAACGATTTCAATTTAAGATCTCGACGTTAAATGCACCAAGTTCACGACGTTGCACGACGCCGAAATCGACTCTCACGGTCTTCGTGTACGCTTTCAGCTACGGCTTCTATATTTTCTTCACTGCGTCTATTCGATCGAATATTATCCAATAATTAATGCTGTTTCTCGAGATGGGTTATGGTGTTGAGAAAATTACGCTCAGCAAGCCGATTATGTTGGCCATAAATTGAGCGAAGTGCGCAAAACACATTCTTTACAGAACGTGAACTTTCGTAATAAAGTTGAACGTTTTGTAAATGTTGTTTAGGCGTAATTCTTTCCAAGATGAAATGCCAAACAAAACACGGAACAAAAATAACATGACAGCTTGACACTACTCACGCGTGATCTAACAAAAAAAGGTTATTGAAGAAAATATCTCTATTGGATCACCCTTTAAAAGTGGAAAGAGACTTAGCAACTCTTTTAATAAGCTACGAATGCCTTCAAGCAAGCACTACTTGTTCTAACACTCTTTACGTCAATATAAATTTCAATCACAGATAATTTAAAATTATCTAAGATGAAATGCCAGCTAAAAAGACAGATGGCCTTTATACGCTTATGTGTGTTAGATAAAGTATAGTAATTTTCACGGCGAACATTAGTGTGAGCTCACCTAAACGTATTTAACAGAAATTCTTACTACGTAATTATATCAAGTGAACTAAAATATTATTACATGGAAACAGACGACAACAGCTCCTTCCCGACCAGAACATCTGTCGATGCCCTGAAGCTCACATTTACGCACTCGTAAACTTTGCTCAAGGCCGCCGGCTGCTCGGAATTTACGATCAAAAAAGGGTTAACTCAACTTCGTACTAAATGTTAACGATTAAAAGCTCTGCCATGCGAATTCGGTTCGAGTTGCGCTTGCTGGCCAGCGGCTATTGACATAAAACACTTCTCTTCATTTGCTCAAACGGCGTAGGAGTAGAAAAATGTAATGGAAACTGCTTGCAAAGTCAAAATGAACCTAAACTCCACACAATAAGCGGTACCGCCTTCAACATTTCTTTGCTTGTAGAATATTTGGGGAAATGGGTTCACAACCTACTGTCATGGCAAGGACGACTGTTTAGCTACAAAACTTCTGTCGAAAGTCATAAATTTCAGTCGAATTTGGGGAACAAATGGTCAGTGGGTGAACTTACGTCTCACATAAAATGTCACTTAAGCGACAAATGAAGGGCATTCAAAGTGAAAGTAATAGAAACCTTAAGGTTTGTCGTGGACGTCGGAATAAGTAAATTATTTAACCCAAAATAAAGGTTGTTTAGATTCATTTTAGGCATATAGTGTTGGTTCTGCGAAATTGTGCAGCGTGTTTTGGCCTTCCTAATGAACGGCTACTTATTAGACAATTTCCAATGTGCTCATGTTAGGGCGGTCCTTTATTGCACGAAAGCAAATTGGTTTTATGGTTAAGGTCATAGATGATTTGTACAAGAAAGTGTTTTTCTCTACGGTAATCCACCATATAGGAAGCAGTTAATGTTGAAGTTAAGCAAGGTTTTTACATTGCTGCACATGATTTGTCCGGAAAGTAATATTACTGAGTCGATTTAAAAAAACTTATTGAACCAATCGTTACAATTCTTTAAAAACTTTCAAAATAATCTCCTTCTGCATCGATGCAGCGCTGTTAGCGCGATTTCCAAGCATTGAAGGTGTCACGAAAATCATTCTCCAGAATAGCCTTGAGAGCCGAGGTGAATGCTGCTTGGATACCCTCTGTCGTCTCAAAATGCTTGCCTTTCAACGGCCATTTCAGGCAAGGTAACAAAGAAAGTCCGGTGGGCTACATCTGGGCTGTAGGGCGACTGCGGAAGCGTTGGGATGCCGCCCTTGGTTAGATAGTTGTCCACAAGAAAGGCGGTGTAAGCCGGGACGTTGTTGTGGAGCAACTTCCAATCGGCTGTGATGGCTTGTCAGACCTAATTGGCCCTTCGTTTGAGTATCTTGAGGACTTCCAAGTAAAACTTGGCGTTGACGGTTTGTTCAGGAGGAACAAATTCATGGTGGACGATGCCTTTGATGTCAAAAAAGACAATGAGCATCGTTTTTACTTTGGATTTGCTCTGTATATATCAAAATACTGGGGTCTTCAGACCAGATCAGTCTAGAGGCTATTTTAGGCATTTAAACACAAAATATTTAAATTTCTTGCGCGGCCAGCTGTGAAACTTACCGGGATTCTGGATTAGACACATATATCTGCATACACCATGTAGGATACAGCCCCAATTTTGGTCTGAAGACAACTCATCTTGTTATGAAAATCATTCGGATACGAATCCAAATGAAAACGCTTTTATTTTCAGAGAGCTGTGATATTTTGACCTAGTCTATAAATCATCACATTTACGATGTGTTCTACTTTTTCTACTACCACATACCGTTAGGAATCAGGCTTTACGGCGAACATATGTGTCATTGTTAGCCAAACCAGTGTCGAACTTTAGCATCAACAGCTTTCTTGGGCAAATTCCTTAACAAAGTATTAGGACATAGCTGACACAATAGGAATAACAAACGCTACAAGCGAAATACCGTTATAGCGGGTTATATGAATAGCGGCACATTTTTATAACTTCCGGTTGGGCACAAAAGCTTTGCCCTGCCGCCACAAAGCATCAAATGATGCATAAACTCGCATGAAAGGCAATGAAAAAAAAATCATAAATAAAATAAAGAAACGAAGCAAACCATGGGCCGTGGACTGCGGGGATGGTTTGTGATAAAAGTTTGCTGCTCGTACGCAAATAACATTTTCCCAGGGAAATAGTGCCATTAGCCAGAATGAATGACCTGACCGAAGGCATAAAAGCATAACAGACAGGTGAAAGGTATGAGCACAAACTTTACGCGTTAGCCGGAGAGAAGATATAGGAGCAACAACAACAACAACTTATTTCTATAAACATATAAATTGTCAGTATTGTGTTGGCGTTGATAGTAAACTGAACGAATTTCCCAACTCTCATAAGAGCTGTCAATTGAAAAGGGTGAAAGCTGCAACCGTCCAGTGGCCTATACCATATGTACTCCACTTAAATGTATGTGTATGTACATACATATATACGTAATAGGTATAAGCGGATGCATATGTACTATCTGCTGCATAGCTGTCAACAGCACTGCTAGAAGGTATTGCCGCAATATTTTTTTTTTATACTGTTTCCAGCTTTTATTGTTACTGTTGCTGTTGTGGCTTAGATTTATGACCAGAAAACTTTGCGCTTTCATTAAAGTTTGTGGCACGAATGGCCATTCGGCAATCTGCGACAGGTGGGATATGCTCATTGTATTGCCATTGTAGTTGTTGCCGCAGCTATTGCTAATGCTTAGCATTTCATAAGTTTTACTTAAAGTTTCCGCAACCAATTTCAGCCTCCTTGTAAGGAAGAAAGAAGCATAACCCTCCCATGCCCTCGTACTTCGTTTATATACAATTAGAGTTTGACGTATGCCTGACTCGATATTCTTATTGCTAGAAAGTGTTCACTGCTTACATACATATTATACACAGCCACATTTTTATATAACCGTCGCTTACATCTGTGATAGATGGCCAGAGCAGGAATCCGCAATACAGTTTGGCACTGTCTACTGAGAGACGACACCCATCCCCGTTGAGATTTAAAGAACCAATACTTTTCTAGAAAGTATTTACTACACATATACTCGTGAAAAGGCAAATTTTTATACGCTCAACAGAGTATAGAAAATTTGCTCAGAAGATCATAACAGCCTGAAAGAAAAGTCGAAGACCCTATAAAATATATACAGATGTATATATAATTGATCAGCATTGTGAACTGAGTGCACTAGTCACCCAATTTTTGTTTTATATAGCTGCCAGACAAACTGATCGATCAAAATACTTTCCTTGAGCGGAAAACTTTTATACTTGACGAGATATCTTCACGAAATTTGGCACGGATTATCATCCTGGGCAACAGTACAATCTCCGAAGAAAACGTTCAGATGAAACACCCTGCAATCGCTATTTTCAGAGAAAAATTTATATGCGCCATCTGTTGGCAGCTAGCAAAGGCAGAGCATGCATTTCAAACCCTCTACTCGTTTCAGTTCTACCATGCCACATATAGCTTATCGCTCGCACATTTCTTGCAGAGTTGCATTAAGTGAACATTTTTTTAAACTGCTATGCCGTGTCTTGTTATATTTTTGAGCAAACTGTGAGGTCAAGACAATGAAATTTAAGCCAGTTTATTTAAACCAGTTAAATTAACACTGGATTGACTTCGTTGACCTCAATAAACAAGCCAGAATTTGTAGGAAATATTTAGTACACTTTGACGCCGTTCTATGCACATTAAATGCAACTCTGAAGGTCCAAACTGTGGACTGCTTTTATTTCGCTTTGAGCTCGATTAAAAGACGGACGAGTGTTTTCTGATTGTCGCGTTCATCGACATTTTCTAAAAGGAAAATTGCAGGATTAATTATTTTTTTCCTTCCTTTTCTTATAATTTCCTATTTGAAAAGCAAACGATGGCTATCTGAATTCAAATGTGTGAAATGTGAAATTATTGCTAAGTAGTGTTGAATTGTGAAAAAACAAATTTAGAAACATTCAAAAAAATGTAATGAAAAATCTGGTTGAAGTTTTTTTTTCTGATATCACAAAAAGAGTGAAAAGAAGAGGAGACAAAAGCAAATAGGTAAAAATTACGGTTTCAATAAGTGAGTGAGCAAAAGAGAGCGTAAATATGTGAACGTAAATAAGAAGCTGAGAAAAAATCGAATTCCATTGTAGGTGTGTATTTTTTGACATGGAAAAGAAGACAAAAGTGGTGAAAAGAAAAACAACTGAATGGCAAAAGTTCTAAAATTTGTGGCAGTGCAGGAATCTTATGCGTGTACATATAATGTATAAAGAGCCAATTGTATTGATTAGAGGTCCATTACTTTTTTGCAGACGTAAGTGAATATTAAGGAAATATTTTGGTTAAATAGGGTAGTGTTTAGGGTGGCTGTAATCTGTGCGTTGACACATGTGACCGCTTAGAGAAATTGTTGAGGGCGACGTTGGCGTTCGCTTACGAGTACGGTCAGGAATAAATATTATATGGGCAAATCATATGCAAAGAAAAATGTACATATATACTGACATATGTATATAACGGAGCGCGGCACCCACGTCCCTTCAATTAATGACCAGACCTGTCATATGCTCACGCAGATTGAGAAAAATAAAGATTAGGCGATTTTTTTCAGCTACTAAATAAATAGTTCATGTGAACGAAAGCAGAAGAATTTTGGCAGTTCATTTCATTTATTACGTAGTGTTTTGCAAAATGCTTTTCAAATAATCATAGTATATTAACGTGTAAAGAACCTTTAGATATGTACACGAGCTATATTTGTGTTTGGTCTTTGCAAACCATATTCCACAATGTTCATTATTAATTTTTTCCTGTAGACCAGCCCAGCAAATACTCCACCACCTCCGCACCTTTTTAACAAGTTTTAGCAGGGAGATCGCCGTCAACTTCGTTTGTTCGGTCTCTCTTTCGCTTATGTAGATTTTACTGTCACAATCGCTGCTGACGTGCTCGCTACGACGTGTATACAGTTTATATTTTCTTCAATGAATGAAACACTTTTCACAACAAAAAGCGGCATGGTCCAACTGCCGATACCGTAGTGGCTTCGTGTAGGTGGTAAAATTAAGTATGCAGTGATAGAGATAGATTAAATATTCATTGCTTCGAGTGCCTCTCTGAGTCGTCTTACCCGGACGAATAGTTGGTTTCTTGAATTGATAGGCAATCAAACTCGTGCGTTTTTACAAATACAGACTGTTGGTGGTGGTGTGCAATTTTTCACAGTTATAACCACAAAAAAATTGTAGAAAAGTGTAAAATAATATAATAAAATTTGTGCGCTTCTTCTTCTAGTTTCAACAAATTAAAATTCGAATTAGAAATGTGGATGTTATATTCCACAAAAACTGATTGGAAAAAAATTACCGCAAATTAAAAAAAAGAATTAAATAGAAAAAGTGTTGATTTGAATAAAATAGAACGCTGAATTGTGAATCTTATCATATCTTGCACAGCACATAATGTTAACGAAAAAAAATTTTGCAATATAATCGTGCTTTATATTATTAATAACTACATAACAAGAAATGAATAAAAGATATTAGTGAAATAAGATTGTTGGACTGTGAATAAAAATGCTGGTTTTTATAATATAATGACTATGTTTGAAAAAACTACGGAACCTGCCGATAAAAACAAGTTGAAATATGCAACCATGAAGGACAAATTCTTCGGACTAGTTAAGGTAGGCTGCGACAATAATATTTTGAACTAATATCAGAAGATATGTTAGTATTATCGATCCGTATATTCAAAACAAGAATACCAAAAATATGCAATCCCCGTAAATGTACATGTACATATGTTTTTAGCTTCTCAAAATAAATTCCTCCACAAAAAATTTTCCAAACAAAATGCTAGCACTCGTCCATACGCTGCATATTCGTTTTCATTCTACGTCAATGGCCATCCGTCAGATTACAACAACAATTCATCCAAATCTATATTCGCTGCTTTGTTGTTGTGTTCGTTGGTTCGTTTACTCGCTCGTTTTATTCATTCATTTGAATGCTCCAATCGGATTTTACTTTAACGCGTTTTAGCACTAGCGATTCCCTGGTTAGCAGTTGTCAGGCACGTATGTACATATTTATGTATATTGCATATATACAATGCTGTGAAAAACATTAGTCACAATGAAAATTTTCGTTGTGATAGGTGTGCCATTTAGGAAAATAATGGTGTAACGCTGCCATTGCAAATAAAGTTTAAATTTACATTCTTAATATGCAGGTTGATTATATTACAAAATATATTTTTTAATTTATATAAAATATATTTTTTAATTTATATAAAATATATTTGAGTAAGAAAACCATTTCTTGCGCAACACTGTATTGTATATAGTGTGGGCTTTCTTTCCATTTTCTTTCATTTCTTCATTCTTTGCAAACATGCGCTCCAACGAAGTAATGAAACTCACATACAGACAGACGAAAGTCACAATCGCCCAACTGCCTAATCGGCTTCGCATTCATACAAAAGTGTATTGTGTTTATGGCTGTGCTTCTTGTTCCACTGCTTCTTGTTAGCGTTGTTCAATTATATCTACATGCATATGTACGTGGATATATAAATGTATACTGCGAATTTATATACATATGTACATATGTATGTATGTACATATTATAAACAGATATTTACAGCGCACTCACTTTGATTGATTTTGTGTATGTATGTATGTACGTATGTATTTAAATATGCATATTGGTATGTAAGCTTTGTTTACTTCATTCTTTTACCCTTTCATTCACTCATCTCCAATTATGTATGTGCCCTCAACCACGCCATCATCATCATCACTACCAATGCGGGGAAGTCAAGCAAAGAGTACTTGGGTCCTCGAATCATAGGAGTTGCCGGCGCGAATTTTTCACATTGTTATTTGCTTGCCACAGCTTTTTGTTATCCCCCCATCACGAAAATTACTCATAAATCGTTTACCAGCGAACACTGCAGTTGTGTTTTTATTTGTGTTGAGTAAAGTTTTTGATTCCTCATGCCACTTGTATGTTTTTTTTTTTGTTTTTATGTGACTATTCATTCTGCTCACTCCTTTTATGTTATTTTCTTTTTGATGTTTGATCGTTGCTGACTGACAGAATAGTGCTGTGCAGAGTTGAACTGTTTTTGCTGATGTTTTGTTAGTTGGCGTTCAGACGGGCACTCTTATGTCTCTCATTATTCTCTTTTGATGTCGCTTATTGCGTATACACGTTTAAAATTTTCTGCATTTTCAAAATAAAAAAGCTTGCCGAATTGCGTGACAGTGTACTGTTACAAATAAGAACACATAGCGTGCTACCCGATGCTAGATTAAATGTGAATAGTTCTCTAAGCGCTTCATTAACGCTGGTCAAATCATTCTAGGTAAAATTCCAGTTGACAACGATATAATTTTCTGGTAGCATAAATAGTTATTAGAACAGACGGTATCTACTTAAATTTTTATTATGTACATACATACATACATATGTACATATGTATGTCTATCGCGCTGTGCTCGGAACTCACACGGCTCATGAACATAATTTTGGTAATATGTACATATGTACATAACTTTTGTTAACTGTTCAGCACAGGTCAATCAATTTTTCGACTTAGGAGCGCATTAAGTGCGTAACTATTATTCAGTAGGTTATTAACCACAGCGGAGATGATTTAAAACTCGTATATAAGTATGTACATAACAACGAGTGGTGAGAGAGAAACTCGTGCAAAAGCCGACAGATTTTTAACTTTTTATGCTTTTATGCACACTAATAACGGCCGTGCGAGTTAGCGACACAACGTCCAACTTTGGAGAGAAATTAATTAAATACACTTGATACACCGAACGATCATATTTACATATGAATATTAATGTAGCTCTTGTGTGTATATAAGTATGTATGTATGGATATATGTATTTATATGCATCTCATGATTACACGTCTGCCCACATTTTCTTATTAACTCACATAAACATCCATATATTATTGCTATATCTCTTTCTCAACTAATGGCTTTATATGTAGGCATGTGCCACATGTACACATGTATTGTACATATGGGTAAATTGTTCATTTGAACAAAGAAATCCGCTGCGTCGACGACGTAGTAATTTAATTTTTACTCGCATCTAATTTTTTTAAGTATAAGCCAACTAAACTATGAACACACACACTCGCACACACAATGTTACTACAAAAGCTGTCGCCATTGTGTAGTCGGCAATAGCAATAAAAGCAAAAGCAGTCAAACAATACTTATACAAGGTGAATACGGTGCGTAGGAGTCAAAGAAGTAAGGCCAATCAAAGCGAGCGAGTCATTCTCTATTTAGCCATGCGAGCAATAAGAGTGCAATTTTTGCATTTTTCCGAAAAGGAAGAAGTCGCCCGGTGCCATATCAGATGTATACGGGGAGTGGTTAATGGTTAAAATGTGATTTTTGGTCAAATAATCGGTCACAAGCGTTGATCGATGAGAGCAATTTTTGGTCGTCAGTCAATTTGTGCGGATCAAACCGTACACACACCTTTCGTAAGCCCAAATGTTCGGTCAAAATGCGATAAATCGATGTTTTGGAGATGGTCAATTCCATTTCCAGGAATTTCAATTATGATTTCGGCTGATTTTTGATGAATTCACGCACAGTTTCGATTGAATTTCCGGTGATCACGGATTTTGATTGGCCCACATCTTGATCGTCATTTATGTCCTCACGACCACTTTGAAAACGTTGAAACCACTCGTGCACTCTGTTACGGGATAGGCAATCATCGCCATAAACTTGTTTAATCAATTGAAACGTTTCGGTAAAAGTTTTACCAATTTTAAAACAAAATTTAATGTTGGCTCTTTGTTCGAAGCTCTTTTTCGCACCGATAACACAAACGCAATAACTTCACTTCCAATCTATGAAATGTCATGAAATTCTCACTGGACAATCGATAAAGATATCAGATTCTAACGCACCAGTCGACATATAGATGGCGCTAGATTCAAAAAGTGCTGTTTACTTTGGAACCCCCCTTGTATACCTGAACTCGAGCGCGCAGCTTCTCGAGGCTGTATCTCCAAAAGTATGACTCGGAACAAAGTGACAATATTCTAGAGATGTTGCGGATTTAAATGAAACACTAATAAAGACATATTTTGTCAAGCCATAAAAAGCAAGCATGTAACCCCTTAAAAAGTTTGTAATCAATGTTTTCTGTGGTATTGTACTATAACAGGGAACTTTCGGCACAAACAAGAATTTACTTTTTATAGAGAATTTATTTTTATGTTGCATTGTGTGGCAAATCTATAAAAGTATTTAGTCCATAAGTGCAAATATACTTATTTGTAAACAACGCGAATCGTCGATAAATATATGAGCAGAATAATAATAAATAATGATGTACGAATAATGATAATAAATTAACAACAAAAAAGTGCTAACACTGTGGACAAAACAAAAAGAGCAACAAAAATATCACATATAATGAATAAAAATTAAAATTGAACAGTAGCAACAACAACAATTATAAATAAGGAGAACAAGCTGGCCATTTACTCCCAGCTAACAATAAGCGGAGCAAACGATAAAAGGAAATGCAATAAATTAGCATGCAAAGACGGCATAGTTTAAGTAGTAGCGGGAACAGCAGCAAAAAAAACACATGGCGTCAGGCATATTAAGTACAATGTCATTAAAATGATATAAAAAGCAAAATTAATCGTAACAACAATAGCAACAAATATAACTGTGGTGCGCAAAGCAACGAAATGAGTAGTGAACGCCATGCTTTGCGATTGTTTGCTTGTTAATTTACAACAACAACAACTTCACAACTAATAAAACAAATGATTAATAACTACCTATGTAAGATACTTTATAATAAATAAATCGTTGATTAACAACGGCGTTCCAATGTACTGTTACAAGTAAGGCAAGACAAAGTTCGGCTACACATTATACATAAAAACTTGTAATAATCGAAGGTGTGGAAATATTTCCAAATGTCAAAAGATTTGTTAAAACAAATAACGAAGGGCTTAGTTCGGGAGGATGGAGTCAAGTTCACGGAAGTGAGGAAAGTTATCTGAGCGTCATTCACTTAGGATTGGGCCGAAACGATTCTTTTATTTACGGCTCAAGCGGCTCACGACTTCCGCTCTTAGACCAAGTATCCTCTGGGTAGCCGAAGAACATCTGTTTGGAAATGAGCTAAAATGAGAAGGCAAACAATCCTTCCCAGGGTTTGGGACCCACCACTTAAAAATACCCCCAAAGAAAAAAAAAAAACAGCCTCGGAGAAATACTGTCAGGTTTTGGCAAAACTTACTCAACAAAAGTGTGAAAGGATATATCACAAGATATATTATATTATCCGATTATGATCAATTTTATTCTTGGGATAGTATATTATAAATACACTATTTGTTAAAAGTATATTATTGTATACTGTAAAGTGAAAGGGTCAGATGGAATTTAAAGTTGTGTAATCAGATTTGACATTTCACCTAAAGGTGAGCTCCTGATATCACACGTTGGGCCTGTTAGTTATCGCATGTTTAGTAGTTTCACAATAACCGTTATATGAGTGAGTGTGGTTTTAATCAGATTTCATCCATTTTTTCGTTGTGGGACAGAATACCGAAAATATAACTCTAAAGGTTTGGGAGATAAAACCTATAAAACGCGGATGACACATGCCCCTCCCTACTTAATACGTTTCGGCAGTTATACCACTTTTTTTTGTCCTCGTTTACTGGCGTTTTGTGGGAGTGGCAGCGGTCCGATTACGCCCATCAACAATACGAACCTCCCTTTGGTGCCAAGGAGTATGTGTGGAAAGTTTCATCAAAATAACGCAATTTTTACTTTTATGGCTTGAAAGGACAAACGGACGGCCAACAGTCATTTCCAATTCAACTCTTTTCGTCATCCTGATCAATTAGATACATATACACAACAGCATATCTATCTCAATTAGTTTTAAGCGGTAAAAACAACTGTTATGTGAATAAAACTATTTTTCTCTTTGTTGCAATATATTGCGAGAGTATAATTGTGTTCACATAGTATATACTTATAAACATATGCATACCTACATACATATGTGCCCATAAATGGCATACATACATATGTACATAATATTCAAAATGTAAAAACATCAAAAAAAAAACTCAAATAACAAAGACCGCTAACTTATTTCACCGCTGGCATTCATTGCGTGGGGGAGCAACTCAGCGATACAATAGACGCTCTGATGGAAACATGAAATGCATTTTATATAAAATAGGAAAACGTGTTAACTGCGACTGCAGCGAAGGCATAATACCCTTCAGGAATTCATTTTTTATAGCACAAAAATATGTACAGTGGCTCACAGCTTATTTTATGCACGATGAATTTATGTGTTTAAAGTGCTGTAACAAAAAAAATAAAATGAAAACGGTAAAATTTTCAATGCAGATTTTAAAACATATGTGTAGCAAAAGGGTTAAACAAAAAAGAAAGGAAAAAAACTCAACTCCCTCACTGCCAGATGATAAAAAGCAAACAAAGTAACAGAATTATGCTCACAGCTTATTTTATGCACGCATTTCTTTTCTTTTTCTCTTTTTTCTTTTGTTCTTTTTTTGCATTTCTATGTGCGCGACAGTGTTCCTGGAATTGTTATTAGTTAATAATTAGTCTTATCGCGCACGTGAAAGTGTCAATAATCGTGTTTTTACGAAATGGGTGGTCGCACAACGATTGAGCAGCGCGAGCTTGTAATTCATCATTTTAAACGTGAAATGTCGCAGCGAAAAATTGCTGAAGTAGTCAATTTAAATGCATGCACTGTCCAAAAAATTATTGAGCGCTTCATTCATGAAAATCGGATCGAAAATAAAGGCAGAACTGCTCCCAACAAAATTTTTAATGCTACCGACGAGCGCTATATAGTCCGTAAAGTAGAGGCAAATCCCAAATTATCGATACCAAAGCTGACCCGCGAAATTGCGAATGACTTGGGTAAATCGTGTTGTGCTGAAACTGTCCGTCGAGTGCTGCGTCAACGTGATTTGCATGGTCGAGTTGCTAGAAAGAAGCCATTTATAAGCAAAAAAAATCAGCTAAGTAGAATCACCTTTGCCAAGGAGCATGTGACCAAAACACCGGGCTTCTGGAATAGCGTCATATTTGCAGACGAGTCAAAATTTAATATTTTTGGTTCAGATGGAATGAGCTATGTCTGGCGAAAACCAAATACTGAGCTCCAAAAGCAAAATCTTAAAGCTACGGTAAAGCATGGTGGAGGAAGCGTCATGGTTTGGGCCTGTATGTCCGCAGCTGGCGTTGGAAATTTGATTTTTATTGAAGAAACGATGAATAAGTCTGTATACCTGGACATATTGAAAAACAATTTGCTCCAAAGCGCCGAAAAATTGGGAATACGACATAACTTCCGTTTTTATCAGGATAATGACCCCAAACACAAGTCGGCTGTTGTGCAGTCTTGGCTAATTTGGAACTGTCCACACTTAATGGCGCCGCCAGCACAGAGTCCTGATATGAACGTGATAGAGAATTTATGGGCGCTTTTAGATAATAACATTAGAAAACATCAAATATCTAGCAAGGAGCAGTTGAAAATAGCACTTGTAGAAGAGTGGAACAAAATTCCTCCAGAAACCACTCAAAAATTGGTAGATTCGATGCCAAAAAGACTGAATGATGTGATTAAAGCCAAAGGCTACCACACTAAATATTAAATTTATGTTTAAATATATATGTAAATAGTTAGTTTTTAAGTTACATGCAATCTGCATAAAATAAGCTGTGACCTGAAATATACATAGCAGTATTTTTTGTTTTTACCTTTTAAGATAAAAAATATATTTTTGAAAAAAATTGAATTCCTATTTAAAAATAAATGATTTACATATGAATAAAATGGCATTTAATTTTATTTTATATAACATTCAATTTTGGTGTTAGGACTCTGTAAAGTTCAAAAAAAGCTCTGCATAAAATAAGCTGTGAGCCACTGTATATGAAAAGATCTTTCATCTTGATTTTGATCGATCGAAATTAAATAATTTTCCATATAAGAACTTGGTTTAGATCGCTCTGTTGGTATGACAGCCATATCCTATAGCGGTATAGTGGAAAGAACGTGTGAAAATGTTCAAATCCTGAGGGACTAGTTGACATACATACATACATACATATAACATATAATGTATGTATATTTACTTTATGGGGTCTCCGACGTTTCCTTCTGGGTGCTAACAACTGCAAACTTAATAAAAGGCTATTCAGGGTATAATAATACATATGTATGTGTAATATAAATGTAAACTGGCAGTGTCACCGCACTGACGTTGTGTAATATGATGCGAACCAAATGCAATGGGAAATTAAATGCATGCTAAATGCACAGAGCTGCTGTTGTAATACATATGTACATACATACTCTAAGCAAACGCTGATCGCTGCCGTTGTGTCGCTATCGCAATCCGCGGCCGCGTGGGCGTAGCAATAAGCGCCACTAAACAAAGCAACCGGCTGACTTTGACATATAGTGAACCGATAAACGGCGTGGGGAAGGAGGTTTCTTAAAGGGGCTAATCTTCGAAATAGTGTTTTCATAGACTTACCAAAGGACAAACGCCCCTTCATAAATGCACTATTATCAGCATATCATTAGGTTCCTAACTTTTTAAACAAAAAGCACAGAAACTTCATAATTAATAGGCAATATTTATTATCATTCGAAAGAAAATTCTTTGGCATTTATTTTTTGAAGATTATTTCTTTCAAATGTTGGCCGCCGCTTTGGTTCAAATGGTCCATCCGTTAAGTCCAATTTTCCATAACGCGTTCGATAATTTCAACTGGTAACTGATGTTTAGCTCCAAGACTGTCCGTTTAGACTTTAGACTTTACATATCCCCAAAGGAAAAAGCCTAACGGTGTGACATCACAAGATCTTGGTTGCCAATCGCCCAGCCCAAGACGTGTAGTTATCTGATCACCGAAGTGTTTTCTCAATAAATTGATTTGATTGATGCGATGTTTGGGAAGTGACGCCCTCTTGTTGAAACCAAATGTCGCCGAGATCGCGAGCTTCAATTTCAGACATGAAATAGTCGGCAAGCATGGCGCGATAACGGTCGCCATTGACGGTTCCATTCTCACCAGCATTATTTTTGAAGGAATATGGACCGATGATTGCACCGAACCACAATCCACACCAAGCCCTGGTTTTTTATGAACGAAATGGCAGCTTTCGAATCTTCAGCTTCCTCTTCGTTCCAAATGCGACAATTTTGCTTGTTTACATAGCCATTGAGCCAGAAATGGGCCTCATCGCTGAACAAAATTTGGCTCGAAAATGTAGGATTTTCTTGGAACTTTTCAAGATCCCAAGTGTGAGGCGATGTTGCGAACGGCTTCAGTCCTTGCACAAACTGTTTTTAGAACGCTTTCAATTTAAGATCTCGACTTAAAATGCGCTTAGTCGTTCCATACGTCAGTCCGAGTTACTACGAACGACGCAGAATCGACTCTACACGGTCTTTGTGAACACTCTTAGCTACAGTTCCTATATTTTCTTCACTGCGTACTGGGCGTGGTCTATTTAATAATGATGGCTGGGTCTCAAGATAGATGATGGTGTACGCTCAGTAGGGCGATTGTGTTGACCATAAGTTGAGCGAAGCGCGCGGAACGCATTCTTTACAGAAGGTGAATTTTTCTAATAAAGTTGAACGATTTGTAAACATTGTTCAGGCGTAAGTCTTTTCATCATGCAATGCATGATCTGTCAAATAAAAAACCTCTACTTGGATCCCGCTGCATAATACGAGACTGCGAATGCCACAAAAACCTCAGACCGCATAGACACGTATTTGAAGTGTGAGATTGGTTGATAGAATGAGCTTGCCGTCACGATTGAGGTAGCCATATCAGTCCTGTCGGTATGAAGTGATGTGACACATACTTATATTTTTGTAGAGCGCAAAAATTCTTAATCTGACTGAAAATCGCATTTTGAAGACTAAAACTAAAGGTACTTCTGTACATAGTATACCAATTAAGAAAATATACATACTATGTATATAAAAAAATAAACGAAGAAAAAGCTTATCAAAGCAGAGTCACATCTGTCTCAACAACATGATGTGATAAGCAAAGAATACGCTTACGAGTATAATAAATATAGTAACAGCAAAGCAAAATACAAATAGCGCAAGAAAACCGGTTCACGGCAAACACGACGCGACAGTAAGAAAAAATACTAATCAGTGAGCCTGTTTCCGAGTACGACTGTTATTACCGTTTTTTTTTGTCTTATTCTAACACCGATTGCCTGTTTTTCTACATTCATACATACATATGTATTTTTTTCTCTGCCTCGCTCGTTTTGTGAGATTGTTGTCTTCAGATCCGTCTTACCGTATACAACAGCAGTACAAGCAGTCAAATGCAGACGTGGAAAAACAGAGTAACAGCAGTACAGTCCATATGAGAACACACAACCTAACGAGCAAGCCAATAAACCAAGTCAACAGAACTACCGTCGATCATTATAAGGAGGCAGAGACTCTTTAAGAACACAAAAAAATAAAGAAAAGCTTAACGCAGCTAACATCGTCCTCACTCAATTACTTCAATTCGGTGCTCGTTACACGGACGTCTTCGGCAATGACAAAAACGAGATATTCATATCCTAACGCATCGTCGTTTATTGTTATATTTATCGAATCGGTGCGCACAAGTTGTTCCCGCTATTGCAACTTGTACTAACGCTCCAATTCTGTAGTACGTTTCAGAACGATGCGTCGTATTGCCGACACGACGTCATAAACACGTAAAAAACCCTTTGACAGGCCACATCTTCACATCGTAAAAATAATCCCTATAAGCTCGGCAGTCGTGATGTACTTTTGATAGTAACTGGTTATTGTGGTTGTTGTAGTGGTGATCTAGGCACTGTTTTGGTGGCAAGGCGAAAGTTGGTTGTCATCAAAATGAACCAACGGCAAGCATTGGAAACGTGCTGTTTCGACGGGGTCGAACCATAGAGAGAGACGCCACTCTCTCAGTGGCGTTTCTGGAGCACGCAGTGAGGTGGTTAGAGTCATGCCGGAACTTATTGCATGTAGGGCATACCATATATTTTTATGTCGGGGTCAATTCTTTATAGGAAAGATTTTAACCTGCTATAATATCCAGAACGAAGGGACACTGTAGATTCGCGAGGCAACTCGAGCTTTCATTCCATTCACTGAGAGAGAATCAGTGTATTAATAGCTCCTGCGCCCGTAGTCCAGTCAGTAAATTCTGCTCCGTCGTAAACGCAAGAAATTTGACATGACCACACAACTTATGTAGGGTTCTTGCTTTTAAGGTCCCTAACTTTCGAAGGAACCTCGATCAATACCATAAGCTTTAAATGCAAGTTTCCACAATGCAAAACACATATGCGAGCTTTTAAAACTGACATTTCATGCTTTGAGGCTATAACTTCCCATTTCGTATGGTTTATCTATAATTTCGTATACTAATTACCGGTGTATATGGGTACAACTAGATTGGCGTCACTGCACTAGACTGTGTTTTTGATCACAGCTGCGCCATGCACACACACACATACACTTACTAGCTCGCCCTCCGCCTTCGATAGTTCACTCACTAGCGTGAATTGGAACGCTATCATCTCTGGAGCCAGTTGAATTTCCTCACTTGAACTTCATATTAAAAGCAACATAACGTAATCGTATAAATGTATACAAACAAAAAGCTTAAAGTAAACACGAAAACAAACGTTCAGCGTAAAACGGCTACTGGTGTTGAGCGTAGTAAAAATTGTTGCTCTGCCGGTTTTTATTGTTGTTTGCATTGTGATTATGCGAGTGTGTGCCATTTCATTGTTGTTTCTTTTTTGTTGTCTAGTGTGCTTCAACATTTCGGTTAGTCATTCTGTTTAAATGCTACGAGTATTCGCCTTGGTTGTTATTGATTGCCTGAGCCTGACTTCGGTCGCCTAACAACAAGCTTTGAAGACTTCTCTTTACGTGTTTGCTTTTAATGTCTTGGTTTGGAGTAGTAGCTTGTTGGAGTTGAAACTGGCTGCTTTTGTTACCATGGAGGCGGCTGACTGCGAAAGAGTGTCAAAGATAAAATAAATCGAAGTTAATGTTGCCAAGGCGCACGTTAATGATCGTGCTGCTTGCTGCTAGCAGTCAATTGCAATGAATGGCCACCGTTCGTGTGTCGGGGATTATGAGTTTCTAGCACTGTGGTATTACAAAAGTATAATCAACGACTGTTCGTTGCATATACATATATGTATGTACATATGTATGTATATGTATGAGCAATCTCTTCTTATATATGGTAGTTAAGAAGATATACGATCGACAGCACCATGACAAGCCTGTCAAGTCGGGGTCATGAGATGATCGCGCTATCAGCCATACAACGCTATTAACGAACGTAGCTCGTATTGTGTAATGTCTATACTGGAGTATAGACAAAGAATAGTTATCTTTCCTGTACAAAATTGTATCACAATTCCATTTCATTACCTCATTCTTAATTCAGTCTTTTTCTATTGAAAAATTTATTCCTTTCTTAATTTTTATTTACACCTTTACTCCGCTTAAGTTCTTCCACATTGTTTGCTAAGTTGTTTGGCAGGTTATTTGCTTCAGCTCATGGCAACAATAAGGTACTATTCAATAACTGAAAACAACGTATCCATATATGTATGTATACAAACCTTTGTACATACTTACATACATGAGCTTTATATGGCTTATCAGCTTCATTTATCCGCATTTGAGACTAAGTTAGAGTGTTTCAAGACCATTCTTGATTTAGATACTTATTTTAAAGGGAAGGAATCAAGCAAACTATATGTACGTTCAAAAAAAAACCAACTTTAGTTACATATACATACATACATACATATGTATATACTAGGGTGGGTAAAAAAACGAATATTTCTTTCGCTTTGTATAAGTTGAAGCCACTGATTTCAAATTACGGTAGTAAATGTTAATAATTTCAACTCCTTGTTGGATCGGATATCTTTCTATGATGAAATGGCAAACCTTACTGAAGAGAAATGTCAAAAGTATGGCGTCGTTTGCTAGTCCTATCGGTCTACTTTTGTAACGTCTCTATTGAAAACCCCGTTATGAGCTTTTAATTGTAACGGGAAAGTTTTCTTTTCTACAATTGTTTCTCTTTTTCATATTACACTAGCTGTTTCTTGCTAATTATGGGTTGCTAGAACCTCTTAGCACAGCAGTCGTAAAGTTTTTCCCTTAATTTGTTAAGGAATGGGATCAGATAAAAAATTCATAACGCGCATCCAACAACTTTAAAAAAAATGTCTCGTTTTATATACATATATTATAGGAAATTGAATGCTCTACAAAATAATCTTCAACGATTTTTTCGTAAACCTAACCATTTAAAAGATATTATCGGTTGAACTGTGATTATTTTAAGGCCTTTTTTCTTATGCATTTTATAACTCTATACAAAATAAATCGAAAAGCTCCTGGTTTTGTAAAAACATTACTCCATGTGTGTGTTGGACTTTGTTCCCATCCTAATATATACTTACGTACTATATATATATATGCCTGTTGTCAATAGCATTGAGTCTCAGGCAGTCATTAGAAGACTATCACGGCGTTACAGCTAAGAAAGTCACTAATAAGCCTGAGGGAAATACTGTCAAGATAAATAGACGACTCATCACATAGATAGAAAAGTGCTGCTAGCCGTACGCAGGGCTCAAACTCAGGTTCTACACAGCCGTACTGCGCTCCTATAGCTATTTACATATGTATATAAAAATATTTTCTCGTTGACAAAACTCGTTCTTTTTTCACTACTTTTGTTCCGTTTTATATTTATGTACATATGTATGCATATAAAAGGTAAAAAGGTTATCTCCGCGCAAGCGACGCATCGCCTTCACCTGTATTTTACATAACGACATACGATTGACATCGAACATCGCGGCTTATCTCATTCAATTACTACTAGAATGCTTTCTAAGAAAAGATTACTTCACTTCGAAATCGAATGTTGAAACCGCTATAAAATATCTTCTTCATACACCATCTAGATGGACTGATTGTCTAGGCTCTTCAAATACATATAGGAAAAAACGAATATTTTGGTTTATAGACGCTTCTAAGAAAGACTCTCCACGTATGAGAGATCGTCCGCGTAACGTTTATTTTATTTTTTATTATTATCAGGCAGTAAAATTTATAGCTCGCATCCAACTACTTGAAAACTCACTTATCAAGGACTTCAGATTTATTTCAAAATTGGCAAAATTGAAGTGGTTGTGGTTATAGAACAACTTCCCACATGACCCAATCTTTAATTTCGCTCGATTATCTTACTTTAAAGTATTAAAGTAAACCACCAATGAAGATAGTGGAATAAAATTTTGTAACTTTCGATACCAGACTATAGCTTTTCAAGCCCCCAGCAACCGAATATGAGGATCTAGGTACCTATACTAACGTTACTTGGCTGAGTTATAACGCCTGATATCTCAAAGCAACTAACTTTTCTTTGTTGGGTACCATATTATGCACACAGGTCTCTATATATTTATATAAAAGGAAGCTTTATTATTACAAAATGCTCGAAAAGCAAGAAAATTAATCGACAACAAAATCAGAACCAGAGAACCAGGCAGAAATAAATAAATAAAATAAAAGTGAAAATAAATAAATAAAATTCTAGCGAGGTGAGGCGGCAGCTTATCAGTTGCGACTGGCGTGAGCAATCGAGTAAAGAAGGTTTATTTATTATTTATTCAAATAGTCAAGAACAGCAGGTCCGCTTTGAAGTAAATATTTGCGCTATATCTTAAAAAACCTACATTCTATATAGAAACTTAGCCACTAGTAAATGCTATTTTTTAATCTGACTTGGTGAGCTGGTAGCTTCATATGAGCGGTACATGGGGGAGGAGATGTTGGTGGTGGTGGTGAATACATTCATAGAAATGTATATGGTATACTCTCAGCGAATCAGTCGCATTCTCTAGTTGAATATGAGTGTATGATTATAGCACGACTGTTAAGGAAAAGGTTTGTCGACTAATATTTTGAGATTACATTAATTGGTTTGATCAATATTTAAAATAAAAACACGTTGCTTTTAACAGGGTAACACTCAGAAGAAAAACCTTTTAAAGTAAAGTTTACAAATATATGGCGACCTTGACGAGCTTAGTCGATTTGGCCATGTCAAGACCTACCGATCTAAACGACGTTAGATCTCCGAAATAACAGCCCTTGGCTGGATAAACTCCAGGTCAATTCCGGTTGTGTGAATTGCCGCACCAATACGGTCGCCTGGATCCAGTGAAACGCAGACGAATAATCTGCAAACTTGTCAGAACACTGCAGGACGTCTCTTGATGACTCCCATCGAACACCGGTATAGTGAGGCCCGTATGCTCCCAATTAAGGAGTATAATGAACTCTTTGCAAGCAGTGCCTGCAGTCACCTGCTTGGAGCGGAACCGCCTCCTAGGAGCATGAAGAGGTCATTCCTCGACTATGTCGACGACATCA
The DNA here is from genome assembly GCF_024586455.1 of Bactrocera neohumeralis. Classification (NCBI taxonomy): domain Eukaryota; kingdom Metazoa; phylum Arthropoda; class Insecta; order Diptera; family Tephritidae; genus Bactrocera; species Bactrocera neohumeralis. The sequence goes on from NC_065919.1 coordinate 5,366,454, forward strand.
AACAATACGCCGACCAGACTTCGGACTCAACTTACTTCCGACAAGCATTGACCGCCATTCACAGTGGAGCTATTAACATCTTCACCGACTCCGTCTCAGTGAATTGTGTACTTGGAGTCAAACCACCACCCATCGCAGACGAAGAGCTCGAGTTGCCGCGAGAAACGCGAGTTATCCTTGCGCAGCTTCCTTCTGGATACCGTAGCAGGTTAAACTCCTATCCATATCAAATATTAGTCAACGTGCAATAAGTCCCCGCATGACACTAGCCACTTCTTTGCATGCCATAAACCCCACTACTCTCCTTGGTCCAAACCCGTCAAAACAGCATGTTTCTTGAACCTACCGTTGGATGACCTCGGCGAAAATTATCTAATCCTTACCATCCTAACGGGGATTAGGTACCCGTTACAACAACAACAATATTTAGCCATGTGCGTCTGTGTTTCTGCATATAGCCGAACTTCAGGTATTGAAATATCGATCTGAAAATTTGCACATGCCATTTTCTCATCAAGATGCTGCTCATTTGTCGCAACCGCCAATATTGGACCACTCGTAACATATAGCTGCCATACAAACTAACCGATCAAAACTAATTACTTGGATGGAAAACTGTTTTATTTGACAAGCTTCTTCACTAAATTCGGCATAGATTATTGTCCATAGCAAAGCTATAATCTTCGAACATATTGTTCAGATCGTAACACTATAGCATATATTTTACGGAAAACTGTTAAAAACACTCAATACGAGTAACTCGGTCCAAAAACGCGAAAGAAATCAATTAAATTTTGACTTAAAAAAAATTAAACTTTTTCCCCATTATTTTGCCCATAACTGTTTCTAAGTAATACTTGCTTTATTGTCGCACACAAACTCAATCCGTCTGGCAGAAATTCTCACTAGTGCCAGCTGCTGCAGTAATAAAATTGATAAATCATAATGTTGAGTATGACTTTTCGTGTGAATCTATAACAATTGGTCCTGCCTTCACTGATAAGCAGGTATATATGTACTATATACTATATTTACGTCTAAGCGAAGGTACATACATATGTATGTATATTGAACAAGTAATTAGTATTTCTCACAGTATAGACAGCAAAACCGGCACGCACACCCCTCGCAAATAATTGTGTTATTTTCTCAGACCTTTACATAGTATGTACACATGAAATCGTGCTTTATTGCTAATACAACTGCTCATTAAAAAATGCAGTTTAAGAACATGCTCTAAATGATCTTAAAGGCTAAAATAACATGTTTAATGTTGTTTTCATTTAATATTAACTATTCTTTAGACTTGTATGGGTGTCACCACATTTAGGGTAGGGACAAATTAAGCAAACTTAAACCAAATAACCACTTAAGGGACTTTATTCACTTGCAAGATAGAAAACAACACAAAAAATGCGATTTTCCGTAAAAAAATTTACACTTCAGAATGGCATCAAATATCGACTTTGTTATCAAAAATTCTTCTTTACTCGCACACCCTCGAAGCCGTTGGAGCAGAAGTGCAGGGAGCTTATTCACGGATGAATCGAAGTCAAGAGGAAGAGTAGCAGGTGGAGTCCACGGTCTCTCTCCATCAACTGTAGTTTTAGACTACCTGACCACTGTAACGTCTTTCAAGCGGAGGTGGCTGCCATCAAGGCATTACTCCGAAGTGCAGTCTCCTTCAGAGAAGTATGCATTCATTCTGATAGTTGAGCGGCTATATTGTTCGGTGACTGTGCACTCAAAACGTGTTAAGGAGTGTATGGTTCAATAGCAACAGCTTCAATTTTTTTCCTATAGTGAACTTGGGTCCCCGGTCACAGCGGAAACGCCGGAAACTGCAAAGCAGATGAGCTTGCTAGGCACCCCGACTCCGACTGGAAGCGGGTCAGTTGTCCGCAGGTCCAGCGCTAGAGCGCAAGAGGACATCGGCAAGTGTTGATCAGCTAACAGAACTGGATCCTTCTTGCCTAAAGTGAACAGTAAGCAGTCCTCCGATCTACTTACACTTAGCAAAGTCAATAACTCAGCTATTGTAGTGATACTGAACACTGTCCAATAAGTACACACGCTACGCGGCACCCACAAAACCAAACAGGCTATCTTCTCGCATTCGATTTGTCGGCAGGACCAGACTTTATAAGTCGACAATTGAAAAAAAATCGTTAAGGCAAATTTAAATGCAAATTAGAACTCTTTATAGTAAGCAGTCATATCATAATTTTGCTGCCAACAAACTCATTGGAATTACTGTACATATTTGTTGTTATTTTCGATACTTTAGAACGGGCTAACACTGGTAAGGAATACTTACACCCCCACACGCCAGTCTAGTCTGCAGGTTTATTCTACTAACACACACACACATACACGCTAAGATCTGAGTAATTCTCTATGATTTGTTTATTTTGTTTTTGACGCACGCGCAAAGCATCACAAATGGCCAATAAACACAATTGTGTAGCCACTAATGCATGTATGCGTGTAGCAAGGTGGAGTTGATCAAAAAGAATTACTACGCGAGTCTCTATTCATGCTTTGTTGTGATAGAAACCAGAAAGGCGGCGATGTCCATACTTGTGCTACTGCTACACCTAAAGAGGGGGCCGAGGAGGAGCAGCACACGATCCATTAATTAGATATGCTTATACATATGTATGTATGTATGTATGTATGCGCGAATGTGCGTGTGTGTGTTCAATTCTCTTTTATGGGTCTGCTAAGCAGCTTAATCGGCGCACCATTTTCCTATTACTATGTATGATTTTATGGCTTTTATTGCTTATTTTACACATTACTTTTCCTCTACTTCTACTCTGCAAGATAACTTTGAATGCTTCTTCGTAGTTGCTGCTTTTTTTTTGTTGTTTTTATATGTATTTTTTGTTTTTTGGTTTTTGCTTATTTTGTCAATTATTGCCGACGAAACGTCACAACAAGACGATAAGCGAATCAGTTAATATACTTATGAATGTAAGTATATTATTTGTTGAATGCGCAGAACTAGATTTAGTTAGACCAAAAAGGGTATCAATAAATTACGTTATCTCTTTAACTGCCTAAGAGCGTCGACGATAATGAATGACCATGTATGTACATACATTAGAGTGTGCCGATTTATAGGATACCAAAAAAAAGAAAAATCGCGATTGCGAGAAATCTTCTACGGATCATTAAGTACAACTTTGCCCAAGAGACGATGGGTCTAAAACTGGTTTCGAGCCAGCGATTTTTAAGTCGAAATCTTTTAGGGATCATAAAAATTTGTTCATCAGTTTTTGAGATATCCGAATGAAATTCAATACGTTGATGCATTCTCCGGAATAACCTTGAGAGCCGAGGTTGCTTGCCTTTCATTAGCCTTTTCAGGCAAAGATCCAAAAAAACTCCGGGGGGCTCACATCTTGGCTGTAGGGCGGCTGCGGAAACGTTGGGATGCCGGCCTTGGTTAGGTAGCTGTTCACAAGAAAGGCGGTGTGAGCCCGCGCGTTATTGTGGTGCAACTTCCAATCGGCTGCGATGTCTTGTCGGATCCGATTGATTATTCGTTTGAGTATCTTGAGGACTTCTGCGTAAAACTTGTGTGTCGGTTTGTCCAGGAGGACAAAATTCATAATAGACGATGCCTTTGATGTCAAAAAAGACAACGAGTTTTCACTTTGGATTTGCTCATTAATCAGCGACCTCTTCTCGGCCCTCCAAAAAAGCAACCGAAACACAGCATGCTTGACCATATCAAACGTCTCTGTCGCAGATTTACCGAATTTCACACAGAATTAATCGTGTACCTCTTCTCTAACGAACGCTGCACTTTCGGCTTGCACCATTCACAGAAACTCGTCGCACGAAAATGTTTGTCCTGACTCTCCAGGTGCTCGGAGACAACTGATCAGCCGCTCGTTCGTTAGCTAGGAACGCCCATTACCGAATCTAGTCGGTGCACGCACGCTCCGATGTACTGTCGTGGCGGAAGAAATTCAGTTCTATTACTTTCCGGACAAACTCTGTTTTGATCATTTGTCAGAATGGCCCAGAACGGACAACTATATCACATAGCTTCCATTACTCAAAATCAACGATTCGAATTTAAAACTCGAATTTAATAACTTCACTAATCTGAACTCACATTTCACAGAAGCTTTGTAAAAGAAAAATCATGGAAACTTCAGTATGAGGACTTACAAAGAGACATTTCTGGGTTAAAGTAAACCATAAGGATAAAATACTTAAACACTGTGATCTGATTAATCGTAACATACTCACTCTTGACTTCACCAAACGAATTGCGATTTTAAAAATATTGTAGAAATTGCTTTGTCGTCGTCATACAAGCTGTGGCTAAATTACAATTATTAAAGTATTCGTCGCAGTCTATGAAATTAAGTACAGATATGAGTTATTTAAACGCTCAATCCTCCAGCGGCAGCAGGACAGCATTTGCGACATACATATGTACGTAATGATATAGCATTACTTACAATTAACTATATTACAAATGTATCTGAAAATCAGTGAACGAATGAATTCTGGTTTAATTTAATTTTCTAAAAAGAAGGAACGAAATGGACAGTAAATTTCGCCTTGAACGCACTTTTATAAAACAGAGCAATCGTTTATAATTTACAGTGCGTCTGCTAAAGCGCTCGCCATAAGATCTTGATTCAGCGGGTGTTAAGAAAACTCTACCACAGTGAGAATGAGGAGCTTCGACAATGTCACAGCGCTTCTGAATTTAATAGGACTCTCATTAATTCGCGAAGAGTACTTACAAACGCTCACCGATCTTGTGATCTCCACAACGCAAGAACAACCAGCAGACACTATACTCTACACCAGCTGTGAGTCTGCATTTGCACTACGCACACTTGCCAATGGACTTGCTCTGCCAATAATACATTTTGACACCTCGCCACCGATTGAGAAGTATGTGGAAAGTTTCAATGCCGAGTTGCTGAGTATTGCCCAACTAAGCCAAAAAGTTCCGCAAGACAGACACCTATTGACAACGCTGTGGCAACGTCTGCATTACAATATACAAAGTCGACTCATTATTCTACTGGACGACAACGCCAGTGCTGAATATGTGGCGGCAATTTTAAGAATGTGTGCAGAATATAAAGCCGTGAATGTGATTGCTTTGCAACCTCACATGACAGTCATGGCACGCACCTACTGGACACTGCGCATATTCCCACAACTGGAAATAGTTAAACGCCCACTACCACTACTTGACCATGGTGCAGTATTTCCCCAACATCTGGTGAATATGAATGGCCATCCATTGCGTGTGCTGGCTAAAGCCTGGTATCCCCAACTATACACATACACTCCATCGAACGGGAACATAACATCCAGTGGCTTCTGGGGTAGAGCGATAATGGAGTGCGCTCATCGATATAATGCCACCCTTGAGTATCCCTACTCTATGCATCACGAGACTCTGTCGCGTCCTGACCATATCGGTTCATTGAAGAATGAAACAATCGACATGGGTGCACTATTGATAATGGCAAAGAATGATGGTAATATTAGTTTTTCGGTGATATTTCACCTCAACAGTTGGTGTGTGATGGTGCCAATGGAACAGCCTTTGCCGAGATTAACATTTTACTACAAAATCGTGCACAAATCCGCATTTTTCTTATTTATCCTCAGTGTAATAGTGTTGTTCATTTGTTGGACGCTAATACAACGTTGCCGCGTACAGCGGAAACTGCCCGTCATGAAGCATTATATCAATGTATCACTGTTGACAGGTCTACTAGGCATGCCTTTTTTGGACCGGGCAGCGTATTTCTGCCATTCAAAATTTCATACAAATTGTTATCTCTGTGGCGGGCATCATCTTTGGTACCTCTTATGTGGCCTACCTGCAGAGTTTCATCGTAGACGCACCAATTGCCGCTACACTCGTGACAATAGAGGACTTGTTAAATAACGGCATCACAGTAGCATTAAAGAATGATGAATTGACCTGGATACGCCAAAATTCGGATTTGTGCAGATACATTGACAACTTTACCATATTTACCAACCACACTAAGTACTATAGGTTGCGCGATGCCCTGGACACCCGCTATGCGTTTTCGGTTGGCGAAGTATGGAATGTCTATGAAGAGCAACAAAAGTATTTCTCACGTCCGCTCTTTCGTTTTTCAGACATTTGTTTTAACAAAGACTATCCAATGGCTCTGCCACTTTTGCACAATTCGATTTATCGCCACCACCTATACGGCTTTATATTGCGGCTAGTTCAGTCTGGTTTAACTGGTTTCTGGCGCCGAAATTGCTTTTGGGAATATTTGGATATGGACTGGATTATGTTAGAAGATCGTAATAAGCAGCCCGGAGCTACGCCCTTAAAACTTGCTGACTTACACTACATACTCTTAGCGATGAGCTCATTTCTAATTTTAAGCATTATCTGTTTTGGAATTGAAAGAAGCTATCAATCACGGGAATAATCCGTTTTTAACTTTTTCTTGAAAAAAAAAAATACCAATAATCATATATATATTGAACAGATGAAATCGAATTTATTGCTGTTTTCGAAAAAAATCTCGTGCAGGCGGATTCGAAAATGGCTAAAGTGTAAAGATCGATATCTACTTTGAATTTAAAATAAAGATTCAGTCAAAAATTTCACTGAACCCGCTTTGTCCACTCGTCTCGCGGCTGTCCTGTTTCGGAATTATCTTGTGTTGCTTTCTTTACATAAGATAGATATGGAAACATTCCTGCTGCGAAAAATCTCCCTGGTTCTGAATGATTGGACCACCGGCTCTACACGCGCACGCCTGTTTTTGACAGTAAATTCAATATACAAAATTTTTGACTGATTTTTTTGTTTCTTCGAGTTTGCTCATAGCATCTATTCACCTTTGTAGTCGATTGTAATTACTACGGTAAGAGTATGTTCACACAAGACTCTTTTTGTCGTCTAAATGGTATTTTGTTGGCTAGGCGAGGACGAGAAAAGACGAAGCGCCCATGCCGCTCGTGCTTTTAGCGACACGCTTTGAGTTCTTGTTGCATAATATAATAGAAATGTTTTTGAAAAGGTTGAATAACGGTAAAAGTAAAGGAATCAAAAAAATTTTTATGAATCGCATAGATGAAGTGTAAAGAATTTGAGAATGTGATATGAAAAAATGCAGAAAATTATACGACTCAAGTTGTCGCACTAGTATCGCTCTTGCGAACGTTATGAGTGACATCAAAACGACAACGAGCGTGCACAGTCTAATATATGACTAGGCTAATACCGTCTGCACATTTTGTTTACTACCACGTATTCGTAAAAATCTATTTTACCGCCCTCGCGCCGCTAATTCCTCATCACGTAAGTTTAGATTTACGTATTTCTCTTTGGTTAGAGTTTAGAACTCACAGAGTCATTCATGCAAGGAGAAGCGTGTAGCAAGACAATTATCGAGAAGACACATACTTATGTACTTACATAAGCACATACTTATAAAAGTCCGAAGAAAATCAACAAACAAATTCCTTCGCGTGTACATATGTACGAGAAGCGGAGGCAGGCAAAGGCTGCAGTCTGAGAATGAAAAGCTTGTCAGCAAAGAAGAAGATAAACTTGATATACATATGTATGTATTTAAGATGCAGGGTTTGCCCGGAAAGTAATAGGACTGACTCGATTAAAAAAATTCTCCGGAATAGCCTTGAGAGCAGAGTTGCATGCTGCTTGGATCCCCTATGTCGTCTCAAAATGTGGCCTTTCATCGGCGTTTTCAGGCAAGGAAACAAAAAAGTCCTGGGGGCCATCAGAGCTGTAGGGCGGCTGCGGAAGTGTTTGGATGCCGGCTTTAGTTAGGTTGCTGTTCACAAAAAAAGCGCTGTGAGACGGGGCGATGTCTTGTCGGACCCGTTTGACTTTTCGTTTGAGTCTCTTGAGGGTTTGGCGTTGACGATTTGTCGAGGAGGAAAAAATTCAAGGTGGACAATGCCTTTGATGTCAAAAAAGACAATGAGCATCGTGTTCACTTTGGATTTGCTCATCCTTCCCTTTTTGGGCGAGGAGACGCCGCCGTGTACCACTCGGAAGATTGCCTCTTTGGTACGAGTCTAGCATTGACACGCTTCATACCCAAAATATTAACCAATATGTCTTGAGGTGATCCATAAGAGATGTTGATCACTTTTGTTAACTTTCTGATATCAACATGGAGATTTTCAAGCACTGTTTCCTTAACTTTTCACACATATAGCAAGTTTTCGATGACTTCACGACCTTCACTGAAGGGACTGAGCCACTCAAATACAGGTGATAGAAACCTGCGCAGTTTATATGGGCCAGCACGTCGTTTGATAAGATGGTAAATGCTTCCCGTAAATTCACATACGTGTGTATGTATCTCTCGCGAATATTGTGAGTTTTACTTCAATTCATCAGCAGAGATAAATAAGAAGCAACAACAATAACAACCGGCGTTTGCTTTTACGCTACAACTTGTGTATTAATTTTTCACATACAGGCGGTGAAATGGGAGGAAAAAATCGGATGAAATGTGTATTTATACAAATATGAGTGGAATCGGCGATCAACATAGTTCACTTTAATGCATTTGTACATATACTATACATATATTGTACATATATTTAGTAGTGTTTTTATGCTTTCGTTATTTCATTGTTGATTATTCTGGATTTTTTTCCTTTTTTCACACCATCCAACGAGCGATAGCTGTCAACAAATAAATGGTTATAAACATATGGGCCCGTGCAAATTCATATTCTTTGCTGCATTTCATTGAATTCACTGCAATTGAACTGCAGTGCCAAATATTTTACTGCCCACACAGGCGCACTTCTCGGCCGTACGAAACAGTAATTCGCGTATTTTCGCTACTTCTCGCTGTCGCCTTTAGTGTCTGTGTTCACTAGCTTCATATTCACCATATCTTATTTTATTTTGCTCATTCTTTTAGTTATGCGCGCAATTTATCGTTTAATTTGTTTTGGTGCAATTTAATTTTAGCAAAAATCAAATTGGTTTTATAAATAACAAATTCATTAGAGGCAACAGCCGACTTGCGAACACCCGGTAGCCAAGCAGCAGCCAACATTGTCGGCCACCGTTAATTTTACGTCATTTGAAGTGGAAGAAATATGCCATACACATACTTACATATGTACAAACATATTCACATATATGTACATATATACATGCATAAATATATTCTTGTTTGTGTGAATTTGTCGGACGAAAGGAAAATTCTTTTACCGTTCTTCAGTCAGTAATAATTTTTTTTTTTACTTTTCTACCGTCTAGCCATTTTATGAGCCAAATTAAGCAGTAAATATTATTTTCAATAAAATACGGTGAATCACTAAAGTTTACAAACACCTCAAATGAATATATTTTGCAGTTTTTTTTATAGCTTTTTCAAAATATCATCATATCATCTGACTTTGCTTTTGTGTTTGGCTTGTTGGCGTAGACCAAAGATTTACCGTAGCCCCACAGGATATAGTCCAGCGACGTCATATCGCACGACCGATGAGGCCAATTGATTGGGCCATTTTGTAAGATAACACGTTCACCAAACTTGGTTTTCAATAAATCGATTGTGACATTCGCTGTGTTATTCGGTTATCATTGAGCGGTAGCGATTCCCATTCACAGTAACGTGCCGGCCTTGAGTATCACGGGAGAAGTACGGCAAAATGATGCCCATGGGTGTATAACGTAATGCCGACAATCAAAATCTCGAAATTTAGAATCCCGACACTCAAAATACCAACAAATCAAAACATCGGCAAATCAAAATACCGACAAATCAAAACACCGACAAATCACAATACCGACGAATTAAGAAAACTTGGCGTTGTTCGTTCGAGGCCCTGCGGCCTTCGGCCACGAACACGCTCAAGATCATAACCCTTAGTCGGCAGAATTCTCTTTCTGTGCTTCGATAGAAATAAGGACGGACAAGATAAAGCATTTTTCACATGTCGGCATTTTGGTTTGTCGTGTTTTGATTTGTCGGTTTTGATTTGGCTGTTTAAATTTTGTCGGTTTTTTGATGTGTCGGCATTTTGAATTTCGATATTTTGAGTGTATCCCGATGCCCATAAACCGCACCCATCCCTGGCGCGGGAATATTTTGTACAATGCCTTTTTTCCACTAGATACTCAGTTGTTGATCTGACAGGACGAGTATGACGACCATAAATTGGACGAAGCGTTCTTAAAGTTAACTCCGAATTTCGCTAGTAAATTTTAATAATTTCGGCTCATTGTTGGATTGTGTATCTTTCCATGATAAAGTGGCAAAACTTACTGAAGAGAAATGTCCAAATGGCAGCAAAAATATGGCTTCGTTATAACAACGAAACGTACAAAATTCTAGGGGTATTTTGGGTCGTTATCCTGTTGGAAATGTATTTTGCTGGTATTAAGAGCCGATTTAAGCGCACTTGGACGTAAATTATTTTTTAAAATGTTCAAATACCAGTGCTTATCAATTTTTCCATTAATAAAATCCAAGTGTCCAACTCCAGATGCAGGCATATATGTACTACCAAACCATAACGTTACCCCCACCATCCTTTGTATGTTTGATGCCATCCATTGGATAGTTATTATATTATTAGTTATATGCAAACACATCCCCCCACCATCTGCTCCGCCATTAATCTCAGCCGACGTATTGTCAACATATCCATACTACAGAAGCATATATACCACAAACTTTGCGGCTGCTTATTCAAAACCTACACAAAAAGCTGTTATAAACAACAACAACGGCAGTAACACAAATTTAACTAAAATCCGAACAATAGCTTAGTTAACCAACAGTGGTTTCTTCAGCGTCATGTAGCCCAAAGCTATTAATTGGCACATAATGCTGGCGCCAACCACATCAATCAGACAGCCATCATTTACAAAGCGAGTATCACATTCGCTTGAAATGTGTTAATCATAAATTAAGCATATTAATTATTGAATAAATCGCTCTTCGAAGTCTGCTGCGTTGGACACTCCAGTGCTTTTGCAGTTGGTACATAGATCTATCTACATCTGCGCAAACTATAACTACAAGCAGAAATTGTGTTTATATGTTTGTTAGCTGTTTGGATCGTTATATACCAATGTGCCATAAACATTAAAGCCGGCGACTTGAGTATCAAGAAAATGTTCAAATACTTCTGTTTTAACCTACACGAAATATGCATTTACCATATTTTTCTACGACTTTGAAGCTTCAGCGAAGTCATTAAATCAGCTGTAAACAAAACTCCAAACTCCCTCATTGTTACTTTACTTCATTTCTATATTTTTGTGTTATTACTTAAGAAGTAGTCTCCAGGATTATATCCTGAATCGGAAATGTTAGGGAATTAGATAGCTTTCCTCACCTATTTTTAATATTTTTCTTATATAAAAAATTCAAAGAGGGTCGAGAACGCGTAGACGTTTCAACATCAACTGATGATCAACACACCAATTAAATAAAGGAATTGGTGGTTGAGAATCGACGGTTAACAGTCGGAGATCTTACTGGCATCGTTAGAATATCGGAAGGATCAGAAAAAACATTTTGAAAGATTTGGGCCAAGAAAAGTTAATTCACGATTGGTGCCAAAATCACTTAATTTTTTTTTAAGCAGTGTCGGGGAAGCTGTTTTGAGTCAACTGAAGATATTAAATGTGAATCGCTGAGCGCGTTGAAGGTTGTTCCGGAAATTGACTTTAAGAACTGTTTCGAGGATTGGCAAAAACTTTGGCACACGTGTTTTGAGCGAAGGGGGATTACATTGAGGGGATGACAGATATTTTGAAGAATAAATTAAGAATTTTAAAATTATGAACAATGTCTTACTGTTTTAAATAAGCATGCATGTGTGGGTATAAACTATATCAATGTCTGACAGAAGTGCGGCTGAACCATTTTGATTTAAATTAAATACAGTAAATGTGTAATAAAACAACTTGTGTGGCTAAAAATAATATGTATGTACATACATACATATATGTAATTGCGCTAATCATTTGTTTCATTCACGTTTTTTCACTTTTCTCCCTTTGAATTTACTATTCGTTGAATGCTGTTCGAATTATTTGCAAACACCCGCAAATATATTCATATGTATGTATGTATGTATGCATATACGCTGCACTCAACACTTGATTGTGCTATAATTAGTGCTTTGCTTTAGCTTAATGTCTTTATTAATATTTTTATAAAAAAAATATAGTTAATATAAATGAGCGATATTCATTATTACTTTGTGTGAGGCCCTTTCAATTACAATTTTTTTTTTACATTATTTTACATTTTACAGTTAAAGCATTAAATAAATATAACTGCAATTTTTACCATGAATGCATTATAATAATTTATAGATTATTATACTTTTGCAATGTGTATGGTTAATGGAAATTTCCGCTTAATGGGGCGTTCATTTTAGAGAGCTTTCACTGTATTCTTTATTTATGAATTGTTTTTACTATCCTATCTTCTAAGTTGGTTTGAACTGGGCACCGTGAGCTAAGTTTTACTAAAATCGGTTCAGTAATTTAGGAGTCCATCGCTGACAAACAACGTGACACGTACTTTTTATATATAAAGATATTATCATCATGATGATGATATGAGTCGAAATCCGAGTGACTGTCTGTCTGTCCATGCATTCGGTAACTTCAGTAAAACATATGAAAAAATCTTGGTGAAACTTGATACGCTCGTTCCTTGGTGAAAAAAACCGAGTTCGTAGATGGGCGTAATCGGACCACATACATATACACACCTGCACATTTCCGCATATTCCTCGGTAGTCACAGACTGTGACGGCACTTATCTTTACCCTAACTGATACATATGTATGTATGTAATGCGTTAGCTTCCTTTGTGCGTTGTACCCTAGCTTGACGCTTTCCTCTTTAACATAAAAGTTTATCTCACCCCGATTTTTCACCATCACTCTCCATTTAATGGATCTGTTGTTTGGTATCTTCAAAGCATTAAAAACACAATTTAATGTACATACATATGTATATGTTTGAGGTAACTGGGAGACTGGTAAGTTGATGTTGAATCAAACGGTGACTTCAGGAGAGAACTGCCAACTGAATAATGCTGTGCAATGGGTGGAGTTTTATCAGCAATATCTTTCTGGTTTATATGAATGTTTATGGCTGTAGTAAAAATAGAAATTTTTGCTTTAAAATTTTGAGAAGTTTGAAATTCCACCAAAGGGGAACCATAAAGTATGTCAGCGTAACTCACTGAGTCGATTTAGCCATGTGCGTCGGTCTGTCTGTATATACGTGAACACTAGTCCCTGAATTTTTGAAAAATCAATCTGAAAATTGTCACACGTAATTCTCTTCCCAAGAAGTTGCTCATTTGTCGGAACAGCCGATATCGCAACACTATAGCATACAGCTGCACAATAAACCGTTGTTTGACAAGATATCACCCGAAATTTGACAGAATTATTACCCAAAGCAAAGCTCCAATGCACGAACATATTAAAAGAGCCCATGAGTTGTGAGAATTATAGTTGATATTGGCAGTTGGGTCATGTACAGTAAAATAGAAGAAGGACAAAAACGGACAAATCTTCAAGTATTATAAAAATATACATTTGGACAGTGTTCTCTCTAATCAAAAAGTTTCACCTCATAATATTTATGGTTCTCCGTGTAATAACTTTTATTAACTCTTTTACTGAATGCGTCACCCTTTGACAGCGTGAGACGCCAACACCGTACCGCACCATTATCATCACTATCAACTGAATGCATCCCTTGTCCTGGAAAAAAACGCTATGCCAGCAAGAAGAGACAACAGAAAGAAGTAATGGAAGTGGAAGTACAAAATTAAAATGAGGAGAAGCTCCGCTGCTTGGCATTTGTTTACACTAACTCGTCGTAAACCGACGATTATGACGAGAACGTGGACATACCAGACCAGCGCGTGGTTTGTTTGACTTTACTGAGTGGGGTTATGTTAGAAAATGCCAGAAGGCACCAACACCCCCGTCATGCAAGTGCACTTTGCAGGCGCTGCACGTTTTCTACATTTGTTGTTGCTATGTGAGAACCTTTGCAAAGCATTTTCTTCAGTTCTGCTTTGGAAGCTGCAATTTTTACCTCTTGTTTTAAATATAAAAAATTTCAAAGCAAAAAAAGGTGAAAATAAATAAAAGAGAGTGGAAATGCTCGCAGAACTGAAGTGAAAAAGTGAAGTGGTCGTAGACGGAAGTTGTGGTTGGGTCGTTGATTGTGAAACTCGGTGTGTGCAGATTGAGCCGCAATGAGTGCACCTGGCCCCGCCTGATTTCCCTCGATGTCGTGCGGTGGTGTGTGTGTGGGTGTGTTTCCCTTGCTGCAGAAAGAATGCTTTCAACGCGTTATAAACAGAACAGTATGCCGTGTGCAACTTGGTAGGTATTTGGCCGCGTATCCCAGCCGATTTCTGCTCTTCATCGAGGATAGATACCTATATTAAGGATAAGTTTGGCATATTATTGTGACGCGGTCGATCGCATGTAAAATAAAACTCCAGCCATGTATTTAGCTTTCGGTACGGTCAACTTTCTGCCACCCGCGTTTGTTGGTCATACAGTCAATCACTCGTCTGCGGCGGTCAATGGCATACGCTTAACTCGTTTCAAAATAGGTGCGAATGATATATCCTGCAAACCAGGCAGGTGGACGCCCAGTTCCTGTCCATTCCTTTCGCGTCAGCGCGTCGGTGACAGATTGCAATTCGCAACACTTAATACACCTCGTTAAAACGCTTACATATGTACATAAACCTATACGCATGCGTTCGTCGGTTGTTGGCTTTATAGAATGATACAGATTTTATGCACATTACAATTTGTGTGCTATTTTTTGTCCGTGTATTTGTATGTTTGTGTTGGTATTTTTCCGGTGTTGTGGCAAAAACGCAAATTGCTATTGCTACCAGCATCTTCTAACCCCATCGACAGTCGCTGCAAAAAATTTTGTATGTACACTGCCACTCTCAGTTAATGTTGCCAACCTTTGCGTAATATTGATTGACAACTGGCCAAGAGTTTTTTAGTTGCCATGCAACGTTACAAACTTGCAACTCGTTCGGCTCTCTTTTTACTCGCCAATGATAGGCCTCCTTGGCTCTTCGTGCCCCCCACCCCCGCATATAGCGTAATAGGTTTACTTTTTATGCATTTGTTGCAATTAGAACTTGATTCCGGCTTCGCCTCAATTTATTTAAGTACGAGATTTGACTTGCCTAAATGAGGCTGATTAATTTTGAGTATATTATTAAAGAAGGAAAATGAGATATATAGGATTTCGCCTCACTTTTTGGCCGTGCAAAATTGTTCAACGTAACCAGGAACATATTAGTCCGAACAATAAAGTGGATCCATAAGAGCCTCCCAACCAAACTTCCAGAGCTTCTGGTGAGTCGTGTGCTTTGGCGTTGTTCTGATAAAACAGGATTCCTCTTCTATTTGGCACAGATGTGCCATTGCTTCCTCCAGACGGTGCAATTGTTGACAATACAGATCTTTCTGACCAGCAATCCTGGCTTGGCTACCCGTGCGCCGGCTGATTGCGATTCGATCTTGACTATTTTCCCCTTCACGTTGTCGTAAGTTACCAGTTACAAAGTGAGGTTCGTTATCGTAAGTTACATAACTGTCGACTATTTCCACAGCGCAGTGGGTCTTAACAAAATAATTCTCCTTCTTTATTGACACCGCGGTTATAGCCGAGTTTACAAAATTGCGCCAGTCGTTCTTTCTTTTCGCTGTTTAGCGCCAATTGGTGATTAAAAGTGTAGCCAAGTTCTTCTCCACCTGGTCTTTCCAACGGAGTGGAAGTCTTCCTCTTCCTCTGCTTCCCTCGGCGGTTGCTGCGTCAAATACTTTCAGAGCTGGAGTGTTTCATCCATTCGGACGACATGACCTAGCCAGCGTAGCCGCTGTCTCTTAATTCACTGAACTACTTGTATGTCAATGTCGTCGTATATCTCGTGCAGGTCACTGTTCCATCGACTGCGGTTTTCGCTGTTGCTAATTCGCAAAGGACCATAAATCTCCCGCAGAACCTTTCTCTCGAAAACTCGCAACGTCGACTCATCAGTTGTCATCGTCCAGGCCTCTGCGCCATATAGCAGGACGGGAATTATGAGTGACTTTAGAGTTTGGTTTTTGTTCGTCGAGAGAGGACTTAACTTCTCAATTGCCTACTCAGTCCGAAGAAGCACCTGTTGGCAAGAGTTATTCTGCGTTGGATTTCGAGGCTGACGTTGTTGTAAGTGTTAATGCCAGTTCCAAAATATTATCTACGACATCGAATTTGTGACTGTCAACGGTGACATGGAAGCCAAGTCGCGAGTGCGACGACTGTTTGTTTGATGACAGGAGATATTTCGTCTTGCCCTCGTTCACTACCTGTCCCATTTGCTTCGCTTCTTGTCCAACCTGAAAAAAATGTAGTCCATAAATGTATCGCACCAAAACTCGATCTTATATGGGTTTACCTACATTAATATTTTGAAACTAAAGATCATTCAAACTGCATTCACCATACCTCTGTGGTGCTGAAAATTTCTTATAATATCAATATACATTAGAATATATTAGAATATTATATTCATCAACTTTGGCTACATTTTTAACCTATTTTCTTTATATCTTTCTCCTTCCAGCAATAATGCGTTGTATAAAGTTTAATAAAAAAAACCAGCCATTAACAACATCATCATTACCAATACCAAAAACAACAGAAACTACTCTCCCGGAAGTATTGTGATTTGCAGAAAACGATTTCAACGTCCAACTGCGTAGCCGAGAAGCTTTTATTTATCTACATATAGTCTAATGACTGTGAGGGCTGGCAGGCGTTTATTATAATGATTGCTTCCGTTTTTTGCTACAATTGCTGTTGGCAGCCGTTTTTTTTTTTCATAATTGAATTTGTGAATTATTGATTTTCAGCCTCGAAAGCTGGAGAGATGGAAATTAAAAAGAAAAACTTTCAACACGAAATACTCGCCATCACTGCAAAGTATTTTTTCAACCCACCTACCTTATGGATCTCTAGCAAATAGTAATATGCTCACATATGTACATACATATATACAGATGAGAACTCTCACAATTTAGTAAAAAAGTGTGTTCCGATTACAGCGAAAACGAACGAAACGAGCATTTAAGGTAAGTTAAATATACTATACGAGTATATGTATACTAGTGGGTATACATCTGTCGCATACTATTGTCGTTGTTCAACTCTTTACCTCTTTGAAATCCACTACTATATATGCTTAGCTTTGTTTCATGTCAATTCTTTACAGTAGCGAATATTTTGTTGACACAAAAAAAAAACGTTTACATAAGAGCACATCAGTATGCAAATATTTATTGTTACAAATTCCTGGAGTTACATGCGGATTACTCACGCAAGTGACAACTACCTAACTAATGATATAGATAATAGTTGTTGGACAACGCAGGTTCAATATACTCGTATTTTCAGCAACAACAATTTATATTGCAAGCTAAAAGTAAAATAAAGTAATTATACTCACATTAGCACTCACTTGTACTAGTACATTTGTATCTAACGGGTATAATAAATTTTAGTGTAGACTTATATGAATATATGTACATGCTCGTACCTATCGCACTATAGGGATTTTATCTGCTAAAACTCATGATACCCCGCAGTGAATTCAACTTGTTAGAATGTAACTTAGAACTAGTATAAGCCAGAAGCCCAACTAGTCTATCAATTTATTCAAAAATCTGCAACATACAGGATTTGTCCGGAAAGTAATAGAACTGTGTCGATTTAAAAAAATGTATTGAACCAATCCTTACAATACTTTAAAAGCTTTCAAAATAGGCTCCTTCTGCGTCGATGCAAGCATTGAAGGCGTAACGGAAAGCATTCTCCGGAATAGCCTTGAGAGCCGAGGTTCATGCTGCTTGAATCCCCTCTGTCGTCTCAAAATGCTTGCCTTTCATTGGCCTTTTCAAGCAAGGAAACAAAGAAAGTCCAGGGGCCCCATCTGGGCTGAAGGGCGGCTGCGAAAGCGTTGGAATTCCGGCCTTGGTTAGATAGCTGTTCACAAGAAAGTATGAGCAGGGGCGTTGTGGCGGTGCAACTTCCAATCGGCTGCGATGTCTTGTCGGAACCGATTGACCCTTCGTTTGAGCCTCTTGAGGACTTTTACGTAAAACTTGGCGTTGACGGTTTGTCCAGGAGGAACAAACTCATGCTAGACGATGCCTTTGATGTCAAAAAAGACAATAAGCAAGGTTTTCACTCATGCGCACTCTTTCGGTCTTCATTAGCGACCTCTTCCCGGCCCTACAAAAAGGCTTGGTGCCACCGAAACACACCACTTCTTGCTAAATCAACATCTGAGTAAGCCTGCTTGATCATATCAAACCTCTCTGTCGTAGATTTACCGAGTTTCACACAGAATTTAATCGTGTACCTCTTCTCTAACGAACGCTGCACATCCGGCTTGCGCTACTCACAGAAACACGTCGCGCGAAAATACTTGTTCTGACTCCTCAGGTGTTCGGCGACTACTGACAACTCGCTCGTTAGCTAGGAACGCCCTCTACCGAATCCAGTCGGTGCGCGTACGCTCCGAAGTACAGTCGCAGCGGAAAAAAATTAGTCCTATTACTTTCCGGACAAACCCTGTATATTTCCATAATGAAATGGTAAACGTTACTGAATATAAAGAAAAAAAGACTACAGACCATGGCATATTAGATATGGCCGAAACGGCACTTAGAAATCATATTATCCCTATTGGAAAACGCGGTATAAGCAAACGTGTAATAACGATAATGTTGATCAATATTTTATCATTACTTTGAATTTTGACTTCGCATGCATTAGGATGTGCTTTGTTTCTCAGGTTGATTTTTTTATGCCCTGAACAGGGTATATCAAATTTTTAGCACCCATAAGGAAACGTCGGAGACGATCTGAAATTTTGCATTTTCTCCTCAAGAAGCTGTTCATCTGTTGTTCTACCGATAGCCGACTACTGTAGGTTATAGCTACCAATCACCCGCCTGGTCAGCATCCCTATCGTATTTTGATAAAATTTCTCTCGACCAATCGGCACGAGCTTTGTTTTGAGCGATTGACAAATTGTGTGGGCTCCAAAATGAACAAATATTTTTACAGTCAAATTTTTTATACAATATTGAATGTATGCTGGTCCTACTAATGCCTAAAGTTGTCTCTATCTCACGATAGGCCACATGACGATTTGGCAATATTAGTTTGCGCATTGCGTCAATAGTTTCCGGGACAACAACTGATTTTGAACGGCTTTCACGAAATCCCTCTTGAAATGATGTACGATTTCAATTGATTTCACTATACATGGTGTGTTCCAAAGTAAACAGGACTTTTTGAATCTAGCGTCCCCTGGTAACCATCTATATGAAAATGAGCTTCGGACATAGAGCCAACATTAAATTTTGTTTTAAAATTGGTGAAACTTTTACCGAAACGTTTCAATTGATGAAACTAGTTTATGGTGTTGATTGCCTATCCCGTAACAGAGTGCACGAGTGGTTTCAACGTTTTCAAAGTGGTCGTGAGGACATAAATGACGATCAACATGTGGGCCAATCAAAATCCGTGATCACCGAAAATTCCATCGAAACTGTGCGTGAATTCATCAAAAATCAGCCGAAATCATCATTAAAATTCATGGAAGTGGAATTGAACATCTCCAAAACATCGATTTATCGCATTTTGACCGAACATTTGGGCTAACGAAAGGTGTGTGTACGGTTTGTTCTGCACAAATTGACTGACGACTAAAAATTGCTCTCATCGATCGACGCTTGTGACCGATTATTTGACCAAAAATCACATTTTAACCATTAACCACTCCCCGTATTCACCTGATATGGCACCGTGCGACTTCTTCCTTTTCGGCGTAATGCAGACGTAGAGGCCATTCAAGAGGCTTGCACCGGCATACTGGCGGCCAATGAGCTAAAACACTCGTTCGACATCCTTTTGGATCGTGCAAAAAGCTGTATTGAAGCAGAAGGAGACTATTTTGAATAAAATAAATTGATTTTGCCGAAAAAACCATTTGTTCTTTTTTTTTTAAGTCATGTTAACTTTGGAACGCACCTTGTTCAATCGATAAACAGTGATTGATGAAACTTCGTCGCCAATTAAATTCATCGATGCACTGTTGCTGAGTTAATCCATGGTGAAAGTTGTAAAACATAATCGCACGAAAATGTTCGCGATTTAATACCATTTTTTGGCTGAAATTAATATTTTAAGTTACTGTAAACAACACAAAAAGTTCTCCAGTGTCAAAATGTTCTGAATATGTATAACATAAAAAATGTCAAACTTAACAATAAAGTTGTCAGTTGCCAGATTGCAACAAAAGGGTCATCAAATCACGAAGTATAAAAGGCACCACCCTACGTATCTTCCGGGAATTTGGCTTAGATTACTGTTAAAAAAAGACAACTTCTGTCTTCAAACTAATTATACGAATTACTATAGGTATAGCTGCCAAACAAACTTTCAATCAATATATTTTATACCTCTTGAAAGTGATTTACTTAGAGAGTTCACTATTTTGATATAACTCCAGTACTATTGCACATACTTTCAGCACAAAAGCCGCTTTTGCTAAATCTTCACTTCACATCAATGTATGTACAGACATACGTACAAGTTTCAGTTAATAAAGTAAACTTTACACTCACAATTACCAATGTCATTTGCTGAGTTCTTCTATGAATGCATGATGTGCTTCATCCCAGTCTCAATATTTCAATTGCCAGTGTGAGTAGTGGCTATTGCTTTGCTAAATTAGAGTTGCATATTTATATTGTATTCTATTTTCCGTTCGCAATTCATTCTTTATTTGAATTATTCTATATTTATCACAGAGGCTTCAAAGTTTTATGAGCGTTTCCAATGTTTATTGCTTTATTACATACAATGTTTTTGCATTATTTATTTGCAATTAGTAGCATTATCCGGCACTTCAATGAAAGAATACTCAACACATAGTAGCATTAAGTGCCAAATGAGTGTTGTTTTTTTGTTTTTGTTTTTCTAAATTTATATAAAAACTTGTTGTTTGTGTATTTCGGAATGCATCAACGCGTTGGTTCAGTTTGCATTTCTGTGCTGCATTATAAGCATATTCAATTAATGCAGTATTTTCTACTGTGCAATTGTATTTTACTTACATTTACATACATATATTCATTTTAATTAAATCACATCCCGCCTGTCGCACTTTTGTCGGGTAATTCGTTGCTCATTGTATAGCATTGTATGCGAATAGTAAGCATTTTAATTTTTTTTATTTTAATTTGTGGCATTCGTTGTGACGATGAGCAATATTTCAAAATTTATTACATTATTTGAATATACATATGTACATACATACATATGTTTATTAAATACGATTTCAAATTATTCGTAAAAATAGTAAACGCGTACAGCTGTAATAGAACTCCGTGCGTTTGGGTAAACGGAATCTCTTATTAATATATTAAATTTACATATACAAGTAGTACCTATATGCATATATGTATGTAGGTATGGTGCTTACAACAGCAACAATGCAAGCTCAAAAATAATTATTTCACATTATCATATTTCGCCTTTGATTTTTTACCTGTTGCTTTATGTTCATTATTAACTTTGATTCCATTTGTTTACATACCATATATGTATGTATGCATAAATGCATGTATGTATGTGTGCGAGTTTTTGTGTGAAAATTACAAAGAATTAATTTATCCTTTGAATTTATGCAATATTATTTTGCAGCTACGATTGTTACTCTTTATTGTTGCTTGCAATGGAATTATTTAAAAAAAAAAAAAAAAAAAAACAGTAGCAAAATAGAGAAAATATTCGCTTTTATTTCATGTAAAATTCTAAATTATTTTTTCTTCAAACCGCATTTTTAAATCGAGTTTGTATGGGAAATTTTTTCATTTGAAGAGATATGAAGGTAATTTCATAATAGCACTCTCTAGAAACGCTTGTCCCTATCGGCAAAATGCTCATAGACTGCTATATATAGTCCTTTGTGAAGCCATAGAAAAGAAGTACTCCTGTGTTCGAACTTATGAATTAGCAAAACCCTTAGTAGCCAAAACAAATTTGCACAGGCGCTTAATTTCCACTCCCGCTAGTTCAATGGGATGTTTGGAAACATGCCTTCCCAAGTGTCTAAGTTTTGACCTCCCAAACGCGGGACAATCAAGAAAAAGCGTTGAGTTGTTTCCAACTCATCTTCCTCTATACAGCTTCTGCAAATGGCGTCTGGTAAGATTCCCAACCTTACAGAATGGAGGCCAATTGGGCAATGGCCTGTTAAAAGCCCTACAACAAGGGAGAAGCTAGACTCACTGAAGGCAAAAAGCTCACTAGATCTCTTGCGATCGATTTTGGGCTAAAAGGCTTTTACGACAGCGCATGTACCGATGGTGGCCCAGCGCTGGTCAAGCTTCCGCGATCCCAGCTGTCTAGTAGTAGAACACAAGAGGATATGTGAGCTTCGACCCACTCCCTTTCTACCGATAGTGGTTCTAGAGTACCTTTCCTTGCTAGCTCATCAGCTTTGCAATTTTCTGCAATTTCGTTATGGCCTGGAACCCATACTAGTCTTATCACAAAGACACGCGATGCTATTGATAGCGAGGTTAGGCACTCCTCGACCAACCCTGAACGCACTGTTAGTGTGCTCAAGGCTAGTATCACCGCTCTACTATCTGAGTGAATGGTCACTTCTCTGAAGAAGGCTGCACTACGGAGCAGTAGATCTGCTGTTACCTTAATGGCTGCAAGTTTAGTTTGAAAGACACTGCAATAATCAGGAAGTCTGAAGCTGGAGTTGATAGAGAGCTACAGACAGTAAACGCCTTCACTAACCTTCCCCGAAGCTTTGACCCATTCAACGGTTTCTTCTCACCAACAAATTCCTCTTCGGTATATGGGCAGAGAAGGAGCCGACAGAGTTCGGTTTGCAACTCCATGATCCAAATGATCCGGTATGAAGTCGAAGCCGTGGATATCCGAGTGTTCAGATACGTGTTGTTTTAAGAACCCAGATTCTCTGAGTTTAATAAGCAACTTTCCCAGCCATACACCTTCTGACGATGTCTACGGGTACTATGTGCAAGATGGCGGTAATTGCCATGTTAGGAGTGGACCTTAGTGCACCACACGTGCTGATGAGCGCCGCCCGTTGAACGTTTTACGAACGTTAGTCTTTTCTAGAGCCCTCAACCACATAAAGACTTCATAGATCCATAACGGGTGTTCAGTGTTCAAATTTATAAAAAGTGAAATTTTGAATTCGTTTTTTTTTTTATCGAGTGACGATGTCACGAATTTTGTAAAACCGAGAACGAAATGTCGGCGACCCTATAAAATATATATGTATGTATGTATATATAAATGACCAGCATAACGAACTGAGTCGATTTGGTCATGCGTGTATACTATATAAGCGAACTAAGTAATTCCACATTTCTTTTAGTTATTATAGTTCTAAAATTTTGGGCACGTCCGTTTTCTTTCCAAGAAGCTGATCATTTGTCGAAATCGCTGCCATCGGACCACTGAAGCATACAGCTGCCATACAAACTGACCAATCAGAATTAAGTTCTAACTCTTAAGCAGTAAGTCTATCACGGAGAAAGTAAGAAATAATTCTCTTTAAGGTTGTTATTCATAAAAAAGAATTACAAACATTTTCATATACAATTTTAACTTTTTATGTAATTGATGTGTGAAAAAAGCTGTCGCATGGTGATATATTTCGCATTTATTGACGACATTTCAATTAGCACTTCGTTAAGACCTCCATAACACCCTGCTCTACTTCAGAGTATGCTCGCCATTAGCTGTGTGTTGAGGAGGGAGATTCGAATAACACTCCTGGTACTAGTATTATTTTACATGATATACATACATACATACATATTTACATTGTATATATTTATAAGTACATGCATTTACGTTTATCGTTATCAACACTAAAAATCTATGTAAAATTAGAATTTGTACCAAAGAAAAACACAAATCACAATCATGGTTGTTCCAAGCTCCAACTGCTGTGGTCGGTTCATACCAAAGTAATATACTAAAAAGCGCACATATATCTTATTCATCCAAATTCGTATCAATTTGAAGGCTCGTTGCTAGGCCGCTGTATGCTTTCCATGCATCCACCTCTTGCCGGTAATCCGACATTATGAGTCGTGAAAAGAGCCCATCAACAAGAAATGTTTTTACGACACACTGTGGTATACGATGATACGATGATATGCCTACATCTGTAAGTTTTACATTTATATACATATGTATGTATGTATGTAAATATTTTTTCGCTTTATAAATTTACAGATTTCAATCTGCCTTTTGCTTTATGTTCACTGTTTTTTTGCCTTCCTTTACTCGCACCTCATACTCATGCGGAATACACTCAAATAAAAGTCTTGAATAAATTTTACTGAATTAAAAAGAGGAGGAGGGATGGAGGTCGTGCGAGTTGTCTTGCAAAAAAATTGCGAGGCACCACTGCAGTCTCTGAGTATTTACTCTCAGTTAGGGAAGTACGCTCATCGTAGATTTTCATTGGGAAATGCTCTCTTAGAATTCGCGCAAAGAAGAAGAAAGATAAAACAAAAAATGCCCCCCAACACCACAGTTTTAACCTTCTCCCTTCGAAAGTTTGCATAGCACAATGCATTTGGCGTATAAGTACATGCACATAAGTATACATACATATGTACATACGTACATATTTGTTAGTGCAGATTGCAGCCGATATTGTCGCAATTGCAATCCTCTGTAATCCTGTGATTTTTATATCGAGAATGTCGGTTATTAAAACTAAATTAGTATGCTCTTCCTAGTATTCGAAACGAAGTTCGAATTACCGAGCTTTGCTAGTCTAAGCTGCTTTAGTACTTATTCCGAGTGCAACAAACTGCATGCATGCCTTGTCCTTCCGACGGAGCATAAAATTATCAATAAGATACACTTCGATTTATGTATGTATGTATGTACATATGTACGTTCGCTTAATTACTAATACCGACTATGTCCAGTTAACGCCAAACAAAGAAGATTTCTCTTTGCCCTTTCGGAAGCTGGCACCGCGCTCTCGGACTTTTTCTCAAGCAGATCAAAAACTGCTTAGTTCCATCGTTCTTACCTATCAGCAGAATCTTGTTATTCTTTTACCTGCGTTATTACACTCACTCCGATCCGACCATTGCCAGTGCACATTGCACGTCAATGCATCACTGACGTTGCATGTAATCAGTTTATAGGCAGACGCATTTCTGGTCCTCAAGTACGCACAAGACCGAAAATTAAAAAAAGAAGAAGTGCTCATACAATAATACATTCATCAAAAAAATGCAACACTGTGTGTTGCTGTGTTCTTCTTTTCATGCTTCCACTCTGCATAGACCGCAGGTTCGAGGTATCTCCCTTTTCTGTCTCCACGCTCACAATGCATTTGTCGAGTGGGGTTACTGACATTCACTCGGTATGTCTCGTCATCGTGCATTTACACGAATAGCCGTCTAGGCGTCTGCATTGCAATTGCTCATATTCCACTCCGCGTTGTGGCATTTCGTTGATAAATCGTTCTCGCATTCGAAGTTCATACGTTCGTTGTTTGGTCTCGTTGAGCAGCAGAAATTCATTCGTCAATTCGTTGCTAGTTTATGATGTAGTTTTATAAATGTATGTAAAAAGTTTTTGTCGTTTTA
Organism: Bactrocera neohumeralis; assembly: GCF_024586455.1. NCBI lineage: Eukaryota > Metazoa > Arthropoda > Insecta > Diptera > Tephritidae > Bactrocera > Bactrocera neohumeralis. Next base: position 5,392,254 of record NC_065919.1, read on the forward strand.
TTAAACCCTCGGTTTTTTCATTGCTATACGTACATGTATGTATGTATAGTGTTTGTCCAATAAATTATTAGTTTTCTTCAACACAAATGATTCGCATTCGGCTTGGAATATACTCAAGTACATATTTATGTATTACAATCTCGTAACTTAATTATATTATACTTTTTGATAACGGCAAGTTTCAGCAACTGTTTTCGCCTCCGCTTATTCTTTATGATTTCCTTATTTTATAATGTTCGCACATTGTGCCTTTTTGATTCTTTGACAATTCTCTACACGAAATGTTGGTGTATGAAAATGAAATTTTGATAAGCTTCCGTTAAAACCGTTACATAAGAACATTGAACTTGTTGCGTAAAGCACAGTATTCATACATAATGAATTTATTATTATATTACCTATGTTAGTTTTATTATTATTATTGTTTTTTTTTTTGCAGAACATGCAATTTATGCATTGGTAAACTTTCAATTATATATTTACAGTTTGTTTTTAGATTAATATTAATGTAGAACAAAATGCCTTTTAATTTGTCTCGATATAATGTTGATATTAGACCTTGGTAGATATTTTTTTTAAAGCAAAACAAATCATAGTAGTATGAAACCAATGGGAAACGAAGGATAAAATATCAAAAAACAAAAGACATATAATTTACGGCCGATCTGAGGCGAAGGGAAGAACGTGATGGAATTTTTAAGAGTCAAAACGATAAAACTGTGAATGATATGGCAATAATAATCTCTTTAAGACAAAGTTGAAGGAAATAAAAATATCTACAACTTTTGTATGAACACATTTTTCACATAACCTCAAAATGTATGTGAAAAATAGAAATAATCAATTTTTTTTTTTGTTTTTATACGTATGTATATCGCACAAATTCGCAGTCGTTTGAGTTTGCCGAATAGCCAGAAGTCACAGGTAGCTAAATAATGCGTATGTATGTATATAGTGATTGCAATACGATATTGGTTGAAAATTCGACGAAAAACTCAAGGGGAATCAATGCAGTATTCGACGGTGCATTATCGTGGTGCAAAAACCAAAAGTTGTCGGCCCATAATTCCGGCCTTTTTTACAAATAGCTTCGCGCAAATGACGCAATACACTCAAATAGTATTCCTTGTTGGCCGTTTGGCCGGTCGGAAGGAATTCGGAGTGCACCACACCTGGATAATCGAAGAAAACCGTCAACGTAACCTTGATTTTGACCTGCATTGACGTGGTTTTTTCGGCTTCGGATCACCTTTGCCACGATATTCAACTGATTGATCGTCTGTTTCCCGCCCGTAAACATAGATCCAAGACTCATCGCCAGTAATAAAAATTTTTTGCTTTTGGAACCAATCGTGCTTTCACTATTCTTGGGTCAAATGATCTTTCAAAATAGCTTTCCCTGTTTTTTCCGATATTGCAACGATGCCAGTAAGATCTCTGACTGTCAATCGTCGATTCTCAACCACCAATTCCTTTATTTTGTTGACGTGTTGATCATCCGTTGATGTTGATGGCCGTCCTGGATGTGGTTTGTTCTCAACGCGTTCTCGACCCTCTTTGAACAATCCATCAAAAACACTTGCCCGCGACAAACAATTATCACCGAAGACCTTTTCCAATGTTCTAAACCTTTCGGCGCAAAAATTTGATTCCGGATACAGAATTTAATGGAACTTCTTTATTGAATAAATGCAAATTTTGACGAGACATTTGGCACAGATTTCGCTGACAGTCATACCAACCTAGAAAAAAATATTACGGCAAATAGGTTTTCATGTGAAATTAAAATTAAAAAGTCTTACTATTTGTTGCCCACAGTAGTATTCCTGCTAAGGTGCAACCGAAGTGAAAGTTTTTTTCTTGTTTTGCTTATTTTCGCCACTAGTACCTATTACACTAGGAATGTCTCAATTGAGTTTCATTTTATTTTTTACGAAAAGTTATTCATATAAAAACATACATACATATATACATACATGTACCCAAAAACTTAATTATTTGTATGAATAAATAAAAAGTAATAACTTATCTTTATTTCGCATGCAATTGAAATAAGAAAATCATAATAACCATTTTAATGATTGCAAATGTATTTTTCGCTGAAATTAGGTATTTATTTGCTTGAGACACTCAAATTTCGACTACAAATTTTGTAATTGGGCTATAGTCGTGGCCGAAAATGAAATCCGAGTTATCAGCGGACAAATGTAATTCCTTCTACAAACACGTGCAGTCATATATGTATGTACATATGTATGTATGTAAATATAAGTATGTATTGCAATTAATCGGATGCAAGACTGCCCCATGTTAATCTGTGCAAACTATTTCTGTACACAGGTTTACTTGTGTGTAATTTGGCAGCAGGCAAATCAAATAAAATAAACCGCAAAGGTAACTAATTAGCCAGCCATCTTTCTTTGCGTTGACTCGTACTGTGTTGACGGCAATTTTCAAAAATCAATCAAAAATTCTAGTTTCATACAGATATCGTCAATGTCACAGCGTTTCTGAATTTAATTGGAGTCTCAATAATTCGCTAAGAGTACCTACAAACACTAACCGATCTTGTGATCTCCACAACGCAAGAACAACGAATAGACACTATATTCTACACCAGATATTTATTTCCTCAGGAATATTGATTAGCCGACGTAACTATGCTCTATACCAATTTACGAAAAAAAGTGGTTCTATTGAACAATTTGTTCGAAGATTGTAGCATTGTCTGAGGCAATATTGCATACCAAAGTTGGTGAAGATCTCTTGCTATAGTGTTCAGAGCAATACGATCAGTGATTGTTGTATGCTTTCGGTAATAATCTATGCCAAATTTTGTAAAGATATCTTGGTAAATAAAAAAGTTGAAAAAATTTGAGATGGATACCTCAAAAACAGACGGACATAACTAAGTCCACCCAGCTTGTCAATCTACAGTACTTAATCGTAAATTTCGCAATGCTTGTCAACAGACCAGCTAGCTGCATACCGCAAATTCACATACTTACAGGTGTATGTATGTACATATGTATGTAGTATGTAAGCATGATTTTATCTACTTATGAATTTTTTGTAAATACATATGTATTTACATGTGTCAATTACATATAGTGTTAGTCGCTCGCTTCTGGTTCAGTTAGATGAGTCAGCGACCGGTTGTGGTTTTTTAATCATCAAATGCGCGAATATCTCCGACTTCCTTCCATGCATATAAACCCTCATACATACATACATATACTATGTATGTACATTAGAGCGGGTCGAGTTTTTTCCTATAAAATCGCGTATGCGCGAAATGTTCTATGGTTCATTATGAAAAACTTTGCTTAAGAGACTATGGGTGTAAAATCGAGACCCCAGCGATTTTTAAGGCGAAATCTTTTAGGGATCATAAAAATTTCTTCGTCAGTTTTTGAGATATCCGAATGAAATTTAATACGTTGGTGACTTTTGATGCGCTATTGATTATTTGTCGGATTCGGTCAGATCGGATAACTATATTACATATCTCCCGTACAAACGCTTATTCAGACTTTTTAAACTTCGCCTTAAAAATCGCTGGCTCGACACCGGGACTAGGCCCATAGTCTCTTAAACAAAGTTCTTCACAATAAGCCGTAGAACATTTACTGGCTACCGATTTTACAAAAAAAAAAACCGACCGCTCTAATATACATATGTACATACATGGAGACGTATACAATTATACAAATGAATTGGCTTCACTAAGAAAACGTCAAACAAATAAAGTCTAAGTGAGTAGAAAATACTTGGACCTACATTGCGTACTAGAAATGGCCACTTAGTGAAGTCGCAAGCCCCGCAAGAATCTTATACAAGAATGAGCATGCACGAAATAAGTACTTTTAGTATCATTTAAAATTGTTTAGCACACGAATAATAAAAGCATTAATATACGAGTAGATGCAGAGTTTTTAGAAAATAAATATCAGAGTAAATAATGTAAGCAGTTTCACTGGCATTATCGGTTGTTTAATAAAAAATAAATTCAGAATGAGAACGAGTTTTAGTTGTGATAAGAGTAACCGTGTTTTAAAAGAGAACTGAGCAGAAGTTGTGAGACAACCAACCTTTAGACAAGGAAAGACATAGTGACATTTGCCAGATGTCAGAATATGCATTACTACAGATTATAGTAAAGAAGACACTTCACCTAAAAAATAACAATTTAAAAATTCAAATTTAAGCTAGTAGTCTGGTAACTTATGCCTATTTTCATGACTCCTTTGGAGGGTGGTTTTTATAGGAAAATAAAAATGAATTATTTTGAATATTTAGAGTGTTTTTATTTACATATTGAAAATATAAGAAAAAAATTTATTTGAAAAAATTTAATACTTTATTACTATTATTATTGTTACTCGAAGTTGGAACCTCGAAAAAATGCACGTGAGTGGCCCGGGTGATTTTGGCTCTTGAAGTTATCTGAAATCAACTATTCTTGATTATTCTTAATCTATAGACATGTCATTCTAGTCGGAACTACTGAAATTAAATTTCAGGAGTAAATAACAAACAGCCTGTTCAAATTTGAAAGCAATCGGTTCAGTAGAAAAAAAGTTAGGACCCGAGCCGACCAGAAAAACAATGTATTGATAAAAATGCGTTTAAAGTTCAACAACTCCGAGAGAGAGGACCCCGAGGCGCTCTAGGAAACTCGTTATAACTCCCGAAATATTTCGAATTTCTGTCTGCAATTTTCACAGTATATTCTCAAGACATTGTACTTTTAAATTAACCAAAAAATCGGTTGAACCCAAGTTACCAGAACCTTACCTTAAATCGCTTATAATCGCGATAATCACTTGTTTAATGTTTAGCATAGTTTTATTTCCTGCAGGGTTCTTAGCATGAATGCATGTACAGCATACTATGGTGGTTCACTCTCGTTGTTGATGTGCACAAATAGAAGAACTCAGTAAGCTTTTCTTCCCAGCTGCTCTTTCGTTTTTAGTTAATCATTTGTATATATGTATGTATGTGCATACATACATAGGCATGCATAGTACTTTGTAACGCATACAAATAAAATTGCAGCAGTTTTGATCGATCAGCAAGAAATCTAACAGTCCTCGTCAAACACTTCTTAAGTTATGTCGCAGATGTCGACAGTTCGAAGTAAACGAAGATACGATAAACTATTCGTAGCGTGCAGTTATATTTCTGTGTATTTTTTTTTATTTGCATACAATTCAAAATTGCACTCGAAAACACTAAAAACGCGCACATTCAGTGTACAATTACACACTTAAAACGTGACACGATTACGATTACCAACTGAATGTCAAGGCTTGCAGAAGTTCCGAAATCGTACGCAGCATTGATTTCCCAACGTTGGGTGTAAGTTAAGAGTGTGCGTTAATTAAAAGCAAATTTAACCTTTCAGTGAGTCGCGTGTAGCACCTACTAGGGTTGTTCGCGCCCGCTGATGCATGTTCTTTTGTTTTGGCAATACTTTCTTCTGCATCATTTATATACGCTGTTGCTGAAACTGGCTGCGTGAACAAAGTCCAGCTGACACACAGAGGTTATGAAGCAAATTCGAAACTTGCAACTGCCGGTCAGCCGCTATTGTCCGATAAAATACCGTGGTTCTTTAATGCTTTTCCTTTAATTAAACCACAAGATTCGACCTAATTGGATTGTCTCAATTTGGCTACTCGTATAAAGTCTACAAAATATTAATTTGGTGAAGTGCAATTATATACATACATACAGAGCCTCACAAAAGTATTCGAAAAATTAATGTAAAGTAGGAAATTGCCTACAATTCTTGCAAAAGTGTTATTATTATTAAAATATCTTATTTCATTGCTATATTGTAGTTTAAAATTTTATGTAAACTCAAAAATTATGTTTCGGGTCGTTGTCCTGTTGAAATATGTAACGGCCGGAAAGTCCGAATATATCCGCTCCAACATTTGGACAATATTTGAATATATTGCCGGTGATTAATTTTATCAGTGATGAACTGCATGTTTCCAACACAGTTTGCACACCTACAGCCGTACATAGTACATTTCCACACCGCGCTTAACCTAGCATATTGTGTTTTTCCTTTGCAATTTGGAATTCACTTTCTTGCCACAATCAGGTCCAAGTATGTTGAACTTCTTTTCGTCAATAAAAATTAATTTTGACCAAACCTCGATAGCATGGTTTACGACGGTTTTTCGAACTCCAAACGCTTATCTCTATTTTATTCACTTCTGTATAATCAAACTTCTACTTATTTTTTTATATTTATACTAATAAATAAATAAATACATACATATGTATGTACCATTTTGATCGACCACTTTTTGCCATTTTTCCGCTAGAGACATTATTCCATCAGTGTAAAACTTTCATCAGTATAAATCGAAATTTCGAGGGAACCATTGTTGTGCTACACTAACTGATACAACATCGTCTCCGTAAACATCAAAAATTTCATTGGTGGCTTTCGTGGCATTCTTCTTCTTTCCTTTTTTATACAAAATTCTCAAAATATAGTGAATTTCTTCATTATTTTCACTCATGAACAGCTGTAACATTTTTTCAACTTCCCCGAATTTAAGTTTTTTTTGGTTAAATGAAGCTTAAATTCTCACCTTTCCAACACTATATGGTATGGCACAATGCACTGGAGATATACGACTGCAACATCTATTGACAAAATACGAAAAGACTTTTTCGACTACCCAATATATATACTTTGACCCTCTCCGACGTTTCCTTTTGGGTATTAAAAACTTCGTAGCGAACTTAATATAACCTGTTGAGGGTATACTAAAGGTTAAAACTATTATGTGGATAAACATGTGCCATTTTCGAATAAAAAGAGTTAATTCTAAACATCTCAATTTTCACATTTTAGTGATAGTCATTTGAGAGCAGAGTTTTCAACGATTTTTGACAAACGGACTCAATCACCAAAACTGAAAGTACTAAAAATTAGTGCTATTTCAAATTTGGCTGATGCAGCCAGATATTTTATACAACCATTTTTCGCCTTGTTAAGTCAACCCTCTTTACTCCTTATTGCAAGCATGCTCTATTTTTTATTTACTCCCTCACGTGCGATTCGCGCATACACATTTTTTGTTTGTTTAAAATAGACTCTCTGCACCGCTATTAAACAGAAGATTTCAGCGGTATGGTGATATTCAAGCAGCCTACTTGTAATCAACACAAAATCCTAGATGAACACGAACCAGCCCATGAATGGCACTTGAAATTCGTTTCTACTTCAACAGCCCTATTTTTCATAAATATTTTAGTCTCTCTACTCTCTTGTTTCATGCTTGCAATTCTCTTTGGCGCGCAAACTAGTCAGTTTTTTGAACTCCGTCGCAACCGCCCAGTCACCTTGGCTGATATTTGTGCATTTCCACTCGCCAACTGGAGGAATTCATACTAACACCAACCACTCGCAATCATCATCAGCGCCGCACTTATTTCCTTCTCTTCTATGCACTACACAGCTGCATTTTAGTTCAGTCTGCTTGGCGCGTTGACGGTTTTGCAACGAGAACTTGATATATGGTGACGCAATTGAGCACCGACAACTTGTGTTGGGCGGTGTGCGTTTGTTGGTGAACGAGCATAGAATGTGCAGGAGAAGAGAAGCCAACTTAGCACCCACTTCGCTGGTAGTTTTTGTGTATCGACCGCTTCGCGACTCCCCACTTCGCAGCTGCAGACACACTCCTGTGTTATCCTCACGAACATCCATTCAGCAAGCATAGCCGCCTGATTGAGCTGCACCTACAGTAGTTAGCTAGTTACAAAACATACACTGTCACATCTAGCGTCTGCTTATGCTCCACTCCTATCGTGTCCTTTTATTCTGAGTGAGTGGTATGTGTAGGAGTTGTCATAGTTCTATTTATGCTCAAATTGGTTTATACTTCTCCCAATACCATGTGTTAGTTGGTTATATGTTGACGTAGGTTAAGGTAGGCTATTTCTACATATTTAGTGTGTTGTATGTTAGCGCAAATGTCAACTTTGTGATCGTTTTGCTTTTACAAATTGAAGGCCGAAGTTACGGAAAATATACATGTTAAGCGAGTTAAGCCTTGCGGATGACGAATGACTACGACTACTATACTGCCACGCCCACCTAGAGATTTAATGTGGTGACAAGGCATGGCATGGAAAGTCAGCAATGATGGTATAACAAATTGCACGCAAATGCATACTGACGAGCCAGACAAGTGGGAGTATTGATCCATTTCTGATGGTGGTCTGCCACAAGGTGGTTGACTGGCAACAGCACACGATGATGGCATTTAGTTGTTGACATGACGTATTTGATTTTTCAAGAGATAGATGTGTAACTCTTGCTCGTTGTAAGCTACAATTGACTCTTACATACATAGTATAATTAATTTTTTAAAATTTATGTTTGTGCATGTGTATATTTATAATTAAACATTTCCTATAATTTTTGCAGATGCCATTTTTGAAACTTTCATAAGACTTCACCGCAAACAAATTACATTACGTGTGGACCATTGTTGCTCTTGACAGCGCGGACTTTGCAGTGAAGTCTGCCAATGCTTACTTCGATGTTTCGTGCAACATCTGAAAAATGGTCAAAGCGGTTTCAGCCCGAGCAACAGCAACCACGGCCGCTTTGTACGTAGCAAAACAGCAATTGCAATTACAGCAAGAACAACCGAACGGCAAAAAATCTACGCAAAATCATCAAAAAGAACACGAGACTTTTTTCCGCGCTGAACCCGAACAAATTTTAAAACAACGTGGACAACAGTTTACTCTAGACGCTGAGGAGGTGGAAGAGGAGGAGGAGGAGCCGTGTGCGAAACGTATTGCTGTTGCATCGCTCAGCAAAATGGTAATACCATCCTTGGCAGCAACAGCAACCACCAGCACATCATCAGCGTCCGTATCCTCTTCTGTCGCATCAGCAACAACGACGAACCATGTTAATACGTATGCTGCCGATCAGCAACAAATACAACAACAAAGGCAACATCAAAATGCTCTCTATCACCAACAACACCCGCCCGCTAGCCTCAATAGCCAACAGTCGGCGCCGCGGCAACATCCGAAGAAGCGGAAATTCGATCCAGCCGAGCTGGACCGGCAACAGCAAACTTCACCACAACCACAGCACCACTGCGATAGCGCAGCAGCAACGTCGTCGATATCCACAACAAACACATTATGGCATGATAGCAAGCCAATTTCGACGAATAAAAACATTAATGTTAATGCCGAGAACAGTAACGGTATCTTAACTTCGGCGAGCTTGAAGAACGGCAACGGGGCAGCCACAACAAGTGCAATATCATCAGCAGCAACAGCAAATATTGTTGTTACAAGCTGCAATAGCAAAGTTTCGTGGCCCGCTACAACAACAAGTGGTGCGAATGAAGACGCGACACCGGCGGATATGCTCCATACAGCGATACGTTCGACTGTTCAACAACAACAACAACAACAACAGCACTCACCAGCAACATCGATGATTGTGAGTCCGGTGACAACGGCGACACATTCCACCATAACATTGCCGGCAGGAGTTGTAGTTGGCGCTGGCGTCAACGGTAACAGTGGAGCTACAGTTGTAACGGCGGTTGGACGAGGCGCCGCCTCCCTAGAAAGCCCCGAGAAACGCATCATCATAACAAGGTGAGGCAGTAACTGTTTGTTATAATTATATATAGTATATTTTGTTTAATTTTAAAATTTGTCTCCAGCACACAGCCGTCAAGTAATTACAAGCTGCAAAATGTGTTGAGTGTGACTCACAGCACCGGCAGTAATCGCACTCTGACTTCTACAAGCAATACTGCGTTGCAACAACAACAACGCCACACCTATCAGCAGCATTTGCAACAACCACAGGCAGTGGTTACCACGCAGCATCTGCAACAGCAGCAGCAGCCGCCGCTAGTTGCTAATTTGGATCTCAGCGAATGGTCAAATACGCGCGTATTGGCCAAATTAAATAACTTCTATGCATCGGGTATTATACGACACACGACATCGTACAACGGCAGCTGCAGTAGCGCAGATGCCAATGGCAGACCACCTTCAGCTGCTACACCAAATTCAATTACAGTCGAATTCGATCCGCCGGAAAATTGCACACAACCCTATACGGACGTTTTGGGCAATGGGCGTTTCAATGTGATATTGGACGCTAGTCCACCATTAGCTGATGTAAGTCGAAGCATACAAGCAAGTTGTTGTCAGCAATGAATTAGACCTACTATATATTGAATGACAAGCCAAATAAGTGGTGTAATTAAAATACTCTTTGTTCTTCTCATTTCTTTAGATTAATGTGGACACTCGAGTTTGTGTGCGCAGTCAGATAGAAGGTCGTTCCGGTTACGTTTTTGTGGAGGGCACTGTTACGGCCATCAATCCAAACACAAAACAGTTCACCGTTCAAATTCTCACGGATTCGACACCAATAGTAAGTAATGAAATTTATATTATCTACAAAAAAATACATACATACATCAGAAGTGTAAAAGTAAAATATATTAAATAAATTAAAATACTAACATATGCTACAATTATAGTTCAAAACGGTTAAACGGGCAGATTTGCGACTGCTGCTACCGCCATGGTGGGACGAATTGCGTGAGCTTTCACCTTTTCCACAGCAACACCACACTCATGTTTTTGGCACTCATAAGGCAGGCGGTGCACATTCAGCGCTGCTCACGTCTCCACATCAACAGCGCACTACCGGTGGCAGCGGTACTTCAGGGTCAGCGACACACAAAACCAGTGCCGGTCACCATCATCCACAGCTGAGTTACGTGGCTACACGTTATGACAGCAAAGTTCCGGCACACCTTACGGTAGCGGGCTCACAACAGCTGCCCGCACACATGACGTCATATAGTGCCGCACAGCAGCATCTGCAGAAGCAAGAAGAGTATTATCGGACGACTGCCACCTCACCCTTCCAAACTGTAGGTGGTAGTGGGCAGTCATTGCTTGTGAACGCCCACAATGCGGGAGCGATTGGCAAGATAAACGGTAACGGCAACATTGCCACGGCGTCGCTACCTGAAATTGTTGTTTCGCAACAGCAATTGCAGTTGGGTGGCGGCAGCAGCAGCAGCAACAGCCATCAGCTCTCACAATCGCCATCAGATGATCTACAGCGGCGCCAGTCACGGCAATACGATGAATTCGAATCGGATGACGAATTAAAGGGTGTGCAAATAGATGGTTACACGCTTGGCGATGGCGACCCCGAGAAGTTATCGGCGGGCAGTAAGCGCAGCAGTGTACAGAGCCGCGGCAGCACATCAAGCACCCCAAGGTAACGTCGCAAATAGTGTCACTTATAAAATTTTAATATTTTTGTCATTATACTTATACGATTGCAGATCTCAAGGAACCACACCGCATCGCTTCAATAAGGGTGATATTGTTCAGTCAGAATCCGGAGTGCGCAAAAAATACAATGGCAAACAATGGCGTCGCCTATGTGGTATGTGCTCCAAGGAATCTCAGCGTCGTGGTTTGTGCTCGCGCCATCTTAATCAGAAAGGCAATGCTTTTCGGCCTAATGGTGCTAATCGATTTCCTCGGTATGTCATATCAATTGCAGTTTTCAAATATATTAATGATATACTGACACTTTCTCATAACAGTGATATGAATAGCCGTTCGAGCAGTAAAACGCAAGTGGATGAAGACACTTCGCGCGACTCAGAAACGTCACCCAACTACCGTGCGGCAGGCCGCTCTGACCAGGAGGAAACTGATGTGGCTAACATTTTAGGTAATATAAGCAAAAAGCGGGAAAAAATCAACTGCAATATCAAATAATTGTATCAGCTTAGTCAGACTGTGTTCACACAAAGACTTTTTCTCTCGTCCAAACCTGTTTTTGTATAGGCGACTGGACGACAAGAAAAGACGAAAGTACCGTGTTAGGCTTTGTGTTTTTGTTCGTAACCGTTCATGGTAAAGTAAAATTTATCTAATCGAAAATATTTTTGTGCACCGTATACATGAAGTATGCAAGAATTTACGTATGTGAGATATGAAAGAAAATTCAGAAAATTTTCAGACTCGTATGAACGAAATAAGGAGACACCAAAAGAGTGCATGCTAATAATGAAAAACAGAGTCCTCGTGTGAACATAGTATTATGTGATTAATTTTTACATTACAAAAACTTTAAGGTAAAATATTTAAAGAGTAAAAGAATTTTTCCGATACACCGACTTTATACCTCGCTTCAAGCAAGCAAAATAAAATCGCTTCATACATCCAAGCAGTTGTACATCATAACTTCAGTAGTATATCAGTTTCTCAGTTTCGGAAACTAATCCACATGTACTTAAGAATAATGAGCAAACGCTGTGTATATTGTTAAAGCATCCCTGTAAACGGTGTTTTAAGTATTGAGCACTTGAAAACTAACTTTTCTTAACCATCAATTTACACCTACAAAAACAAACTCTCTATTCCATTCTTTTTCCAACAACTAAAACAATACATGAGATTGACCAGAGAAAAACAGTGGCAACAACATTTTCAAGTACCTGAAAATGAACATTGATTCACATGTAATATATTGTTGAAATTATGGCCTTGAGCCCCTCCTTTCATGTCAGCAGGTAAATTGCAAATGTGCGAAAGAACAAAAACACTAAATAAGAAAAGTGTGAAGTGCAGATTTTCAAGAGGATGCTATAGCGTTCATATGTGTAGGAAAATATACAAAATACGAGAGATTAGTGTTGAACTGACGTTTGCAGAAACGAAACTAAAACGCCAAGTAAAAATCACCGCTGGAGCGGGAAAACTGCAACATATTCTTTGTGCAAAGTTTGAATTTGCCTAAATATGCATAAAAATATTAATTATTTATAGAATACAAAGTGTTAGAAGTGAAATAATATAAAAATCAGTTACGTACCCGTGCTCATTAACTATACGCCCGAAAATGAATTTAAATATTTTTTTGCCCAGAGATGACGTCGCTGGAAATTTATATCTTCAATGCTTAAGTAATTTTATGTGCATATGTGCAGTGTCTTTTTATTTGTTATTATTTTATATTTTAATTCTAACTTTAAACGTGCATTGCTCATATCCTCCACAGTGTCACTGAGCAGTTCACGTTCGGCCACGCCAAGCTATTCTTCGCCTGTCAACCACGGTACCTCGCCGATGAATGTTACCAACTCGCCCGTGCCAGTCGTCTCCAATCGCCAAAATTTTTTCACTCCAATAGGCGGTGGCCCCGTTGTGACAGCGGACGCGCAAACAACTAAGTGGAAGCCAGCAGCTAGCCCCGTACAGTATGGTACAGTGGGCTATTCACAAGTTATACGCCCCGAAACGGTGCGTGCGCAAGGCAACGCTACCGCCCCACCGCCACAACAGTCGCCCGTCTCTATGGTGATACACAATCAGAACAGTGCTAATTTAGCAGCTGCGCAGCTGCACGGAAGCGCTGGCAATATACATCATTCCTCTCTGCACTCAGCGCATCACCAGGTACCGCCACCACTATCTCCAGCACAATCTGCTGTCATGCAGCAGCAGCATCATTTGCAGCAACCGCCACTCGCGCATAGCCATATATCCCTGTCGCCAGGCGGGCCACCTCCACCGCAACCGATCGTTAGCAGCGCTGTGATTGCACCACCTCGGCCACCTGCTTCTGTGGTTACAAGCGTTGGTCACGCCACCACCAGCGTTATACGGATCTCACCTGCTGCCGCCGCCGCCGCTGCCGCAAATAATGGTTCCACACATAGTAGCACCGCAGCACCGACATTGCCGCAATCCTTTCATCCTGTCATAGTCGATCCCACGCAGTTGGTGCCTTTGCTCTCGCCAGCGAGTGGCAATTCATCGTTGCAGACAGGACAACCCACATTGGTTTCGATCAGTAGCGGTTTGGGTGTGGGTGGGAGCAATAGTTCGCTCTTAGCCACCGCACATCAGCATAATTTACAACAACAGACGGCAGCGTCACCGATTTCAAATGAAAAGACGATTCCAAAAAACGGTATGTGGCGCTAAAAGTCGTAATTTTCCAATACTTAATACTAATCGTGTTTTTTTTCTATTATTTATGTATTTAGGATTTCCGCCGGGGTCGATATATCAATGGCAAACGCTGTTGCCCACCATCAGTCAGTCCCCCGTTAAACCGACCAATTTTACAATAGCCGGCATCATACCGCCAACGGCGGAAACACCACCTCCACAACAACAGCAACAGCAAACAACACAAGGAATTAATTTGATAAATCACCATGGCGCCCACAACAATCTCAGCAATCATAGTATGAGCGTCGGTCATAAAATGACGGCCGACTTAGACTCACCCGAAAAACCGCTGAATTTCTCAACAAGTGATGCGGCGGCCGCCAAGAATAATACTTTTAATAAAAATAATGGAGCAGGCACATCTAGTAGTAGCGGGGGCAAAAGCAGCGTACCACAAGAAGATAACGACGATCAATTAGATGATGATGTATTCGAACCAATGGCACCAGCGCACCCCAAGCCGAAGCACGCACGATTCGCCATCAACAGCAGCAGTGATAACTATAGATATGGCAGTTCGTCAAAGAATAAATATGGCAATGAGGGTACGGGAGAGGCGAAGACGTCATCAGCATCGGGTAATAGCGGTTCGGCGGCCAAGCGACGTTCCCAATCGCTCAGCGCATTACAACAACAACAACAACAACAGCAGCAGGCAAAATCAACTGCCGGAGGAGGAAATTGTGCCATTGACAAGGAACCCTCCAGTCCAGAACCAGACAAAATCCGACGCCCTATGAACGCCTTTATGATTTTCTCTAAAAAACATCGTAAACTAGTTCACAAAAAGCATCCGAACCAAGACAATCGCACTGTTAGCAAAATTCTAGGTGAATGGTGGTACGCTTTGAAACCGGAACAGAAAGCCAAATATCATGAATTGGCCAGTTCGGTAAAGGACGCCCATTTCAAGATGCATCCACATTGGAAATGGTGTTCGAAAGACCGTCGTAAGTCCTCTAGTTCTGGCAAGGGGGAAACTTGTGGAGGGCCTTTGGACAGTAGTGACGGCATCGACTTGCCAATACATAGTCCCGGTTCAGCAAGTGCTTCAAGCAACACCGCCATCGATTCTCAAACCGATATCATACCACTTACAATTGAGGAAACTCTGGGTCAAGTGAAAGAAGAAAAGACAAGTATTAAAGCAGAGTTGGTGCAGCCAAACGAAACCCAACAGTCCGACGATGAACACGTAAGTTACACGAATTACTAAAACATTTATATATTTTACTTCATTAATTATTATATCAAAATTGTTTTAAATATGCGTTTCGCTGTAGATGCTGGTGGTAGATGAAGCCACAAACAGTAAGCTGAGCAGCAATAACTGCAATTTAGGATCTCAACAGCAGGAATCTGCATTGAAGCAAATAGATTTAAAGTGTCGTGAACGCGTTACCGATTCCGATGTTGAAGATACTGCCTATGATTACAGAAAAACCGTAACAAATGCAGTGAAGAGTGTACACAGTGAAAATTCAGCTGAAAACGAAAAGGTTAATAATGACTATACAAAATTAATATTGGTATTGTATTTTGTATTGTTTTTAATTAAATTAAAAATTAAGCAATAATTGTCAATAAATAAGTTTTTTTCCTTATTTATTGCACAACTTTACTTTGATATTTAAATAATAATCTCTTCTCAATTCAAAGCTCTCAATGTCGAAGGAAGCTAGCATAAAAAATGAAAGCCAAAATAAATCGGAGGAAATATTAGCGCTCAGCACTTCTAGCAATAACGCGCTTAACGTGAACACTGAGCGAGATATTACATTGAAACCGAAACCCATCAAGCCATATGCTTCCAGCATTGAAAGTAGCATTCTTAGTCCACAGCAGCTGCCGAAGTATTCATACAACAGTCCGAAGAACCCAATCGGTGTAACACCATTCCAACCAACAGGCGAGCGCAATAAATTATAAACGAAATACAATTTTGAAAAGTGGTTGCATAGGTTTTTTTTAAATTGTTTTTGAAAAGCGTTTTTAATGGAACACATTTAATTTCGTTGTGCATAATATTTGAGCGCACTGTTAACGGTGGCGACATGGCATAATGCTTTTCTATTGTATTTTCATAATATGCAACTTTCTTATGTGTTAAAATGTGTTAATTTATAACAATATTCGTATTTGTTCTCATGTAGGCGGTGCGTTCAAAACCATGCCCATAAGCCCGAAAAGCACAAAGATAGACGAACAGCAGCTGCAACCACTGCATATAAAGCAGGAGGATATCAAGCAAGAGTTACCTTCGCCATACAAAATGAATGGCGGCGGTGCAAATGTAAATAGCGTATTCACTTTCAATGTACCAATGGGCGCAGCAGCGGGTCTGAATCAAAAGACCCAACAGACAACAGGACACCCATTACGCAGTCCTAATACCATGGAGGGTAGTAAAGGTATTCACGAACTCTATACATGTATTATCAGTTCTTATAATTTATATATTATAAAATAATAAGTTGTTATGATTTATCATAATTCTTTTTCAGTTGTTGCTATTGTGATCTATTTTCGGTTTATATGTACTGCTATAATTTGATTTTTATTTCCCGTTTATTTTAGCTACTTCGTTGATTTTTGAATCCTTATCAATCAGCTGTTTAAAAAATTGTATAAATTTCCTAAATCAATATGCCACCACCCATCATTTTCATAAGCATCCTTAGTATTTCATTAATTGTTACTTAATTTTCAACCAATTATTAGGTCCATGTTTTAAAAGAATCCATCTTCATTTTTATTTTTATTTTTAATATTTTTTCCATATGCAATAGCATTTTTACGTGTTTTCTAGCAAATCAAAAGTTGCTGTCTCTCTCTATTTCTTTCTCTCTCTTCATCATTCTTCACAACTAACCATTGACCATGCCATGCCTACATGTGCATTAATTGTTTACCAAATCATCATCAACACATACATATATATTTGCATTTTGCGAAAATTAAAATTCGGTAATATATGAATGCAGCAAGTCAGTTGTTGGTCGCAAAAGCCACAGAGCGCCGCAAAGATACTCGTTTGCACGACGTTTCTGACGTCGTCGATGATGACTACGATGCTTACGAGACCGAAACCGATTTTGATGATATAGAATTCTATACGATACCAAAATTACGTTTAACCAGCACACCCACAACGCCTAACTACAGCAGAACACCAACAACGAAAACGTTTTCATCAATTTTGGCTGTGAGCACGGTTGACCCAGTGGCTGATCGGCCCCCACCATTGAAACGAAGACAATTCACTATCGTTCGTTCATTGACACCACAACAACAGCACAACTCACCACATCGTCAGTTAAAGTATTTACATCAGCGGCGGGTGGAGACACCGCCTACAGTAATAACACGCGTACCTACACCCTTTGGTGTTAATGAGCAACTATCGCCGAAGCTCAGACGGCAATCGTTGAATGCCTCACCGGCATTACAACAACTCGTGCCAGCTGTACCCAGTACTGCTCAGTTCGCAATTATTCGTACACACCACCATCACCATCATCATCATCCACATTCCAATCCCCACTCGAATTCACATTCACTAAGCTCTACACCGCCACCTTTGTTTTTCAACAAAGCAACTAGGAGCGCAACCATGATATCACCGCTCACTTTGCCTGCGTCTACCACAGTATCAAACACCAACTGCTCATCCCTTATATCCTCATCATCAACTCTTACATCCACATCCACATCAACAACAGTTTCATCCTCCTCGCAAACTGACAAAATTAATGTTTTCCCCTCTCATTGCTCCTCGTACAATGCTAACAACAACAACAATAACAATGACACGCCAATTCTGTCATCTATAACAAAACCGCCGGCTCCAACGACAACAACAACGATTGCCAAAAAACTGTTTACAATTAAAAACGGCTGTTTTAATAACAATTCAAATCTCATCACAAATGGTAAAGATGTGTTTAATAAAAACCCAACAGCTACCCGCTCCACCATTCTGTGCGACTCGATGGTAATGGAGGCGGTGAAAGACGTGCAGATAAACGAGACCGATGCGGAGACATCAGCTGTTGATGCAACTTCCAACATTAAAACACCAGCGATCACAATTCAACAACCACCGACGATGCTGGTGATAACTGATGCACAGCGTTATGCCAGCAGTTCCACTGCTCAGTTATTGCCGCATAAATTGAAGAAGTTGTCAGACGCTGGCAATGGGCCAGCCACATACACCTACGTATTGGCCACTAATAGCAACGCCGGCCCCAACAAAGCCAGTGGAACTGTCAATCCAAACGCGTTAAATATTAATTCGACCCCCTCCACACCTATTACAGTCAAACATTCGAATAGTGTTGCGACCACTTTGCGTCCATTGTCGCTGATCAGCGTGAATTCTTGCAACAAGATTACGCTTCCGGCGAACGCACGCATACTCGCCGCAACCTCATGCTCTTCGAATAGCAACCATAGCGGCAATATTGTCGCAATGAGCAACGGCAGTGTAGGAATTGGTGGTGGTGGCAATGCACCGCCAATTGGTAGCACGCTAACGCTATTGAGTACGGCATCATCACTCACGGCAACCGCTACACGTTTGGGCTGTGGCAGCGGTAGTGGCAGCAATATCAAGAACAATAATAACAGTATCATTACAATTACTAATGCGACTAACAGCAGCAGCAGCAGCAATAACAACAACAACCTCAATAACATATTCACTTTCAGCAGCAACGACACAATAGCAACAACTAGCGGGACCGCCGCCTTCAATGCTGACGTCAAAAGTGGCAGTGGCAGCATCGAAGGCAACGGCGGTGGTAGCACTTCGATTTTAATGTTCAACTCAAATATTGCAACTGTTGTTAATTCCACAGCCAACGCAGCTGCATCATCGGTGCCTTCGTCACCTGCATCGGCTAGCGTAGCCAACAGCTCGACCGCGGGCTCCTGTTTTACCAGCACTCCAGTCATGACGCCAACACAAATACTCGCAACAACGGCTGGTGGTAATGGCGGAATCGCAAGCGGCCAGAAGCAAATACTTTTCACAGTTAACAATATGTTAAATCAGGTGAGTTTATAAATATAGCCAAGTATAAATAAAAATAATAAAAGTGAACTATTTCTCCAGGTCGCTCTTCTACCAATGCCACAACTAACAGAATCAGCAGGCAGTATCGCCGGCGCCGGCAATGTTTCTTGTGGGCCAATTAAGCCAACTCCAATCTCGTACCCCAATTACAAGAAGAACAATGGCCAAACGACTTACGGTGTGAATACAAATATAAGTGGCGGTAGTGCGTTATCAAATACCAACAACAACAACGCTATTTTACTGCACAATTATACTGGTTTGTGGGCATTTATTCTGTATTTTTAACTATACATATTTTATATTTAATTTTACCCCTTGGCAGAATCTACACCAAAATCACCGTCTTGCAAATCTTTACCTACCACTCCGAAATCGGCGTGCTTGTCTTCAACTTTCGCAATGAATCCACCGGACTCGGCTGGTAAACGCAGCACAGATAGCAGCTCCACTTCAGCTTTGGACGCCGAGGATGAGCAGAATGACATTGGTGGCAGACAGCAATTCATTTTAGCACCAACGCCTGCGCAACTGGGACGTGCGAAATTCCCGCGACGTAAAAATTTTTGTATGTACTAATCAGTATTTAGGTTATATTCTTAGTACGTCCATATTATTTCCTATTATAAAACAATTGCAGCTTCAAACAACACAGCTAGCGATAATAGCAATAATAACACATTTGCTACAACTGTTCTGATGGGGTGCAACTCTATGAGGAATTTGAATTCGCCTATTATGGTGGACTCATCATCGCCGATTATTGGTAATGTGAACACGGTTGTCAGTTCGATGACATCAGCGCTGCCCACACCCACCTCGTCAACGAACACGCCCAACAGCGATGAACAAATGCCAACTACACCATCGGCGGTTAATAGCAATAGCAGTGTCGGTAGCGTGAGTGATTTAAGCGGTATGTTGAACCCCAAGTCGCCGTTAAAATCAGCATCAGCGACCAAAAAGAAAAACGATGACATGGATAAGTGAGTGCCGTTCCATGGAAAATCAACGTTTAATAAATACTTAAATTTCTTATATATATTTCTTTTTCTACTTATACAGCGTCCTAAAACAAGTTGATTTCGAGAAGAAATATCAGGCATTGCCACAGTTCAAACCCGAGGATTGCCTATCTCCCAGCGCCATCGCAGTGCCATCATCGCCACGCGTCTACGGCACTAATTATCGAAAGAAGAATCCACCACAGCCAATTGTGCCACCAAAAAAGCGTAAGTAACAATTTGGTATAAACGCATACTGATTAACAATATTCAACATTATTTATTTGTAGTCGTGTGCGAGGATGAATCAGCCATTGAGACAGCATCCTTGCCATCAACGCCGTCACAGCGTTTCTTTGGGCCCGATTTCAACATTGAACAGCTAAGTAAGTGCTAAACCAATTACTGGCTTGTTAAGTGTATACGGATTTTTCATGTTGAACTTGACTTAATTATAGATTTGGAAAACTCCGATGAGACAGACCGTTCGCCGCGTACTCCACAAACCCCTTTACAAAGTGCACGATCCGATGCGAGCGAGAAGGGTCATCGTAAAGTATTGGAAATACGTCGCAAGTTTGTTTATCAACTTTTCAACGAACACGGCATGTTTCCATCAACTCAAGCTACAATGGCTTTTCAGGTATGCAACATGAAGACATACTCATTTATTGTATTTAAAATAAATTATATAAAAGAAATTTCTCGCCGCGTTAATCGTTGAAAAGATTTATAATAACAAATATTCAGAAACAACAACGATACCTTTAGCGTTGGGTAATAAGTTTGTTATCGAATTTGTAAGCAGTTAGACAATAAAGTTAATACGCAAGCAAACTACGAGATAAACTTAATATGCGTTACTCAGGGGATAGCATATATGTATGTGCATTGATGCATTGATATCTCTTTGTATATTCTTTATACTCCGAACGGGGTATAATAAGTTTGCCACGAAATTTGTAACACCCAGAAGAAAGCGAATTAATTTAGCCATGTCACGTCAGTCTGTCCTTTTGTATATACGCGAACTGGTCAATCCGATTTTGAGATATCTATCTGATATTTTGCACACATCTTTTTCTCTCCAAGCAGCTGCTCAATTTTCGGAACCACCGATATCGGACCACTATACCATTTAGCTGTCATACAAACTGAACGTGTTTGTATGGAAAGCTTTTTCATTTGGCGAGATATTTTCACCAAATTTGGCACGGGTTGATGCCTAAGGTAACGGTAAAATCCTCAATAAAATTATTCAGATCGACTCCCTATAGCATATATCTGCCATACAATTGACCTATCAAAATCACATTCTTCTCGGTGATCTTTGTATTTGTGAACGGTATCATTGCTTCGATGCTACCGAAGTTAAAGCTTTCTCTTGTTTTTTTTTATTGTTCACCTGCTTTCTTTCTTTTTAGAAAAAGCACATCGATGTATTTCCGCGAAAACAAGATCTCCAATTGAAAATACGCGAAGTGCGTCAAAAGTGCATGAGTCAGGCCGGATTCACACCACAATCGGCCGGTCCTATGACGCCATCTGCTGAAACCAGCCTGTGCACAACTTCGGCAACAATAACAACAAACACAACTATAGCAACAACATCGCTAAACCAGAACTATGGGAGCGGAGAAAATTGTAATGCAAAAAAATTTTAAATCCATGCCCACAATATTTGACCGAACATCTCTTATTGTTTTTTTCTGTTTAGATGCGCAATCACAATCAAATGACGAATAATTAAGTGAAGCTTCCCCGAATACGCAGCTCGTGTAAAGAGCTGATAGTATTAAAACACAATAGCAACTATTGTTCATATTTCTTAGAGAGAGAGAGAGAGAGAGAGAGTTAAGGGGAGAGTTCAGTACAATCAAATTCAAATTCATTGTGCCATGGCAAAATGTAATTATGCAATTTATGCATATAACCATATAATGCCATCAAGAGCTGTAAGTAATATTTGCAACCGCAAAGAGGGAAATTTTTAATGCCAACCTAAAAAAATTTTTAAACATATACATGCCGATACAAAGGAAAGCAATTCCCTTTGATATACCAGATGAACTGCGTCAACAGTGTAAAAGTTCTGTGACAATGATAGTGTATTATGGTTCGAAAACGATTTGATTGCCTCTTTTCGAATGTTTTCAAATTTATGTTATAGTTGGAGAATTCACAGAAGACATAAATTGATAAATGATAGCAAACCGATTAATATAAGCAATAAGCTACTGCAATATGACACGCGACCTGGCAACAACACGTTTCCACAAACCAACAACGCTAGTAAAGAATTTCCAGCATTAATTGATAAACGCATACGCCATGCCTAGAAAACTGAAATGAAATGGATTCGAAAATCGATTTTATTAATATAATCACAAATATAGACACAAAGTGAACAGCACAGTAAAGAAACACACAGTAAAGTAATTTAGCACACATATAATGCTAAAACTTTAAAACATATATAACTAATCCCAATTAATTAAAGCTTAAATAGTTTTTAATTTTAAAACGCATCAATAAACAATACTGCAAAGCATACAGGATAGAAATCAACCTTTATTCAAGCATATAATCAATGTAATGAATTCAAATAAGTGAATAATGAATTAACCGATTGTATTAGTACACTCAAACAAACAAAGAAAAACAAAAAACAAAATAAAATAAAATAAAGAAGTACAGAAAATAAATAATTAATTATTAACTAAGTAGCCTTTGCAGGTTAGTGGGTGAAGTGAACTCAAAGTTTAAATTAAATTACATTAAATTAATTATAGATGAAGCTTAAATATGTCTTAAACATAATGTTAACACATTTAATAAATTGCTACAAACGGCACACGGTGAAAATTATACAAACTTGGCAAACATGCTTGCACGCAGAGATATAATAACGAAGTAACCCATTCAAGACACCAATATTATTATTTTGTTCAACATTTTAAAACAGCACATATGTAAGCAAACAAGTAAATGCATGCAAATTTTTGATTAAGCACATACACAAACACACACAGATAAAAGCATTGGTAATTGAGCAAACATAACCTATAATTACTTTTAAGCGTCTTGCACATTTTCGGCGATCTTCTTACAACTATGCAGTTTATTTTACATAATGAAAAAGAATCGCCCACAAGTTAGTTGTAAAAACATTGAAACATAAATTGAAGTAAAATTTCGTGTAAATCAAACAAACATTTATTTATTTATTTCTTTGTATAAATAAGCCGCCAGCACAAAGCACTTTTTTCTTATTTTAAAAACGTGCAATTTGTTTCAAAAACCCGCTACTTTCCGCTCCACAATCCACACAATCATTTCAACCTGCCTATGTCTTCTTTACCCACCTACCTCCCTTGCTTTTAAAGCGCCGTTTTATATACACTTTGTATTTTAACTGAAATTTTATTAAAAAAAAAAAATTGATTGAATTTTAATTTATGATTTTAACATTTATTTTAACTAAACAATTTGAAAACAATACAACAATGTATTTTCCTTGCATACTGTAACTCGAGAAATTAATTGTTAATTAATGAATTTGTGCGCAATGGAGCATACACTATAGTTTTAATACAATTTTATATTTATTATTAGGTTATTTCGATATCGTTGGCGGCCTTATGGTTATGACGTACGTAATATATCTAGCCCTCAGCCACATCGAGGCAAAAGTTTTTCTTTATTATTTTAAGCTGTTATTATGCGGCTTTCTTGAATTTCTAAAAATCGTCTTTTGTAGAAAAATTACAAATTTGCTTATAACTTAGTTAAACCCAGCTGTTCTCATTGAAAATTGTACAAATTAATTTCAATGATTTTTAAATATTTGCTTTAATGCGCCAATTTTAAATGCGCCCATTCGCTTACAACACTGAAATGAGATATGTGAAGCAAACACGCATACGTACATACATATGTTTGTAAACACAAATGTGAGCGACTGTCGTCTTCCACTTACAATACTGCAATATTATAAATATTGCTTTTCTTTTTTTTTATTTTAAACATATGTGCATTAATATTTTATACTTAAATACATAAAAACAAACCTTACTTTTTGTGCTTTAGTAATTTTTACTAAAGAAAACTATTTGAGCGAATGTTTTCAACCAATTTTTAGTAATGTTTAAACTAAACTCGTTTGAAATTTCTTTTTGCAGCAACATTTCGAAAGAAGATTTTTTAAGTTTTAAAATATATTTATTTTCACATTTTATTACAAACTTTGGTAATTATATATACATATTTCCTTGCATGCATTTAAGACTGTATGACAATTTTTTTTATTCATTATGCATTATAGTAAATATTATTATTTATGAAACACTTACACATATGCATGCATATTCGTATTTGAACACGCATACCGTGTACGGATTTCTATCGAAATTTTGTCTTGTAGTTAAGTTAATATTTTAGTTATCTTACTTTTTCAATAGTTTCTTCTTAATAAGTTAATAACAAAATATACTAAAGTCTCAAATACTAATGCCAACAAACATATTGTTAATAATATATACATATAAAACTATGCCTATGTAGTAATTTTTTTTATTATTTCTAAGAAAGAAGAAAAAATGTATTATCTTAAAATGTTTATATATCGAAACACAAGTGCATTTGCTTTAGTATCGTAAATTACAAAGCAAAGCTGTATGTTTTATCTTTTCTATAGCCCATCATAAAAACATATATATCTAAAGAAAATGAAACAAGTAGTGCATATAAAAATTATAAATGTGTTTTTAGAATGTTAAATAAATTTTGATTTTATGCAGAAAATAATTTTTTATGTTATTGTTTTATTTAAGCCGTTTGTTTGCTTATTCGAACCTTAGCAATACCCCCGGAGACAAATTAGCCTGTTTCATATATTTTTTTATATTTGTTTAATTGTAAAGTTTTGAGCTTCCCCAGCGCACTTTGGTTGTTAACAATTTTTAAATCAATTTGTTGATTTGGTTATAAAAATTTGTTACAATGCTCAGCCATTGCATAATAGAATATGCACATTAAAAAATATTTATTTGCTATAATAATCAAAGACTCATGCAAAACTCTAATAGCGCGAAGACATCCCAAGGTTTCAATTCATTATAGGAATTTGAAATTCATTCTTAATTTTTTTAAGCTTGCTGTTTACAATAACACCATTTTACAAACTGTTGTTTTTGTTATAATCTCTACGTTATATACATATGCGCAACATATAATAAACTCAAGAAAATGTGCCAAGCGGAGAAATACAAATACAAGTACGATGTAATTATGAAGAATTTTCTAATTAATAATAAAGAAATAAAATTTAAGAGAACTGGAATATGAAATATAAAACACACTCAAATATAACGTGGATGCATTAGCAATACTAAAAATCAATTTAGAAACGATTAAGCCCCTAAATAACACAAATAATTTGTAAATAAACACTTGGATTGTCAGCAAGAAAAAGGCAGATGTCAATTTGTGGTTGGTATCAGATGTTGTATAATATTTCAAACTGTGTAACTTTCAGTGTTGATATAAAGAGAGAGTAGACCACTTTTACTTTTTGAAATTTTTTTTATGAAACGTTTAAATCTTAAACCAATCTAAACCGATGCTACATTGACTTCAAAGTATATTTCGTTAAATTTATATGGAGAAACTTTCAAAAATGCGGCAATGGCAGCAATTAGGAGTATCAGGAGTACCTCGGAAAAAGTATAACTGCGGTGACACTTTTATAACATATGTACTTAACACGCGGTGTTACATCATCCGAATTCAAAACATCAGGTTCATTAATTAGCTAATAGGTTTTCCGAGAGGGTTTTTTAACTTTTCCGAAAGCATGAGGAATATTTTTGAAGTGAAAATGTAATTTTGTGTGAAAACCTCGGCTAATCTGATATTGTACAAGAATGTTATCAACAAATTTAAAAATAACTTTCCGGCGTTACCTTGTCAAATATGTGCAGGAATATTATACCATATCAGTGCAGTGGTTTTGAAGTTATGTAGAGCGAAATACTAGTAACTTCGTCAATTTTACTCCAACCAAACCTTTATAAATTCCTCTATGCTCCTCCACTTCTTTTGTGCCGAACTCAGGTCCGTAAATTATTTTTCTTAAATATTTGTCATTTTATCCTTCGTTTTTGATGGGTTTCAATCTGAATTTTTTTATCATATTAAAAATCTGCTCTAGTCCATATGCATTCACTGCAAATCTTCGAAAGCTATCTTTTGAACTCATTGGGTCTTTAAGTAAAAATGTATGCGAATCTCTCTCCCTCTAAACAGCTTTAAAACTACATGTATAATCGAAGATGTTTTCTTAACGTTTCGCTGTGTTTATGTTTGCTGATTGAACAGAACAAAAATAACACAAATTCAGTGATTAGAAGCAAAAACAATTATGTATGCAATGTTTACAAAATTTAAAATATATAAAAATACACAAACTTTCTGAAACCAACTCATACTAAAAAACAATTAAATCATAATAACATACACATGCACATATCTGTATGTATAAATATATAAATAATATTTAAATATAATTGATTATAAATAATGCGAGTGCGCTGTACAAGAAAACCAAACCAAAGCAAATTACAAAACTTTTGGCGACAACCCTTTTGGATATGACGAAAAACAAAAACGACATACATGACTGCATACACACACATTAACCGTATGAAAACTGCAATTATTTAGCAAGAAGAGTGAAAAAACACAAAACAAAACCGCGTTTCGGACTCAAAATTCTAAAATTCAGGTATTACGAAAATAGTCTTGAACTATAAATCAAGGAAACATAATTATGTAATTTAAATGTAAGTGAAAGTGAATAAATAAATTAAAACTAGAACAAGAATTAAGCAAATATTTAGATACATCGTTTTACAAAAACCAAATATGTATTTTAACAAAATGTTTCCATGAAATAAAAACGATTAATATTAAGAATGAATTCATTACCAGCAAATAAAAATTATTGAAAAAAAAAAAATATATATGGTTTGTTAAGTTCATAGGATTTGAAAAAAAAGTAATAAAATTCAGCTACTTTCCTTGAGCTTTGGTAAATAATGACACTAAAGTCGGTTTAAAGGTTGAGGTGCATCGCTTTGGCTATTAAATAGTACACCCACGCCCACACATACACTTAACTTACTCAATAACTCAATGTTTGGAAACATGAACTGTTATACCACTTATGTATATTTATTTAAAATCACTCTCATATGCTGAAAAATCGTCGGCTTGTTGAAGACATCGCCACTTACCGGAAAATCCTTTAATTGTCTTGGAATATCCGTACTAGACTTACCCAGTTATTGGTCTCAAAATGACGCTCCGGTTTTTAGGGTTAAAAGGTTATTTTTAATTATTCAATACGTTAATCTTTTCATTTATCGAAACTGCTTGTAAGTTTTTTTGTAGGCAAACCCAAAACCAACAGACGGGATTTTAATAATGTTCATTTCTGCTTTGTTGAAAACTCGATCTTTGTAAAGGTGGAATTGGAACCTAAAGTGCACTGATAACTGGGACATTGCCAGCCAGTTTCAATGTAGACAGTTTTCAAAGCTGCCGTTCACTAATGTTATTGAGAATGTTTTTATCGTTATTTGTTTTTTTTTTTATCAAAAGTTATTATCTGAAACGGAAAAAAATATCTATGAGCGCCTTCACTTGTCCTTATTCGCAATTGTAAAGTATTTTCTCTCGACAGAGTTGCGAATACATATTTTGAAATATAGTTAAATCTATTTTAGCTTTAATCAAATCCAGTTTAGTTGATTATTACATATACATACATATATGTAAACACTCATACAAATGTATATATACTTTTAAAATATTGCACAAACGAAACTTAACAAATATACGTACATGAAAATAAAATAATTGCATAAATAATTGAAGATTGACGTAATGATGTGCATTTTAAAAATGAAAGCAGTAAGTGTGTTAGGAAGTGCATAACCTCACTTAAATTTACGAAAGCATAATACAAAAGAAAAAGTAAATAAATAAAATAATATACATGTGAAGGTATTGAAAACATAGATTATCTTCAATTGAACTTTAAATGAACACATAAACAAGAAGACAGACAAAAGAAAAACATATTGATTTAGAGTCAAGGTCATCTACATTTTTTAAATTTGTGATGTTTTGGCAAAAGCGCTATTATTTCTAAAAGAAATTACTGAGAATATTACGTTCATGAACGAAACGAAAAATTGCCGAATGTGTTTGTCCCCAATTGCACCGAAATGTGTCTAAATTTGCAAACATCTTTCTTTAGATCTACAATAACATTGATACATACAAATATTGTATTTCCAAATTCAATATGTGTAAGACTACTGTCAAAGCAGAATTATTGCCATGAATGTAAATTGTGAAAAAAACAACAGTTATACATAATTACAAAAAATTGCATAGCATTATACATACATACATACATATATATGAAATAACTAATAAAAAAGAATGAAAATAAAAAAGAAAAATAATGAAAAAGTTTATATATATTATTACAAATACGAGATACTTAAATATAAAATTTATTCTAAAAAACAACGACTTTTAATTGCTTAGTATTTCATCTTCTCTTCTTCTTTACTGGTGGCGCCAAGCGGAGACTGGAGTCATGTGCAGAAGTTCACGCAAGTGAGGAAAGTTCTCTGATTGCCATTCACTTGGGAGTGGCCAGAAACGATTATTTTACTTATGACTCAAGCAATTCACGACCAAGTATCCTCTGGATAGCCAGAAAACATCCGTTTGAAGACGAGCTAAATTGAGAAGGCGAAACATCCGCTCCACAGGGTTGTGCGCTGGGTTTGGAACCCGCAACGTAAAAAACACCACCAATAAAAAATTTTTATCACTTCTGCAAACAAAACTCGCGCATCATGTAGCCGTCAAAAATTCCCCTGTGTCTGACGGAGTGTTTTGAAAAAAGAATGAAGCTATTGCCCGTCTTTCTTTAGCGGGGAATAACCCCTATCAAGATTTTTTCTTACAATATCACAGCTCGTGTGCACATATTGAAACGATTAAGGCCGAGAGATGCATTCAATAGCAGGAAGCACAAGCATAATAGATCAGCGCAGACTTCAGTTCTGCTTATAGTAAAAGAATTCCACAACGCATTATGAGCTCAAATATTTAAAAGTAGATAACTCAACACAGGTAACACATGCAAAACTATTAACAATAATAAAGTAATTAGTATTGCCATAAATTCTGTTACAAGGTTTACAATGCGACGACAAAAGTACGTACAAAAAAGTATCGTTAGTTTTTATTATATGTAATTTGTATGCAGTGTCTACATACATACATACTTATCTAAAATAATCTTGTGAGTGAGGGAGTTGTGTACAGATAATGGTGGTTGCAGCAAGTGGCAACGAATGAGACACTCCACTCTCGTGTGGTGCGCATGCCGAAACACGTCCCATCGTTCAATAGTGCAGTTAAACTGGGAAGCATGCAGCCTAATTGAGCTCCGTGGGATCGTATATGTTCCTTGTTGGTCACTCGGTTGGAGTGGCACCACCTTGCCTGAACTCGTTACACGGCCATTGAGCCTATTGTCGCATTACTGCGTTATTATCATATGGATCACTATGAGACTTAAGGACTGAGCAGGTCTTAAAATGGCTCCAACTATTGCATGAGTTACATCTAATCGAAGAGGAATTATGATGGGTCTTTTTGCACAAACGCAGCAGAAAAATTCAACCGGGCACGGGTTGGACTCAATGCCAGCACGAGGAGGAGGAGGAGGATACGGAGCAACCCTGCCGCTAGATGTTGCTCTAATGGTGACAATGTTAAGATGTTACTCAACGATCCAAACGGGGTTAGTTCGTCGAAATCACAGCCCTTGAGGCAATTCCGATATCCTAGAACCGGCTGCCTTGGGAATTGGAATTACGGGGATATACATATGATGAAATCAGCTCAGTGTTTACTTTCGCTTATTAGCAATGGAAAGGGAGCTAAAGAAAATCGCATAGCGGTGATTGCTTAACATAAGTATTTAACAAAGCGTGGGTGAAGTTCGTGATCTACTCAGGAATCTTAATCATGTCAAGAATGTCTGTTTACCGTACTATTAACCGATTCTCCCAAATGTGAATAATGGATAATAGAAAGAGAAGTGATCGTCCTCGTGTAGATCGAACCAATTTAACTGTGGCGAGCGCATTCGCTTATATCCCATTAGGAAACTGAAATTGATTCGATATATTCTCCACATGAAAGCCTACCGTCGATCAATTGGTCATCTTTTGGCAACGCGCTTGAAACAAATTGGGCTCTGCCAGCGGCTTCTTCAGTGGCACGCGGTCAATAGTCATGAAAGTGTTTTTTGTACAGAAAAACATTTCACTGTGGTATAAGTTTTTAATAGCAAAACGAGAAAATCTACGCAGAAACTATCATAAAAGTAAACAATAGCATTCTATGGGTTTGATATGGTCACCATGCTCCTGCGGTAATGGTTTCCTGTAAAGGTCTAACGGTTCTCACTTCTGTAAAACTGGGGTTTAAACTGGGCCAAATTTTACCTGGAGAATGTTTAAGCGTTCTCTTCGATTGGATTTTCCAGCAAGATTTTGTGTCAGCACACAAGGCAAAAGGAATCAATATTTCTGGTTTCATAACTGCAGACAATTATCCGTCGAGAAGTCCCGATTTGAATCCATTAGACTACAAATTGTGGGCAAAGTTGGAGAACATGACCTGTCGAATACTCAACAGAGGCTCGAAATATATATAATTCGAAAACGTCCTCAATACCAATAGGAACTGCGCGAGCTGCTATTGCTGAATAGTTGAATCGTTTGAGGGCTTGTTTTAAACAAAAGGGACCATTTCGAATATAATTTAGTACATCGCTCATTTAATATATGAAAACATTATTAAATAAAATTAACTTAATAAAAATATATATTATAGTTTAATTTTTATAACGATCTGAACTTGTAACAGAACTTTTGGCAGGACATACGAGTACTTAGTCCTGATTTCCATTTATTTAGCCATAATCAGGTACCTCATCGTTGACATTGCCCTCCACTGTATGCACATCCGTACGGTAGACATTTGGAGCGTCTGTAGTTGGGAAAGCAATACTAATATCTGCGCAATTAACAAAGGTTTCCTGCGGTCCACAACCCAAAGCGCCTGTACCATTTCCACAAGGACCCCAGTTATTGCCTGAAATAGTGATATTCAATTAGGTCTTGCGACTGATTATCCTCGCTTTTGAGCTTACCACCGGTATAAGTCCAACGCAGCACACAATGCTCGCAATTCAATTGTTCGGGCCAAACGAGGTCTGCAACAATCAAGCCTCCTGTGCTACCAATATAAAGACGATTAGAGCCATCTACAAAACGTAGTGAATACTTTGCGAAACAGTTTTCGGACTCGTCACCAAATTCACTCAGATTGCAAAGATCAAAATGGAAGTAGCCCAAGTGATTAGTGGTGATGCGCACACCCACACTAGCTGTATAGGAGTCACGATATTCTTTGGTTATCACACCCGAACCACCATAATGACCGCCGATTTCGTTTGCTCGCGGCATGGACATTGCATAATTATCACCGCAAAGTCCACATTTACCATCGTTTTCTTCCCATTGCACCTAGAAAGATCGATCCGAGTAGAAGTATGAAATTTCAGCACTAAGAACAGAATGTAACTTATGTATATTCTGCTCGTGATTCATGAAAGTATGGAGCAGTAGTTACCTGTTGCTTTGTAGCGACAGAAAATATATCCCAAGTAATTAGTAGGGATGCTGCCAAGTTAACAGTCCTTGGCCCAGTTCGTTCAGGTTACGTATACTCGACTGTTACCTGTCGTGGCCGCGGATCGCAACTATGCAATCAAATTGAAAATAGTTTTTTGTTCATAATGAATATTTATTTGTGATAGTCTAATTGGAATTATTCGACAAATGAAGGGTCTTGAAATGTCTTCTGAATCTATCTTTTAATTTTCTCTTAAATAAATTATGTGAAATACACAGATGTCTTACTAACGGGTGCTGTTAACATAACGTGTTTATGTAAATTTTCATAAACAACCATAAAACACCTGTGCGACAGGTCTTTCTCAAATATGGAAAAAGTAGTGTTATTCAAAATATCGGCAACTAAACGAAGTAAAAATTACACTAAACCACACCCCACCTTACTTGATTTCTTTCATATAAGCCACTTAGCTTAGAATAAACTATTTTCCTTACCGTCATACCACCGCAATTCAATCCATTATCATCATAGTTGGTGGGCGCTGAAGAATTGTAGCGCCAGCGGGAAGAACGACCCGGCGGATCCAACATCATGCCATGTCCAGACACCAAACCGTTATAAATGCATGCAAAGCTAACGAGCGCGAAGCTATGGAGAAACCTCTGTTTGTAGAAAGACATCAGCGTGAAGTTCACACAACCTATTGAAGAAACAAAAGAACAACCCGCGAACTGAATGTTTACGCTTTGGAGAATTAAGACAATAGTTGTGGAAGAGTACTTCTGAGACATATTTATACATGACAATAATTTTTATGAGGCCAATCACATTATCAGTGGCCCTTTGGCTGTTAATGCTGATAAAAAGCAAACAGTCGCTTATCAAAGGCATTGTGCTGCAATCCACGCTCTAGCTGGCAAGCATTGTGATGACATACATATGCATATGTAGTATGTATGAAGATTGGTATGTTAGCGCTTGCAGAAAACATGTACTGCATGTTTTGTTACACGTTCGCCAGGTTTGATGCGTCCTACGAAAACACGATTTACGCAATAATAGCCTGCTTCATTGGAAATACCAAGTTAATTTATGAAGTTTAAAATTCCTCGAATGCTTATGTCATAGGTCTGTTACCGCAAAAGAAAGTACGTTTAATTTTTATACCCTGAACAGATTTCAACACCCAGAAGAACCATCAGAGACCCTATGATGTATATACTATTATATAAATGATCACCGTGATGAGCTCAGCCGACTTAGCCATCCTCGAATGTACGCCAACTTGTTCTCCAGTTCTTGAGATAACGGTGAACGATTGTTCAAACCAGCGTATATATAGCACCAATCAAACAGATCGATTAAAATCGATGCTTTTTATCAACTTTTTACTTATTAAAATATAGCACTGTGAAGGGTATTAAAGCTTCGGTGCAATCGAAATCAACCTTTTACCTGTTTTCCAATAAAATTTATAACGCTATTTCAAATTTGTTTTGTTTTTATTGTAATTTATTTTTTAATCCGCTTTTGCCACTCCAAAGTACAATCGAACCATGCACTATTTAAGGGGTTAGGGGTTAAAAAATTTTTTTCATTTTGCATTTTCGTTAAGTGTAATATCTTAAAAATATTCCCTGAAAATTTCACGTTGATCCGATAATTAGTTTTTGAGTTATTCGACAAATAACAAAGAGAGCTCGGCACTTCAAAGCGCTAGTGTGAAACTTTAAACGCGTTTTTCTCAAAACTATGTTTTTTGAACCGGTGACAACTGTAACTCGAAAACCGTTCAGTAGATTTTAATGAAATTTATGCAGCTTTTAGAATACATAATAAACTCGGGCCTGGTCGAAAGATTTTTATTTTTTCGAAAATTTCGATTTTTTAAGACCAATTAACTGTTGATTTTGCGCAAAAATTTAGAAAAAAATTTCCTTAGGCCGCCATTCTGTTAATTTTGAAAATAAAAAAAATCCTTCGATCAGGCCCGAGTTTATCTATTTATAAAACTATTTTTTTTTTGTCCGATTGATTTTAGATGAATCTCCAAGGACTGTAAAATAACATGATTTAATAGCAAAACAAAAATACTGAAAACTCTCATTTTTTCGTGCCTCTGACTACCCCTAACCCCTTATAGAGATTATAAAAAAGAGCAGCGACAATTTTTTATGGAATATAATTAACAAAAAAAAAAAAAACATTAAGAATTAAAAAATACAAATTTCTCATAACTTTTCAGATAACTAAAAAGGAGCACATTACAAGATAAGTAAAGCAACGAAAATTTCTTAAAATTATAGTTAACAAAAAATCATTAAAAATTAAAAAAATACAAATTTTTCATAATTTTCCCAAATAAGTATAAAGGAGCACATTAAAAGATTATATTGAGGACACTTAACTAGATTTTTGAAAATATTAGATTGATAATAGTAAAAAAGCGGAAAAAATCTTAGAAACTAAACTATGTTCAAAATTCAGCGATTTCTATAAAAGTTGTTACTGCATTACGTCAATGTCTATTTCTGGAAGCATTAAATTTGAAATCAATGCATGTCGTATTTTATCATTTATAAATATATCCATTTCCTTTGTCCAAGTATGTTTTTTCTGTCACGAGCTCATTTTTTCAAACCCTGCACGAAATTGGACACATCATACTCTTCATCATACTGCTGTTCTGACCATAGCTCTGGTAGAGATTCAATGATAGCATTCATAGACATCTGACCACCACCGCTCGTATTCAACATTGGAGCACCACTTGATCCAGTTTTATCATTAACATTTGCGTTGAACAAGTCAAATAACTGACCCGTGCCCATCGTCTCCAACGACGCATTCTCTGAACTAACCACTGTATTCGCGGTGAGTATTTTGAACTTCTGCAGACCCATTATTTTTTCTTCGAGCGTTTTTTCAGTTATCAAACGATACACATTCACTACCTTTTTCTGGCCAATGCGATGAGCACGGTCCATGGCCTGTAGATCCTTCATTGGATTCCAATCGTGCTCAACAAATATTACTGTATCTGCGCCAGTCAAATTTAAGCCGAGGCCACCAACCTTGTGTTAAAGCAACATATGAATATATTTAGGGGAAAACGTGATTGATTTCTTGCTTACCTGAGTGGTTAGTAGTAGCACATCGATACTCGGATCGGTGTTGAAGTTGTTTACAATTTGTTGTCTTAGGGATGCTGGCACGCTGCCATCCAGGCGCAAGTACGTAACGGACGGCAAGTGTTTGCGCAGCAAGTCATTCTCGACAATATTTAACATAGCTTTCAATTGACAGAAAATTAGCGCACGATGCTGACTGACCGATTCCGTCTGTACACCAATGCCGCAATCGAGCAATAATTGCCTAACCGCATAAGAAATGGATAATATTTTATTACGTAAATAACAATAGCTAATAAATATTAAATACTCACTTCAGTGCCGGTAATTTCGCCGAGTGTTCAATGTCATCCAGTGAGCTTTGCTGCTTCTGCAACTCCAACGTTATCTTCCCGTACTCTGAATGCTTTGGCGTCAGCACCAGTTTCGGATGATTGCATACGTTTTGTAGATAACGCAAATCATGGAAAATGTGCGCCTTTTTACTAATGCTGTCACTATCGCCCAAACTCTGCAGGCAATCCTTCCAATGAGAATTCAAATGTGTGCGACTGAAGTCCTCATACAAACGTTCTTGCAATGGGCTCAATTCGCACAATAAGTCTTGGGTTATTTTCGGTGGTAAATCAGTCAATACATCCTCCTTCACGCGTCTCAATAGGAATGGCAACACCTGCCGGTGTAATGCCTCCATTGCAAGAACGCCAGCTTCCTGCTCTTTTGAGGAGCTCTTGGAATCGCGAGAAGCAAGTATTGGTCGGCTGTAGCGTGCAATAAACTGCTTCTCAGTGCCAAGAAAACCGGGCATAAGAAAGTCAAAGAGTGACCACAGCTCCAGTACATTGTTTTGTATGGGAGTACCCGAAAGTATCAAACGATGCTTAGCTTTGAGCATCTTAATTGCTTTTGAACTTTTGGTTTTGCCATTCTTTATGATGTGTCCTTCATCCAGTACGCAATAGTTCCAGTGTATGGTACTGAAGAAATCTATATCTTTGCGTATTGTATCATATGATGCCACAACCAAGTTACATGCACCAATTTGGCATCGCAATTTTTCACGCCCAATGGGCAATCCCACGTAATGTAGTGGCCGCAAAATGTTCGACTTATGTATAAATTTTTCGACTTCATATACCCAATGACCAGTGAGTGTGGGTGGACAAATCACCAAGCTTGGCAGTGATGTGGCTTTGTCTACTTGACGTTGATAGTGATCGCCGGCGAGTATGCAAATCGTTTGCAATGTTTTTCCAAGGCCCATGTCATCGCAGAGTATTCCATGCAAATTGTATTTGTTAAGGAACCATAACCAATTCACGCCCGCCTGTTGGTATGAACGAAGCTCCACCGAAATTGTTACCGGAACTTTGTAGTCGGGTATACTTTTTGGCGTGAAAAGATAATCGAGAAATTCGCGATCGCGTATCTTACGCTGCTGCAATTCTGCAGAAGGAATCTCGTTTTTAATACATTTGCTGCGCGAATCTAATGGCATCAGCTGAATGAGTGTAGCGAAACAATGGGTGGCGAGCAGGCGCACAGATTCATCTGGGTCACTCATGCAACCTGATAAACAAAACACATTATACAAAAAAAATTTCAAAAGAAAGAGGCGCTTACCCAACAATGGGACGACTAGAAGCACGGTATAAGGCACAATACACAGCTGCAGCTTGTCTACCACACGTTCAATTGCTTCAATCGCACCCTGGCGCTGGATTACATTCTCAATGTTAACCAGCATGCCAAGTAGTACATCCAGCACAAAGTGCATGGTGCACACCAAATCAGCTACTGCGAGGGCTGCAATACAGCGTGCAACCATGTGGCGTACCTAATCCCCAATTAATAGAAGTCAATAAATTGAGTAAATTAAGTTTCAACAAACACAACTTACCGCCTTCAAGGGATGCGTGATGAGAACACTGAAATGTGGAAGTAACGCAAACAGCCGCTTGAGCACTTCGTCTTTTGCTGAAGCATCGCTCGCAAAGTGTAAAAAGTGTGGCGCTGCAATTTCGATCAACTGCAATGATGTGATGATATCATTTGTTTGGGCTAAATCGAAGGGTACATTCGATAAAAGATCCATATTTGGATAATTGTTTATGAACTGTTCAATTTTAGTAAAGAGAATATGTTGGAAAACTGGTATCTTTGAGAAAATATCCATCTTAAAGCCTAGGCAAATCTTCGATATGGCACATAAGGCACCCATGCGCTGAATGCGATTATGCTTCACTTCCTGGGAGAATTATAATTGGGTAAAATACAAGTCAAACCACAGATTTAGTTAAAAAGGCACTTACTACCGCATTTACAGCATTGGTGCCATTTTCCGCTGTGACAAGCGCTTCATTTAGTGGCGGCCTGCCTGGTCCACGAGGAGCACTGGCACCAACGCTACGGTTACCAGTACCACCAATTTGTATATTATTTTGTTGAAGACTTAATGTTAAAATGCCATAATATACACAATTGTTTGTGACTGCTGCCGACTCTGGCAAGGGAGTTTGTTTCAATGTCAATGGGCTTAAAATCTAAGTCATGTGAAATGTATAAATGTACATTAGATTATGCGGAATTTTCACAATCAATTGGCGTTACTCACAATTTTCGGTGTAAACTGAGGATCGCTCCTCAGTAGCGTACATAAGTTAGTAAGTATTTTACTATTGGGACTAGGATTTCTATCACACACTTGATGCATTAGCTGTACTAGGAACTCCGCC
Organism: Bactrocera neohumeralis; assembly: GCF_024586455.1. Lineage (NCBI taxonomy): Eukaryota > Metazoa > Arthropoda > Insecta > Diptera > Tephritidae > Bactrocera > Bactrocera neohumeralis. Next base: position 5,430,082 of record NC_065919.1, read on the forward strand.
GAAAGATTTTGCAACAACTCGCACTCTTCCCGTTTTATTGATTCCATGAGCGGTTTAACTATCGGATTAAGTTTCTCCGGCAGGCATTGCATACCTACAATGGCAGCAGCTAATGCCGCTTGTGCGCTTATGTTGTAGGCGCACTGCTCTGCTGTAGTCTGCGCAAAAGAGTTTTGTAAACCGCGCCTGCGCTCTTCGAGTGTTTCCAACAATTTCGGCTTTAGCGCATATTGATGCAAACCCTCTGTGAGAGTGGTGGCAATGGCTTCAATTTGATCCAATGTGAGGACGCGCGCATTGTTGAAATCGTTTATGACAATTTTATATTGTTTTAGTGTGGCAATGAGATCATGAGCCTCTTGATGAAGTCTAAGTGAAATAATTTTTTTGCTATCATACATAAACACTTCGTTTTACTATTTGTATTAATTAAAATACCTCGTAAATGAAATGGCTACTTCGTCATAATATACATACTCCATGACACATGTGAGGAGTTTTTCAGCCAGTTTGGGTGCAGCCATGTGCATTGATGGGTCCAGTTGCGCCCAGAAAGCAATGATTAGACCTATAACACAGTGATTGTAAGAAATATAAATAAAATAAGAAAAAAACGTTAGCATAGGCTTTTCCCGAAGCTATAATAGCTTACATTTCTTATAGCAAAAAATTATATAAACCGATCTTTATATTGATGTTCATCGGTCAGTTTGTATAACAGCTATATGCTGAACAATTACTTCGGTTATTATACCGTTGCATCGCCAAATAATTTTTTTTTTATAATAAAACGGACATGACTAAATCGACTCAGCGCGTCAGTTATATACATTTTATAGACATAAATTTTTATAAGTTATCCGACATTTCCTTCTGCGTGCTACAAGCTTCGTAGTAAACTTAATATACAAGCATAAATATTATTGAATCACCAATAAAGCTTACCACACACAATACGCTGCACTGCTGACCGTGAATTTAAATGACCTAACAGAACTTTGGTATAACAGTCCATCGGTGATTCCATATTAGCTGTGTACGCCACACCGGGAGCAGGTTGCACTAGATATTTGGAAAGTGCGCCCAGTACTCGAGCTGCTAGTACACGAGCTCGGATCACATTCCGTTCACGCACTTCCAGAGGTGTCCCTTCACTGCCACCAAGGAAATACCTTTGCGTTGCGGGTGTGGAGTCAGCAGCTAAGTCGTCCGTAACGCGTTGTGTACGTCGACGGGGTGTTGCAGGCGAGTTTCCCTCAGCTGACATTGCTGCAAGACTTTGTGCTGCTGCTGTGGTATGTATTAGTATAGAGGAATCGAAGGCTAATCGCGCTGGCTGCATGGCTAAGCAAATCCACGACGACACGATAGGGCAGGCTGCATGAAGCAGTGCTCCCAAATCAGCGTTAAACAAGAGATTGTTCCATACTTTGCACGACATCTCTTGTATATCGGGCTGAGGTTCGACTAGAATACGTTCATAGATGAAACGTAGGGCATCCTGCAAAAGTTTCCACTGCCAATCGATGACACCCAAATTTAAATTCAATTTTTTCGAGTCGAAATTAATGGCAATTGTAGCGGTTTCATCACTTGAAGATCCCTTATTCGACGTAATTACACCATTGCCATTATTAATGGAAGCTGAACTTGTGGTGGGCACAACGATGGTCGTAGCTTCAAGCTTCTCTTTACTTAGATTGCTGGCAGTGAGTGTTTGAAGGGTAAGCAAAGTAGACTTGCGCACCGAACTGGTGCTGTGCGAAAGGAAGGGCCACAGTCGTGGTATCAAAGTAGACATTGGTTCCATTCTTTTGAAAATAAAGACAAATATAAAACATATAATGAAATCATAAATTAAGACCATGAAAAGCACTCACTGTATCCAAGAGCCGGCATTTGGCAAGCACAAAATCGCAGCTAGCAATCCCATGAAGCTGTTACACGCACTTGTTAATTCATCCTGATCTAATAGTAGATCCCACAGCATCTTCACAATCGACGACACCTGCACAGGATTCAGCAATTTCGGTAGCCAGGTGGCGATCGGTATTAAAGTCGACGCAGCAACAGCGCCTACATCGTCGACTACATCGAACAGCGCCAGCAGTATATTACTTATGGTTTGCGGCACGTAAATCGGCAATAGATCTTCACGTACCACAAAAACATATTTTAAGCCTAGCAGCCCACCGTGACGCACTTCCCATTCCTTTTGTTTTACCAATTTCATCAATAGTTGCACGATTTGATGCACCTGCTCGGCATGCATGTCTTTGACGATGGTACCCAAAACTTGTGCACATGTTTCGCGTACTGGGGCTACCACTTGGTCGGATACAAAATCGCCGAAGCGATCTAAGCAAAGTACGCAGAGCAAGCGCAAGGCTGCATCCTCCATCCAGAGATTATGATGCTGCTGTATTTCCTCGCGTGACATACCGATTGCCTTACCAGCACCGTTGGAGTGATTGTTAATTAGTTCACGCAATGCAGTAGCAGCGCCGTGACGTACCTCCCATCGTGGATTGAAGAGATCAACGTATAGGCGAGCACAAAAATTTTCCAAGGGCCAACTGACGGCATCCACCCACATGCCAGTCGCATCCGGAACGGGATCTAATAATGTATATAAAAAAATCATTATGTATCACAACAATATTTGCTCTATTTTGTTTAGCAACACCAACCATTCAAGGTGTAGAAAACCTCTTGTCGTTGCAGCGAATCTGCTTTCATTTTCTTGAGCTCCGGTTCATCGCTCACACTGGAACTATTCTTGCAGGTACCCAAACCGCTACTTGTACTGCTATTGCTGCGACTAAGACTATTAACGGTTGCGCTGGCACAACCGCCACTGGTTGTGATACTAATATTTTGTCGCGCTTTTCGTTTGGCTCGATTCATTTCTCGACAACTCAATTGTTGCCCATTGGAAGGAATTAGATGTGAATTGGGCTTTATGTTCAATATGTCTTCAACGGGCACCTACCGAAAACAAGAAAATATAATGATTTGACAGTGGATAGTGGAAAAAGATTTACTTTAAAATTTTATATACATATTTGCTTTTAAGAATCAACCAAAACAAAAAAAAAAAACAAGAAAAAAGATTAACTTCGGTTGTACCTAAGCTGGAATACCCTTTACAAATAAAAAATTTCTACTACCGATCTAAGCAATATATTTGGATATTGTAACATACATACCTTCTCATCATTGGCATTGTAAGAACTGCCATTATTAGAAGGCATGACATCCTCATCGGTAATCATGTCCATTAAATTAACGCCCAATTTAGACGCCTGTGTCAGACCTAGTTTCTCATTCAACAGTGCACGTTGGCGACTCAATCTCTCTGAAGCTGTGGCATTAGCATTTACCGCGCCTTCACTTGTCGACTTCGTCACATCACTTGCATTCAAATCGAATTCAATGCCCTCGGAGCCGATAAGACGTGCGCCTTTATGTAATATTTGCTCCAAATCAAATTCCGCAAAAGATAACAGGCGTTCACGCTGCTGCGCATCACGACTAGAGCTTTGTTCACTGGATGTTGTGGCGGTCGTGGCTACCGACTGGCAGCTGTCATCCTCACCACCGCCAGTGGTGGAGCCTAAAGCTGACTCGTCGTCTATATCCTTCTCTTTCTTAATGACCTCACGCTTTATGGTTGCATATAACTCCGGCTTCCAAGCGGGCACATTTTGCAAAATCGCTTCGACAGCTTGTGAGGCAGCTATACGCGTATCCCACGAAGTGCTGTGCAAATAGCCAATTAGACGGTTCAACAACGCATGCAGCTCGTGTGGGTATAACTTCTGCACTTCTCCGATTTGTTTCGCTGCAGCACGACGCGTCACCGCTGATGACCCAGACTCCAACAATATAAAGAGGCGATCCAGCCTACATTTGGTTATAAAAGAAATTGATTTAAAATACAAGTGACGATTTCAATATAAAGCAGAGAAATTATAGTGTAGTGAAACATACAGCACAGATAAATATATGTGACCTGGTCTACGAAAAGGGAGCTAACGTGCGAAAGCGAAGCTGTAAAAAATAATCGTCAGTTTCTCGTTATCTCATTAATTGTTCTCCTTTTTTTTGACACCTAAGCCCCCTTTCCGTAGACCAGGTCACATATGATTAAATTAGGTATATTTTAGGTTAGTTCCATTTTCATATTTTATGTAATGTGTATACATACTTTCATATATATATACTTGTATGACGTACGTACTGATCTGAGCATGGTGTTACACGTCAGAAATATTCATATTTAAGTTTGCACAGTTGCTGGCTTTGTATGCGAATTTCTATTTTTGTATAGTATACAGTATGTTTTAAAAGCTGTTTCTGAGGAGTACTTACCGAGATGTCATTGTTCCCTCTTTTTTTTGTTTTTGTGAGGATTGTGCGGAGTCGCTAGCTTATTTCTGTATTACTGTTAATGTCACAGCAAAAACTACTCGATTTTATTGGTCTATACTTCGGCAAATAGCTTGTGTTGGTTCGTTATAGCGATAATTTCAAATTCCCCTAAGACGTTCTTTGGTTTTTGGCCAGCCTTTATATTATTTATTTTGTATTTATTTATGTGCATGTGCATATGTTTGTATATGTCTGCAGGGCAAAGTAAATATTCATGTTTATTCAGCTGCAGGAAAATGTATGTCCATACAATTGGTATATGCCAATTCGATTCGGCGGCGTTGATCGCAGATGACTTATTTTCTTATCCTCGTTCTTGTGTTATAATCTGCAATATAAGAAAAGTTTCTAAATTTCGAGTAAAGTCAATTTGAACAAAAACATTATAGTGAGATATTTAAAACATTCCTTAATGATGACTGTGGTCAAACACAAGAAAATTTCGTAGAATCTTTGAGTTACTTTAGAAGCTATTGTTATCAAAACGTTTAAAAGCCGCCGAATACATTCAAAAGCGAGGAAAATGTGTGCCATATGAATTGAATTAAAAGACGTTGAAAGACTATATCGTATGTCAGAAATGGTGCCTGCATGGTATTGTGACTGGTGATGAAAAATGGATGCATTGCGACAACCCTCTACGTATAAAATCATATTTGAAACCTGGCTAACTAGCCATTTCAACGGCAAAAAAGAATATGCATGACGCAAAGTTAATACTCTGCATTCAGTGGAATCAAAAGGACGTGCTGTAATATGAGCTTTAACAATATATGTAGCATGATGAAACAATTGAATTCAAGCGAACATTGCCGAAAAATACTCTAAATTTTCGATAAGTCAAAGGACAATATTTTTATATTATCACAATGCTCCATCTCATGCTTCTAGACCCGTTAAAAATTATTTGGAAAATAACGGCTGAGAAGTTTTGCCTCACCCACCTTATAGCGTAGACCTTGCATCTTCGGACTACCATTTTAATTGTCGAAGCACTTTTGCTACTTTGATTGAGGAATCTTCAAAATATTCGTTCGATGTTTTAAGTGCTCAAAATGCAATGTTGAAGAGATATCCGCCTTCGGTGGTTGGTTCTCCTGAATCAGAGAAAGACATCTGGCAAAGAAATGGTTGTGTACCACTCAGAATTTACTGTTTTGCGTTGTTCCAGTGGCTCGGCTCATTTTGAAAAATGCTGTTCACTTTCGGGTTCTTACTTATAAATTCCCGTTTCATCACCTGTTGTGATAGATGTGTTTCGAAGCACAAATTGTGTGAGATCCAACTAAAAAAAATTTTTCTATATTGAAATGGTCATGTCAAGTCCCACTAATACCTATATTTATGTAAATTTTACGATAGGCCAATCTTGCAATACCATTTTGCACGAAATTCCTCTTGCAGTGACCAAAAAAGGGCAACAGAGCTCATATGTGAAAACAACTTGAGTATGAATAATCTAATCTAATCTAATGAATAACATCGAAAATATCTAATTTTACAATACAGTTGTGAATTCCCAGATTGTAACACTGGGGTCGCAAATCCCGAAATATAAAAGGCAACCTACATACATATGTATGTAGTTTACAGTTCCTGATGCCGTAGCTGAGAATATACACGAAGACAATGGAGATCAAGATCTTAAATTGAAAGCGTACAAAATACAGCTTGTGCAAGAACTAAAGCCGTTCGACTTTTCCAAGCGAAGTTGCTTCGCTATATGGACTCTTGAAAAGTTCCATAAAGACGTTTTCGAGCCAAATTTTATTCCGCCATGAGGCCCATTTCTGGTTCAATGGGCATATAAACAAGCAATATTGCCGCATTTGGGACGAAGAACAAGCTGAAGATATTCAAGAATAATCAGTCCTTATGTCATCAAAAATGATGCCTGGAGAAATTGTCATAATAACCGACTATTTGATGCCTGAAATTGAAGCTCGTGATCTCGACGACATTTGGTTTCAACAAGACGGCGCTACTTCCCACACATCGCATCAATCAATGGATTTATTGAAAGAACATTTCGGTGAGCAGATAATTTCACGTTTTGGGCTGGTCGAGTGGCCACCAAGATCGTGTTATATCACATCGTTAGACTTTTTCCTGTGGGAATTCCGCTTTGATTCAGTCCTCGGAGCAAAACATCACGCGCGTCATTCGCCAGTTGCCAATCGAATTGCTCAAACGAGTCATCGAAAATTGGACTCAACGGATGGACCATCTTTAAAATAGTAATGAACCTCTAAATGGATCATCCTTTACCATGTTGCACACTTAATCACGTAATTTGAGCTGTTGAGTAGATTATCTCAAGGTCATAAAAAGTTACACGTATTAATCTCGTCACAGAGGAGATTCAAAGCTAATCTAATCTAATAGAAATCTCACTGTGCGACTATGATTTAGCGCCATCTGTTTGTCAGTAGGAAATCTGTAAAAGCTGATTTAGACACTGGTTGACACTGCCAAAGTGAAAATATTAAAAAAGAAAATTAAATTAAATTAAATTAAACAAGTAAAATTAAATTCGACCAACAAATAAAATTAAATTAAACAATCAAATAAAATTAAATTAAAGAAACATCAAGTAAATAAGTGAAAATTGCAGAAATTAACAAGTAAGGAAGGGCTAAGTTCGGGAGCAACCGGACATTTTATACTCTTGCAACTTGCAAGAATCAAAGCCACGATAATACTTTAAGGTGTAAAACCAATCAGAGTAAAGACAGCCGGATGTTCGAATATCCTGAAATTAGTTATCTAGGGGCTAAGCCAAGTTTTCAATCAAATTTATCTATTTTAGGCAAAAAGATACACTGTTATGAGTAAAACACGCTGTCTTATTTTCCTTGGAATACTCACATATTGGGCGATATATGGGTACAAGGTCACCGGAAGTTCGAAAATCTTTATAATAAGTACATGGGTGCCAAGGGAAGTATTGGTCAGGTTCAATCCATTTTTGGAAACCAGACATACCATTTTAAGAGAATTATCTCTTAATTTCTGTTATATACAATACCCCACAGTGTCTTCTTGATTTATGTATTGGAAACTGAACGAAACAAGTGAAATTTAAAATTGTGCTATGGGTGGTTGTTGTCCGATTTTGTCTATTTTCACAATTTTACATAAGAATGTAAGAAGAATGCCACGGACCAAATTTTGTCAGTTGGTCGGGTCCCGAGATATGGGATTCCCAAAAGGTGGACGGCGCCACGCCCATCGTCCAAACTTCACACCTGCCCCCATAAGGCTCTCTCATACCATTTTGGTGGTAAACTTTAAGGCCTCTGGCATATTTGGTTATGGATTTATCACGCCCCTTGCGACTGCGATTCTCTGTACCAAATTTCAGCTTTATATCCTCATTTAGTGCTTAGTTTATATGTTTTCGGTTAATGGCGATTAATGGAGCAGTAGTGGTCCGATTACGCCCATCTACGAATTAGATTTTTTTGTACTAAGGAACCTACATACCAAGTTTCATCGAGATATCTCAATTTTTACCCAAGTTACAGCTTGCACGGACGGACGAACAGACAGACAGTCAACCGGAACCCTATATCTATCTAGTTTAGTTTAAGGAGATACGTACAACCGTTAGGTGAACAAAACTAGAATACTCTGTAGCAACTGGTTGCAAGAGTATAAAAAAGAGTAATGTGAAGTGTGGCAGCCGAAGCCCCTAGAAGCCGATAGAGTTGTGGCGAGAAACAATGGCACAGCTTCGATCATCGGCTAGTCAAAAACAACTGTTTTATAAATCTCCAACAGCAGTGTGAACAGCCTGGATTCGTGAATAGATTAAATGTTATATAATCACTTTAAATTTTTGGTGGGACCATGGAGTAAAGATAAGGATTTATTATATCGCTTAGTAGACGTTTTGACGCGAATTCCTTTTAATTATCACAATATTTGATTGCGAAACGACAAAGGCTGATTCGGAGATTTCCACAACATTTATTGATTAATGTTATTATCTTATTTACGTCCAAATGTACATACGTACGTAGAATGGAAACATAAAATAGGAATGAAAAACTTAGATTATTTTCGATTCCTCTGGCATATGTGCAATTATACATACAAATATATAGTAAATATGTATATGTAGCTTCACAGCTTCAGAGCACAAAACACAAACTAAAACCAAGTACCAATATGTTTTACTTATACATAGAAGTAGTAATCTTCTCCATTGCGTTATCAGCCGGAAATGCATGGTCTAGAAGTCGATTTATTTTTATTTTACTTGAATGGACATATGAAAAGAAAACACAAAATATAATATAAATGCTAAAAATCGATCCAACAACATACATATTCAAAGGGATGTAAAAATACAGTGGAGTTAAAGAACTATGTATGATTATATTGTTGGTGGAATAATATTTACTTTTTAAGGGTGGAGTGGGAGTAAAGCTTTTTTCCATTTTTTTTTTGTCTTAAATGAAAGCACTATCTAAATTTTTAAAATTTTAAGACCATTTCCATACATAATTTTCCAATTTGTTAATATTTCCCAATTTTTTCTTAAAACGCTCCAGAGTAATTCCTCCCATTGTCATATTACAATGTGACACGAGTTTTTAAAACATGCTTCAAAAAAATATATGTACATATGTATATAAAAATGTTTTTTTTTTTTAAAGAAATTAAGCTTAAAATACGAGCAGCAGAAAAGATATCTGTATATAATTAATCAGGATAACTTCCTCCATCAGCAAAAACTCATATAAACCGCGGATTTGTCGATTCCTATTCAAAATACAAATTTTCGGTAAAAAAAAACTGTGCATTAAAAGAAAATATCGACGATGCATAGAAACATGACAACATTCGGCAATGTATCAAATAAAAACGTGGATACGCCGAAAGATAACTTCTTTGTTTGCATGTTAAATAATAAATTAATTTTTTTCTTTTGAAACTTCCAATCTAAAATTGTGATGATCCGTACAATTACTCAAGTTATCAGTTTTCTCAGAACAATCTGAAGAGTCGCCTTTGCTCCTTTTTATTCAGCATTCATACATACCCGCATTGTCAACAAATGATGTGGTTTTAATTCGCAAGTGGTTATCAAATGTTGATGTTTCTACGTAAAAGCATTTATTAGTGTAAAATTCTTGTTAGAATATAATGTTAAAGGGAGAACTTGTAAAAATTATCAAAACGTACATATGTACATATGTATGTGCTACGTACAAAAATTTAAATTTAAGGCAGATGACTGAATGGCTTTATTGATGTGATAAGACATTTTTTCAATATTCATATTTTTCATATTCCAGATTCTCCAAATTAAGTAAATATTCATACATAGTTGCCGCTGCCTTTTGGGTTTTAAGATATTTTCATTTAAACTTTAAAAATTCTACTACCTAAAGTGCATATTTCTCCGATTTATGATGAATTTGATACTTATATTTTTTACTTTTATATCCACTAACATCCACTAACACTTTACTAATTAATTTCTACTCATTTATTTTATATTAAATTGTTTAAAAATTACTTTTACGCAATATTTTAACCCCGATGATGCTATTCTAAATCAAAGCCTATTAAAGATTCTCTAGAGTATTTCGGGCACTTATTTATAATTTAAATATTTTATTTATAAAAATTTGTAACACTAATTTGGCCGGTATTGTGCATTACGTAGTCAAATTTCTCATTACTGGTGCATTTGACTGACACCGTGACGTCAGCGACTTACCTTGGTGATGCTCTCTTTTTCTCTATTTTGCTGTTAGCTGAGCGCGCTGCTTCCATTAACGTTCTAATTTCTTCACCTCGTTTTCACACAACTCTCCTGTATATTCCTTTGTTTTTCCGTTCTTATTTAACGCCTTTAATATATTAATGAAACCCGAAATTCATTATTCCTACAAGTACCTATTGGAAAGTACTTTATTGCTTTCTTATAATCCAATTTTGTATAAAATTTGCACATTCACTATTTCATTCTGCCCTATTCTCCAAATTGAAAATACAGTTCTGCCTGCTTCGCTGCCTCAGTTCGCTTCATTCGATTTTTCATTTATTCGTGGCTGCTCCACATCAACTTCTCACATTTATTTGCACTTTAAGCTATCAATAAATCACCTCAGATGCATATATTTTCCGCTTATAACTTCATATTATTATTTATAAATGCATATAATTATCAGCAATTACCATTTTCTCAACGCTTTAATTTAACATTTGGTTTTTCACTATACACATCCACTTTTTCACTATTTTTTTCCGATTTTTTTATTTTTCCTGGGAAAGCCATCTTGTCGAACGCTCAAATTTATACTGTCAGCGTTTCTTGATTGGATGGGCGATTTATTGCAGCCCAACGTCGTTGTTGCCGTCGTTTTGCGTGCTCTGCTACAAATCGCTGTCTGTCAAACAACAGGGTTGATAAAAAAAACACATCTAATGTGAAGAAATCACAACTTATACAAATAAATTACCATCGGATTTATCAACAAAAACAAATTATTTCAATATGTAATAATAAGTTATTAAAATTTAGTTTCTGCATAAGTGCAATCATCTAAACGATTTCTTTAGAGTTTAAAGGTACCGGGCAGTGCCAATGCGACTCTGTTTCGTTCTCTCTACTTGCTATCATTCGTAAGTTCTTCTTCTTCGGCTTGTATTTTGTGGTAGATTTTTTGTTGTCTCTTCTGTGCTTTGTCGTACAAGTCGTGAAAATTGTTAATTAAACTTAAATATCTGCATCCGTGAATTTATTGAGAGCTTTTTTTGTGTATTATAAAATGAATACGTTAAGTCCGAAGAAGGACGGTAGTCCTAATGTGGAGTTCTTTCAATCTCCAGAGTCTCTACAAGGATTCGAAACAATCCGCCTATGGCTACAGAAAAATTGTAAAAAAGTAGGTACAACAACGCGAGTGATCAAAAATGGCGCTTCGTTTGCTCATGCATAGATGTTGATTTAACTATATTCATTAATTTTTGTTCTAGTATTTGGCAAATAATACCGAAACAATTACAAGAGAATCGTTGGCGCAGTTATTAGTACAATTTCTACAATATGTGGAGGCGAAATTGGGTAAAAATGCACAGGAGCCGCCGGCAACACGCATTCCGGTAAGTGTCTTGGATACAGGGTGACCACAATCTCTTGCAACTAAAATATTTTTTTTTATGTTTTTATTTATATCTTATAGATGCGCTTATTTATGGATTTTAAACCAGGTGGTGGGCTGTGCGTCATATTTAGCACAATGTTTCGATTTCGTGCTGAACAACGCGGCAAAAAATTTGATTTTTCGGTAGGTAAAAACCCACCGCGCAAAGATCCAAATATACAATTACTTATTGATATCGAACAAGCACTCGTCGAGGCAAATCTTTACCGCATTCATTACATATACATACGGCCGGAAGTAAACAAGGAATTGGCTCAGAAGTTAAGAGATATATTAAGTACTAGACGTGTAGAGATCGTAACCGACGAAGAAGAAGCTACACACATTATATACCCAGTTGTTGATCCACATCCTGACGAATATGCACGTCCCCTTTTCAAACGTGGTAATCATGTAATGTTACATTGGTATTACTTCCCGGAATCTTACGACTCATGGGCTATTAACTCATTTGATTTGCCGGAATATGTACCGGAAAACCCGGAACTACCAGCAGAATGCTGGCTTGTCTCAGCATCTTGGATTTTAGATCTAGAACAATATAACGAATGGATGGCTGAAGAAGACTATGAAGTAGATGAAACGGGCAAAAAGAAAACGCACAAACATCGTATGTCGGTTGATGATATAATGTCGTTGGGTACAGATGAGAAGAAACGAATGTCGGGAGGTAGTGCTGCAACCACCAAGCAAAAACGGCGCCGTTCACCTTCTCCAAATACATCAAAGCCTGGCAAACGCAAACGCTCACCTGCTGTACTACATAAAAAAGCTCGCAATGACGAGGATGATGAAGATTTGACTCGTGATATGGATGATCCACCGGCAGAGCCAAATGTGCAAGAGGTAGTGAAATCATCAACGCTACAATCAACTGCTAGTCCAGCACCGGGAGGAAAATCTCGTGCAGACAATGACATGATGCCGATTAAAGGTAACTTTATACCTTTAAATACTAAACTGAAATGTTAGATTCTCTACAAGAATAAGTATACATACATAAATGTACGCAAATTTCAGGCGGAACCATGACCGATTTGGATGACGAAATGACTGGAGGTAGTGCACTTCAAGCTCTATCTACAGGTGATGGTGAAAATTCTCAAACTGGTAAAACTAGTGATAATAGCAATACGCAAGAGTTTTCTTCCTCTGTTAAAGAAGATATGGAGGACAACGTAACTGAGCAGACACACCACATCATTGTACCCTCATACTCTGCATGGTTTGATTACAACTCAATTCATGTGATTGAAAAGCGCGCCATGTCGGAATTTTTCAATGGCAAAAATAAATCGAAAACCCCTGAAATTTTTATGGCCTATCGAAATTTTATGATTGACACCTACAGGTATTAAAAAAAAAGACAAATAATTTGGGCATACACCGAATAAATTTTATTAATTTAGATTAAATCCTACCGAGTACTTAACTAGCACTGCATGTCGCAGAAATCTTGCTGGAGATGTTTGCGCTATTATGCGTGTACATGCTTTCCTAGAGCAATGGGGTCTCATTAACTATCAAATAGACGCAGAACTACGACCTACACCCATGGGACCACCGCCAACTTCTCATTTTCATATATTATCAGACACGCCTTCTGGTTTGCAATCTTTGAATCCACAAAAAACACAGCAGCCATCAGCAGCTAAAGCTTTGCTAGATTTGGATAAGCCAAAAATTAACAAAGATGGTAAAGAAGTCGCAATAGAAGGAGATAAACCGACGTTGCTGCCGGGTGGCATAAATATTAAAACTGAAGTTTTGGAGAATGGTACCAACACAGGCCAACAATTCGGACTGAAACTTGATCAATATGCAAAGAAGCCTGCGGCAATGAAGAATCGAACAGCAGCTAGTATGACGCGTGAATGGACAGATCAGGAAACATTGCTTTTACTCGAGGGACTCGAAATGCATAAAGATGACTGGAATAAAGTTTGTGAACACGTAGGAACACGCACACAAGATGAGTGCATACTACATTTTCTTCGACTACCTATTGAGGACCCTTACTTGGAGGATGATGGAGGTTTTTTGGGCCCATTAGGTTGTCAACCCATACCATTTAGTAAATCCGGCAATCCTATTATGTCGACGGTGGCGTTTTTAGCTTCAGTCGTTGATCCTCGGGTAGCGGCAGCTGCTGCAAAGGCTGCCATGGAAGAATTCGCCGCCATAAAAGTATTCACATTAATAATCATTTAAGTAACCTGTTATAATATTTTCTTTTAGGATGAAGTACCCGCTACGATAATGGATAATCATATGAAAAACGTGGAGAAAGCGTCAGCTGGTGGAAAATTCAATCCATCTTTCGGATTATCCAACACCGGCATTGCCGGCACTGGGGCCGACAAAGAAGATGAGGAGGCTCATACAGTAGGAACTGGGGCTGCGACGATGCCAGTTAACACAGGTGCGGTAGATGAAGAAATGAAGGATGTTTCGAAAAAAGGTGACATACTTTTAGTTTTTGTTGTTTTTATATTATTTCATTTAATTTCTTCCAATTACTTTTCATTTTACAAATTTCACTCCAATCTTACGGTAAAAATTTGTTTTTCTATTTTTTCGGCTTTATGTTCACTCACCAATATCTGCATCACGCTCAACCCATTGCTCTTGTTTCTTATGATTTCTTTCGTGCTTCTTCAAAATCTTGCATGATCAATATGAACTTTTTACAATACAACATATTCAACAAAATTACAGACGAAAATAAAACACATTCAATCGAGGCTAATAAGACAGAGAAGCAAAATAATGAAACAGAATCTGAAAAGAAACCAGAAAATGATTCCAGAAGTACTATTATATTACATTTACAATATTCTATATATATACTACCCTCAATTTCACTTTCCGTTTCCTTTATAGATGGTACAGAGAGTAAAATTGAGGACACTAATGACACAGATACAACTTCAAAGGATCCTGATATCGTCAAGCAACAAATATTCAACGAGGCTAACGTTCAAACCGCTGCAGCTGCAGCATTGGCTTCAGCAGCTGTAAAAGCCAAACACTTAGCCGCCTTGGAAGAGCGTAAAATTAAATCTTTAGTCGCATTACTTGTGGAAACGCAAATGAAGAAATTGGAAATAAAATTACGACATTTTGAAGAGCTGGAAACAACAATGGAGCGTGAACGTGAGGGATTAGAGTATCAGCGCCAACAGCTTATAACCGAGCGCCAACAATTCCATTTGGAGCAATTGAAAGCTGCAGAATTTCGTGCACGTCAGCAAGCACACCATCGTCTACAATTAGAACAGCAATGGCAAGGAACTACTGGCGCAAACGCCGCAGGCAATGGTACACTTGCTGGTAATTCGAATGCAACACTCGGTGGTGCCAGTAATGCGCCGCCTACACAAGGCCACCCAATAGTGAGTGGGGCTAGCAGCGTGACCGTCGGAGGATCGCTAGCAACAAATATTAGTAGTGTTGGGTCTCAAAGCGCAACAGCTGCGGTTCAAGGTGGTAGCACACAAACATCTATTGGCAGCACCTCACAACCAGCTACTGCTGTGCCGCTGACTTTACCTGCAGCTATCGCGCCGACTACCCAACAACAAACGCCAACTCCAATGGGTTTGTGAAACAAATAATCATTAGTAAATAAAACGTTAACCGACTTGAGTTTCTTAATCCACAGATACTACCACAAATGCTTCTGTAATCCCGACAACTGGCGTAGAGGGAGCTACAATCACGGGCCAGACAATTTTGTCACCGCCGAGCGGGTCAACAAGCGTGCCATCTGCAAATACACAGCCGGCAAATATACAACCAAGTGGTCTGTCGCAAGCAGTACAACCATCATAAACTATACACAATTTTTCCCATGAAATCCCGATAACACTATATAATCTACATTAAGTTATTGCTTACAAATACTATATAACATTATGTTCTAATCGTAAATGATTTTATGTGTTCTTTATGATTTTTAATTTTAAATAATATTTGATCAAGCATGCAATGTTTGCATCTAGAAATGATGAACTACAACATTTTGGTGGAAAAAACATACGCATAATGCTTTGATAGATATTCATATAATCATACATATAATTTACTACTTAAACGAGGGCTAATAGTTGCAACTTCATTGGAATTTTGTGAAAACAAATAGAAATCACATATATAATTATCATAAAATTATGATATCAAATAATCTCAATAAAAGTCATATGAACATGAAAATTTTAATTAGAATCTTTCCTAGACTTATTGGCTCTCTGAAACAATAATTATACTCTAAAAAGGATATATCAATTATGCCTCGAAGTTTGTAACACCCAGAAGGAAACGGAGACCAATAAAAATACAGTTTTGGAAAAAATAATAGGGGACATCAACTTTATTCCGATATTTAATGGCACAAATTTACGCATATTCGTCCAACAGTATTGAAAAAAAAAAATGATATTAGGTGCACGTGCTACGTTTGAACTGGAAAAAATAATTTGGTTATTTATTAGTTTGCACAGAAAAATAGTAAGATCGCAACGAAAATTTCTGAAATTAAGTGCATATCTATTGTTTTGATAAAATTAACTGTATTGCATAAAAATAAAATATTTTTATATAGAATAGAGTGCCGCAAACATTGTACGGAAAGTGAAAAAATCGTTATAAAATTAAGAAAATCTGGGAAAAAATTAAAATAGCGGACATAATGGAATGGTCCAAATAATGGATATTAATGCCTTCAAAACACGCGTCAAAAGTGAAAATAGAGGGCGGAAACTTAAAATAACGGCACAGTATGACCATTTGCTGGTAAGGTAATCAAAAAAGGATCAATTTTTATCGTAGAACAAAAAATGCAAAATGTTTCAGTAACCAGTCGCAGGTTAGAATTTATTCTCAGTGGTCGGATGAAACGAAACTTAATTTATCTGAATCCGATGGCAACACTATTGTACAACGCAATTAAATGATGAAAATTATATCCTTATAAGGATTTTTTTTCTTTTATTTGGCGAGGTATTTTGACGAAGTTTGACATGGATTATTGTTAAAACACTATGATATCCTTAAAAATTGTTATGATCAGACCCCTAAAGCTGACATATACATATGTATGTAGTCCTATTAAAGTGGTATACCCTTCGGTGATAGAACTGATGAAAATGTTAACGACAAAAAGTCAGACTTAATGTAAGTGCATGTGCATATGTGGCGCAACAATTTTTTCCTTCACCAAATTATAACAATTCCAGTTGTAAATTGGAAGGGGGGGTTATAATTAACGGTCTATTAAAAAAGTATACAAATTAAATTATTTAATTTTAAGAAATTCACAAACACTTCTAACTATCTGATACGATAATCTCAGGAATGCAGCTCTATGAAAACACATCGTCATGGATAATATACATACATACTTATATACATACATATGAAATAGTCAATACATATGTATGCATACGGTAATCAGCTCATATACATTTGTATAAATACATAAATGCGAATAGAGGGTTCGTGCTTCTATTTTGAACCGGTCGCCGAATGTTGTCATATACATATTTGTTCTGAACAGTCGCATTTTTAACCTCATTGTTAACTATTGTCCATTCTCGACTATAAATTCATCCAGCTGTTTCCACTTGAGAAGGGCTTGTCGTAATTACTTTTTAAATCATCTTATATACTTCTGTAGTGGAATATGTCGTCAACTGAAGGCAAAGTATGTAAATTATTGTGAAATTCGCATGCATACATCTACATACATATATGTATAAAGATTGTGTATGTATATATGTAAGTATGTGTTATAACGTAAATTTGATAACTTCAAGGTTATCACTTGTAAAGCTGCTATTGCTTGGGAAGCTAAAAAACCGCTTGTCATTGAAGATGTGGAAGTAGCACCACCCAAATCGCACGAAGTGCGAATTAAGATCGTCGCTTCCGGAGTGTGTCACACCGATGCGTACACTTTAGGCGGATTTGACCCAGAAGGAGGTTAGTAGAGCACTAATAGTTATTAGAATTGAACGTCATAGTTTTTTCGTTTTACTAGTAACATCAACGTTTTTTTTAAATAACTACTAAAATAAGCTTTCCTACTTTCCTTTAGTGTTTCCGGTTATACTCGGGCATGAAGGTGCTGGCATTGTAGAGAGCGTTGGCGAAGATGTGACTGCATTCAAGGCGGGCGATCATGTTATTCCGGTATACATTCCGCAATGTAACGAGTGTAAATTCTGTCGAAGCAACAAAACAAATCTCTGCCAGAAGATACGAATTACACAAGGACAAGGTTTGTTACCAGACGGAACATCGCGTTTCACATGTAAGGGAAAGAAGGTATTTCACTTTATGGGCACCTCTACGTTCTCACAATACACTGTGGTCGCAGATATTTCACTTTGCAAGGTGTGTCAAGAAATTTAACCAAAATTCCATCCAATAATAATTTTATCCATAATTAGGTTGATAAAGAGGCACCACTTGATAAGATTGGACTTCTGGGTTGTGGTATTCCTACAGGATATGGTGCAGCTATTAACACTGCCAAAGTGGAACCAGGTAGCATTTGTGGAATATGGGGTCTAGGCGCTGTTGGGTTAGCAACTGCTATGGGTTGCCGAAAAGCTGGTGCATCTAAAATTTACGGCATCGATTTGAACCCCGATAAATTCGAAGTTGCGAAAAAATTCGGTGTAACGGACTTTATCAATCCCAAAGATGTGGCCGATAAAGGACTAATACAAAATTATATAATAGACCTTCTAGACGGTGGTTTTGATTATTCTTTTGAATGCATTGGAAACGTAAACACCATGCGTGCTGCTTTGGAGGCGACACACAAAGGTTGGGGCACATCTGTTGTTATTGGTGTTGCAGCTGCTGGCCAAGAAATCAGTACACGTCCATTCCAGTTAGTTGTTGGTCGGACGTGGAAGGGTACAGCTTTTGGCGGTTGGAAAAGTGTCTCTGATGTGCCAAAATTGGTACAAGAATATTTGAGTAAAGAATTGTTAGTTGATGAATTTATCACGCACACTATGGACTTGGAAGCCATCAACGAAGCATTTGATTTGATGCACGCCGGAAAGAGCATCCGTTCAATTGTAAGATTGTAAAACAATTAAGAGAAAATGTGTAAAAAAAGAGAATTAAAAGAAAAATAACAGTATCAAGAATATAATCGTTTAACCTTTTTATGTTTAATTGCGTTGTATATCTTACTACTTTTTAAATTAACAATAGAAGAAACAAGTTACAATTTTGATGAGATTTACTTTGCATATATATATATATATATGTTCTTACATTTTTGTAAATATTATATTATATAGATATATATATATATATATATATGAGAATAACTCTATTTTACGACTATTTAAAACAATAGTATAGCAAAATTCAGCATCAGTCCATTTGTTATATTATATTCTGTATAATTAATGCAATAATTTTCAATGGTAGCAGGGGCTTAAAATGCTTCTTGCATTCTACGCTGGTGCACTTGCTGTCCCTCATTTCTACTTTGTGGTTTACTGCCTAGCAGTTCTTCCTTGCTACTGCTCCGACTGTCACTGCTACCGCCAATATCATCTATTTCCGAGGCATTCGATTTGTCATCCAGAAAGCTTAAATCCTCATCATCCCTAAAGCCGCTCTTTGACTCAATAGCTTTACTAGCTTTGCCTTGTAAAGTTTCAGTTATGCGCCCGTATTTTTTACGCAAATTATGCAACCAAGTTGTGTCAGACCAGTGATACCAACTGAGTAGGAATATCACCAAAATGAAGAACAAATTGGTACTTATTGCTGTTAAAGAATTTAAATGGTAAGTTATGTGAACAGATCAAATTTAATTCAAAAATATATATCTTACCAATTACAGCTGACAGTATTGGCCAATTGTACATTATATATCTCAGCCCAGTGAAATCAGCGACAATATGTAATGAAACTGTGTAAAATTGTATTTTTTGTGATTGAATTTCTACGTAGACGTCAGTAATTGGGTGTTGTCGCTCTTCTAAATAATTCGCAAATACTTCTACAGGCACACGTTGAAATTCTTCTTTTAATCCGAGCACAAACAATGGACTGAGTGCCCATGTGCTAATTGTACGTATAAGTGGGGAGCGGTAGCGCATCATAGTTGAGCGACAGGATTGGCCACGTAGTAGAGCATTGGTGTCGCGCATTTCGCCGCACACCATAAACATACCTAGTTCTAAGTTCTGAGGTGATTCTGGCATTTCAATCTGCACCACTACACGATATGCTTGGCCTACCATCAATAGTTGTTGTTTCTTTGTAAGCGAAACATGTGCGTGTGGGAATGTACATGGTGTCGTAGAATCCAAGCAAGACCTGATAAATATTTAAATAACTTAAGCTTTATGATTGAATATTATGCTTGCTTACTTGAATTGCATGTGAACTGGTCTTGTATGTGATATAGCCGGCATATACGTATAATAGAAGGCAACATACATGAATACTGCTATCCAAATTATTAATACCACCGCAAATGCAATTAATCCCAAACGTAGAACTAATTCTTTCATTGTGCCAACCTTTTCATCAGCTCTGCTCTTAATACCATCGTATACATTGTATCCTACCTTGAGTGCCGGACGTATAAATAAACGCCGCCCTAAACCCGAAGGATCAAGGAGGAAAACAATGAATCGCAATATAAAATTCATTTCGTATATAAATGGTTCTAGTGTGAAACTATTGTTTCTTGTTGAGTATAGATCCGTATGTAAACTTTTCGCACAACGGCTGATGTACAAACTAATCCAGCTCAATTGTAGGCACGCGGAAATCTCTCTTTTTTACTTTCTGTTTTATGTGGGCGCAATACATTTGAGGTAGATTAGATTTTGGTAAGTTTAATTGTTTCGATTATCAAATTTATTTTGCTTTATCAGCTAGTATGGACAGAGTACAACTGAGATCTTTCTCTTTGCAACTCTCCTTCGCCTAGTTTTAAAGGCTTTTACACTTGAGCATTATGACTTAATTTGTTCAATATCTCAGTTGTTGGTTTTGTACATGTATTCCAAAGGTCGTTTGCAAAGTGCAATATGTTTCGTTTATGTATATATGAATGATAATTAACTGTAATATAATTTTATCTGACTATGCTAATCGAAAAAAACCATTAAAACTGACATTATTTTGTTGATAATATAGCACTTATTAATAAAAAAACAACTTCAAGTTTTTACGCCAATCTTCTGGGTTCGAACCAATATGTTTACTTTTCACCAGAGATAAACAGGGAGTTCTTGTTTAGCGTTAAGTGCTGAACACATAGAGAGCGACTGACTGCAAGCGACATCTGGTCAAATATTAAAATACGCATGTTCGTACGGACACAGTTATTAGACAGCTGCACGACTACACGACTGCAGGCCGTCAGTTGTCGTTCTCGCTAACTTGAAAATATTCTTATATTTGTCAACGACAGGAGGAGTGATGCCACTAATATGTAAAATGTAAAACTATTCAAAGCTCTAACAAACCTAACGTTATTTTAGAAGTAAAAGCATAAAATAGCTCTGCAAAATGGACAGCTGTGTTGTCTTGTGTACATGCCGGCCATTGTTATGTCGCTGCCTTCTTACAAACGTTCATGCAGAAGGATTCACGACGCCATTTACTGTTCACTGTCGTGCTGCCATGTCGTGTGGCGCTCTATGTGTTCAGCACTTTATCATACAGAATTGAAAAATACAATTATTCATAGGTTCAATACTTTTTTTAAAGAAAAACACAGAAACTTCAAATTTAATGGGGAATGTTTATTATCATTCGAAAGATCATTCTTTGGCATATATGTTTTTATGTTCTCTGGATAGACGTTCTCTGTTCTGCTAAGATAATTCCAGAGACTGTCAAACTGTATGAATTTTTCAGGCAGACGTCTCTGTAAGCATTATCAACTGTCATTCCTTTAATTTTGATTTTGATTCTTTAAATTGTGTTATTTTGGTTGGATTGTTATTTATTTGCGATTTTAATATTTTTACGACAGTTTAATGTCTTTCCACTATCCACGTAGAGTAAAAGATTTACCTGCTTTAGAACCGGACTCTGACGAAGAAGATGTTAATCAGGAGTATTGAGAATATTTGCAAAATTTTAATATGAAAATTAATTAAAATCTTTTATTAGGCCTAAAAATGGGGATGAACTTCAAAAAAGTGGATCGAATAATCATTTAGCAGTGATAGAAGCACCCCCAAAAGTATTTGGAGCTTTTAGCAACATGCGAATGTTGTGAGTAATAAGAAAAATTTATTATTTTATATTTTAATCTATCATATTTAGCCCCAAGCGTTGCTCAGAATTACCCACCCTCGATTCAGATGAGTCCGAAGAAGAAGAAAACCCCAAAACTGATAATCTTAATTGTGCTATATTAAATGATTCCTTTATCATGAGTCCTGCCGATAACTCTGTACTTAAAACACCTGGCCCGCCATCAGGCGTAAAGAAAAAGCGTGCTGTTGGCAATCTGTCATTTCTTACAGATTTTAATAAATTGGCAATAAGCACTGAAGGCAAAGAAAATATAAATAAAAGTGAAGATTTATTAACAGCGGTGGTAGAAACTATACAACCAAATGCCGCCAGTACCGCAAGAAAGCCACATTTAAGCCGAGCAATCACTTCGTGCCCTCTGCAAAGTATACAGGAAGACAAAGTGGCAAACGATAACCATACCGGAGATATTGGCCGCAAAAGTAATGAAAACTGTTCTGGAGCTGTTTTGCAACGTTTTAATTCTGATCCTACGCCACAGAAAAATGCCAAGTATGCAGATTTAGAAACACCACTTCGGCAAAATAACAACACAGCACTGATTCCTGCAATAGCAACTACAAATGACGGTATTGCTGATTCGCAATTCGCCACACCACAAATTCGATCATTCTCAGTTCAGCGGAGGCCACGAGGCTTGTGTTCGACGCAGTCTCAAAAAGAGCGTACGGCAATTGCAAATGAGTTTCGCTCTCAGAAGGTTCTATTTCAAACGCCAATGGCTATAACGCGCGCACCCGTCGTGTGTTTACCTAATGATAGTATTACTTTATCCCTTTGTGATTCCATAAATGGTGCTGAAACTACTCCCAAAACTACAGAAAATATACAACAGAATACTGACAAAAATGAATTAGTTAAGCAAGAGTTAATTGTTAAATCAAAGAAGTCACTGGAGAATGTTTTTTCAAAATCAGATAAACTGGAGGAACCAGATAGAAAGAAACCACATAACATGAAGAGTTCAGCATCGAAAGAAAAAGAGGATAATTTGCACATTAATAATTCGGATTATACAATCATTAAAAAAATCGGTTGTGGAGGCTCCAGTTCCGTTTATTTGGCAAAAAGAAATTCGGATGGTACTGAATGTGCATTAAAGGTAATTTAACAATTAAAAAAAGCTGCACAGTTATTCATCTTAATATTGTTTTTAGGTTGTTGATTTGCGCGGTGATCCAGTTGTTGTTGAAGGCTATTTAAATGAAACAAAATTATTGGCAAAACTTCAAGGAAACATCTGTGTGGTAGCACTCTATGAATAGTGAGTACAGATAAAAACAACAAACCCACTAATTCATAGACAAATTTTTACTTTTTTTTGCAACAGCCAACTATTGCGCAATGAGTCACGACTCTTTCTCGTCATGGAAAAGGGAGACTCGGATCTGCATAAAATTTTACAGACATATACTACAAATCTGCCACTATATGTACTTATGAATTTTTGGTATCAAATTTTGCAAGCGGTTAATTACATTCACCAAAATGGTGAGATGCAATATAATATAAAAATTAAGATATTTTTCATATATTTACCATCGTACAGGCGTCATACATTCTGACTTGAAGCCAGCTAATTTTTTAATGATAAATGGTCGTTTGAAATTAATAGATTTTGGTATTGCCAGCAATATTGCACTGGACTCAACGAGTATAATCAAATTTTCTCAAGCCGGAACATTTAATTATATTAGTCCCGAAGCTCTTACCGACACATCAACGGGATCTAGCCCGATGCGCAGTAATCAACCAAAAATAAAGGTTGCTGGCAATATAGCGACATCAGCTTATTAAACCATCTTTCTTGTTTTCAGATATCAACTAAATCCGATGTTTGGTCGCTTGGATGCATACTATACTTATTACTTTATAAGCGCACTCCATTCTCGCATATCAAAAATATCTATGCCAAAATAAATGCTATTACAAGTCCTACCACAAACATCGAATATCCTACAATTCCTTTATATTATCCAGCAATGCTTGTACACGTAAGCAATATGTTTTCGTAAAAATTAAAAGAAATTAAAGTTTAGTACTTATAATTAGTTGAATTTATAATAACTTTTTGTTCTTTTTTTGGTAGTGTTACATGTAAAATGTTTTTGGCAAAACAATAGTTGCGGGTCGAAGATTGTTATTATTTAAAACAATTTCGAAATAATATAGTTGTTATTATCTTATTGAATTTATTCCCCAAAATGTTAAAAATATATATACAAATTATTTATTGCTTTTATCTCTTTCAGATGGCAAAAAATTGCTTACAACATAATCCCAAAAAGCGTCCATCTTGCGCTGAACTACTACAGTATCCATTTAATATGGTTATACCGATACAAAATTTAGCGGTACCAACTACGATTAAAGAGAAAAATTAAAGCTCAATATACATATATATATAGCGTAGAGATTAAAATCAAGGTTTAGTTTATATTATATGCTTCGTTTATGTAGGCCACACATCTGTAAACTACAAATGCTTCTTCATTTACATATATACTATTTATAAATATAAGAACAGAGAAATAATAAATATTTTTCAAAATATACGTGCTAACGAGTAAAACATAATTGAAAATGTAATCTAGCACCTCATATAGCGATTAAAAGATAGATTGCAAGAACGCCGCCCTTAGTCTTCGGTTTGTCAAAACTACGTGTTTGGCTAATAGAGGATAAAGCGGGTGTATATCACATGTTAGTTTACATAATTAAATAAAAATTGAACAGCAAGCGATTGTACAACTTTAATAAGTCGCCCATGTACTATCATGTATTGACATGAAGACTTCTTTGTTGTTTTTAAATTCTGCGGCACAACGAATTTCTATCGCCTTTACGAAAATCAGAAATGGCACTGATATTCTGATTCCAGAATTTTTTTTTCAAAATTTCACTTTCGGTCGAAAAAACGTGGCAGCAGAAGAAAATACCTGTGGCCACACACCCAAAATGCTGCGGCAAATACTAGGGTATGCAGTTCTTTTAAAATTAGCCACATTAAAATGAAAGTCGATTTATTCGTTATAATTTAAATATGTTTATTTTTGTTTATCATAATATATCATTCTTCCATAAATTCCTCAAACTGTACTCCTACAATTTTCTTATTACTTTATCTGCCATCAAGAAAAATTTAACCATTACTTTATGTTTAAATATAATCCAACACTGATCCATCCAATCGCGTGCAAAAACATGGTTATTTGTTAACGCTGGTAATACTGCCTAAATAACTTGCATTTCTCATTTATTTTTTTCACTAAACCCATTCAAAGAAAGCAGCAATATAATACTTAAACCGCTTCACTTTTCTAATCGAAATTATATCGGTTGATTTATTTTCAGTTTTAACATTCTCTGTTTACCTACATTGTGTTTGCATACATATTACTCCTTTATTTAATATCGATATTTTTTAGTTTTTATTATTATTAATATTTTTTTTTTGTTGTGGCGAACGCTTTTTTTGCATTTCATATGTATTCTTTTGGTTATAATTGCCAATTATTTTGTAATAAAAATAAATGTGATTTTAATCAAATAGTTATGTAATGTGTATAGTTAATTATGCTTTTAAATCGAGACAAGCAATATTATTGTTTGTAAAGTAGCAGTTTGTTATCTTTACTTGTCCCTTTTGTGTTTGATTATGAATAAATAAAAAACGGAATGCTGAAGCTGCTTGAAACAGATATGTCTGTAAAATTAATATACCCTTTTTAAAAAATATTACATGGGAATATGTAAATAGTATTTTCTCAAACATTTAACAGAAAATCAGAATAAAGTAAAATGCTTGGCATAGATATAAATTAAAATTTTATGACTTCAGTCATTCGAATTATGAAGCTTAAAATATCAATTAATGAAATAACAGCGGAAAAGGATAATTCATTTTTAGCAGTTACTCATTTGAAGCTCAAGTCAGCATTAGTCCTTTCAATTTGTGACTACAGAAACAAGCTGTTCGTACTCCTATTTCATTTAATTTTCATTTACACATATTCGTAATGATTTTTGTTCATATTATTACTGCTTATATTAGAGAAAGTATCCCACATATAGTTTCTTTAGTTTGTATTTGTAATACTCGTACGCTCAGCTTAAATGTATCCGCTTTCTTTAAGTATTTTATATAAAAATAGATTCATTTCATTTATGTATGCTTAAGTAAATGTTGCTGTTGCTAAGGATACGCTTGCATAAGCCTTATTATGCGCGTTTCTTGTTCATTTGTTCATTTATCGGTCAGTCGTTGAAGCCTGTAATATCTTTGCAAAACTAGTTTTTTGTTGTCTAGTGTTTTCGTATTTACTCAACAATGCAAATAATTTCTTTAGTTCGGCAAGATAAAATAGTCAGTTCAAATAAAGTATACATTTAAAATATTTGCATTGTAATTATTCCAAGTATGCATTGCCATTGTTAAAACTTCTTATAATTTGGCGAATAGAAATATAAGTTTTCCAAAATTTTTAATATCAGTTTACTTTGCATGCAAAAG
The DNA here is from genome assembly GCF_024586455.1 of Bactrocera neohumeralis. Taxonomy (NCBI): domain Eukaryota; kingdom Metazoa; phylum Arthropoda; class Insecta; order Diptera; family Tephritidae; genus Bactrocera; species Bactrocera neohumeralis. The sequence continues at coordinate 5,456,533 of NC_065919.1, forward strand.
AAAGATTATGTATATATGTATATGTAAGAATTATCTAAACAACACATCTTCTTATCCTTAATGTATTCAGAAAAATTGCTTATTGTAATTGTTATTTGCGCAAAAAGAAAAAGAGAATGGAAAAGCACTCAATGAATGCATGGGAGAAAAAATTGTAATAAATATGGAATAATAAAAACAAATTTATTTAAATGATGTAATTTAAAATGTGTTTGTATCATTTTAACTAAAAGTTACTTGTATTTTAGGAAAACATTCGAAATCAAAAATATTGTAATATTAGTAGAAAAGTCATATCTTTCAATCTTTATATTAGCTGCAACAAAGAAGAAAGTTACTTTGCTTTATAATGGTTAATTACTTTAGTTAGTTTACTTGAACCGTAACTATGGTTAAGCCAACATCAGCTTTATTTTCTCGATCTGCGCATTGTTTTCTCGAACCGACATTTCCAAAACAAGAGAGAGATTCTATTATTTTCTTATGTATTGCATTGTATTCGATACTTCAATATCAATTTGAATTATGATACAATTAAATTGTTTGGCGCTAAGGTCAAGTTGGATTTTGATATTAAAAATTAATAGTGACACACATGGAATAGAATTTGTTATTAAGAATTATACGTAATGTAAATATTTTTATTAACTCATTCTCATATTTATACATTTTTACTAAATTGTACAGCATTAAAACTGTAACTACGGATACACAAGAGAAAACTCGTTTTCTTTAACAAAAATTATGATTTTTTCACATACAAGGTATTGCCACATGAGCATTATAAATGTACTGACAACTTTAAGTCATTTAAACTTGTGTAGTTGTGTAGTATTGTTGTTGCTTATAAATTCAAATGTGTGAAAATTTAGAATGCATTTTTCGAATTCCAATGAAATTTGCACAATTGCTTGTAATAAACTATTTTCATGTACTATTGTAATGTTTACAGTTCATTATATCTTTATTCACGATCTTTTGTGACGTATAAATTAACATTATTTGGTTATGTGTATGTATTTATGTATTCATGTATTTGTATGTATAAATGCAAAGACTTTTTGTGGAACACAAACAGCATAATGCTATTCAGCTATGCAGCGCATTAATAGATTTTTCTTTTTCTTTCCTACTTCCATCCTATTATCGGCTTTGCTAGCTTGCTATTTTTTTTATATAATGCTTGCATTTCATAATTACTAGCTTTACCCATTTTATATTAGCAATTCAGTGTAATTGGCTGTTTTAATTTGCTTTAATCTTTATATATTCTACTTTTGTTGCTTCCGCTTTCAATCATCAAACATTGCACAGTTTTAGGCTTATACTAAACTCTATATTTTTTGTTGCTATTTTTTGTTTTACATTTATTCACGCATAATTGGTTTGTTTTTTAATTTAACTTTATGTTTTTAATATCTTTTACTTTTTATCTCCTACTGTACTGTAACATAATTTTAGAATGATTCATGTTGCTGCTGTTTGTTATTAGCTACTATTTCATCGCTTATTGTGCAAATTAATGCTTACGTACGAACATTCTTGTTTGCTGATAATATGCAAGTATTTTCTAATAGTTTCACTTTTGTAAGCTTCTGTAAGAAATATGCTTGCATTTGGCATATTGTATTATGCCACTCATTATAATCCACTTCTATGGTTACTGGCCGCTTTTCTATGTAAGTAGTTGGCTGTTGTATCATATATTGTTTACTCATTTTGGATTTGGAAGGCATTACATCTTAATTGCATTTTTCTAACGCTAAACGAACTCCAATGATGCGACATTAAATGTCCTGTAAATAATTAAATTTAGTCGTTTTCTTTTATTTCGATAACTCAATAATATATATAATTATACAATATATCATAAATAATTAAATAACTCACCTGCGCTCCATTTGAGTGCTGCAATCTAGAAATTTCCTCATCCTTTGCTAATAAAATGCTTTGCCATTTCTCGTGCTCTTGCAGTGCATGCCCTTCAAGAGCTGACAATGTGTTGCTCTGTAAATCAATTCAAAGAAAGTTATTATTTTCAAAAAGATACAAAATTTGGTTAATAATTATCTATATCTAAAGTAGTAGTTTGCAAAATGTTTTAGAAACAAGAACAAGTTAACTTCAGTTGCAAATTCGCTGCTAAGGTTATCATTCTAATGGATAATTTTATATATGATTTCAGTTTAAACGATAAAATTTGATTATATAAATTATAGAAATTAATATCTCTACCAATGATTTTAAATTCATCTTCGAACATTTCTCTTCGTATTATATAACAACACTATGTATACATATACACCTAGCAAACTGGAATTTGGTGAAGCAATATTTCCATGAAGCTTGATTTTATAATAGATAATTGAAGCCTCAACTGAAATATCGGGAGTAAAACTTAAAACACAAAGATTTTTTGACTTACAGTCTTCTTAACGAGCTTAGTTAACTCATCCACCTTGGCGCGCAGTTGAGTATTTTGCAGACGCAGTTCAACTGCATCCACATCGTTGCCATTACCGCTGCTTCCACCATCACCACTACTGTTGCTACTAATACGATTATTGCTATTGATTAAGTTATCATTATGTGAGTTGTTGTTTGTGTGGCTTGAAGAGGTGTGATTACTGTTGCTGCTGTTGGTATTAGATTGTGTTGATTTGTTACTACTGCTGCTAGCCGCTTTATTGACTGCAGCTAATTTTATTTGTGAGGCCAAAACCTGTTCCACCCACTGCTCAAAGGATACACTAAGCGCGGTGCTGGCACAAGCTTTAACTGCTTCTGGATAGAGACGCTGGAATATTTCACGCACATGTTTCTCGTCATTTGCGGAAACGGTTGGGGAATTGGCTGTGGCGGAAGATTGTTTTTGCGAAGCTGCGAAAAGCTGCTGCTGTTGCTGAAAATAAAAATTAAACGATTAAAGATTTAGACAAGAAACATTATAATTAAGCTTCTGGGGTTAAATAAAATATTGTTCAAATATTTTTTATAAAAGTTTTGGATTAAAACATGCACTTACAACTAAGCTTGCATTTGCGCTCTTAGACGCTTTACTTTGTCTAGCTGTTGTTTCACAACTTTGTAAAGCTTCAACCAACTTCCAGTTTTTCTTACGCAAATCCTAAAGCGAAATATGGAAACATATTAGTACAAGAATAAAAGAACAAATGTGGAAAACCGAAATTATTTATGAAACTGTGTAGTATGCATTTAGAACTACGTGAATAATAAAATTAAAACTGGAAGTTATTTTAAGTCTTAAGAATGATTTGAACAAATTTCGCTAAATTACTATGAACGCTTAGATCCATAATACCGTATTAATAATGTTTATTCAATTTAGCGATTCGTTTTTGATTTCTTTTGAAATGTGGGCATCAAGCCGTGATAATTCAATGGTTATTATATAATCGGATTTTATACGAATCATTTTCAAAAATATGTGAGAGAGTTCGCAACGATTTGAACCTAATAATAATGTTTTATTAGTAATTAGGGGAGAAATAATAGCTGGGTGAGCTACTTTTTGTAGAATTACGAATTATGTAGAATTGGACTTGTGCACTTATAAATTATCTGGACTTATCATATATTGTAACTTACATCGTTCTTTTCTTTTTGTTCTTGGAGCTGTTGTAGTAACTCCTTTTCACGTAGGTTCAGTTTGTCCACAGTCTGCTCGACCTGTTGCAGTTGCTGGTGCTTACTACCGATGTCTTGCTGGAGTGACTGAACCAACTTCTGTAAATCATTATGTGTTTGTGCATTAAGTTGTGTTTGCGCTTCTAAACCGCTGAATTGTTTTAATAATGAGGCATGCTTAGTATTAAATTCGGCCAATTGTTGCTCTTTCTCAGCCAATTGTAACTTGAGTACATCGTATGTTGCCTGCAAACCAGATTGTTCCGCAGCATGATTGTTTATGCCGGCCAGTTGTTGTAGCAACTCGTTATTTTTAGCTTGCAAGGCTTCGAGCTGATTCTGCTTCTCCGCCAAAGCCGTGTTTCGTGCCTCAAGATCTTGCCGGACCTGCGTCAAATCAGCTTTGATTGATTCGTGTGCATTTTGTAAGTTATGTACTTCCAACTGGCGTTCAGCGTTTTCGATTTCAAGTGTTTTCGATTTTTCGAGTTCTACAATTCGGTTATTCGAGATTTGTTCGAGCTCTTCACGTTGCTGTTCGAGGAGACTTATTTGTTGTTTTAACTCTTCGTTCGCCTGATTACAGGCGTTAACCAAGCAGGTCAGATCGTTAATACACTTATCCTTGTGCGTCGATTCACATTGTAAGCGTTGCAATTGTGCGAACAAGTCTTGGGAACCATTTTGTTTTTCAATTAAAAGTTTGGCTTGGAATTGTTTACGCTCCTGCGCGAACTTGTCGTTGAGTGCTTGCATGTCCTGAGTGAGTAAAGCAATCTGTTGGTCTTTGGAATTAATCGCTTCAACGTAATTTTTGACAGTAGCATTCAATTGGGCACGTTCTGCATTAATTTCTGTACGTAAATCACGCAATTTTGCTTGAATACCTATCGATGCTTCTTGTTCTTCGGCTAACGCTTTCTCCTTCTCTTCCAATTGGCGTTTTAATTTCTGGCATATATCATCAGACCATTCCGAATGAGTTGCAGGCGTATCCTGTTGCTTATTCAACAAATAATCGATAAGTATTTGTATCTCGGAACGATTAAGCTCGGCGCGACGGAAGAGATTCATGAGTAATGAAACGCCAATAGTATCTGAATCAGAAAGTTTATCGAGTGCAAGTACAAGATCTTTGGTAGCAGCAGTCTCTTTGTTCTGCTTCTTATTTTGTTGTTTTGTTTTATTGTTTCCACTGGCATTATTAGCAACATGTGCCTTTGGTGAGCCTTGACGTACTTTCTCATCCTGCTGTTTAAGCTCCTTTGCAACTTGCGGTTGTATAACAGGTTCGGCTACTGGTGGTTGCTGCTGTTCACTAGCGGGCAAAATTGGCTTTTCCACTGCTACATTTTTATCCTTTTTACCATTCTTTTCTTTTTTGTTATTATCCTTCTTATCGTGTTTCTTTAACTCAACTGTATCTTTAGGTTGTTTCGTTTCGAAAGAATTTGCTTGTTCTTCAATAACCAAATTCTCACGCACCACAACTGGTTCATTCTTATTCACCAAAATTCCCGAAGTCTTGCTCTTCTTCTCCTTCTTTGATTTCTGTTTTGAATTTTCTTTTTCACGCTCAATGATACTGGCGCGTCGCACGGCTTCTGGAGTGGCACCAACAATCACTTCTGGATCTGGATCGAATTCAACATGAGATTTGGACAAACCCTGCGGCTCATCATCTACAGATGTTGGTTCGGATTGGGCATCGGAATCCTCTTGCTCGGTGTTGTCTTTTTGCTGTTCACGTTGTAATTTTTTTTTCTCACGCTTCAGATCCTTCTTTGTTGTTTGTTGTTTTTTTGGTTTCCTTGCAGCCACTTTGCTCTGGGCGTAGATTTTGTCAGTGAACGCCTTCTTTTCGGCAACGATATCTTCGAATGTTTTACGACGGAAAATGCTATTAATGAAGAGAAGCGAGCAGAGAGAGGCGAGGAAGATGCAGGTAATTACAACCAATAAGTGAAAGTCCATCATTGCATAATTTTATCAAATGAACCTGCGCAAAAATAGCAGATAGAAACAGAAATTACCAAAATATGCGTCATAATTATTATATATTTATTTAAGAATATCAAAATAAGTAAAATAAAAATAAATAAGATTATAAGAGAAATAAAATAATATTATTCAACAAAACTCTGTGCGATTAGGATTAGCTTGCCTGCAGAGTGAACGCTCACATCTAAGCCAATTCCAAAGCGGATTTCGATCAGCGTTGATCGATTTTAGGTACCGCAGAGAAATGCGAAATTTAGCGCTGAATTCCGAGCGTACTTTGCTATTATAAAGTTTTTTTTGTATATTTGTAAGAGTTTCTTTTAGCCGCAAAGGATTTGGTTCGAATATATTTAAAACAAGAAATATAAATAATTAAGGAATGTTTTGTGCGTAAAACAAAAAATTGGCCGTAAAAGATACAGGTATTTTATAAACACCAAAGAATTAGAGAATTCCCGTCATAAGTTTTCCTTTGAAAATTTTAATAGCGGGTATTCTAAATATTGTTCTACCAAATTCATGGTTATTCCTTGAACTACATGTGCAACAAGGCTTCGGGGTCTACTTTACGGTGGCTGTGCATTTCCGTCTGAAAACGTAGTTTTGATGCTGATTACTCGCTTTCGTCGACTTTTTGCCCGGCTATATTTGCTATATTTCGACTTTTCGAATTCGAAGTGAAGTTACTTCTTATCTACCCATATATTAATATATACTTGTATAAATATATACGTAAACTTATGAAGTTTTATTTCATTCGCCTCAGAAAAACAACTTAATTGGAGGCGCGATGGAAAAATATTCGATTAATATAGAAATGCAATTCCCAGAAATGCTTATCACTAAATGCACATGCAGAAGTAAACGAAATTCTTATCAATGAAATGACATTTTCACGCTCAATAGAGCTTTAATACAGCCATTTACTCACCTGCTACAATGAAATATTCGCTTTTAAGGCGAAAATAATATATTTTACAAATATTTAGTATGTACATATGAACAAAGAATTCAATGCCAAAAACCTGTGATAAGTAGTTGAAGACATGGACATTTCGATATGACGTGTACTTTCGAAATTAAAACAAGCAATACGATTATCTACAATGGCAAAATTTGGCAACTAAAAGCTAAATATGTTTTTTGCTTCAATGCGTACAGACTGTATATAGATGATAGCCAATTGGTTTCAAAATTATTTTCCAATTTGAAAACGAAAAATAATAGTGTAATTTTGTAAAATGATTCACATATATTAGGCACGGTTTACACAGAATATATGTACATATGTATATAATACGCATATATCGTATACCTATGTACATACATATATGCATATACTATATACTATATAGTATACACATGTATATAGACAACAACCTTCTTTACGGATCGACGTCCAAGGTTCCTTTCGGGTACAATTCTTCCCTTATCTTAACATTTGCTCTGTTTAGTCAAGCTTTTCGCATGAAAGTACATACATATATATATATATGTACATATACAGAGTACATACAAAAAGAGTAATTTCGATTTATTGTACCAATTGGTAATCTTGGTAAATAATTTATACATACATATATATTTTTTGTTGTACATGATTGACATATGTCATAAAATAATGTTGGCAATCGTATGCAGAACAAATATTTTTCACCTCCAAAAAGTTATCGTTTACGGTACTTTTTTGTATTCACATTCATTTCTTGACCATAATAATTGCAAATGTATCTTATTTTTCAATTGATTTGATTCTGCAGATAATACACATACTCACCTTTGTAAAATTAATTCTTGTCAAGTAAATACAACGGTTTAAGTTTCACAAATTATTTTCGGTAAAATCAATTTGAAAACGAAAAAATAATAGTGTAATTTTGTAAAATGATTCTCCAGTAGATATAAATTATTTCATATATTAGGCACGGTATTAAGAATGTAAAAACAACTAAGCAAATACCTATTTATTTATTATTTTATTACCCAGCTTTATCGGAAAAGATTATTTGTTAAAACTTGACTTTATTCCAAATGAGCATTGGCAACCAAACACACAAGAATTTTAATTTATATTCTACTTTCATCATCATCTGGTTTCATTTGACATGTACATACATACCTATACATACATATGTATATACCAAAATTCATAAGTTATATCAACTGACTTTTGTAAGCATTTAAATAGAAGAGAAGTCTATGGTTACTGTTTATACAAAACCCGATGAGGACGGAAAACTCATTGAAAATACAAATCACATTCAGTACCATCCGTATTTATTTACATATCCAATGTAAGTACATTTGCGCAAATAGGTATACAAGAGTGGATCTACTAAAATATGCCTTCCCACATGTACATACATATGCATTTGGAGATTGCGTCAACCATCTGTTTCGTCAAAATATTACTGACAACACTTGCCTCCAGTGGGTTCTTCCAAGTTCTTAGAGCCGGTTTGCATCAGCAGTTTAATTTAAAATTGATATCTTTTGATGAGTCAGTTCACAAACCATTCAAATGATCACAGAATTTGAAATTATTTTACTATTCTTTCGCTAAACCAGCTTAACATTTTCTGTTTCATTTTTCCTTTCTGAGAAATTAGTTTGAATCATGATAGATTACGCGAGGCTGGTTTCGGAAATGCTTAACTCTTGTAGTGACGCCTTTGCACTTTTGTAGCTATAAAAACGTGTGTGTGAAGCACACGTACATACATAACTATATACAGAAAGACATAAAGCCATGATTGAACTCTTCCAAAAATACCAAAGCTAGATATTTAACAAACCTTATACATACGTATGGAAATGAATAGGGGAAAAATAAAAATATTTATTTCCTTGCTCAGGTTACCAATTCATTTAAGTTGTTCAAAGGGTTAAAATTTTCATTAGAATTAATTTTAAACTTAAGACGCTAAAACTTTTTTGATCATATGATAAATTTAAAATTGGAGGAACTTTTACGAAGTAAGGAGACATAATTTGTATCAAGTATATTTTATCTTTCCCTCAGATGTAATACACATACATACATACATACATACATATTTTATATGTTTACAATATAAATATATACATATCGTCACCTGAAATGCAAAATAACGTATCATCAAAAAATTCAAAATTGAGTTTTTTACTGATTACGATTCACCACATCATATTACATATGTGCCGCAAATTTTAAGCTTCTGCGATCAAAAATACCCAAGCTATATTAAAAATTCAAAAAAACGTATCATCAAGTGCTTGATTTCGTTAAACAAAATAACGTATCATCACTAAAGTATGTAAATATAACAGAGTGTTTTTTTGTTTTATATCGAAGTTAGCCTTCATTTATTGTTTATGTTTATTTTTAGTGATTAAGTTCAATGTGCTTTTGTAAATTTAGGCTACATCGTTGATCGAACGTGGACTACTATATACATATATGTGCATATGTAGTCCTTTGTGAGGCCATAGAAAAGAATAACTCCTGTGTTCGAACTTATAAATTAACAAAACGCTTCCCGCCAGTTCGGTGGGATGTCTGAAGGTATGCGCCACCAAGTGATTAAGTCCTGACCTCCCTAACTCAAGACAGCCAAGAAGGAAGTGTTGAGTTGTTTCCACCTAATCTTTTTCCATACAGCTTCTGCAGATGGCGTCTGGTAAGACTCTTCTTGCTAGCTCATGGCACTCGATGCTATTGATAGCGAGGTTAGGTCTTCGATCAGCTCTGAATTCTCTCATTGTTAATGAGTTCAAGGCTGGAATCGCCGCTCTGCTATCTGAGTCGATGGTCACTCCTCTGAAGCAGGGTGCACTCCGGAGTAGTAAATCTACTGCTACCTTAATGGCTCCAATCTCGGCCTGGAAGACACTGTAATACTTAGGAAGTTGGAGAAACTGGAGTTGATAGAGAGCTCCTGACAGTAGACCTCCTCCACCTTTGACCCATCCATGAAGAAGCTCACTGTAACTTTTCTCCAACGGCTTCTTCCCACCCACAACTCCCTCGGAATATGGGTAGAGAAGGAGCCGCCAGAGTTCGTTTTAGCGACTCCATGATCCAAGTAATCAGACCCGTGCTTTTTTAGGAATTCAGCAGCCTATTCTATTGCAAAGTTTAACAATAACTAAGAAGAAATGGCAACATCTGCAGGACCTAGAAGCTTTAATTCCAGTAGACTGTTATTACTTTTATGATAATATACCTTTTGAATAATTAGTTATTTAATAAGTAATAATTAAACATTATCCACATTTTTTAGCTTGAAATATTAAAATTTTTTCTGGTACTTATGTACATATTAATAATAAAAATAACATGAAATATGAAAAACTTGCAACTGTTTTTATTTAAAATTAAAAAAAAAGTATTAATATTCAAATTTTTAATTTTGTTTCAGAAATGAAAATTCAAAATAACGTAAGACACCTACTATAAAATTTGCTTAATTTTTTCATTATTTTTTTCTAAAATATACTTATAGGTTCATGTTAATTCAGATTTGAAAATTTTGTTTCAATATCTCAAGTGGTTTTCTTTTTATACGGTTTTTTGCTTCTCCTGTAAACCTACGAAAAGTGATGTTACGTTATTTTGCATTTCAGGTGACGATATGCATATTATAATATCTCCTTTAAAACTACTGCCGCCGTGGAGGATTTTTAACTTTAAATAAAACTAAATAGCTGTAGCCTTAACTGGGTAGACTGCAAAATTAGACTGCCCGAATGTTGGGATTCCGAAAAGAATTTTGATATAATTATAAATTTAATTTCTCTTTAATCGCATAGTGGTGTATTAAATTATTTCTTTTTACATGTTAATATTTTTATTGAAAAATGTATATACAATCCATATGCACAAGTTCACCTATTTTGCATGGTATCGTAAGTATATTCCAACTAATATGCAAGGTTTTGAAGATCCGGCATTAAAAATATCGCCGATTAAAGCTTACGTCTCAAACGTATACACATACATATGCACATGCATACATTATATATGTGTGCATGTACCTAAATTTGCACGCTTTAACAGTAATCGTGCTTATATTAGTAGGCCGGATGGGCGACTCGGTCTAATGAATTGGATTTGGGTTGAACAAAAAAGAAGGAGAAGGAGGGGAAAGTGATCGTTTATTCGACTGTTTGCCGGCCGGTAGATTGTACTCGTACATATTAATGTACATTTAAATGTTACTATTGCTGTCGCATATAAAGTAATATAAACAACGATAAAGCGAAATGAAAAATCAACGAGAAAAAACGAAAAAAACAAATATGTATACGTACATGTACATACCTATTTTGTAGCATTGTGTAAAAGCCGATAGGGGTCATTAACCGGAAGAGTTTGATTGGGGAACGCCGTCTTAAACACGGCTTGATACTTATTACGGAAAATGCCCAAAAATTTAGAACAATTTATGTAAATGGAACAAAAATTTCTATATTTTCATGGTTATATCAAGTAATATAAATTAAAAAAGTTGAAACTTTATATTAATATAAAAAACTTACTTTGAATTTCAAGACGGATTGGTAACAAGAACAGAACAAATGGTTTTTTCGGTAAAATCAATTTATATATTTTATTCAAAATAGTCTCCTTTTGCTGCAATACAGCTTTTTGCACGGTCCAAAAGCATGTCGAACGAGTGTTTTTGCTCGTTGGCCCGTATGGTCGCCAGTATGCCGGTGCAAGCCTTTTGAATGGGCTCTACGCCAGCATAACGCTTTCTTTTCATGGCAATGCATTTTTCCGAAAATAAAGAAGTCGCACGGAGCCATATCAGGTGAATACGGGGAGTGATTAATGGTTAAAATGTAAATTTTGGTCAAATAATCGGTCACAAGCGTCGATCGATAAGAGCACTTTTTGGTCGTCAGTCAATTTGTGCGGAACTAACCGTGCGCACACCTTTCGTAAGCCCAATAATCGCCATAAAATTGTTTCATCAAATGAAACGTTACGGTAAAAGTTTTATCAATTTTAAAACAAAATTTAATGTTGGCTCTTTGTTCGAAGCTCATTTTCGCACCGATAACACAAACATACTCACACTTAAAACGCAATAACTTCACTTCCAATCCATGAAATGTCATGAAATTCTCACTATAAAATAGATAAAGATAGCAGATTCTAACGCACCAGTCCACATATAGATGACGCCACTAGGGGCGCTATATTCACAAAATCCTGTTTACTTTGGAACGCTCCTTGTATGTATGCACATTAAAATTCTCACTTTCTAGTTGCTGTATTTTAAACGCTTAGTTGACACATTTCATGGCGCAAGTGGCAAGTTCACTTAATACAAATATGACAGACATTAAGGCATTAAAAAAACATTATAGTAAATTGGACAGAAGGGATAAGAGGAACTCTATTAGTAAAAAAATATTTTGGAAGGCCGTCTTCTTAGACAGCGTTTTTTTTTTTAAATACGAATTATAATTTTATATACAATGTATATACATACATATATATACATATGTATGTATTCTCTATAGGAATTTCAATCCTATATGCACCTCAACACAATACACCAATTGTCATATACTGGATTGGTCTTGATTCATAACAAAAAAGATATCAATATACATACTTATGTGACCTGGTCTACGAAAAGGGAGCTAACGTGCGAAAACTAGTTTTCTGGGAAACAGCTGTTAAATCTCATCTCTCTCATCTTCCATCCGAATCAACTAAAAAGTGAAAATTGATTTTTTGACACCTAAGCCCCCTTTCCGTAGACCAGGTCACATATAGTAATTATAAACAAATATATTTTGTATTATCTTATTAATATAAACTCGCAACCTATTGACTACAGACTTCAATTCACTTTTTTCAGATGAGTTTGTTACACCATCAATAACTAACTTTACTTTTTCCGATCAGTGCTGAATATGTATAATTACTACTCGGCACGTCAACGCTCCAACCAACTTTGTTTTTGTTGTAATATTGTAAGTAATAAGACACGATATGTACGGTAAATTCTTCTTATTCTAATTGGAATATATCAGGTCAGTTTTTAAAGTCATAAAACTCAAATAAAATGAGTGTGTGAATATGTGAATATTTGAGCAAACAAATTAGAATGTAATTTCTAGTATACGAATGTAATGAAGTAGATAAAAAAAAGTAAATACGTAGATGGATGGGCACACAATTTTGGCAGAGAAATGCATCGCACGTTTTCCTTTTATTTTGGCAAACAAGGGAATTATGTTAATAATCTGCTAATTAATGAATCCGAGACATTAGTAATACCAAAAATTAAGGTACATATGTGAACCCAAAATGTCAGTCAAAATTGCATTAAACTACAGTACTCTTATTTTGAAGTTTTTAAGCCATCTAACCACTTTTTCTCTCACTGCTTCACCTTATTTTAATGCTGAGCAAAAAACCTAGAATGACAAGATTTTCTGTCCCGATCGCTCATAAAATTTACATCAATGCAGTTAATCATAGGTCACAAATACTAAAAAAAGGTAAGTGGATATTTCTTAGGTCGCTTTGAAAAGGTCCAAATTCATGTTGGTTTTTAATACATTTAGCTGTCTATCGACCACGCCCTTCTAAATTCAACGGATTTTATAAATTTTTCTGATCACTTGCCTATATAAAATATGTAGCACTTTTGCAAAGGAGTGATGCATTCCAATCCCTAATTAAACCGACCATTATTTTACTAAAAGTTTCTTCAAGGTAATGACTAAAAATATCATTCATATTTTTGCACCTTTCGCTACAAACTTCTTAAGAAAATATAATAATGAATTTTTATGATTTCTGCGTAAATAATTATGTCAAATATATTGTGTGATCTCTTATTACTTAGAATTAGTTAATTAGCATTGCAAATTTTCACAATATTTTTTGGTAAAAACAGAAATGAGCCAATATAATGCAATGCACATCAAGGTCTTTGCATATTTATCGCAATTCAATCAAAGTATCAGTTATGAGTAATGCATACCTCAACAAATATTAATAATTTCACATTTAGAACCTAAAACATTTAATTCTATTGTTGCCTGACACCAAAAATGCAACGTAGGCAGCAAATTTCTTTTTCTTGTTTCTTTTTTTTTCTTTTGGCACTTTCCACGCCAGCACCGCCATTGCTGGTCGCAGAAAAAGTCGGGACAATGTGAATGAAAAAATGAAATTTGCCGACTTGAGAAAGACCCTATTGTTCTTGCACAATTATCTTTTTCGTATGCTATTAATTGAAGAGACTTATGTTTATAATAAAACTTACAATTTATATTATGCCTTCAAACTTTTGCAATTAATTAATTAAACACTTTATATTTAAAGAGCACAAGTATTCAAATTCCGAAATCCTTCTACTCCACTTGTTCGTCGTCTTCGCTTCAATCAAAAAATGCAAAATTTCTACTGTCACATCAGACAACGTTGCCAGAGTCAAAATATGTTATAAATAAAACGAATATGGGGAAAATGGATGCTGTAATAATTATTTTTAATATATGTAAATTAATAATAAAAAATAATAAATGTAAATAATTTATTATCTGTGATAATTAAGACGAATTCAAATAAGAAAAAGAGCGTACCAGAAAATGTTTTGAACCTCGAAAGAGTTGCATTGTTAAAAATATATTTATCTAACCAATAAGACAATCTTTCCAATAAGTATGTGCTCCTTAGGAACAGATCTAATAGGACCGCGATATACATACCTATATGAAATGTTTACCAATTTAATAGTGCTGGAATTGTCACTCCTTAATTTTTAAATGGAGTTTAACGTTAAATTATTATATCTACAAATAGAGAGATCGAGCTACAATCATTGTTGACAGTCAGCTGTTAAGTTATTTCTGCTCATTTGCGCTATAAAAAGTAAAGATTCTTAAATAAATGTATAAATAGCAAAACCAAAAAATATGATAGAGATTAAAGCAAAATTTGTACGAGCAGATTCTGCAATATATGCTTCAGGAGAGCGGGTAGAATGTCTGATCGAATTTGGCCATCGTGGCAATGGCAACAGGTATTTATAAGAGCTTTGGTGAAAATATTTCAATTATTTACATCTAGTACAAAATTTATAGAGAGGAGAACTTGGCTTGGGCCTCCGCGCAACTCCATTGCTATCGAAAAACCAACTATAACATCACTTTAGGAGACAAAATAAATGAGTTAGCAGAACTAGTTGGTAAAACAGCTTTAGATGCAGGGGCACAAGCTAATGGTGATATATTAATTGCCACTAAGCCAAAGATATTATTTTGCGATTTAAAATTATTGCCAAGTGAAACGAAAATCTGTAAGTAAATATATGAACTTGTACAAATTAAACCAAGATATAATTAAATTCAATTTAATTTTTTATTTAGATTTTTTCAATGAAATTTTACCTCGTAATGGTCCGCCTACATATCGGGGTCACGACATTAAATACTTTTACAGGATTACAATAGCCACACAAAGAGTTAAATCTAAAGTGCAAATGCTTAGTGTGCCTATACGGGTATTACCTATACCTATAATTGCTCGGCCTGATGAGATGCATTGCACTGAAGAAACAAATGACGAGCTAGCGCCTACTAATCCCTTCCTTGAAAAAAGAGAAATATCCGAGTTGGAAATTTCATGGCATCACCTTAAGGTATTATAAAAATATTCATAACTACTGTAAATTCTATAAAAGTTTGTTATTTATGTAGAATGTAACTGCCCGCCGAGCGCCTAAATATTATCGCATATCTAACAAGCGTGGATTCGTTGGTCGGTTTTGCTTGTTTAAACCGTCGTACAAAATTGGTGAAGATATAGTGGGTAGTCTTGACTTTAGCAATTGCAAAGTACGTTGTGTTCAATTTTCAGTGAAACTGCAGGCACAAGAAATATCACTTCAAAGTAATGCCGATCAGGCAAATAATGAGTTCAATGATGCATCCTCTGTAAATTCCCTGGACTTGGCAAGTATTGCTAGTGGAACAGCAGTAGATAATTTACATAAATCGAAGACATCTGGGAGCGCACGAAATATTGCCGACGAGGAACCTATAGGAAAGATTAACACATTGGCAACCATTCATCAAATGTGCTATGCTATGTTGAAGACTTCTGTGATTATCCCTATACCATTACATGTAACACCCTCATTCCGTACTGATTTTGTCGAGCTACGATGGCGTTTACATTTTGAATTTGTCACAAGTACAATGATGGACTTTGGTAAACCCAATCCAATAGAGGGTGAGCTTAAAGCTCCTGCCGAAATACCTGTAGAAACAATGGTGTGGAATTTGCCAATTGCTGCAATATACGCTGCTAACCCCCTTCAAATATATTCACCCAGCCAAACACATAGTCTATTGATTAAGTGAACAATATACATTTATATGATCAGAGCATAGTGTACACACATACCTACGTTAAGATATGTAGTGCACACTTTTAAATATATTAATTGCAATCATTTAGAAAGTAAAATAAGGTGATGAGAAGTTTAAAATATATATTAAAAATAAACTTAATTTGAAGATATTTGGAAGTTAATTAATATTTTCTAACTCCGAGTTAATTTCCATAGAAATATATTAAATTTTTATCGCCCTACTTTTCCGAGTTTAGTATCTGTTTTGGGATTCGCAGTCAAATCCTGGACAGCAACAATTGTTTCATTGATTTTTGTTTGTAACTCACGTAAACTTTGTATTTGTAATAGGCGCAAAATGCGTACTGGATAATCTAGTGCAGAGTCATCGGAGACTACATCATTGCCTTTTTCAAAGGGGAAAGGAGTCCCAGATATAGCCTGTCGATTCTTAGCGGAAGGTGAAAGTCGTTCATGTACTACACGTGCAATTGCTTCTAATAGAGTAAGATGGTTCGGATGTTGTGGTATTTTCAGTTTAGTTGCCAATGCGCGAACACCCGCAATGAAATCTTTATGGTTAACTGCAATTAAAATAAAATCCAATATTTCATCAAATAAGTACTCTGTATAAACGTAGAAACTTACAGTCCATATTGTCAAAGAAATTTTCAGCTTTTATGCTAGGGGCTATTGATTTGTTCTGCTGCTTACTAACTTCAATCGAGTTGATATCCTTGTAACTCTCAGGAGCATCCAGGAATTCCAAACGAATGGCATAGCCAAGGAGCCAAGTAATTTCTTCCAATGGTGTAACAAATTGTGGCATACTAAGGTCATATTTGTAATTTTCATACGCTTGCTCCCATATCTCAAGCTCGTCGACCTTCCGAAGATCCTCGCGATCTTCAATTTTATATTGGCGTATTTTTTGGTCTTCCAACCAGAGTATGGTGCTTGCAAACACCTTTCGATCTATAAAATAAAATCATGAATATATGCACACTTTAAAGTTAAATTGGACCTACCATTAACATCAACACTACCAGGTGCTGGATGTTCTAGAGCTTCTAATTTTAGCTTTAACATATTTTAATTAGCTCAGAAATGTTTTAGAAAAGTTATTTTGTGCAATTGAAAACTGTCAAAATATCGATAGCTTTTAACCTAGTAAATACCCACTATTTTGTACTTATTATTTTTCTATCGAACACATTTGATTAAATATATAATTTTCTTGCAAAACTAATTTCAGCAAAAAATGAAATGTTTTAACGAATCAGAAGTTTTAAAAGAAACTAGTCAAAATTCGAGTATTTATATTTTTCTTGTTCACTTACTTAACTTGGGTTAAATATCGATGCTGGTAAAAATATCGATATATGCAAAAAAATTCGACTTTCTGACATTTGCTGTAATTGTAATTGATTTGACAGTTGTAAATAAACTAAACAACGTGCAGAATTTAAGAATAGAAAATGGCTTTATCCAACATAAAGAAACGAAATATATCGAAATGTAAGATCAAACTGTATATGAATACAAACACATTTTATCAAACATTTTATTTTAAAACTAGCTCTACCTAAAGAACAAGTTCCAGACGATTCCGAAGTTGAAAATTCTAGTGGGGAAGATGCCGAGAATGATGCAGAAGGAAATATCGGCTGGGCTGATTGTATAGCCAAAGTACTAAGCACGTCTAAGCCGAAAACTAAAAAAACATTGGTATTATCCCGTGCCAGAAAACTAAAACCGGTTGATAAGTTGAAATCAAAAACTTTGCATTATGGTTTTGAAGTTGAAGGTGAAGACGAAACTGATGTGAAACCCATAAAAGAAGAAATTGATGAGCAAATAAAACATCGTAAGAATGTGCCGCTAGAATTGCGTGTAAAACCTTCCTGGAAAGATATAGAACGGGAACGCACATTGCGAAAAGTTGCAACTAGAGGTGTTGTCCAGTTATTTAATGCAGTTCGAATACAGCAAAAAGACATCCAACAACAATTGGATGCCGCAGGCCCATTAGATAGTCGAAAAGATGCAGTTTTAAACAATATAAACAAAAGAAAATTCTTAGATGTTCTTATGAGTGGCAATCGCGCGATGTCGGAAGCTGTTGACAATCCTGTAAAAAGTGAGAATATGAAGAACGTTGATAGCAGTGATGATGAAGATCATATGCCGTCCACTACACAAAATAAGCGAAAGTCGGAGTGGAGTGTACTTCGAGAAGATTTTATGACAAATAAAAAAATTAAGCATTGGGATGAAGATGACGACGAAAATACCGACAAAGCACCAGGAAATTCCGATGCGGAAGAAGATAGTGGTGACGAATAATAAAATTGTATTTTAACAACGATTTTTTTTATTATAAAGTGTAGAAATGTTAGGCAACATTACTAAAAGTGTTTATTAGTATATGTTCAGCATACACAAATACGTACACCCATCTTTTTGTTAAACGTAAGTAAGGAACTTTATAAATTAGGTTTATTTTTTAATATAAATATTGATTAATAAAGATTGTATACTGGAAAGAAGAAATTCTAAACCCATAGCACTTAAAACTATTGTGACATTTAGGCCTCGGAGCTGTTTGATTTCAAAAAGCTTGCGTTTGATAGTCTGGCCAAACCTAGGGACACCACACCTGTAAAATGGGAGTAAAAATTTGAATAAGGTCTCAAGAATAAACTATTATTTTGTTTCTATTAACTTACTTCCCGAAATCAATCGCATTGTATTCATTTCAATTTTTTTACGATTTTTAGATTGTGAGAAAATATATGCTCCCATGGCAATTAGTCCGAAACCACTTATTAAACGGCAAGCTAAACAATCTTTTTGATTATCACTGGACGTCATTGAATAGCCTCATTTAATCCATACAGTGTTATCAGTAATACAGATTTTCAGTACTTTAATACAGTCAGAACCAGAGAAAGCCGAATATGCATTTAAAAGATGACAGTCACAAAAACTAAATTGAAAACGAACGGATCTAATCAGCTGATAAATTTCGTTATTTAGAGATATATATAAACTCGAATGAAAATAAACATGTCGATAAAAAATATTATTTTTTCTATAATGTATAATGCTATAGTAACCAATAAAAAAATTTTAACTTTGAATCACAATAGTTATGGAATTTATTGCAAATTGTTTTATTTTTTATTATTGTATTTTATATTTTGGCGTCCTTCAATTTTCTATTTCGTTTAAATTCTACACCGTACACGTATCAGCTGTTTTCACTACTACGCCATTATTCACTAAAAACACCGCCGTTATTCAATAGAGTTGGAAATTTTTCCTTTGTACACTATACGTAAATATAACATAGCAGCTCATAAGTCCATAAAGAATTATTTAAAACGCCTTGGAATGAATTCTGAAGAGAATATGGCATCCGGAAGTAGTACTGAGGGAGAGGTATGTTGTAGAGTTTGCCTGCAACTTGAGGAGTTAATGATCCATATTTACGACGGTGGTGTTATTGAAGACTTTCAAACAGACCTAATCACATTACTGGAACGCTGTGGAGGAATCAAAGTATACTGAATTCATTATTGAAATAAATTGTATTATATATATTTGTATTTAGGTAGAACAATCAGACAGTCTTCCAAAATTTCTATGCAAGGAATGTACGACTGAATTATTGGTGGCTGCGAAGTTTCGTGAGAAATGCGAACGGACACAACAATTACTAAAAGCTGCTCCTCAAAAGAAATCAGAATACGTAGAAAGTGAAGAACCTTCCACTGATACTGAAGCTACATATGATTCACAGTTTCTAAGCGATCGTAATATCATAGAAATTCATCCAGATAGTTTTGTGGAAACAAATTTAAATGAAGAAAACATTGATGTGAAGTGTACAGCAAACACACAGCTTGATAGTGCAATTACGCTCGAAAGCGGGGAACCCATTGATCTTAATTTAAACGGTATTGATATAATAGAAGAAACCAATGAAGAATGGCAAGTAATGGAATATTTTGAAAATAATAGCTGTGAAGGAAAACAAAAACAAGAAATTGATTCGCCTAATAGTATATACCTGATGAATGATATCAATAGCACAGCAAATGTTGCCTCACAAATAAATGTAAGCTTTGTACAATCGGTTATGAAAATAAAGTTTTAAAATATGTATGTCTTTTTTTAGGCTGAAAAAAAATTCACATGCGATTCCTGTGGAGCAGTTTTCCTACAGGCAGCTAATCTTCAGAGGCATTTGGAAAAAGTGCACTTCCTACTACAACCATATCGCTGTCCCAATTGTAGTCACACTTTTACTATAGAGCAAACTTATATAAATCATAGTATTAGTTGTATAAAATCCAATGATCAAACTGCTCCAGCAATTAACATTAATATCCCAATTAAAACATTTCCAACGTCATCCCAACGAGAATGTGTATACTGTGGCAAACAAATGCAGTCCAACTTCGCTCTCAATATGCACCTACGTACACATACCGGGGAACGTCCTTACAAATGTGACCACTGTCCGAAGGCTTTCAAAACTCAATCAGCTTATACAATGCACATGAAACGTCACGCTCGAAAGCCTGACTATTCATGTTCATTGTGCCATAAGACTTTCTATGAGACCAGCAATTTGACGGTGCACATGCGTACGCACACTGGAGAAAAACCACATTCTTGCACTTTTTGTCAAAAACGGTTTTCACGAGTTTTCCTTTTACAACTACATATGCGCACTCATACCGGTGAAAAACCATATCAATGCAAGATTTGTAACCGTAGTTTCGCGCAGCTATGTGATTTAAAGAATCACGAGCGTATACATACTGGCGAAAGAAATTATAAATGTACTACATGTGGAAAGACATTTATAAAAAAGTACTCACTCAGGGCGCATATGGATCGGCATGCCATCCTACAGAGTGAAGAGGGAACTGTGTCCGATGAAAAAAATATCGAAGTAGAAAATGCCAAAAATACCCAAGCCGAAGATGAATCCGTAAAATATATGCTTGACAATAGCATGCTGCAAGGTGATAGTTACTTTCTATCGAAAGTTCCTGAAGATAGTTTTTGTAGCCTATCTTATGAAGAGGTACCTCAACTGAATGAACCCAATACAGACCTTGTTTGGAGTGATTTTATAGTTGAGCATATATGAAATATATGCTTATATCTATGTATATTTATACTACTTAGAGAAATATACGAAATACAGATATACATATATATTCCAACATATATACATACAAATTGGTTTTTATTTTACCAAGGATAATGACAAAAAACAGTATGACCTCGATGACAATTTATCTAATCCTTAACGGTGATTAAGCACCCGTTATAACAACAACAAGTGTCGCAGTCTATTCCCACTACACTGATTGCGATTCCGAAATATTTCCGACCAAAATCTATCGGCAATATTACAAAAAATTATGTGAGGAATAGTTTTGACCGATCAATTAAAAATAAGTAAATTTTTTTTAGAGAACCTGCAACATAAATTTATTGTTGAATACTTTCGTTAAATTTGTTTATACAATAACATATGCCGTTTTATACAGTGGATTATTTAATACATACAATAAATCTTAAAACACAGTTAAATGTACAAAATAATAATGGACACTCCTTTATACATTAACAATAAATAATTTACAAAAAGGAAACACACATTTGTTTTTATGATATCATATTGTTCGTGCCTCAAGTGGATTCAAATCGAATTTCAAAGTAATAGTAAGTAAATTGAAATACATACACATTTTTTATATGTATGTATATATAGGTGTTATTTGATGCTGATATTTATGTACAAGTCGCCCACATAAAACTATTGGAATTCGTTTGAATCGGACTTGAACAGCCGACTAAGGTAAGCTTAGCTTAATTAAATTAGCAAATGTTAAACTTAAAACAACAACAGTATATAGAACTGCAACTACATCCAAGACGGTGTTCGGTTAGATGACAACAGAGTCGATAATGTTTGTAGCAGAATTTCGGTTTGTCCCCAATGAGAGAATCGATAGTCGTAATTTCATCATTTCTTGTTTTTCGTATATTGTTGAATTAATTTTTTTCTGTTGAGCAGTACATTCAATTCATTACCCAGGCCTATTGGCACGCATTTAAATAATGAAAATTAAATACTTTGCTCATCAAATATTTATCTAATGTGGAATGAGTTGGGTAATTTATGGCTTATTTCGAATTTCTGTGAACCATTGTGCTCTTTTATGTAGGTAAACTTTAATTTTACTAATCAAAATATGTACATCTAATACGATTTGATATTAAGTATAATCCAAAAACAAAGAATGAGTGAAAGACTCATTGTTTTTGACTGGAATTTGTATTTAGGCATCTATATGTTAATGGTACTTTTCTTTGAGCTGTGCTGTGTCTTTTAATTGCTCGTACCAACCTCCTTCATTGCATTTTTAACTTAGTCTTTCTTATCACCCATTTTAACTTTGGACGTCATGTAAATGCCTACAATCAAGCCGAAAAGTCCAATGGCTGAACCGAAAATTTCCACAATTAAAATTTTCACAAAAAGCGCTGAATTAGCTGCATCTGCAAGAGCAGCTCCGGAACCAACAACGCCAACAGCAATACCACAGAACAAGTTCACCAAACCGACTGCTAACCCTGCACCAAACATTACGTATCCTCCAAACCAATTATTATTCATTACAGTTTGACTCTCTAGTGCTGCCGACATTGTAAACGATTCCAACAGACCGGATAAAACGATAGCAGTGATCAGTCCGTAAATGGCTACAGCCTCACAAAAGATAACCGAAATTAAATTCTTTGTCTTTATTCTTGGAGCTTTTACACCACCGCCTACAATGCTGGTGCCCGTTGTATGAATGCCCAGAGCAGCTCCTACCACAGATAATGCCACCGACAAACCAATTCCAAGACATGCCCACATATAAGGTGAGGTGGATGCCAGGAACCAACCAACACTTACACGTTCACCTTTGCCAGTAAGAACGAATTGGAAGATGAGCACTATGCTAGTGGCCAAAAAAAGCCACCAGAATGTGTGGAGAACAACGCTGCGTATCTGGGCCATTCTGCAAGTTTTTCACGGTTTATCTGCAATAAGTTATTTTTATATAAATTTTTTTACTTAACTACGCAGAAAGCTAATGAAAATTTGTAAAAAAATACTTGCAAAAAAAACTCACAAAATATCAAGACTATTTTAGTGACAGGTGACCGAGAAAAACTTTACTCATCACATGACAGACGAACAATGCCGCCCTCTATTGGTTAAAAATTGTACTTTTCTGATTAATGTGGCCTTGCAACTCTATGCAGGGTTGCATCTTCTTATGATAAACTTTATAATAACAAAAAATTTGTATGCACAATAATTTCTAACATTTTTTAAATGATACTTCTGAAATTAGAAAATTTTACTTTTAATTTTATTTTTGTATTATTAGTATAAACGCAAACATGTGGGCATAAGTTACAATAAATATGGTCATAAGTTCCAAAAGAATATCAACTTAATGTCACACAACAGATATAAGCATATAAAAAATGTCTTATTATGGTAGGGAAAAAAATAATTGTATAAGCAGAGAACGTAAATTTATAATATATACGTATAATATACGTTCTCTGGTATAAGTAAACATAAAATATAACGAAAATGTCCCACAAAATAAATAGCAATTACGAAATTGGTTGTGCATTCATTGATAATATTAAAAGTGATGCCAAGCCATTTCAGAAGTTTTAAAGGCAATGTAACAATTTTTAGTACATAATTCTCTTGCTGACTTTTAAGCAAAAATATTTTTTGTAAACATTTTGTATTCATTCAATAACCGAAGTTAATTGTTGATTCCATAGTATACTTTATGTCTTCCTGGGCGTGTTCTAAATGAAAGGAGCAGGCCCCCAAACATACAACGCCAACTTTCATAAAATATAGCTTTTTTGCTTTCAATTACTCAACTAAAATACAAATATTTAACATTCGGGAGGTGGCGGGATCTAGGAACCATTTAAACCGATTTTTTATATAGTGTAGTATTTTATTTTAAAATTTCTTTTGTCCGTGTTTTGAATTAGCGGCATCTTGATTTGTCGGAATTTAAAATTTCGAGATTTTGATTGTCGGTATTATATTAATCACCTCCACTAACACTTCACTAAATCGGATTTACAAATTTGCTTTGTATTAAATAGATTACAACTAACTCTTAATTCCATTCCATTCTATTCTAAAATTTACCCATATATTTAAATGTCAAACATAATCAGTGTTTTCCAGGGAATTTCATGATCAATTAAATTTCACACTTCATTTCTTTCAGAAATAATTGTTTGTCTGCTTCTGCACTTAAAGTATGGCAATTAGAAACAAGTAGGCATCGCATATTGATCCCTCTACCAACTCCTAGTGTAAATATAGTTGAAATTTTACGTTTATAAATAAAAACAAAGAATGTTTACAAATTTACACTAGTTATACAGATTAATTGAATCCAGTATTGATACTCCTTTAGTCAAAACCCTTAGGTCTCAATTACTTGAACCCTTCGTTCATGATATCTTGACCTTACATCTCGTAATTAAAATAACCACAGTATTTTACTTATAAAAGGAAACGAATTAGTTTATTCTACCATCAAAGCTAGTAAATACATTTAGTATTGTTGCAAAGAGAGGTAAAATATTTACGCATCATCACCCTTGGTTGCACGTGTATAGATCACTTGGGAATGGTGCTGCACGACCTGTTTAATCAGACCTACAAGATATACAAACTAATGAAAGCAATATTCATTGAAAACCTCAAATCCTCTCCTTACCTTTGTCACGCAATTCCACCAGCGCTCTTTTGGCAAGTGAACCACGAATTTTCAAACGTTCAGATACCACTGAAGGAGTGATAAGTTTGTATTGTGGCACTTCTTTGTATAGTTTTTCATAGGTGGCTTTGTCGAAGAGAATTTGGTTATTCAACTTATCCCTGACTTTGCCTTTGGACCACTTCTTCTTCTTGGCCTTACCGCCACCACTTCCTTCCTTCTTTTTTTGTGTCTTTTGAGGCTGTTTAGCCGACGATTTCGCGTCCTTCTTTGGTGGCTGTAAATTACAATTTCACGTTACTGTTTATTTCATTTGAGGTTATTTCACGGCCAATAAGTTTTGTTTCCTTTACCACGAAACCATTGTGCTCAATAAAACCATGTGCCGAACTAAACTCGCATATTTTATTAAATTTCTTCAAAACCGGTAAATTCAAACCATCACAAAATTAGTAAGGTGAACTTTTGCTAAGGCACTGTTAAATTTTCACACAGTTGAATAGTTTGGCACAGAAACAAAACTTTTTTTGGCAGAAAACAGCAGCTATCGACTCACCATCGTGAGAAACCCAAAGCAAAAAGATGGAGACCGGAAATTGTCAGTGCTACCATAACACCATTTTCATTCAACACTACTCGTTCACAATTGAATTACTGATAAATTAACCCAGAGTTGTTACATTTACAATTTTGGAAAGGAACGGTATCGTATTTGTGTGCCAAGAAATTTGGCTTAAAGCTTAGTACGCAGCTTTCAAGAAACGTAAAAACTTCATATAAAAAAACGCTTAAGAAACGGTCAAGATACTTTCCTGCGACAAACTTACTTGTGCTAGGACGCAGCTCTCAAGAAATCTAGTACTAATTTTTGATACTTTTTTTCAGTAAAATGTGAATATGGCAAGCCTTGTTTTGCGAAGAAACATCAAATCAACAATTGTTTCTTGAAGGAAGTTCGAAGTAATCGTCAAATTCATCCTAAATTAGTTGAAATCATTATTATGAAGTATATTCCATTTTGAAATGTTGTATAAAACCTACCAATCATCAACAACATTTCTTAAATCTCAATGAAAATATTTATGTTTCCATATACATACACACATACATATTACGCACAAAGTTTGTTTTCTTTGTTTATTCTCTCTTGCTCTTCTAATGTAGATCATTCACAATGCGTAACCAGCTGCAAAAATTACTTGAGAAATAATGTATTTTTTTTCTTGAGCAATTACTTGAGAGCTGCGTACCAACCTTAAAACCGTTTCAAAGCAATTTTTATTTTTGTAATATATAATATGTTTTTTCGATATATCATATTTAAATAACTCTCCAAATATTTTCTATTCGCTAAACATAACATATTGCTAATTTGTTCACTTTTTGTTTAGAATATATTTTTTTATTATCTATAATTTTTGCTAGTTAACACATAACCAGTAAACTATCAAACGATATAGTAATTTTTTCCCAAATTGCAACATCAAAATAGGAATATAATTAATAAATTAAATTTGAATAATAATTTTAACAATTTCTTGCCGTTATAAGCTTTTTTGTGAACTTGTCCTAAAGAAGAGTATGAACGATCTATCAAATTTAAACGTCACCATATAAAACAAAACGTCACTACAAAACGAAAGCTCCGATAAATTAATTTTGATAACTCGACTAAGTAAAATAATTTAAGGCCTTAATTTCGTCTGTATTAGTCTATGTTAGATTAAAAATAGTATTAGTGCATAAACTTTAATTAAGTTTTAAATACAAACGGTTGTAATATAATTCTATACTCCTAAAGAGACGCTTTGGAGAGTGTCAAAAGAGAGAAAGATCAAAAAGAGCCGCTGAAAGCAACAAATATAATATACAAAAGTTTAAACAAGCCCAAAGCAGATCTACCCGTTCGTAAGCATCAATAAAAACACGTATGCAAGTCAACCAACAGCAACATTATTTAGACAGTGGAATGAGTTTTATGATATATTCTTTTAGTTGTAATTGCAGCACAGTCTAATCATTAGATAAACGCATATATCAGTTGAGATTACAATGATACCGTTAACGCACAAGGATCGTAGCAATTTTAGCTATCGGATTAAGGAGAAGTTAAACAGTTGGAAGCGTCTTATATTTTCGGATCGCAATTCGAGAAATCTTTTTCTATTTCTGTTACTTAATTTAAGTTTTGCGTTCGTGGAACTATTTTATGGCATATGGACGAATAGTTTAGGTAAGCTGTTTATTATCTTAAGATCTGTATTTATAGCAAAATTTTTTGAGAAAGATTACTAAGAATTAATCTTATCTGCCCTCACTTGCTTTTATATTGTTATATCGATAGAACGGTATATAGTACTTTGCATTCACGTGCTCATAATATCATATACCTATGTGTATATGTTTATTGATAAGCCTTAGTTTCAGCTAAAGTTGAACTATATTTAAAATGTTTTATAAATTAAGTTTTATTATATTACTGTAACTAAATAGTTTTTATCTATAATTTTATAATTACAGGACTTATATCGGACTCATTCCATATGTTTTTTGACTGTACCGGTCTATTGGCTGGATTAGCTGCTTCAGTGATTACTAAGTGGAAAGCAAATGATAAGTTCTCTTATGGTTATGTGCGCGCTGAAGTTTTAGCAGGCTTTGTTAACAGTCTATTTTTACTGTTCATCGCTTTCTTCATTTTATCTGAGGGTGTTGAACGGTTGATTGAACCCCCAGAGGTAAAACACGAACGACTGTTTGTAGTATCAGTGCTAGGACTGCTAGTGAATCTCGTTGGTATATATGCGTTTCAACACGGTCATGGTCATTCCCATGGAGGGGGCGGTGGACATGGTCACTCTCATGGCGGTGGTGGTCATGGGCATTCTCATGTTATAAACAATCATATTGATTTAAATAATCACAATCAACAGACGATCACTATGGATGTCGGTAAGTATATATGTTCATATACTATATTTTAACAAGATTTTTCATTCAATTTTATTTTCATAGGGCATGGTCATAGTCATGACGGAGGACACGGACATTCGCACGCTATCACCGATGACATCTCTGGGAGCAATTCACAAATTATGCGTGGTGTTTTTCTGCATATTTTAGCTGATACCCTGGGCTCTGTGGGTGTTATCGTTTCTGCGGTGCTAATGCAAATGTTCGGTTGGATGATTGCTGACCCCATATGCTCTATATTCATAGCATTACTTATCGCTATGAGTGTGTTGGGTCTTATAAAAGAATCCATACTAATTTTAATGCAACGACAACCATCCGCTCTGGATCGTGCGCTGCCGCAGTGCTATCAAAAGGTAACTGGGTTGGCAGGAGTTTACGCTGTGCAAGATCCTCACTTCTGGACATTATGTTCAGACGTGTATGTGGGTGCAATTAAATTAGAGGTTTCCAAAAACGTAGATCCCAAATATGTAGTGACGCACGCGCGCATGATATTTGAGTCCATTGGTGTTAAACAGATATATATACAGTTAGATTACGTATGATAATGACCGTCTAAAAAGGAATGCATCTAACTAATATACGTTTTTATATCCTGAATCAATTAAATTGGGATTAAGCATATGAGAACGAAACTTGTTTATATTTCAATACTTAAAGTAAGCTCTATGAATTTCTCTCAACTAAATTATTAGTTCTACTATTAATTTATTAAGTGTGGGATATTTATAGATTATGTAGATAAATTTACTAAAGAGATTTATCTTTAAAATCATGTTTTCTACTAATTTATTTCATAATATGGCTTTGTAACAGCATTGTTATGTGTAGTAATACATATTTATTTTATTAACATTTTGTGAATGTACGAAATAACGAAATTGAGTAATTACGAAAATCTTGAATAATCCTTTATTAAGGATCTAATATAAAGAATTATTTTAGTGCAATCATTCCATTACAAAGAATTAATCGAAAACCGATCAATATTTTGACTACGAGTGATCAAATCATTGAATAACGTTTAAACACAGGAGTTATTAAGCCGCGTATTTGTAAAAATACACGTAGATAACTGTCTTAAATAATAACAAAATCATCATTTAAGTTTGATGAAGCTTAGCAAATAGATAATTACAAGTGTGTATATTAAATGATATAATGTACGTATTATAAATACATATGTATATGCAAGATGAAAATAAAATTTATACTAAAAGTCGTCAAAATACAGTTAATTTGAAAACTAACATTAGAAGTGGAGTTAAAAATGGAGGAAGTGATAACATAAAGGAGTGAAATGATACCTATATGGATATGTAGGGGCGTAAACAGAAAACCATTAATTGTTGTTGAAAATATTAAAAAAAAATGTCTGCTCTAAGAATTCAGAACCTGGGAAGAATTGCCTCCTCTGTCGGTCATTTTGTATGTATTTTAATAAATAAAGATATATATGTATCAAATGAAACACAATTCCTAAATCGATCATACATAGTCTATATACCATACACTTCTATTTTAAAGCGCTGAGAAGAAGCTCATACCGGTAATTTTCGTACACATATACTTATATGTGTACATACTTATTTACTAATCATTTTTCCTACATGGCAATAATTACAGTATGAGTTTATTTTGCGATATACATATGTACGCAACAGATTGGTGTAGTGATTCAGATGTGCATTTATTTACTCGACGTCGTATATTACAAAGAATACGAGCACAAGTAAATAACAAATACAAGCACACACCCTGAATTGTTGTTGCGCCACACTTTCTTCTACGCCAATGACCTTTCTTGGTTGTTGTTGTACTGAAAAATTAGCACAGGTAGAGGATTCTTAAAATTAAAAGTTATTGATTATCACTCGAATATATCCCATCCGGGAAGCGAAGATGTATCATTTTAGCACTAACGCCATTTTGTTTGCATTGATATTGCTGTAACGGCGATGCGAATTGCCGACGCCAGAAATTTTTGCCAACTACCTAATTACCCTGTTGAGGTTATGTGCACACATATCTGAGAAAAATGAAAGGCCGTTTGATTGTTTATGGTTTTCTTTAATTTGTCCGTAACGTTATTTTGCGTATTTTTTATATATTTTTTCAAAATAGCAGTTTCGTTTTTTTCATCTTTGTTGCATCTTCATACTTAAACAAATTAATAAAGAACCAATATTTGTATAAAAATTACTCGAGTATACGCTGCAAATTGTTTTCATCATTTACTACTACCGGTGCACTTAGCAGATCGTGCAGTAAAGCAGCAAATATGGAGAAGTGTTATTAATATTTCGTAAAAAATTAAGATACATAATTGTTTTTAGTTACACTGAAGAGCATTACGATTTTACAGTTTATAATATTCAAAATTTGACCAAAAATATAAGTGTTACATCTTAAATTCGTGTTTGATCTGAACAATATGTCAAGGAAATCTTTACAATTTCAACTAAACGGTATTTACTAAACAAAAAATAATTATTTTATATGGTGTGATTCTTTTGTTATGTGCATTTTAGCACTTCTCCTCTTCGAGTCCATGCTTGAAGAACATGAGAACGGGTGTACTCACACCGTCGAGTTCACGGTATTCACACATGGCCACCATACCATCGCAGTCCATGGATTCGCCAGTGAAGAACTGCAATTCTTTGAATCGGCCAAGAATTTCCTTCATTACGTTATTCATGTTGGTTTTGAAAACATTAACCTGGTCTGGCGAGTTTTGCTCCAATTTGGCCAAAACCTTCTTCATGTAGTCCTTGAGGTAGAGTGTAAACGACTTTTTGTCTCCGAATGCAAAACACTCCTGTAAACGGTGATTCAAGACAACGTCGACGCCGGTTTCGACAGCGGAATCGGTGCCCTCATCGGCTTCCTCAGCCGATGGGTTGAAGCCTTCGATATTAATTTCGCCCTGGGCACGGCTAACCAATTTACCGTAAACTTCGTAAATAACCTCATCAACCAGCTTCATTTTATAGGTATCAGCAAACATTTCGTCGCCGGTGATGATATCCTTGTAGATTTTCATTTTTACGGTAGGTTTTTTATGTCTGAAAACTAAGAAAATTCGAGACTCCCGACTTTTACACGAAATTAGTCACACCGAGCCACGCGCTCACGTCTACAGCAAACAACAAAAAGAAAGATTGAAGATTGACATGCAGTGCTGCCACGCGAAATCCGTCAAGGTAATAGAATAGAATACGAAAAAAGCGGAATTTCAGAAACACTGTCAGAGATGCATTTAAGAATCTTACAATACATTTAATTCACAATAGTTGTTTGCTCATGACAATTCTGTTCTAAATTGCTAACGAATTATATACAAATTATTGGTTGTTGGCATAAATTGGGAGGTCCAGAAAACGTAAAGATACGATCGGAAAAGTTTGTTCACATTTACGGTCAATTCACATGGAAATTTCGCTTCGATTTGCGTCAGACATTTCTTCTGACAGAAAGGTTCGATATAGCCTTTTTTATATAAAAAGTTTTCGACGCGAAGCAAGCCAAATATTGGGCAACTTTCATCTTTTTACGCTTTGCCAGCAACAGTCGTTAATTTTATTAGAGAGAAACACTGAAAGCAAATTGTTTATTGGGGCAAACCTTTTGTTTTCTGCGCTGCGTTAATTCTATATAGACTGTCAAAGCGAGGAAAGTTGTATGTGCCTGGGCCTTTACTTATCAACATAGCTGAGAAGTTTTTTAACTCTATAAGCTGTTATAGAAAATTTTGAATTCTTTTAAGCCGTTTTGCGTTTGAACAAACGAATTTCTTGTTGTAAGTATGAATCTACGTTATTATTTTATAATTAAAATATATATGTATCTATAAAAATATAATGATTAATTTTTCATTTTTAGAAATATGCTAGCTCGAAATAGTACATATTCTAACTTGTACCGAACTTTACGGACAATACCATGTCAGCAAATAAAACTAAAAATAGTTCAACCTAGAGAAAAAGAAACTCATGGTGCAAAAAATCGTCGTCTTGGCAGATTTTTCTCACCAAATTTAACAATTTATAAACCACAATTGACTTCGATTATGTCTATATCAAATCGCGCAAGCTCAATTTTGCTGAGCCTTTATACATGGGGTCTAGGTGTAGGCGCTTTGATATCTTCGCACGACAACGCCCATTTTGTTACGATGCTTGATGGCTTACAATTGGGCGCAACTTCTTTATTTATACTTAAATTTTTGATCGCTTTTCCATTTACTTACCATTTATGCGCTAGTACCCGTGTGTTGATATGGGAAACCGGATGCTTCCTCTCATTGAAAGGAATTTACGGTACTGGTTATGTAGCACTAATGACTACTATCTTAACAACCGTTTTCTTAGCATCTCTGTAAACAATTTTGGAGATTTAAATATAAAATATAACGAAGTTTCATTTGAAGCGTGTTCAACTGTTAATTTTTCAGAATGACATTTTATAATTGTTTCTATTCTGGTATTTACATTTAATTAGCGGTCTCTCATTTCAATGCCATGAGTTCTTTCACCATTGCGAATGGTGTTATCATTTCGATAAGAACAAGCACAAAACAATTTGACAGCAAAACCAAAGTGGACAAATAAGTATATACTAGAAAAGGTTGGAGCAAAGTAGCTAATATGTAAGTGTTGCGGATAAAAGTTGGTATTAATAATATATTAATTTAACTATATAGGTATGCCATAACACGTTCACTTATTCGATCACCTGCTTTACGTCAGGGTATTCAACGGATGCAAGTCGCTGCACCGGCTCGCCAAGTGACTTTAAAAGTTGTACCAGCAGCAGAGGCAATTCAGACAGAAACGTTTGATGAGAAAAATATACGTCTTGGACGTGAATTGTCTCCACATTTGACTATCTATAAGCCACAGCTAACATCGATGTTATCAATTACTCATCGAGGCACAGGTTTTGCATTGACTGGATACGCCTGGGCTTTAGGTTTAGGAGCCTTGATGTCTTCGCATGACATTTCACACTACGTTACCATTATTGAAGGCTTGCACTTGGGTTCTGCAACATTGGTTGCGCTTAAGTTCGCTTTAGCATTTCCACTAGCGTTTCATTCTTGCTGTGGTGTCCGCCATTTGTTGTGGGACACTGGTCGTTTTCTGAAAATTACTGAAGTCTATTTAACTGGTTACGTAACACTTGGCATTAGCTTCGTGCTGTCAGCTATTTTAGCTTGTTTGTGAACATATGATTGGATGGAAAAATTTATGCAATTGGAATGCTTATGTTGGTTTTTCATTACGGTGCTTCGAGTTGACGTAAATGCACTGAAAAAATTTGAGTGCTAACTGTCGCGAAATAAATGTACATACATACGAAAGAAATATAAAAAAATGTTATTGATACCCAAAACCGTTATGTATTCGTTATGCAATATATATTGAGTACGAACATCTGAAATTAGTAAAGTAATGCAGTTCTTAATGCTTTGCGGGGTTCACATTTTAGTGAAATATTATTACAGTCTTAAAAAAATTATACATAAATTTTTTAACAGTTATATCCAAGGACCCGTGCAAATTTAAATAAGAATATTTTGTGCCTTAAGAAAGGTTTGAAAATTACCACTTCTGTTATAAACCAAGTATAATGAATTCTGTGTAGAAATGCCTTCCGGAGTGTAAAACCCGTACAAAAAATATTATTTTTCAAAAATAAAAATTTTCAAGTAATAAATAATCAAGAATCCCCTGACATAAGCCACTTTCTTTCACAGACGAGGAGGTTCATTGTTTCATCAACAGGGTCAAGTTGTCAAAATCTAATGGCTTTATGCCGTCTGTTGATGCTAAATTACGTAGGCTCGACGGGAGTAAAGTATCTTACCCAGATTCTCAATTTATCACCCTCACATACTCGTTTATTTTAAAACTTTTCCATCCATTCAAGGGATATTCCTCATGCTTGCATCATATTGACGTCGGTATTGCAATCGATGGCATGCGCTTAAAGTGAACGCTATATCCATGATATTTCTTGCTCTTTAACTGCAAGTACTAGACCTCAATATTTTTGTTGATGACACAAAAATTCTGCCAGTCAAGAATTTAAAAATTTAAGATGTTTCCTTCGATAGTCCGTACTCATTTAATCTGCATAAGACCATTACTAAGATACAGAGCCGCAATAAGATCCTCAAGACGTTTGCATCTGAGGTAAGGCAAAGAAATGTTGCGGGCAGCTTACAAATGAATTGGCCGGCCGGTCATAAACTATGCAGCATTAATATGATAGCCTCTGCTGCTTCAAGGCGTTGTTATTAATGTGGTTTTAACGGTTATTCATTGGGGTCGGTGAAGGTATTCATAGCTCAGCTGTGAAAGGCGGTCAGTGCTTGTCGGTCGATCATACAAGGTAGTTGAAAAAATGACTTGTCAGAGCACCTCAATCAGAAAAACAAATTACTGCATGTCTCTTGAAGTTCCCCGTATGCTTCTGATTAAGGTGCATAACTTACTCCGCTTCAGGCAGTTTATGTTAGGATACTTTAACAAAGATCATCGTTGCAGTCATCTGCTTGTAGCGAAATCGTTTCCAGAGAACATTAAGATACTTTTCCCACAATATGTTGATGAGATACAGCAGTATATCGACCTATTTTCGGTACAGCACGCTCACACTCAGCTGTGAAGTTTTTAGCACGTTTGTTTATATCCTACTAATAAATGGAGTCATCGAAGTCTAAACACTTCTCTTCGAAGATCGTGAGCACGAGTTGACGGGTGAAGCCACAGTAAGCCTTGCGCACCAAACCAGCTCATCTAACACTCATTTCCCAATGTTCGGATGCCGTCGAAGCAGACCGCTTTCAGTAATCCTCTTTGCATGCCCTACCAACCCCACTCATCTAACACCATTTTCCCCAATGGTCCGACCCCGTCGAAACAGCACGTTTCCTGGGCCTCCCGTTAGATGACGTCGATGACAACACAGATAACCCTTACCATCCTAACGGGAATTGATAACCGTTAAAACAACAACAACAACAACCGCTTTCAGTAAGAAATATTGTGGAAATTTTAGCATTTCCAATATTTCATGCAAATTTCAAAACAATAAAGAAATATGTATTAATAAATATACATACTTACATACATGTATAGATATGTGTATACATATAAACATAGATATTTCCAAGAAAGAAGGTAGTAAAATTTCGAATGATAGCGTCGACTGATATGAAAGTAAGTAATGGAGTATGATGAATGGTAATAACGGTGTGTTGAAAACAAGCATGGAAGGCTTGAACAATTTAGGCGTAGTTTGTTGACTGCACATTGGTTGTCAACGAAAAATGGTAGCTGATGCTGCAAAAACACGTTAATACACACTTAATACACAAATGCATACAATTGTGATCTTGTTACATACATATACATACATATGTACATATGCATATGAATGAGGGTCGGTGGCATATGGTTTGGAAAATGTATCGCTATTCCGAGCATATGTTATATTCGAGTGGAGTGGTGAGCAAAACGATGTAAGGGATGTTGCCGACTAAAATTCCAAAGTAACATTTATGAAAACATATACACATAAGTAAATGTATGTTATACATACTTACATATATACTATATAATAAAATTCTGACACAAAGTGCACATGTGTGATTGCAGCCGTTACTTACTTTGTCGCTTCCACCAATTCTGACGGTGCGGTTGGTGTTGCTGCCTTTCCACTTGGTTGTCAGTTAGTTCGCGTTGAGTGGCTACCGGTTTGTTGTTGCTAGTGCATGTATGCATGTGTATGCATGTTTGTGTAACTTGTTTTCGTTTGATGGCATCGTCACTTTTGGCAGTGGTGATGGGTCGATGGTGTCTGGACATGACCTCAATTGAAGTTGTTCATGTCATTCAACGTGTTTGCTGTTTTTTATTTTTACAAGTTTGTACGAAAATATCGTTCTATGTAAGTTTTCGCAGCTGGGTCATTCTAAGCACGTGTATATAGTATGTGTGTGTACTCATCATATGTAAGCACCATATGCATGCCCTACTAAATGTTCCCTCTAACTCTATGTGTGGGTGCACATCTGGGTGTAAAACCACATATTACTTATCACTTATGCATATGTATAGCATTTAAAAATTACCCTGAAAATAAGTGGTAAAAATGAACTATGCTTGGAAGCAGATCTGTTTTACTTATATAGAGCCAGCTTCCCCTAAAGTCACCTTGTACCTTCCAAATAACATCACATCGAGTAAAGTAAGAGTTCTATTATAATTAATTCATTTAAATAATTTTTTAGGTTTAGTTTATAAATACTACTAATTATTATTACTAGAAAAAAACATGATCTAATAAAGCCATAATAATTGATTTAGGGTAAGTAGAGTAAAAATAGTACGACTTTGTTTACAATTTTAAAATTCTTTAATTATTTTTCTAAATCTATGTTGTCCTCTCAAATACACCACCTTGTCCCCAATGCTATCGAAACAGTTGCGAAAGTCAATTTTTGAAATAGCCTTCAATGCGCGTGGCGTTTCTCGTTTAATGACTTCAATTGACCCAAAACGGTTTCCTCGGAGCGGGCGAATACGGCGATATTCG
Source organism: Bactrocera neohumeralis (assembly GCF_024586455.1). Classification (NCBI taxonomy): domain Eukaryota; kingdom Metazoa; phylum Arthropoda; class Insecta; order Diptera; family Tephritidae; genus Bactrocera; species Bactrocera neohumeralis. The sequence goes on from NC_065919.1 coordinate 5,492,984, forward strand.
GTTGATTGATCGTCTGTTTTTGAGTCGTTAGCATAGATCAAAGACTCATCGCTAGTACTAATTTGTTTTATGGCATCCTGGTAGTCGGAAAGCGTTGTTTCACAGACGTAAACGCGACGCTGTTTTTCGAAAAAAGTGGGTGGTTTTGGAACCAATTGTGTTTTTACTTTTCTTAGCCCCAAATAATCTTTTAAAATTGATTTCACTGATCCTTCCGATATTCCAACGATGCCAGTAAGGCATCTGACTATCGATACTCAAGCACTCATTCCTTTATTTTATTGAACGGGGTGATCATCAGTTGATGTTCATGATCGTCCTGGACAAAAACAGTTGCTCGCACAAAAAATTATCATCGAAGGTCTTTTCACATATTCTGAACGTTTCGGCACTAAAAATTTGATTCTGCGCTCAAAACTTAATGGAACTTCTTTGTTGAATAATTCCACTCATCGTAAAAATTGCAGAATGCACTTTATGTATTTCAGAAAGACAAGCCTATTCTAAACACTAATGATTATTTTGATGTGGCATTTGGCACAGATGTCACTGACAGTCGCGCAGAAATTTAATGTAAAGGGACTGACTATTTTTCGCCTACATGTTGACTAAACGATGTAGTTGGGTAGGTTTGATGGTCAAGCCCTTTGATATCACAATATTCATGTAACTATATTTTTTTGTAAGTTTAGACTCACTTTGGTCACTAGTGCATGTTAGAACGTAGTGTGGTCTTGTCCTAGTGCATGATGTGGGCCTGGTGTTTGGTATGTACTCGAACGTGTGCATTCACAAACACATTTGCGCTGAAGCTCATACATTTTTGAGTTGAAGCAACCAGTCGCTCGTGTCACTATTATCGACATGTTGCTAACATGAATTATATAGTAAAATCAAATTTAGGAAAAGAGTTTTTTGGAGGCATAAAAATATAAACTTTTAAAAATCATCAAATATTAAAACAAGTTTTTCCTTGGTAAGCCAGAACAAGAGATATTTCCGTTACACTTTTTAGAACACCAATGACAGTTACTGTACACATTGAAATGACACACCTGGAAATGAAAAATGCAATTTCAAATATAATATTAGAAGCTGGGAAAGCTTTTGTTAATATACACAGAATATTTACGTATGATCCCTGGCAGCCAATGACGCTTATCTTAGCAAGATTTCAAGCAACTAGGTGAAATTCGTTTTCGCATTGTAAATGCCAATAGTGGAACACACAGAGAAGACGATGAAATCGTATCAGGCAATGAATTCGATGTTTCATTATCCAACTGTGAGAAAGTTTCAACAACAATAATAACGAAAAAAAAAAAATAGTGAGCATTCATTAACATTTTTGCAGTGTTGATCTGCCGATTGCAACTTAAGTCCATTTATATAAATTTCCGCGGCATCAGTGCAAGTATTTCGGTGTTAAAAAAATCCAGCTCAAAGAAAATTTGCTTTTTTATCTCTATCCCTCAAGTTTATTCGTCACTGAACTTATATGGCTGCGATATTTGGTAAAACCCGATTCTCAAGAATTGCTTCATATGCTTCTAATCAAATGTATAAACTCTTTTGGTCTTTTACATAGTTGTCATATACTGCAGCTGCTGGTCTCAGAAGCTATTGAGGTGGGCGATTTTTAGAGTATCAAAAGAATCACAATGATTTGGGCTATCTTGCTCTTTTTGAAAATGTACTGGTAAATACCTACCAATATAGTATGTATGTAAGCCTATCAGTAAAACGATGATGCCTTGCTGTATTCCGGTACTTTGTTGATTTTTTTTCATTTTCGAAGTAACATTTTGATTATTACCAATTTTGACGAATGCGATAAATATGTTGCACGTCGTAATGATGAGCCTTGTCGCTTTAATGTAACGACACATTGTAGTTATCCTTCGAGGTATTTTACGTATGAGTTACTTTTCATATACATACATCTTTATATGAATAATATTTTGTTTGGAGCACAAGTATAAGAATATGTTTGAATGTTTTTTGGCGTCAGAAGAAAAGTATTGCAAAATTTTATCATTGAAAATACTGCTCGCATGTCAATCTTTCCATATTTAAAGCATATGCTGACTGCAGGATTATGACCATTGATTATTATTATTTTTTTTTTAAATAGTGGGCGGATAAATAGATTTTTGTATGTTTGCAATCGAAAAAATTGGGCCTGACTAACTACTGGAGAATAAAAATTTTCGTTAAATCTTAGATACTACTGTGATCAAATTGAAAGGTGAATTTTGTCCATTTCATCTCCTTCAAAGTAATTCCCTCCCCTGCAATACACTTATGCCAACAAATTTTTCAGTCATCATCAAAACGGTGTCCTCGGCGAATGCGGTGGTAAATCAGGCGAATGCGGTGGTTGCGGCACGATATTAGTTGAAAATGTGGCGAAATAACCACGAATAACCAATGCAGTATGAGATGGTGTATTATCGCACTTCTTGTTCAATAAATTCAGACATAGTAAAAATCGAAGAATTCACTTTTAGAGTGTCACAAAACGACGTGCAATTTAGCATAGATGTCACTAACAGTACTACCAACTTACAGAAAAAATTTACCGATTCGAAAAACACGCGAAGTATAAATTAAAAATTCACCTTTTAATTTGATCCCAGTAGTACATAAAAGAATTTTTTTCGAGTACTCAAATTAAAAATATGAATTAACGACAACAAAAATCAGAATGAGAAAAATTTAATGGTCGGAGTACGATTTTACTGGAACCAAATATTATTGCATTTTGTGCCATGTTCGACATAAAAAGGTAAATAAGACTACATGAATGTTCTTCCTTCGGTCTATAACAGATTAGTAGTTCGTGAAAACTTCCTTTTCAATACCTGTATTGATTATCGAAATTTGAATAACAGTTGACAATTATGCTAATTGAGAAAAAAAGTTGAATTTGGAATTTCAATGTTAATTTGAGATATTTGTGGTGAGCTGTAAATGGGAAATTCAATTACAATACAGTTCTACAATCAACGCATCGACAGCTTTCTCATACTCAATATTTAATGAGGGTATAATCCATGTGGCCCTTTCTGTGATTTTTTCCAAAACCAAAAAGCACACGTGCCCAAAACAGAACTACGAGTCCAATTCGGCTGATATTTCCGAAAATCAGAGTTCCACCTGAACTTTCTTGCTTACTCGTATCATTATGCATTTGTAAGCAATCTTATATATATATAGTTTATTGACTTTTTATTTCGACTTTATTCTATTTTTTGATTACCAGTGATTCGAAATGAGAAGAGAAATCCAAATTGTAGGTGTTTTTTACGTTTAACTACTACTCAGAGTCATAAATATGCCAACCACATACTCTAGTCTATGTGAGTAGAACAGATGATGTTATGTAAATATGTACAAACATATTAATAAAGTTATAAAGTCGATGGCATGAAGATGAGGAAATTATTAAAGGCTCTTAGGATTATAGCAAAGAATCTGAGCAAGAAAATACGCCTATTTAAATGACTACATTTTTTTAAAGCACCAATAAATTTGTTTTATTTGATAAGTACCGGATCTGCTGCTTTGTACTGCACTTAAAAGATGGGTAAGTGTATGCTTTACAATGTAAAATCTTGGCTAATGTTAAAGACATTGGCAGCTCTACCTCAATGAGCGCTTACTGTCTTATGTTTAGCAATGAAGCATCGTAAAAATTTCAATTATCCTAAATGATTAACTTCATTTATTACCAGCACTTGGCATTGTCTGCTGGCTGCTGGCTGCTGCTGCTATCCTTCTTGACAGTTTATGACTTGATTCTATTATTTATTGCCGAAGCACGCGTACACGTTCATGTAGACATTCCAGCGTGTGTATGGATGTGTGAGCGTGATTGCGTACGTCTACGCTTTCACTTGAGCTACTGCTGCTTGTGGCAGTAGCCCAAAATTTCTACAACGGCAATTTCAATTATAATTATGTGCAAATCATAAAATTGTTAGATAAAAGTTACTTTACAAGCGGCTCATCAGCCACTACGCAGCGTTATCCGCCCGCTGTTTGTGAGCCAAAGGAATAGGGGCATTCTTGGTCGTATAATTGAGGAGCAGCAGTCTTGATGTAATAGTCGGTAGGCATGTATGGTCGTAGGCCTCTGACAAAGGCCGTGAGCCAACGCCATCGATGTGTGTGTGGGCTTGGGAAATTATTAATAAATGAAGCGGAAATTTTTTTCTGCGTCTGTGCAGCAGCCTATGTGGGCAAGCGCTCCTTTAGCTGTTTATATAGTCTTATGGAAGACACATGAGAATCTTCGCTAATATGTATTAACAACAGTATTTATGTGTTTTTTTGTTTGTTTGTATAACCACTAATGCACACTTTTCATTCCATATACGACGCTTTGGGTTTTACACTTTTTAAATATGAAATATTTTTTCGTTAATGGATTTTTAATTTTATTTTGTTTACCTAATGGAGTCTGGTCGCCATTATTTTATAAAAGTTAATATGTATGCAGGTAGTTGTAAAAAGCAAATAATGAAAATTAAAAGGTTTGTTCGGAAGAATCCTATTGAAAGGGAGTGAGAAAAACTTGGAATATTGTTCTAAGCATAAGCAAAAAGGTAAGAAATGACTGAATTCGTTTGGGATGTTAAAATGTGTGCTGTCACAAAATCAAAATTCTCTTGTGCATTGTGAATACCATAACTTGGTGGTCATCACCTTTTGAGAAGACATACTTCGTCCTTTTCTGAGTGGGTTGAATTTTAACTGTTTCAACTGTTCTTTGATCTCTGACTTGTACCAGTAAATCCATGTTTCGTCGACGGTTAGATAACTGTTTACTTACATGCCCATAGATTATCCACTTATGTATATTGTTCAGTAATATGTATAAATTATTGTGGAAATTGTATTAATGTATGTAGTTGTTTAGGGGCATTCTTTTTTATTTTATGCTCCCGTCCCGCAGTTTATAGCTGCAGCGTCATGCAATATGCAACAATGGTCGAAACATATTTGTATGTTTTTTAGTATTACTTGTGCTTCGTTTTCACGCCTTTAAGGTGCTTTGTTCTTTTCTTATTTTTTGCTTCAGCTTCGCTTTTTTATATTGTTGTACCCAAAAGCACGCAGCACATATCCTGGTACTAGCGGTGGCCATGTCTCGGACATGCCGTCAACAATCACATCCCACGGAAGCCATAAACTACCAATATACAACTGTTAGTAGAGGCTACTATCATGGAAAGTACTGAAAAATACAGTCATCCTTGTTACCGCATTAAAATTAAATATTAAACTTAACAACACCCAGATACTCGCATAGTTGCCATTTTTCCCGCAGTTTTGCTTTGTTTTCATCAAATGGCGGCTATTATATGCACATCACGGAAATACTCTTGCATAAATATTCGATTAGAGTACACATGGACCTGTGGAAATAATGTTAGGATAAAATACTGGTCCCGGGCTCTTTTTTATTTTAGTTGAAATAAATCACTTTTTTCCAAAATTTAGTCCGACATAACAATCTGGTTTCACTTTATTGTTTCATAGGTTAAAAGCTTAGCTTCATATCCGTTTGTGCATGTAACATAAGTGGAAAAAGGCGTAGTTTTTGGAATATATCGAATGTTCGTGGCAAGAAGAAAGCTTTGCATTGTTTTACTGCATACGTTTACTAAATCATCAGTATTTGTTCTTTCAACCTTTACACACTTCACACTTAAGAAGTGCTCGAGTTTTTCGCTGCGATACGTAATGTTTTTGAGGTGAATCATTGCAATTTGCCACCTTGGCAACGTCTATGAACACAAGCAATTATCATATAAAGACTTCACATAGAAGCTTCGCCAGCCGACAGCCGACAGCCAGCAACATACAACTCAGTGCGACAACGTCGCGGTCGAAGCTTTAATCAAAATTTTACGCTTCCTTGGCTTCTGTTATCGACACATTAACCACCTGACTGGCTGGCAGGTCTGCTGTCTGCGTGTGCGTTGTGCAGCGGTGCATAAGATTAACTACCAGTACTATGAGTACTCTGTGCTCGTACTATGTCTGTACGTGCGTGCAAAAAATAAATGCAATAAATGGTAAAGATAACGATATTTAATTTGTCTGATTAACCGAGCTTATCTATAGAAAGTCGAATGTATTATATGTACGAGTATATACCTGTTCACGTATAAAGATAGGCGTACGGATATGGTTAAATTACCTCAACTCGTTACAGATATCATTAACAAATATGCTACACAAACAATTGTGACAAAATGCTAACTTTCATTACTGGCATTTAGGTGGTCAATAGCCGTTTAAATAGTATACTTAACGCGGTAATTGGGTACATTTTTTTCTCGAAACTGTGTTTTAGAATCCGGTTGACAAGATTTCTCGAGAACTACTCAACCGATCTTCATTAAATTTTACACAGATAAGTTAAGATTCAATTCTTAAAGACTTGGACGAGGGACTTTTTTTCGATTACAACGAAAATGTTTCCAAACTTTCAGTGAAATTTAAATTTTTTTGTAAAAATGTCTGCCAAAAATCCAATTTTCAGTTTTTTTTCCTTTGTCCAAGCTCTAAGTTAAGGTTTCAACTAAAACACGCATTTTTTTACTTTAGTTGATCCTGTAAGGAGTTATCCTGGGTTAGCGGAAATGGCGCCGCAATGGCCGAGTTTAAAATACTTTTTTTCCAAAATTTCAAAATTTCTTTGTAAATAGTTAATGTTTAAACAATTCTAATAAAATATTTTTATTTTTTACCGAAGAAAAAAAATTGTTGAAAAAATGCTGTTTTTTACCCGAAGAGACCCATGTAACCCCTTAATGGAACTTCTTTGTTGAATAATTTCACTCATCGTAAAAATCGCCGAATGCACTTTATGTACTTCAGACAGACAAGCGTATACGAAACACTAATGATTATTTTTATGTATGACTTGGAACAGATCTTACTATTTTTTTCCAACAGTGGCATATAAGAAGGTATTTGAATTAAAAAAAACCACTTATTTCTTAGCTTTAGTTATTAAATACTCTCGGTTTGCTTTGTAATTATTTGCCCTTATCCATTTAAATATTCAGCACAATATATATGTTCGTTTGCATTTAAGCTGATTGTCCCTTCAAATTCTATGCAGCTAATACCCCAACCTTTGCCTTAATTATGCACGAATTAGTTGGTCAATTTGGTTAGGTTTAAGTGAAGTTAACGTACATACAAACCCGTTTGTAGGAGGGCATATATGCTTGTAGTTATCTCAGCTTAAACTTGTTGCATAAATTAAGGCGCACTCACCCCGAAACCCCGCTATGCTTTGTACTGAAGCACGCAAGCATCTGTGTGTGCATTTGTGAATAATGGGATGCCACCGTATTCATATTTAGCGTTAATTAGCATTCCATAATTGTATGTGCTTAGCTCCGGAACTAGTCTTGTGTGTGAATAGTTTGCAATTAGTGCAATCCGTTTGCATTTGTATGTACATGTGTTAGTGCAATGCCAACCAACGCCAATTCATAGCTTATGAGTGTCAATCGGCAATGTTGATTAGTCGTTGAAATGATGTTTGTGTGCTTATCGCCGAAACTGTCTAATAAATAGTTGTTCACGATAGAGAAAGTGCGAAAACTTCATAAGCCACTTTATTTTTCATATACATATGTATATGTACATACATACAAGTATATTCAATTATTATGGCAGTTTTTAATGACAGTGTATTTGAAGAGTAGATCATTTTAAGTATTCTAAAAGTTGTTGCGAAACAAACCATGTCAGATATGTATGCTAAATATCGGAGGCTTGTCTGCTTTTTAAAATTCAGTATACAATACAAAGCGGTAGATATGTCCTGTAACTATGTATATAAACCAAAACAAAAACTATTAAAATAAAATTATTTTTATAATTTTACAATATATGGACCTACAATAATATATTATTTCATTGCTGTTCGGACGTCTGCGATTGAGATTATTCAACAGTTACACTCTTTTCTCCATTCTTTAGAAAGGAAAATTTGTCTCTTCATAAGTAAAAATTAGCTACGAACGTCAGTACTGAAACCATTTACAACCGTCGAACCTTCTGGCCGATTTTTTCGTTCAGTTTACCCGCTTTTTAAACTCTTCCAATCAATTTAGCGAATAAACAGCTCCGTTGTATTAGAATTCCATGATCTCATATATAGACAGTGCTTTTACTTTCTTCTATAAAATAAAATCCAATAGTTTCTTTGGCAGTAGAATGAGGATGTAACTCTTTTCGTCTGAACAATAGGTGGGAGATGTTCTTAGAGAGCAGGTGACACTAACTCTAACTGACTAAAATAAATGTATTTGTAAAGAACACTGGATGAAATTTCCATATATCATAGGGTTTTTGGATCCCAGACTTGGCAGCTCTCTATGTACGGGACTGCATCACGAAAGCCTAATTAAATATTGGTTACATAGATCTAGAAAACTGCTTGTCTCGAGGTGGAAACTTTTTGGTAACATGGGTTAACTTTAAGGCACTAATGTTGTGAATTTGCGTGCTAAAAACGTTATTCAGGAAAAGCTCGCGACTAAAACTCACATCGGAGGAACTATAGTTTATTGCACCACATAACTAAAATAAATATATTTGTACGATACAATAAGAATAATAAAATCGGCTCTCATAAAAAATATAAAACACATATGTGCATATATATACATATATACTAAGTTGACAAGTGACCATATTGTAGCTGCAAATAATAGTCTGAATGCCTGGACAGTCAAACATCTACTCCATTTTATCTATACGCATTGTGACACACGTGGCTTAAATTTTCTCATACCCAGTCACATACGTCCACACATACACGCATAGACTTTGTTGAAGTTCGAAAATCAGTAGCAGTTATCTTGAGCTGCTCGCCTGATTTTCAGTCGGACTGTCCTCCTAGCAAACTTATCGTTTGTCGCGTTTACCGCAAAGTTAACGTACGCACCGTTCTCCTTCACCAGCTCATTGCTTCTTGTCATCGACTTAATTAAACGGAAACTGATTTAATTGCATATTTGATGAGTTGCCTTCGGTGTGTTTGTGTTGCTTAATTTTGTGTGCCATTATGTGTTGATATTTGCCATTGTTGTTGCTGGCTTTTAGCTGTTCCTTCAATATACAAGCTGCGCTTCTCCTACGCTCCTCCGCTCCTCATTTCCTTTGCCCTTATTGCCTATTTTGTTGTTTATTATTATAGCCGCTGTCGTTGTAGTTGCTCCGGCTGCCGTGTATTGCCTTTATGTTAGTTGTTACAATATTTATGAGGTGAAAGCGGCGGCAAGTGTAAACGCGCACATTCACACACACACAATACATCACATGAGACTCAGAGGAGTTGACTCCGAACCGTGTAGCTCGGGCTCGGGTAGTTTTGGGTGGCTTAAAATAACTCATTTCATTGCAGCGCGTTCCGCTAACAGCCGCACAAGCTAACATACAAACACACATTCGATTCGCTGTTGTAAGGTAGTTAAGTTGGTGGAGGTGTTGTGGATGTTGTGCTAATGTTAAATACTAACCGAATTGTTGTCATAAACTTAACTTAAGCTTAAGATAAATTGCGATGAATACTAAAATGCCATGTTATTCGGCTAGCAATGCTTTATTATTATTGTAGCTGTTATTGTGCGTTAATTTCATGGGTATTTTGTTTATTCGCCGCTCACTCATTTCATTTATGGCTTTTTGGCATTCAATCTTCAAGGGCGTACTGTACTGAAAGGGGGAAAGTGGCTCAAAGGAGGTTCTGACCATATCTTCTTCTTCTTTACTGGCGTCGAAACCGTTTATTCGGTTATAGCCCATTTAAACACAGCGCGCCAGTCGTTTCTTCTTTTGACAAAGTGGCGTCAATTGGAGATTCCAAGCGGAGCCAGGTCCTTCCCCACCTGGTTCTTCCAACGGAGTGGATATCTTCCTCTTCATCTGCTTACCCCGGCGGGTACTGCGTCGATTCTCCATTCAGACCATTTGGACGTCATAACTTAGCCAGCGTAGCTTGAATTTGTTCACCACCAGACCCATTTGCTTCGCTGCCTTATTCATTCTGGAGAAAGCAGAACTAACGGCGCGGTTGTTAAGGCCAATGATATCAATACCATCAGCATACGCCAGCAGCTGTACACTCTCATAGAAGATTGTACCTTCTCGGTTTAGTTCTGCAGCTCCAATTATTTTCTACAGAAGAAGGTTGAAGATGTCACACGAAAGAGAGTCTCTTTGTCTGAAACCTCCTTTGGTATCGAACGGCTCGGAGAGGTGCTTCCCGATCCTGACGGAGCTTTCAGTGTTGCTCAACGTTAGTTTACACAGCCGTATTAGTTTTGCGGGGATACCAAATTCAGACATCGCGGCATAAAGGCAGCTCCTTTTTGTGTTGTCAAAAGCAGTTTTTTTTCGATTCTCTTTTCACGGGTATTTTCCAAGACTTGGCGCGTGGTGAATATCTGGTCAGTTGTTGATTTTCCAGGCCTAAACCCACACTTTGTTGACGGTGGGCTTCAATTTTTCACACAATACGCTCGATAGAACCTTATACGCGATGTTGAGGTGGCTTATTCCACGGTAGTTGGCGCAGATTGTGGGGTCTTTTTTGTGGATTAGGCAGAGCACACTTAAATTCCAATCGTTGGGCAAACTTTCGTCCGACCATATTTTACAAAGAAGCTGATGCATGCTCCGTATCGGCCCCCGTCGCTTTGTTGTTCTTCAGACGGGTAATTGCTATTCGAACTTCTTCATGGTCGGGCAATGGAACGACATAACACAATATAGGCGGTGCTATTAGCAAAATTTCAAAGCAATACAGACAAGTCGTAAAAACGAGTAAAAAATTTTCTTTTTACTTTCTTTGTGTTTTAGAATAGGCACCAACTTGTTGAAGAAAAAAGTTAGGTTAGAAGGTCATAATCGTAGCAAAACTGATCCACTCAAGAAAAAGTTCCTCTATGATAAAAATAATTAAAGCAATGGTTGTCAGATTTCTGTACTGAATGTGATTGTGAAGTTATTATTCATTACTAAAATAATTCCACACGATTGGCCGAGTAGTGTTCCTTTGGAACTAAAAAAAATTGAATAATGTAGGCTTCATTCCTTCATTCGACGCCACTGCTACTTTCGACATTTGTATATTACTACAATTTTATATGTTGTTCTTGCTTTTATTTAAAGTTTCGTTTCTGTTTGTTTTGCTTGTTTCAACAGTATTTTAACATTTTAATGTTTATTTTGTGTTTATTATGTTTATTTAGCTTTTATTTTTGTAGTCCCCTCCAGAACGTTCTCGACAGCAGTCTGTTTTATTTTTCTGCAGATTTTATTTCCGATACTCTCATAAATAGGGAATTTTATGATTGTGTTAATTTGTAATGCAATAAAGTATGTTTTGATTTCGAAATTAATGTCAATTCACATTAAGTAGGTGAACATGTAAATGAAATCCATGGCTTGGTTGGTGGAGAAAATGTTATAAAGCGGCTTGTGTTTGAGTATATCATCTGATCAAAATAACAGACGTTCTCAACAAATCTTGTGCATGAACTAACACATTTTGGTTAATTTTTTGGTTATGGGGTATGAAGCGTGTCCATGCAAGACTCGTACCAAAGTTGACTTGAATCTTTTCAAAAACGACGTCGAGTAGAGGGCACAAAAGATATACCTGACAACATGGTTAAGGACCCTAGATACATAAAAAGCATCTTTACTCTTGACTAAAACTGGGTTTGTGAATATGATCTCATTGCTGTTCACCAACCTAACGCATGGCGCTCCAAAAATGAAAAAGTGACTGCCTTTAGTTTCCTAGCCGAGGCTTACTAAGTACCATATATGAAATATTGGATCAAATGTTGTCCTGCTTGTGCTGACTGAGGAGTCTATTTTGAAGGCGATAATAAAGATTAGTGTTAAAATACGTGAAAGTTTAGTTTTTTTTGTCAGTCTGAGTATCAGATAGTAAGATATTTTAAATTGAAATGTATACTGGCGGTGTAGATAGTTATCAAACTAATTTAAAAAGAAAATAATCCTATTTTATTTACTAAAATATCAAATGGCATCTCAATAGTTGTCAGATAATGAGTACGATTCCTATATTCTTTTGAAAAATCGGTAATAATATCGTATAATTGCGTTCATACACGCTTGAACAACCAATTCGTTTTGAACACATACACTATCACTCGCTTATTAGGTGGCAAAAGCGTTTAAAGGAAATTGAACACCAAAGTAAATTGCCAGTAAGAAAAATAAATACAATTTGAAATGAATGCTTTAGTCTTAATCAATTGGATGAACCGGCTTGAAGCAAACGTATTTATGCCCGTAATAAAACGCTGAGATTTATGTATTTTTTATTGACCGTAAAGCATAATTGAGCAGTATAAATGTGTTTTCAGTGAATATATTGTTAAATGAATAAATTCAAGTTGCGAAAAAATCACGTGACAAAGTAACCACTGCAATTCCTTGCGACTTAATAGCAACACCGTTCGCTTTTCTGAAGGAAGACGAATATAGTAAAATTAAGTACAGGGGATCTATGTGCTTCTCTAACAGAGTGCTATTTACACTATAAATTTGAGTCAATGAACAATTATTCAACAGTAATATCCTCATCATATAATTTTTCTTTTACCACTTTTCGATTTCCTCATAATTTTTCACGTTCTATTTATTTAACAATAAGTTGTTTACCCTGCCATTTATTTTAAGCCCTCAAGTTCTTCTCATGGCACATTCGAATGCAAAAGTATAGAAATCGCGTATCACTTGCGGAATTAAAAGGAAAGCGCAGCTGAGAAGGTTGTGGGAAAACAGCAAAGCGCAGAGAAAATAAAATCAACGAAAATATTGCTCATCTAAACGAGTAATGACCACAGCAGCAAATTGCACTGCCACGTTACTGCGTTGCTGACATTTATGTCCTTTTGCCTGCCGCGTACATGACAACCATCCGTTTCCTTCGTCTATAGAATTTCTGCAGCATACGGGTACTCCACCTCTACGATTTCCATAGTTTTTGCCAGCGTAAGCTAGCCAATGCAGCTTTTTGTTTAACTTCGCTTTCCACCTCGTCTATACGCTGATACACATGCATCTGACTTATGCGGAAAAAATGAGCAAATAAAACCACTAAAAAGCAGGAAACACAGAAAAAGTGCAGAAGACGTGCAAACTTTAACCACTGTGATGTGTGTCGGCAAAGGCAGCAAAATTAAAAATAGTTTTTATGAAGGCTTAAATTCCAATCATTACTTCGTGTTCGCTGCCTCTTTGATGGCATTCTGGCATCATCACATTTCAGTCTACAGAGTTTCTCTCTCTCTTTTTAATGTTGAACAGCAGCGCTTCATTGCATTTAGTTAGAGTCATCTGCAAACAAAGCATAATGTAGTATGTTGGTGCAGTGTAGGTACTACATAGCGTATACGTAACCTGTCAGGCGTGGAACGTTAGCGCCATCGGTCAACTGTATGTGCCTATGTGTGTGTATGTGAGTGTGTATATTTGAGGTTTCATGTTCTTAGTGTCACTTAATATTTTTTCTCTTTTAGTATTACAACTATTTTTCAAACTTGTGCACACACACACACACATCATATACTCTCAACTACATTTACACTTGCGCTTATAGCCATAACATTGTTGTTAGCATAAAATCCATTGAAGCGAGCCGCTAGCACGCTGTGAATGAACTTTTGAAATATTTTCTTTTAATTGCTTTTGATGGTTGCCGTGGCTGTCATTTGCGCGCAAGTGTCTAGTTTCATACTTTTTATGGTTACTGTGGGTGTTGTTTCTTGCAAAAACAAAACAATACAAAAAATCGCATGAAAAAAGGGTAATAAAGCAGATATGAGAAATGATGTCAATGTAAAGCGACTCACATAACCGACAGGTGTTTAAACATTTTAATTGGAAATATTGATGAGTAGCTTAAAAAAAGTAGTGAGAGAGGAATAGGTTCATGAACTCGTTTTAAAAATCGATAAATATATGTAAACTGACTGGAAAAGACACTATTTTTTAAGCTACTGAAATATCTAGAGGACTTATACCAAGTATCAAATGTCCTTAAAATGTTAATCAAATAAAGCTTTTATCTGTTTTTTCTTACTATTTTAGAAATTTCTACGGTAAGATTTTCTTAGTAAACACATACATACTGCTTTCGCTTTAGTTTTCAATTATGTTCAACGCTCCTAAAATTTATAGCGATTAACATCCACGGGGACATTACGTGTCTAGATTGTAAAATAAACGAGTTTAAGGGTTTTTATTTATAAATTATTGTGATGTGTGCCAACGGGGTGTTTTTGGGAAACTCTGAGCAGGTCAGTGAGAATTTTTTTTATTATTCTCTTCTCATTTTCTTTAAATACATTAAAAATTATAGATTTGTAAATTGCATAATATTGAATTAACACTTTCTGCTAGAGGAATTCCCCATTTATAGTATGACCAATGGCGCATATCGCTTAAGACTATCTGTTAAAAGATTTTCACCATTTTTGCTTCGTCCATTATTCGCGCAAATTTTCATATTCTACGTCGGGTAAAGCCAGTCAAGAGTAAATGGAAAGCATCAAGGCATCAACGTTCCGCGTGCAGCAAACAGTGGTGTGTAGCAACAACGGTCGGGTTCAATTCATTATTATTGGTGATTTTGCTGCCGCAATTGCCAGCTTTGCTTGATTGCTGCATTAAAATGCCGACTGCAATATTCATGGGAATTCTACACTTTTTTGTTGTTGAGGTATTAATAAATGACCGCTTGCTTGGTTGAATGGTATAAAGCACGAATGAAGACGAAGCATGTAGGAAATGTGGTTGAGAGAATGGGAGAACAGTGGCTGATTACCAGCTGACGGCCTGGTCATTGAAATTTCTAATTATGCAGCAGTAAAGGGGGATCACGGTGCACATACAAAAAGGGGTGCCTTCGCACACATACTCAAATATATATATATATACATATATATATGCGTACATATTGTATAAGGCAATGATCCTGTTGTCTGAAATACAGCCATTGTTGCTCATACTGCTTTTTTGTAGTGCATGTGCCAAGATATATATGTATGTGTTACAGTAGAATATTCTATATGCTGGGAAATAGCATTATCTTGAAATTTTCCAATTTTAATTACAAAACTTTTAATTTTCTTTGAGATAAGCGCGCACACCGCCAGCAAAGCACCAGCACTGACAACAACTGCAGTTGCAAGAAACAAAAACAAAAGCAGCTATCGTCATCTCAACCGACATTGGGCGAATTAAATATCACTGCACAAAACTACATATGCACATAAATATATACTATATATATATACATACGTAGATGTACACACATACAACCACTATGTTCGAATGCCAACACAGTTTGAAGCTAACTAACGATCATAACATAATTGTCAGCCTCACTTTGCTATTCCGGTCGCTTGGCTCACCATCAACTCGTGGAACTGGTGAAAAGTAGTCTATGCTATGGCAAAGACACTTTGTCTATCTATAGTCTGCTGCTGTCCATACATGTTTATGTGTGCGTGCAATTGGTTGACCGCGTTGTTCCTTGCAATTAAAACTATAATTATGATTGCAATAAAGGAAAAATGTGTCTAATGTTATTAAGTTTTTAATTGCCAACGTTCGACAGCATGTGTCCATAATAATTTGATTGTGTGTGCACGTTGAGGGTGTGCACATTAGTGTGGTCCTACAAAAATAGTTTACAAGTTTTGTTGCATTAAAAAATAACTAATTTGTTGTGGTAAAGCTTTTTACAGAAACACACAACAGAAATATTAACTAAATAAGGAGAAGATGTGAGGTTAAGTTTGCGCTGAAGTTCTTAAATTATGCTAAAAGACTTCTGTGATAGTTTGACTGTTCTACTTGTATAGTCACAACAAATAGCTGAATTCTGATGCATTTTATGAGTTTAGTTTTTCCGAAATGCACTCTTAAATCTATAGAGGATGCTTTGGGTAATAGTTGAAGGCATCGCTTCGTCGATTTTTAGATTGAATGCTGAATCTTTTTTTATTCGTTAATTGAACTTTTCACCTTTAGGTATTTCCTTGGCTTTGATTCTTGCAAGTAGCAAAATAATAAAATGTTCGGCTGTCTCCCAACTTGAACCTTCTTTACTTGTTTTAAATAAAATATGAAAATAATATGGTTGGTCTTCGAGTTCTTTTCATTATCTGGAATTATGCTGTGATACTATTTTTTTCTCACCACTTTTCTATTTTCTTTATATTACTTCTTACCTTCCTTTCAGCACATTTTGTGGCCGTTGAACTAGCTACCAACAACTTTGGTGCTTTATACTTGAATTATTTCTCATATGATTGTGAGTTCTCAAAGGAATCTTCTTGGTCGTAAACTTGGTGCGGTTTTAAACTTTCTTATTTCCCTATTTGACTTTCATTGTAGCAAAGCCAGATTTTTGTGGTTATTTGATACGAGTTTAAAATACAGTGTGTAATTTCAAAAGTGTATGGGTTTGGAAATTTTGTATTTCGATGGTATTAAAACGGGAGTCAAAACATATTGACTGAAGAAAGTTTTATATAAAAAGTACACCTAATCCTTTACTGGCGCTATAACCGCGTAAGCGGTTTCTACGATAATTAGCTAGTTAACAACAGCACGCCAGTCGTCTCTTCTTTTCGCAAGGTAGCGCCATTTGGAGATTCCAAGCGAAGCCAGGTCCTTCTCCACCTGGTTCTTCTAACGGAGTGGAGATCCTCCTCTTCCTCTGGCTCCTCTGGAGGTTGCTGCGTCGTATACTTACAGGGTTGGAGTATTTTCCTCCTCGGACGACATGGCCTAGCCAGCGTTGCCGCTGTCTTTTAATTCGTTGAACTACAAGGTGAGTTCCAAAGTAAACAGGAGTTTTTGAATCCAGCGCCGCCAGGTGGCGCTATCTATACTTCGACTAGTGCGTTAGAATCTATTTTCTTTATTGATTGTTCAGTGAGAATTTCATGACAGTTCATTAATTGGAAGTGAAGTTATTGCGTTTTAAGTTTGAGTATGTTTGTATTATCGGTACGAAAATGAGCTTCGAACAAAGAGCCAACATTAAATTTTGTTTTTAAATTGGTAACACTTTTACCGAAACGTTTCAATTGATGAAACAAGTTTATGGCGATGATTGCCTATCCCGTACCAGAGTGCACAAGTGGTTTCAACGTTTTCAAAATGGTCGTGAGGACATAAATGACGGTCAACATATGGGCCAATCAAAATCCGTGATCACCGGAAATTCCATCTAAAATGTGCGTGAATTCATCAAAACTCAGCCGAAATCATCATTAAAATTCATGGAAGTGGAATTGAACATCTCCAAAACATCGATTTATCGCATGTTGACCGAACATTTGGGCTTACGAAAGGTGTGTGCACGGTTTGTTTCGCACAAATTGACTGACGACCAAAAATTGATAATGCGCCGTCTCATTGATCGACGCTTGTGACCGATTATTTGACCAAAAATCACATTTTAACCATTAACCACTTTCCGTATTCACCTGATATGGCACCGTGCGAGTTCTTCCTTTTCGGAAAAATGAATTTGCCCATGAAAGGAAAGCGTTATGCAGATGTAGAGGCCATTCAATTGGCTTGCACCGGCATGCTGGCGGCCATACCGGCCAACGAGCTAAAACACTCCTTCGACATGCTTTTGGACCGTGCAAAAAGCTGTATTGAAGCAGAAGGAGACTATTTTGAATAAAATAAATTGATTTTGCCGAAAAAACCATTTGTTCTGTTTTTTTTTAAGTCCTGTTTACTTTGGAGCGCACCTTGTATGTCAATGTCGTCATATATCTCATACAGCTCATCGTTCCATGGAATGCGATATTCGCCGTGGCCAACGCGCAAAGGAGCATAACTGTTTCGCAGAACTTTTCTCTCGAAAACTCGCAACATCCACTCATCAGATGTTGTCATCGTCCATGCATCATATGGCAGAACGGGAATAATGAGTGAGTTTGTTTTTGTTCGTCGAGAGAGGAGTTTACTTCTCAATTGCCTACTTAGTCCGAACTAGCACCTGTTGGCAAGAGATATATTATATGTTAAATATGTGATATGTTGGTGTTGATGCTGGTTCCCAGATAGACGAAATTATTTACAACTTCGCAGTCATGACTGTCAACAGTGACGTGCGTGCCTGGTCAAGAGTTTGACGACGCCGGGAGGAGGGAGTCATGTGTAGAAGTTCACGCAAGTGAGGAAAGTTCTCTGATCGCCATTCACTGGGGAGTGGTCAGAAGTGTTTCTTTTACATATGGCTCAAGCAGCTCTCGACTTCCGGACTTTGACCAAGTATCAAGTATATTAGCGTAAAAACATCCGTTTGAAGGCGAGCTAAAGTGAGAAGGCGAAACATCCCCTCAACAGGGTCTGGGTTTGGGATTCGCCACGTAAAAAATGCCCCCAATGAAAAGGAACAAACAGCCTCGTAAAAAGTACACCGGAGAATTAAATTTTATGAGATTTATTCTGTACAGAAGTATGTAACTATTGAAAATTATGTTGTTAGTTAGTACTTGAGATCGAACGGTCTTGCATAATGGCAGTGTGCAGTAATCTAATCGCCAAACCACGGTGGCGGGTTAACAGTAAAGTGCTAATTTTAGTAGTTCCATGATTATAATGACTCTATCTTTGTAGATTAGGATGTATTCGATGTATTTTAAATTGATCTCTAAACTTGAGTCTTGAAAGTCTAAGCAACTTCATTTCATATTAGATCGCATAACAACAACTACAAATTTTAAACAGAAATATCGTTGATGTCAGAAATCTACTAAGATGTTCGATCTTACTGTTGATTCGGAAAAAAAACTTCTTGTGCAAAACGAAAAGAAAGAGTAATTTATTCTTGCTATTTAATTTTGATTTAACAATTAAATACGTTTATAACCAAAATATCTTATCGATATCCTTAAATAAGCACATGAAAATGTAAAGGACGAAAACGTTCCTCTGTAAGGCATTGCACTTGACTGGTCAATGATTTTCTCACAGCTTTGTGTTATTCATTTTAATAGATCGAATGCCTCACCTGTCACATCTTTGTGTGAGTTTTTCAACTTTGCTGGACGGTGCTCATGCTTACCTTTGTACCATTTTGAGCTGCGGCAAGACAAATATACACCGAAAAAGTAATTTAAAAATAAAAAAATCATTTATTTTATTTAATTTTTTTTTGCTTTGTTTTAACGTGCTTTCATCGATGCGCTTCCTTTGGTTATTCTTGGTATTTATTTTTGTGCCATTTGCCTCGGACGCCGGCTACGCCATATTTGTTTCAAGTTTGACACGCTGCACACTTCCGGTCATCAAGTTACTTATCCACTTGTACGTATATATGTGCATATATATTCACTTCAGGTCAATTGGTTCTCCCTCGCTACGGATTTCTTATTTGCTTTGGCATGTGCACTTGACTGGCTTGCTTACTTGTGCGCTGGCTGAAACTTTGTATTTTTCTCTGCCGTAGCAGCACTTAGCGTTTGCCTGCACACCAAATTGATGTTTGCCTCATGTTTTTTACAGTTTTCAGCCACACTCATTCCTCATGCCTCGGCAGTGGCGCGGGCTCCGGCTTCATCGTACTCGTATCAATGAAATTTTGAGGTTTTTATTACTTTACAAATACTTTTTCGCCAATAATAATGGCTTTTATGCCTGACTGCCCTCAAGCTGCAGACAGGTAGATGGGTGTAGTACATCTGCAGGCGCATTGCGGATACACGAAGAAAATGTACCATGTGTATGTGTGTGTAAATCGCTTTTTGTGCTATGCACTTCTTGGCATTCTCTCTGTGTGCCTTTGCCAAAGTATTTATTTGACTCCCGTAATTGTTATCCTCACAATATTTAACGGTGGAGTTTACCCTCCTCCTGAATAGGGAATCCTTTGCACACGGTTGCAATGTTTCATATTAAACTTTCAGTTATAAATTAAATCGAATTTGGCAGATAAGTTTCATGGAAGAGGAAATATTTAAGGCAATAAATGTGTAACTTTGTACCAGTTTGTTGTTAATTGAACTAATTTGGAGTTTTTAGTACCTTTATTTGTTTTGCTTTCAAATTAACTTTCTGTTATAATTAAAATGAAATTTTGGCCTACGTTTCGGCGGACTTACGTAAAAGATCCAGGAACTTAACTACTTCGATCCAAAATATGTCTACAGTTAGCCGCATTAAATCAATAACCATCATTCGTACTCGTACGAAAAGATAATACACATGAAGCTAAATTTCCTTCAAGTCAATTGTATTCTGGCTCCTTTTGTTTTGTATTTTTTTTTAATATTCTAGAACAGACAAGAATTAGACAATTTGTCAAAAATTAATTTATATTTGAACATAAAATAAAATTATTATAGATTTTACCTAAATAATTAATTAAATTCGTCTCTTGATTTTAATAAAGCAACAAGTGAGTGTATGTACATATATGTAAGTCATGTACGCATTTCATATTTTTGTCGAAAAATTCCATAAGATCACGGCGACATTACATTAAGGTTTTGGGCAAAGCATGACTTAAGCAAATATTACATATGCTTAGATAAAGAGAGGCTGACAGTCTGACGCATCACATTACATCAAATAAAAGGAAATTATTCAGCATGATTTGCATATCAGCTTTTTATCAAAGGCCAACTCATAAAGCGAAAGGGATGTGTACACACATTTTCATTAACCTTATCACTGCCAGAAGCCATAAGCAATCACATCACATTTGTCCGTTACAATTTCGGGAATGTATGCAGATACGGCACACATGTGAAGGTATATGGATTTGAAATATATGCGCCGCTACATATTGCATGTCATCGTTGGTTAAAGCTTGTTGAATTTTGCATACGCATAGGCGCTTAACATATGCCATACAGTGTGAGGTAATCAGAGTCGGATGACTAGCAACTGTTGTTGTAATACATACATAAGCCCAAATTTGTAGTTGGATGCTGAACATGTCACACATGAGGTTAGTAAAAATATAATACAACTTCTAATAATGAGAAACCGTGTTGCAAACAACTTGAGATCTTCTTAGATGGATCCATGAAAAGTCATAGTACAACTAAATTCGTGTACTCACTCATAATCATAAAAAACTGATTGAAAAATTAATAATTCTATTGTCATTTAAACTTAAGCAGGGTAGTCGAAAAAGTCTTTTCGTATTCCTAATTAAAATTCAACTAATTTTTTTATATTTATAATGTACTTTAATGAACCAAATATGTACCATTTTGGTCGACCACTTTTTGTAATTTTTTCGCTAGAGACATTATGCCATCAGTGTAAAACTTTTCTGGTTTCTCGGCGAAAAGCTGCGACAAGTAATTTTTCATAGGCTTTTCTTGAAGCCAACTTTACTCCATTAAGTGAGTTTGCATTGACCGAAACAAATTGTAGTCCGATGATGCAAGGTCAGGGCTATATTGTGGATGCATCAAAACTTCCCAGCCAAGCTCTACCAGTTTTTGCCGAGTCATCAAAGATGTGTGTGGTCTAGCGTTGCCCTTTCTGTTGATCAGTTCTGGCAATTTTTTCGACAGTAAAATGTGGAATAAATCGTTTGACTAGGCTGGAGCAACTCATAGTGGATGATTCCTTTCCAATCCCACTAAACACTCAGCATAACCTTTCGAGGCGTCAATCCTGGCTTTGCGACAATTTATTGAACGTCACCAATATCATAATTAACGATGGATTTTGAAGTGAACAGCAATTCCTACAGGTACAAGTTCTAACGCACGTCGATTTTTAATAAGATGGCTTTGATTTTCTTTTCTGCAGCAAGTGTTGTGGCTAAATCATAAAAATGAAAATTTGAAATAAAGTCATAAAATTTTTATGATTTATTTACATAAAAATGTGTGCATATATTAATTTGTATATTGTACATAAATATATGCGTATTTTGGCGTTTGCAGCAAGAGTCTATTACACTCTAACTCTGCGTTCTGTCGAGTATAGAAATTTTGAGATTTCCGATAAAAAAATAAATAAATACATAATTGTTATATGTACTTATGTTGGGACTTGCATCTGTTGGAAGTAATGTGCAGAAGTGGAAATAAAAATGTATGTATATAAGTATTCTCTATATTCTATGAATTGGAATTGCTCATGAGTCATGACTGAGTAAATTGTTGCTTATTAGAAATCAAAGTTCGATAGAAATCATTTTTTCGGAGAAACTTTTGGCTCACATATTTTTGCTAGGTTATTGGTCAAACGTCTCCTCACAACTTGTGGTGTACATCTGAAATAACGCTATATATAAAGAGTCCTAAAAGCTTTAAACATTACAAATACGCTCAAAGGTTTATTTTTGCTGCTGAGAAAGTACAACTTTTGGCTATTTGTTTGTTGTTGCGGGACTGTTTGCTTAGTATTTAAAAGATACACCAAAAAAACTTCAATTTTGATTTGAAATGTGAGGTCTACAGCTGCATATATCATGGAACACCAGACTTAAATATTTATAAAGGCATATCTTACTGTTAGTTGGTACTCTTGTGCCTCTTTACGCATAACCTCTCTTGAGCTGCCGGCTCTTTTTTAACATGCTGAACCCTCAATCTACTATAAGTTAAGTTATAAGTGTATGGATTCTTCGCCAAAAAGCTTTAAATTGCCGTTAAAGAGCCGAAAAAATTATAAATAAATATCTCTACTTCAAGTCTCACTTAAGAAGTTAAAATTTCTGACGCCGTGAGATTTCACTTTGGTAGCTCGTTCAGTGGAGCTTGCTTATGGTAGCCAACAATGCAATCTTCCTCCAAGCTAGCAAACCACTTTCATATTCAGTAACACGATATTTTAGTGCTTTTGCTTTGGCAATTTTAGTGACCTCTTACCATAAAAATGCAAACGTCCAACCGTGCTTGTTTGTTTGTATGTGTGTTAACAAGAGCGCTGGTGTGATTTTTATTGCGTTATGCTGGTAATGAATGTGAAATGGCTGTGCCGCGATCCTTCTCCACGCTCTCACTTTACTTAGCGGTATATGCATGGCACGTGGTCCTCTTGTTCCTGCGTTGCGCTCCGTTGCTCTGTTGCTTTGGTAACTTGTGACAAATTGTTGCGATGATGTTTTTTATTGCCTAACCTATCTGACAAAATGCCCCCGACTTATATATGTATACATACATACATCGATACACACGTTCATTGCTTATGCAAACGTGAGCAGATGTGTTGAAAGCACAGACGCGCACACACAAACACACGTATACACATATATACACTCACACAGTCGCTCCTTGTTTTGTGAATATTTGTTGCAAGAACATTTGTTGATGTAGCACATCTCGCTTTCGTTTTCAGCAACAGCTATTCGCTTAGTGCGATGATTCCCAAAGTGTGAGTTGCGGACAATTTTCCATTTGCGTTAACTGCTACCGTTTGCTCTATTTGGTTTTTGTTTTATAGTTGTTGTTATTCGTCTGGTGCACAAGTTGGCAGCTCATAAAAATGTTTCATATATCCTAAATGAATTTCCTTTCCAGCCATATACATACATATGCCGAGTTGTGTTTGTATAGGGTGTTCGATAGGAATTTCCATTTAATTGAATACATTCCTAAAAAAAAAACTCAATGTGGGGGAAAAGATATACCGCGTTGTTTAGCAAATTATTCATTTATTTCGGTAGTGATCACTCGGTAGCACAGTAAAACACAGTCTTTAGCGCTGTTAGAGCCGGTGACTGCGAGGGACCAATATATGGCAAAAACTTTTTGAGAAATACTCTTCTATGTCCAAAAACAAATTGTTTCAAAATCTAAAAACTAATTTTAATTTATAGTTTGTTTTTTAAGTATTATTTCATGTTTTAATACCACCGAACGAAAAGTAGTTTTTTCCAAATAAACTTAACCGTCTTAAAAGTCATATCGTTGTTGCATGCGGCTAAATATTTATTATTAGAAAATTGCTTCACTGATCGCAGTAGCAGTGGTCCAGTTCTAATAACTGATTATTGATATTCTCCCTTATCATGCAGAAGTTTTGGAAGACAAACAGAAAATCACACAATCCTTTATATGTGAATTGAAAATATTTTTTTACAGTCCAGCTATATATGTAATTGCTAGCATACTAAAACTGAAATCAAGCAATACACCCTGTATACATCTTCAACATACCTAGATTCTTGTCGTTTCGCTCTTGTCACATTTGCTGCTTTCATCAGCGGATTGCTGGAACGTGCTTTAGTTAACTACTTTTACATAAATGCATATATATTGGGTAGTCGAAAAAGTATTTTCGGAATAGATGTCGTTGCAGTCATATTTCTCCAGTGTTACCAATCACATTGTGTCACACCTTATAGTGTTGGAAAGGTGTGATTTTAAGCTTCGGGGAAGTTGAAAAAAAAATTACAGCTGTTCAAAAATGAATGAAAATAATGAAGAAATTCGCTATATTTAGAAATTTTTGTTTTAAAAAAGGAAGAATGCCACACAAGACACCCATGAAATGTGTGAAGTTTACGGAGATGATGCTGTAACAGTTCGTGTAGAACAACAATGGTTCGCTCACTTCCATTATGGAAATTTCAATGTGAAAGATGTACCTCGCTCTGGTCGATTTATCGTTGAAAAAGTCGATGAAATTATGGAAAAGATTGATCTGAACCGTCACATAAGCAGCCATGATATCGCTAAGGAACTTAACAGTCATCAACATACGTTTTTGAACCATTTAAAAAAGGCTGGCTATAAAAAGAAGCTCGATGTTTTGGTACCATATGAATTGTCTGTGAAAAATTTAATAGATCGTATTAACACCAGCGATTCTTTGAGGAAACGAATTGAAATCGAACCATTTATGAAGCGAATGGTAACAGGAGACGAAAAGTGGATCAAATACGACAATAATATGCGAAAAAGATTATGGTTTGTGAAACACAACAAATGGTCGCAAAGCCAGGATTGACGCCTCGAAAGGTTATGCTGAGAGTTTGTTGGAATTGGAAAGGAATCATCCACTATGAGCTGCTCCAGCCTGATCGAATGATTGATTCTACTTTTTTCTGTCAACAACTGATGAGATTGAAGCAAGGAATCGGAAAAAATGGCCAGAACTGATAAACAGAAAGGGCTTCGTCTTCCATCAAAACAACGCTAGATCACACACATCTTTGATGAAACTGGGAGAGCTTGGTTGGGAAGTTTCGATGCATCCACCATATACCCTGACCTTGCACCATCGTACTACCATTTGTTTCGTTCAGTGCAGAACTCACTTTATGAAGTAAAGTTGGTTTCAAGCGAAGCCTGTGAAAATTACTTGTCGCAGTTTTTCGCCGAGAAACCAGAAAAGTTTTACACTGACGGAATAATGTCTCTAGCGGAAAAATGGCAAAAAGTGGTCGATCAAAAGGGTACATACAAGTATTTGGTTCATTAGTTGAAGTTTGATTAGAAATACGAAAAGACTTTTTCGACTATGCAATATATTTTGTTTTTCGCAAATATCAATAATTAGTGTGAAAATTTACAATGTAAATGGTTCGCAACCGTTAACCTTTGTGCAAAACCTCATGAAAATCTTACTCACTCGCAGGCATAATGCAAATGCTTTCATACGAGTACATTGCTACAGTTGAGTTGTTTTAAAATCGAGTAGATTCTTATTTTCACTACCCGTTCGCGGCATTTCCATTTGCTTATATAAGTTGCCATATTTTAAATTGGCGATTGCTGCAACGCCATATTACGGGCACGCCGACGCGTCGTGACCCACTTGTGGCAACCTGCCACACTTCGCGCCACTTTGCTGCGCAACATCATGTCACCACTTGTGTCTGACAACAACACGCCTTGAAAACCATAAATAATCTTGTTGCTTTCAGCCGTTGAAATGTTAAATAAAAATGAAATGTTAAATAAGAACGGTTGTTGTTGTGCTTTTTACACTTGCGCCCTTTTTTCCCCGCTTTGTACCGTTCTTACGACAAAGGCACATACTTGCATATCTACCATACTTACCCATGTAACTGTGGCTATCGGAGACAAGTTTCGCTGACTTATTATTCGAATACGATTTTGAAAGAAAAAACGAAAAAATAAAATACTGGAAGTGGCGTTAATGCGCCGCTCGCGGCAATTGCGTGCAAGGAGTGTGGGGTACTTTGCCCGAAATCCTACTTTAAATTTCGACCCACACCCACATCGGCGCGTATTTGCTTTGTGTTTATTCACGCGTTTCGCTGGTTTCGTTGCTGCTACTCGTAAATATTATTGTCACACTTTTTTCCGAGAACTTTTTATAGTTGTTGCTTCGGTTGTCTACGTTGTTTGCGCTCAGAGGTGTTGTTAAAATTTACAATGTCCTTTTATATTTTTATTTCAACTGTAATTTGTGTTACTAGACTTTGTGTTAACGTTGACATTCAAATGCCGTTTCATTTTCTAACACACATATACAAGTATATGTACATGTAGCACACTGTTATTTGCCTGTAAGCTTTCCCATTGCTTTCGAAGCTTTAGCACGACATTTAGTAAGTACACATTTGTACTTGTGTGTGCGTGCGTTTTTACTGTCCCTAAAGGAAATCACGTTAATTCATTGACAGTTAAGATTCTTTATATTGGCTTTACCAATGCGTTCGTATTATCTGCCTCCATAGACTAGCTGCATTCGATATTATTATAAAATCTGCAATTATTTTATGTTTTAAAAACAAAAACGAATTAATTTTAAAATTAAACGAGTTAAGTTTAGGGATTTATAAGAAAAATGCACCAACACGATCGAAATGGCTGGCCATTAGAGTTCAAAAAGCTATGGTATGATTCCATGAAAACAGTATCCTGTCAGAAGTAATGTTTGTGTACTGCTTTTCGGGATCAAAAAAGCCGTATATGATTCTACAAAATCGAACGTATATATATGAAAGGCATATATTCTATCCTCTCTTGAAATTAAAAAAAAACATTTACCGCGGATTCCATTTAAAATCAATAAAAGTATATAAAGCTAGCGCTGCAATAGCTAGAGGATATCAAAAAGAACACCTTAAGAGCAATAAAAGCAATAGTGTACGAGTATAACGCCAAAGAAACTCTAGTCAATAACAAAAATTGCTGCAAGATACTGTAAGAATAATCGAGGTATGTGCGTGCACAGTGTATAATTTTCGTAAATTTCGTAACAAATTCAGCTAAATCTGTATTTGGTGGTTATATAGTACATAGTGCATATGGTATACTCTTGCAAAAGATATTTTGATTTACTCTTTGAACGTGAGGTGAATTAGCAAAAAACTTGGTTAGCGCTAAGAACACTTCCAAACCTTTATAACACCTCATCACAAGTATTAAATTGAAAACTGTTGTTGGCGTTGATGCAAATTTTCTCAAAATGGTTAAAAAAAAAAAAACAAATTAAATTCGATTTTATTGTATTTCTTCGGTCCTGATCTCTAGTAGATATTTCAGATCTCAACATGATTTTTAAATCTGAAAGAAAATAGATGGACCTACATAAGTGTTCTTAATGACTCTTAATTTTAGAAGAAAAATTAAAATTAAAACTGTTGAAAGGAGCATCGCTTTTTTGTAATCATTTATTAAGGCTAATTAGGATTACTGACCGATTTCGAGTGAATGAGAAACAACTATATACAGCAGCTTCATACAATGAACCAAAAGCATTTTTTTGAAAAATGTTTTTTACTTCTTTACCATTTTAGATGTCTTATGTATTTAATTCCGTTCATACCGTTTCGACTCATGTTGCCTGTTGCACTGTACCTCGCCGCTTTTCACACTCCACTATGAGTACTTTAGTTCTGCTTGCTCTCTCCTATTTCGCCATCTTACCATTTTCTTGTATTCTGTATTTTTTTTTTGTCTACTAACGTTACTACATTTAACGCCCACTCTGTCGACCAACCCTCCAAAAAGGGACGACTATTTAAAAAATTTATGACGGATTTTATGCTGGCGGGTATTTCCGGTTTATTATGATTATGTTTTCTTTTACATTCCCAAACAAGGGAATTACATATTTTTGAAGATGGTATTTCTCAAAATTCCATGTCTTGCTTACAATACGCTCACTGTAAGGTTAACTACTATCCCTCTCATTGGGTTGCACAAGAAATTTATTCGCCGCTTTATGTACTTCTCTGTGTTATTTCATAAGAACCCGAAAAGTGTAGAAGTTGAAGTTTGAAATGCTGAGGAAAATGCGAAATTAGTTAAGTAAAGGTTAACATTAAGTCATATTATGCTTTTAAGTATATTTTTGAGGTCATGAAGTATGAATTGTTAACTGAAGCGGATTAAGGTAGCTGAAAGTGATTGGGGTGAAGTTTATGAAATTAATTTCAACGCATACGAGTGACAAATATATGCTTTTATGTATTTTAATTTAGCTAAATTGTGTGTCGGTATATTATAAATTAGTTATAATATTTGATGTTGTTCAAATTATTTCGAGAATACATATGTATATAATATTGATAATGGTTTGAGAATCTGCAAATTTTGTATGCCGAGTTTTCTTCGTTGTTAGTGGTGTATGAAAAATATATATTAAACTATGAAATCCGCCTCCTTAAAGCTTGATAGGTTTACAATTTTAACCTATCGAGGACAATACAGTTTAGGAAAGTGTTGTTTCTCAGTTTCGCATGATTTCTTAGACCAGTACCATTTCATCTTTTCTGTCATTCTTATAATTTATCTAAAAGTACAATTTGACAAGCCAGCTTACATAAAAATATCTATTTAATTTCCGTAAACCACCAATTTGAGCCACATTTAATGTTACACATTAAACTAAAGGACCACATGCTGGTATAACTTTTATACTTAAGTAATGTCATTGCTGCAAGGTTTTCAGTTTTGCAAAATCTTCGCATATTAAGGAACTACCAGAACTACATCAAGTTGCTTAAGCCGATTGTGTACGGAAATTTGATTGTTGGTTTGCAATCGTTTTCGTGTAGAAACGTACTTTGTATTACATATCATTTCTTTTAATGTGTTCTGCCGTTAGCTGGTTTCGAAGATTTTCGGATCCTGCAAGAAAGGTCATTCACAATACAAGCTGTTTAGACAACTTTAAATCAGCCGAATTATCAAAATCTATTGTATATTCGGTAATATCTTTATATTTAAGGTATAGACAGCATTCGTTCAATAATTGCGGTATTAAATTGGCTTTTGATTTCATAACCTTCTTCAATCAAATCTTAAATTGTTTCTTAGCTAGCTTAATATTTATATAGCCAATTAGCCTGGAGTATTGAATCTGTTCACTCGTTAAGAGTACTTATTCTTTCGTAATACCTAAAAATATTATTTTGAAAAGCTCATGAGCTAACATTTAGCAATCTTTTTCCCTTTTGTTTAAACCTTAGCTTAGTTAAAGAACATAAAATCTTTACAGTCCACAAATCCACAATTTTGTGAGGAAATCTTTGAAAGCCAATAAGCAAATCTTTGGCGTAGAAATACCGTTGTGCGCACTTAACTCCATCAAATTGTCGAACGAGTGGTAGAAACGATGAGCTCACACAGGTATGTGTGTGAAATTTGCATACAACCAGAAATTGCAATGAAAATCTGCTATTGTGTGTGGAAGTATAAGTGCAGGAAGAACACAGCAAAATTAGGAACATTTGAGTATCATGTCTACACATAAATTTAATACGTTTAATATTTACTCTTCATGATGTTTATAGCGGTGGAATATACGCCGTGGCACCAGAACGAAAATATGAGAATCAACGCACAAAAAAATCTCAAATGAAATATGAAATTGAATAAATGACAATGAGTGAAATGTAAATAATACGAAATATAAATTGCAATAAAAAAAGAAAGGAAAAATAAACATGCTTTTATTGCGAAAAGAACTGAGCCACCACAGAAGGATGCATAATTTTCTAGGTAAAACATAAAAATTGCGCTCGTCAGCAGTCCCTTCAAGCGTCAAGCGAAGCTCTACTGCGAAAGTCACAACATACGCTCAGCGCACGCAGTGTTGCATGCAACGCAACATTTGTTGATGACTTGGGACTATGTCACATAAGCACTGTCACACACACACACACACCCACGACTGGCTTGCTGATAATGCTCAGTGTGTAGCAGAAATGACACACGCGCTTACATTTCCGCCTTTGATTTAAAATGATTTTTCCACTGCGTCCGTGCGCGGTAGTAAAAGTGTATGTGGCAAGTGTGTATTTATGCAGATATGTATGTTGTGCTTATGCGAGCTATAAAACGACTGTTGCCAATTTCGTCGCATTTTTATTACACATATTTTTATTAGATTTTATTAGATGAGATGTCATGGCAAATGCCAAAAGCCAAAAACATATACGACTAATACATAAATGTGTGTGTGTAGGTACATGGCGATTCTTCGTTTCTGTGTGTGTGCGTGTTAAAAGGAAGTTATGTGTTCGCCACACCCCCGTCAATGGCAATGGCAGCAGCAGCTGTGTGCCGGAAACTCATAAATGTCATGATTCGCCGCAGAAAAGAGTTCATCATAATTTTGTGAATTTGCCAAATTTCATGAGCTAACTCGTAAATAATTTGTTTTTTTTTTTTGCTAGAGAAATTTTAAATTTTTAGCTGTGAAAAATTGCCGTATTAAATGATGTACCTAATAGCATGCAAAATTAGTGAAAAGTTACTGGTAAAACGAGTTTAAATAATCACATTCATATTTCTCGGCTGTAAAGTTCTTTCTCGACGAATAAAAGCACAGAAAGATCACAAGAACAGTATTGTGGAAGATTTGTGAGCTTTTATAACATGATGAATAAATAAAATTTTTATGAATTTCAATTCAAGTAATAATATAAAGTTGCACTAACCTTTGTTCTGGTTTATAGTTAGAAAGAATCATCTAAACCGAAAAGATTCGACCTAAAGGGCGGTAATAGATGCACAGTATCCCGACGAAGGCAGGATCTAGCTAGGATCTGACTTTTTATCTGGGTACTCGTTGCTCTTCAACAACACAGCATTCTGCTAGTTAGTCTTACTATGGTTGAGGTAACGAAAAAGGGCTGGATCAAGTGTTATGTGACTCATGCCGAAGATTAACATGGCTGGGGTCCTTAAACAAACCAGTCTCGAACGAAGTTTATGGATACCTGGCGCCCTCCGTACGTAACTGAGAACCAAACTAACAATTAAAAAAGAATTAAGTAGTTCGGATCTTCCATAAAAAAGTCGGAGGGAACCAGTTTCGAAATGATGTCAGCATTTGCAACGAGCTCGAAAACAGCCGGCAATAAGGCTGGAGCAAATCTTGTTCTAGGAGCAAGGGCTGGCACTAACAAGGTGGTTGAAGCTAGGTCTAGTTCCAACTGGCAACAATACCAGCGGCAGCTGAAACCAAATCCGGTAGCCAAAGTATGGTTGCCAAGTAGTAAAAGACCGGAGATGCCAAAGGTATCGCTGCTCGTAGTGCGTCTGCAAGGGATTAGCCTATTTTTGACGTCGAATATCCGAAGAAGGCGAGTTATGCGGAGAAGCAACGTGCTGCCTACTTGTTCAGAAGAGTTAATCTGCAATCTTTCCCTTCACAAAGGGAAGTCATCTATAAAGAAAAGTCATCTATAATTGGAAATTTGTTTTCGATGATTAAGAAATGATACCAACTGAGTCTGGTTTTAGCTAAAGATTGCGGAATCTGTAGTGGTTTTTTAAATATCAACCTATGTAGCGACTGTTGACCCCGGATCGCGGTATTTTCTTATAATTTTTGGAGTATAATAAACATGTTGTAAGTTTTTTTCTTAAAAGGTGTTTTTCGAGTATTCTTATAATTCTTTACTAGCATAGAAACCGCTTACGCGGTTATAGCCGAGTTAACAACAGCGCGCCAGTCGTTTCGGTATCTTCGTCTAAACAACTCAACATTAAAGTTGTTAAAAAAGAAAACAAAAAATGTGTCCCTTACCCTAATGTAAAAAGCTTATGTTATTTATTTACAGGCAGTTTTATCCTCAAATTGATCATACAGGTAAAATGGCCAAATTACTTAACAAAATGTTTGAAAGATTGTTTTCCAGCACTTCTCAAGTTAAATAAAACAAAAATTCAGGAAAGGAATCGTAGCATAAAATCTTTTTTAATGACAGATTGCCGAACCTAATAATATGTGTCACAAAAGGTTAATAAGTCGGCTAATACATATAAAAGACTACCCACTGTTAGAGTCTCACTCGGCCATTTACTCCAATTAATTGAAAGCAAATGCCTACCATTTTTACGACGCTTTCATAGTGAAAATTCCAAGGAATGCCCAAAAATGTCGGGGTATAAAAGATAAATTCTCCTTTGATGAATATAAAAATGATGTAACACAGATTCAATGACGCACGCAATAGGCACTTTGGAGCTGTCTAAACATGCATTTATATTGGCTAATAGTCGCAGTGCTTACGCAACAGAGGCAATTTACTAAGCGCTCATTTTGATGTTGCGTCTCCTTTTTTCATGTGCGCAAATAAAGCGTTCGGATCGTTAAATAACCTGCTGATGGCAATATGTACACACACCCACCCACCCGCATACGCACAAGCACATGCGTATGTGTTTTGCGGACCAACTAATTAAAAGCTTAACGAAACTTTGCTATTTCATATCCCAAAACGCTGGGCAAAAGGGATTCTGCATGAAAGTAAACAATAAAAGCAAACAAAATCTCACATGTGGCCGTAAAACTTTGTGGCTATCCTGGCTGCGGGGACGAAAATTAATCACGCTTGAAATTTTACGCAACGGCATATTGAAAGGGAAGGCCAAAATGTTGGGTTCTAAATTAGTTGGCCGCTTTTGGGAATTTTAGGCAGCGCAGAAAGAAGGCTTAACTTATTGGAAGCAGCTAAACACGGCGCAGGCCAAACTGCCCAGTTGTGGTCACGATTGTTGGCAACAAAGTCGTAAAATAAAAACTAATAAAGTTTAGGGATATTTGCGAAGAAATTATTTATCAACGCTCTCAAAATCTTATTATAACTAACGGAATAGCCAATAAAATTTGGGGAATGTGTTTCATTGGCTATCAGAAAAATTTGGTATTAAATTAGATATTTTTGTGGGCCTTGTGGTTTTTGAACAAGAAGCAGTCGACCGTTACTCTGGTAATCTAGTTATAATATATATACTATGTATATATACTATACATATATACTATGTATAACAAGTTGATTTCAATATAGTATTTTAGCAGTGTAAAGATCTACTGCTTGCATCAAGATATTATTTCGCACTTAAAAGCAATGTGAATAAGAAGCTACTAAGAATCCATCCGATTTGTGATAAACATTGTACGTTTGACATGCAATTAACTGAATTTATTCAGATTGATTGGTAAAATAGAATATAGTTCCTTTGGTAAGCTTGGATTCACAGTTATATTATTTAAATTTTCTAGGTGTAAAAGACGTTGTGTTCATAACAGAAAGGCATGAAGCTTCAGATAAGCCACTCTGACATACACGAAGAAGGTTTAAGTTGACAGTGAGCAGCGTTGGTAAAGCAAACATCACTGATCACACAGAGATAGAATTACATCTCTGTAAGGCTCTCAAGTAAACATGATGCAAGGCTTAGACAATCTTGGCAAATATGTACTTATGAAAGTTTAATTTTTATTCGTGTTGATTGCTAATACTCAATCAAAATACGGGTTACTTCTACCTATTAAACGAGTATCAGTTTAATAATTCGCCGATTTCAATGAAATGCTTGGTGATTCAACATCAAATTTGGGGCAGCTTTGGACTAAATCTATAGTGTTAAGGGCGAATAAACTATTGGGCCGTTCACTAAGTAATTTCGTTTGATGACAACAGCTGACCTTATTAAATTTTTTTCCCAGACAATTTCACACTTGACGGTTTTACCGTTATATATTTGACCAGAGGATATAGTAACACTTGTTTGTAAAAAAATGTCTTAAATTTTTTGGAACAGTTTTTGTTTGTTGCCCTATCGAAAATGGAAGAAGGAACATCATTTTCAGGATTTTTCACTGTATCACAATCAAAAGGGTAAAAATGCAGCATAATCAAGGCGAAAGTATGTGATGTGTACGCTGAAGATGTGATGACCGAACGCCAATGCCAAAATTGGTTTGCAAATTTCATTTGCGCAATTTCGATCTTGAGGATTTTACACGTCCTGGAAGTCCTCTTGAAGCCAATGTGGAGAAAACGAAGTCGTAAAATAACAATAATAAATGATAATGAGAGATTGCAGAAATATTAAATCTGTCTAATGCAACCATTCACATTATACAATAAAAAAATCGTGTTTATATTTCACTAAAAAAAAAAAGAAGTGACTTAGTGAACGAAACAATATATAATCTGGTTGAAAGGACATGGATATATGTATAGTATATACATATATATATATTAGGGTGTCAAATATCTCCTAGCCTTAGCGGCTATGTACAAAGCGCTACAGAGCTCGTATCTGGCAATACCATACATCGTTTGTAGGTTATGCAAAATGACGCTATACATGATTAGTTTGGATATTGCATTCAACGTCTATGTAAACATGGAGTTCACTAACGCCGAAATTCGCGCTATTTTAAAGTTGATTAATGATGTTTCGGGGAAACTGCGGAGGAATGGTTTCGACGATTTAGAGCGGGTGAAAACGACACCATGGATAAGCTAGACGTCGGAAGACCTGTGACGACGAATGCCGATCAAATCATGGAAAACATGAAGTTAGACCGGTATGTGACATCTCGTGACATCGCCCAGAAGATGGGAGTTAGTCACCAAACAATTTCAAACCATCTGCAAAAGTCTGGATACACAAAAAAGCTTGATGTGTGGGTGCCGCATGACTTGTCGCAAAAAAAGCTTCTGGACCGAATCAACGCCTGCGGTATGCTGCTGAAACGGAACGAACTCGACCCATTTTCGATGCGGTTGGTGACTGGCGACGAAAAATGGATCAGATGCAACAATATCGAGCGAAAACGGTCGTGGTCGAAGGCCGGTGAGTCGTCGAAAACATTGGTTTAGCTGTGTGTCCCGTGAGATTGGAAGGGAATTATCCACTATGAGCTGCTCCCATATGGCCAGACGCTAAAATTCTCTAATTCTACTGCGAACAACTGGACCGCTTGAAGCAGGCGATCGACCAGAAGCGTCCAGAATTGGCCAACAGGAAGAGGATGTAGTGTTCCACCAGGACAACGCCAGACTACACACTTCGTTGATGACTCATTAGAAGCAACGGGAGCTCGGATGGGAGGTTTTATCCCATGCACCATATAGCTCGAACATAGTGCCAATTGAATATCACCTGTTCCTGTTCATGGCAACGGCCTTGTTGAACTCAAACGCGGGTTTTTCGCAAATAAGGAGGGGCGCTTTTACGAGGGGGGAAGTTGCCCTTTAGATGGAAACAGATTATCGAACGAAACGGCGCATATTTGAACTAAATCCGATCACTGTAACACTTTTTATAAATCATTGAAGAAATAGTGAGAGCTCCAAAATATTGGCCAACAATAAGAAATATTCTGACAATGAAACAATTTCATTGTAAAGGCATTTTCCTCAAATTGAAAAGTGAGCGCTATTAAAGAATAATGACTACTTAGCGTTGTTCTGCTATTTTGACCCACTTTGAGGAGCTTAATAATGACGTAAAGCTACAAAGCAAGGAGTTACCAAAAAGCAGTGGATCAAAGTGAAAATCGAAACGGCACAACTAAGGAATAAAGCAACAATTTTACGAAAACCAAAACCGCAGCGAACTGGATTATTGCTTTTGTAGGCTGCTTCATTAAAATCGTCCACTTAATAATTGGTAGCGTATGGGTATGTATGTATGTATCATTGGTTTGGACAAAATTACACTTGCTTTAATTGGCATTGTTCTTACTGTGTACTGTACTCTTGATAATTTGATGTTTTCATTCTGCAACTGTTTCGTTATTTTGCTCTAATTCTATCACCAATTAAAAGAGAAAAGTCTAATTGTAGATAGAAATAAATTGGCTTTAATAGTAATTTTCAACCATTAGATATAGGTATACATATATCTCTTAAGTCAGTTTTTAGAAAAAAAATATCTATCGAAAAAAGAATTATTTGATATGAGAAATGGAGAAACTCTCCATTAAAAACATTAAACGAATAAAATGAGACATAATTTTTCCATGGAGAAAATATATGTAGTTCTCAACGTTGCTACCTACCAAATCTGCTTATGTATTTACTCAAATTTTAATTGTTTTATGAACATTTTTTTAATTTATTTACTATATTAAGTATCACAAGCAGACGTGAATAAATTTGTCGAGTCATTTTGAAGTCAATACTATTACATGCATACCATATCTGTTCAATCATATACATATGTATGGTAAATACAAAGTATTAATGCGTTATTATTATCTTATATATATAATAGCAGCATATAGCAGCATACGTCGGAGCGTAACTGTTCTTCTTCACCAACGAATAATATGTATTAGTATATACATACATAGTATGCACATTTAGTAGCGCTAAATGATAGATAGTGTGAGAGAGTGAGAATAATGTGGGAGATATAACAGAGACGGACTTAGGCTATATGCCTTTGCTGTTATTAATTTTTAATTTTGAATTCCATAGTTCGGGCTTGTCGGGCTTTAGGTCTCGCATTATGAAGTCAACTGGTTTGGAAATATGCACCGAATTTTACAGAACCAACTTTTCGGCGGCCAGCAGCTTAACAAAAGGGGTGTATAATTTTGCTTTCCGTTTGGGAACCATTGCCCACCGTTTAGTAGTAACGTACTGATTGCACACTGTTAGATCGTGATAATTTTAACTATGAGTTTGTTGTTAATTGCCGCCTTATCTTCTAAAACGCATAAAAGGTACGCTTTTTTGAGAGTGTTTCTTCAGTCGATTACAAAGTTGGGTTGACGCAGTTCATGTAGTGGGCTTGTGCAGATGGGGCGAATCATACATATAATATTGGCTTTGGCGG
This sequence comes from Bactrocera neohumeralis, assembly GCF_024586455.1. Lineage (NCBI taxonomy): Eukaryota > Metazoa > Arthropoda > Insecta > Diptera > Tephritidae > Bactrocera > Bactrocera neohumeralis. Next base: position 5,530,084 of record NC_065919.1, read on the forward strand.
TTTATGCTTTCGTGCCAAGATTTACGGAATCTGCAAAAATACTCGCAGTATTTCCCTTTACGGGACCTTCGCAGTATATATGTGTGCAGCTTTATTTGAAGTCATTGGCGGCACGCGGACATGAAATTACTTCGATTTCAGCGTTTCCGCAAAAAACACCCTTAAAAAACTTTCGTGATATAACGTTGAAGGATGAATACAAAGATCATGATGGTAAGTGCCTTGCCCTCTAATGATATTTATAAAACTCTTAAACATGACAATACATACATATATAATAATCTCTACTTTCAGAATTCATTATCTCAGCGGTGGAAGAGAAGTCTGAAACTAAATCAACCCAATTACGTACGTGGTTCGAATACTCAATAATGGCTTCATTGCTAGTACTTAAGAACGAAGAATTCCAACAATTATTGCACTCTGACGAACAATTCGATCTCATCATTATCGAAGTGTTTTGTCAAGATTCACTTTACGCATTGGGTAAACATTTCAATGCACCTATGATTGGTGTCTCCACATTTGGCGCAGATATTGTGATCGACCAGTTGGTGGACAACGTTTCGCCGTTAGCATATGTACCAGCGCCTAGTGGAACAAATTTGGATGTAATGAATTTCTGGCAACGCTTAGATAATTTATATACAAACACCATGGAGCTTCTGTATACACATTTAGTAATAATACCGGAACAACAACGGTACTATGAAAAATATTTTCCCAATGCGACACTGCGCTTAACAGAGGTACGTCGGGACTTTTCTCTATTGCTGCTCAATCAACATTATTCGTTCAGTTGGCCGCGTCCACTGGTGCCGAATGCAATCGAGGTGGCTGGTATACATGTTGAAAACAAACCGAAGAAACTACCAACGGACATGGAAGCTTTTATTAATGCCTCTGCAAAAGGTGCTATTTACTTCTCGCTCGGCTCGAATGTGAAGAGCGCATTATTGCCGAAACAAAAACTGCAAGAGATTATGAACGCATTTGCTTCATTACCCGTCAACGTGTTGTGGAAATTTGAGAAGACGGATCTGGCGGGTAAACCTAAGAATGTCTTCATTAACAAATGGTTTCCACAATCGGACGTACTTGCCCATCCTAAAGTAAAATTGTTCGTTACACATGGTGGTATGCACAGTCTGATTGAGGCGGTACATCATGCTAAACCGATTGTTGGCACCCCAGTCTTTTACGATCAATATTTGAACGTTGAAAAAGCAGTGAGTAAAGGTTTTGGTGTTGCAGTAAACTTCCGAAATTTCACCAGCATCGAGCTGCGCGATGCCATCCTAGAGGTGTTGAATAATCCCAAGTACACCGAAAGAGCGCAAAAGATCTCTGCTAGTTTCCATGATCGACCTATGAAACCGCTCGATGCAGCAATCTATTGGACTGAGTATGTGCTAAGACATAAGGGAGCGCCACAATTGCGTGTAGCTGCACGTCACTTGAATTTCTTACAGCGCCATAGTGTGGATACAATGGCTGTGTTGTTTGGTATTCCATTGTTGTTGGCTATATTTATAACCCGTTGGATTTACAGTTTATTATTGGTAGTATTGCTAAGTAAAGATCGTTCGAACAATAAGAAAAAGAATGAGTAAAATGTCGAATTTTAATAAGTCTGGGTTTACACACGAAAACGTTTGTTGTCAAAACTCACAGTTTTTTGTCGCGGTTACATCGAAAAAATACGAGGTGCACCAAGTTGGTCGTTCAACATTCGTTTTAGAATTATTTTATTTCAGTAATAGATAAAAATTAATTAATATGAATTAATGGTAGCAATCATAGAGTAAATTTAATCAATTAATCAATTTACATATTGTATATACACCGATAATGTGTAATTATATACTATATATTTTTAAATACACTTCAAAGACTTGCTGTATTGCGTTATTTCTATTACATGCTAAATGAGTGTGCGATATTTGTATATTCTCTTGTTCCACTGATGCCGTCTATATATTTTTATTGATTTTTAATAATTGAAGCGACTTGACTGAGACTGTTTGAAAACTGATTAATAATAAGCTGTTTTCAACTTGCTCTTCATCACTTCTGTCACTACAGTCGCTAGATTTCAATGTGGAAATTATATTTCTTTGGTTGTATTTATACTGAATATATCTTATTTGAATTAACTAGGTTGATTTTTATAAAAATATCTCGGATACGAAGCTGAATATTGTAATGAAAGTGCGAGAGTCTATGAACTAGAATATAAGTTCAGAGGTACATCTGGTCGATAGGAAAATATAGCAAACTTTTTATAGAAAAAATTAAAGTTTTTCAAATTTCCAACTGAACTTAAAAGAGGCTACACTTTTAAAACTCAAAATATATTTGATAAATACATTCAAAATTGTATTATGGTATATTTAAAGGTACATATATACCATGGGTAGCTGCACCCATATCTCGTGACCTACGCGCTGTACTTTTGTCGTCTACTTCCTATATAGCAGAATTTTTAATTATTTACTGCCCTTTAACTTTCTTCTGAGATGTGCCACCTTGCGGTGAAAAATTGTTCAGGTGAAAACTATTCAAGCTCCCATATACCGAATACGCGGACCGCATTTCTTATTGCAAACTTTTTACCGAAAATGCCAGCTAACCTGTCATATGTACTACTGAAATTCGTAAAGAATTTTTGCATTTTGCAAGAGTTTGAAATGTTGTGTTACACCCGAACTTAGCCTATCCTTACTTGTTTCATATATGTTTGTGTAATATTCAAAGTTTCTGTATTATTTTGATAGCAGAAATGTTAAATAACATTTTTATCACATCAAGCAAAAATTTTTTGTTGTGGGAAAACTTGTAACTAACCTTCTGTCTAACGCGAATAAATTGGTCTGGCATTTCAAATAAAGTTTCAATGTATAAATTTAAGGTTCCATTCAGAAGAATCTCACTTACGTTTCGGATGCTATTTAAACACCGGCCGAATACATAATAATAAATACAATTTCATTTCTTTTTTGTGATCTGTCTGTTTGACACACCGCTAGACTCTGTGAAATAAACATTATGTAAATACATTTGTGTGTTGAATTTTGAAATTTTGCCTTACTTACAAGAAAGGTATGGGCATATTTAAAAATCGATCGTTAACAACGCTTAATCCTTTTTAAATATCATTTTAAAAAAGTTAATAGTTTTCATCAAAATTATTATTGTAGAAGACCGCTTGACATCTCCATGGTACTGATTCACATTTTTTTGTTTGATGTCTTGCGGAATGGCTTCTCACTCATTTTATGTCCTTTGATGGAATTTGACGAAATTTATTACTTAGTAAGGCCGTACCTTTTTTAAGTGAGACCAAAGTTTCTCGATATAGTTCTGATCTGCACTGCAACAAGGATAGTCAAAAACCGTCCCAAAATTGTAATGAAATCACTGTTTAGTGCATTGAATTTTGTGTTTTAAATCGTTGCACTCTAAAGCAAGATATTGCTGCTTTCATGTTTCAGTGTTGGAGTAGTGTACGGAAGATTCACTCTTTTCGTTTTGGAGGCCCTTCATAGCTTTTCCTTTTTGAACACACTCTGTTTATCTTTGTTCCGTTAGCCAGTAGTAACTTTTTTTCGTTATATCTTCTTCTTAATTGGCGTAGACACCGCTTACGCGATTATAGCCGAGTTAACAACAGCGCGCCAGTCGTTTCTTCTTATCGCTACGTGGCGCCAATTGGATATTCCAAGCGAAGCCAGGTCCTTTTCCACTTGGTCCTTCCAACAGAGTGGAGGTCTTCCTCTTCCTCTGCTTCCCCCGGCGGGTATTGCGTCGAATACTTTCAGAGCTGGAGTGTTTTCATCCATCCGGACAACATGACCTAGCCAGCGTAGCCGCTGTCTTTCAATTCGCTGAACTATGTCAATGTCGTCGTATATCTCGTACAGCTCATCGTTCCATCGAATGCGATATTCGCCGTGGCCAATGCGCAAAGGACCATAAATCTTTCGCAGAATTTTTCTCTCGAAAACTCGTAACGTCGACTCATCGGTTGCTGTCATCGCCCAAGCCTCTGCACCATATAGCAGGACGGGAATTATGAGCGACTTATAGAGTTTAGCTTTTGTTCGTCGAGAGAGGACTTTACTTTTCAATTGCCTACTCAGTCCGAAGTAGCACCTGTTGGCAAGAGCAATCCTGCGTTGGATTTCCAGGCTGACATTGTTGGTGGTGTTTACGCTGGTTCCAAGATAGACGAAATTATCTACAACTTCAAAGTTATGACTGTCAACAGTGACGTGAGAGCCAAGTCGCGAGTGCGACGACTGTTTGTTTGATAACAGGAGATATTTCGTTTTGCCCTCTTTCACTGCCAGACCCATTTTCTGTGTTTCCTTGTCCAGCCTGGAGAAAGTAGAACTAACGGCGCGGGTGTTGAGGCCGATGATATCAATATCATCGGCATACGCCAGCAGCTGTACACTCTTATAGAAGATGGTACCTTCTCGGTTTAGTTCTGCAGCTCGAATTATTTTCTCCAGAAGCAGGTTGAAGAGGTCGTTTTTCGTTATATACTTTATCTTTAAATCTTAAATAACTAATAAAAACATAGATTTTAAGTATTTTACAAACAAAAACCAAATATTTACATAGACTTGTCGTAGTTGCACAAAACAGTATATACGAGTACAATGAAAATTAATAAAGATTTCTCCGAAGACTAATTCAACTGCTTAGTTTTATATTCCAACAAGAAAAAACGTTAACGTTAAAGCTATTATACCCTTCACACATACAAAAGGATCGTTAAGCTTGTATGGCAGCTATATGCCATAGTGACTCAATCTGAACAAAATCTGCGGAGATTGCATTATTGTATAAGCTAATGATCCGAGTCAAATTTCGTGGAGATAGCTGTTAAATGGAAAAGTTGTCCATGTAAGAAATTGATTTGGATTGGTCAGTTTGTATCACAGTTGTAAACTATAGTGGTTCGATATTGGCGCTTTTGACAAATGAGCGGCTTCTTATGGAGAAAACGATAGGTGCAAGATTTGGTATATATCCAGACAGACAAATAAATGGACAGACGGACATGGCTTAATCGACTCAGCTCATTCTACTCATATTATATACTATACATATACATATTTTACAGGATCTTCGACGTTTTTCAAACATCGTGGCAAATTTAACATACCTTGTTCAGGGTATATTTGTAGTAGAGGTTATAGAGATTCATTGTACTCTATTAAAATACTACTATGTTAGAGAGGTTCATCGTTTCGTTACGACTACTATGCTCTCTGTTCTCTTAATATGTAGTTATAAAAGTCAAGCTACGCACAAATTATTAGTTTAGTTGAATATAAAGCGTTGTGGTGTCTATTAGGGTAACAACGTGGAAAATGATATCATTGAAATCTATAGCAGCTGCTTTGTGGATATATGCGAGTGTCACAAACTACGTGGAATCAGCAAAAATACTTGCAGTTTTTCCTTTTCCGGGTCCTTCACAGTATATATGTGTGCAGTCGTACTTGAAAACACTGGCGACACGCGGACATGAAATCACTTCGGTTTCGGCGTTTCCGCAAAAAACACCCTTGAAAAACTTTCGTGACATAAAGATACATATAGAGCAATCTCATTATGATGGTTAGTGCAAATATTGTCGATAAATTAAGATAAAGAAGCAATAGTTTTAATTCAAATAATTTTAGAGACAATAATCAACGGGATGGAGCAAATGTCTGTTGGTAAATTGGCTGAACTGCAATTTGTTCAGGCATTTGCAGCATTGACTTCCTTGTCGGTATTTAATAATAAAGACTTCCAACAATTATTACACTCTGACGAACAATTCGATCTCATCATTATCGAAGTATTATATCAAGATGCACTTTACGCATTGGGAAAACATTTCAAAGCGCCTGTGATTGGTGTCTCCACATTTGGCGCAGATGTTGTGATCGACCAGTTGGTGGACAACGTTTCGCCATTAGCATATGTACCAGCGCCTAGTGGAACAAATTTGGATGTAATGAATTTCTGGCAACGCTTAGATAATTTATATACAAACACCATGGAGCTGCTGTATACATATTTAGTAATAATACCGGAACAACAACAGTACTATGAAAAATATTTTCCCAATGCGACACTGCGCTTAACAGACGTACGTAGAGACTTTTCTCTCTTGCTGCTCAATCAACATTATTCGTTCAGTTGGCCGCGTCCACTGGTGCCGAATGCAATCGAGGTGGCTGGTATGCATATTGATCACAAACCGAAGAAACTACCAACGGATATGGAAGCTTTTATTAATGCCTCGTCCAGAGGAACTATCTACTTCTCCTTAGGGTCGAACATAAAGAGCGCATTATTGCCGAAACAAAAATTGCAAGAGATTATGAACGCATTTGCTTCATTACCCGTGAACGTGTTGTGGAAATTTGAGAAGACGGATCTGGCGGATAAACCGAAGAATGTCTTCATAAACAAATGGTTTCCACAATCGGACGTACTTGCCCATCCTAAAGTAAAATTGTTCGTTACACATGGTGGTATGCACAGTCTGATTGAGGCGGTACATCATGGCAAACCGATTGTTGGCACCCCAGTCTTTTTCGATCAATATTTAAATGTTGAAAAGGCCGTATATAAAGGTTTTGGTATCGCAGTAAACTTCCGAAATTTCACCAGCATCAAGCTGCGTGATGCCATCCTAGAGGTGTTGAATAATCCCACGTACACCGAAAGAGCGCAAGAGATCTCTGCTAGTTTCCATGATCGACCTATGAAACCGCTCAATGCAGCAATCTATTGGACTGAGTATGTGCTCAGACATAAGGGTGCGCCACAATTGCGTGTAGCTGCACGTCACTTGAATTTTTTACAGCGCCATAGTGTGGATACAATGGCTGTGTTGTTTGGTATTCCATTGTTGTTGACTATATTTATAATCCGCGGAGGTTTTCAAGTGCTGGCGGCAATATTTAGAAGCAACGATAATGCGCATAAGAAGCGAAAGCGTGAATAATAAGTTGTTGAGGAGAATTATATACATACATATATATGAATATAGTATGCTGTTATTCATTGTTATGCTGTTATTCAAAGGCTATTTTTAAGAGAGAGCGTACCTAACTATGATGATGATTGAAGAGTAGTTTGCTCTCTCAGAAGGTATACCGATAGTATAAATAATGCGTACGGAAAGTTTTCATCTGCTGATAACGAATGTAATCTTTTTAATATTCGCTCTTATATGTAATATAGATATAACAAATAATAAATTCGTGCAAGTATTTAGAAAAGTTACCGTAATTAATGTTCTGTATTAATTGCAATAAATATGCTTCCCAATTTATTTGTATAGAGTGGTTGATACAGGATATTCTGCCAGATGTTGCGCTAAAAGGTTTAGACTTGAAATATACTATTAAATTTTTATTGCGTTTGGTACATCTGGAAAATAACTTAAGCGTTAGCTGTATCTGACGCTTAACAATAAATGAAGATATAATTAGATCCATTATGTGACATGTAAAATTAGAACGGTTTATATCTGATAATGAGTTCGTTATTATTAACTTTCAAGTTGCTAGTTGCATGGAGCTCAAGTTATCTCCTTTACTTTATTTAAAATTATTCTAATTTCATTCAATTGTTTGCTTGATACAGGGTTTGTCCTGAAAGTAGTAGGACTGAGTCGATTTATTGAACCAATCGTTATAATTCTTTGAAAACTTTTAAAATATGCGCCTTCTGCGTCGATGCAGCGTTGCCAGCGCGATTTCCAAGCATTGAAGTCGTCATGGAAGGCATTCTCCGGAATAACTTTGAGAGCCGAGGTGCAAGCTGCTTGAATCCCCTCCGTACTTTCATCGGCCTTTTCAAGCAAGGAAACAAGAAACGTCAGGGGGGCCAAGTCCAGGCTGTAGGGCGACTGCAGAAGAGTTGGTATACCGGCCTTGGTTAAGTAGCTGCTCACAAGAAAGGCGGTGGGAGCCGGGGCGCTGTCGTGGTGCAACTTCCAAGCGGCTGTGATGTCTTTTCGGACCGGACTGACTCTTCATTGAAGTCTCTTGAGGACTTCCACGTTAAACTTGGCGTTGACGGTATGTCTAAGAGGAACAAATTCATATCATATGATCACCATGTTGAGTGTATGGTAATTGATCAAGCATTTTTACGTCTCTTCCTACTTTGTGAAATGCCCTGTGAAACTGATAACTTAAGTGTTTGATTATAATCAGTTAATTATTTCAGTTTTATTTATATTGTTTCAAATTCAAGTGTTCTCAGTTAGACGAGCCATATGGTATGTTTGTTCATCGTTAATTAGCGATTGAGAAGGTGTTTTTATTTATTTCTTTTTGCTTGCTCTACAGCATAAACAAATTTAATCTTTCATAATCGTTAGTATATATCATTATCAGATATAATCCGCTTGATAAGAGTTAAATATAAATGACTACAGTCTTTACTTAATTACATTTTACTCAACAACAAAACCGTACATTTGCTGTGTATGAAGTTCATGTGGCTTTTGTTTGTACTCGCAGATCGTGTATTTGCGTCGATGGACTTTACTAAGCTCAGAGCAACTAAATCGAAAAGTCGCTCTAATGTCATTATTATTATGAAATACAATTGACGGTCTGAGCTCATAGAGAGCGACACGACATGACAGCACGACATGAACATTTGTAAAAAGGCAGCGACATAACAATGGCCGGATGTACACAAAACAACACAGTTGTCCACTTTGTATGCACAATTTCGTTGTTGCCATATTAATACCTTTCACTTAAATGAAATTTTAATATTTTGTTCAAAGTGAAATTATTTATACAAAAAAAAAATAAGTAAATAAGTAAATATTTTTGTTTTAAATGATCAATTTTTATCACAAATGATATAACAGAGCTATTTGTTGCTTTTATTTGTAAAATAACGTCTGGTACATTTTACATATTAGTGGCATCACTCCTCCCTACTGTCAACTCTACTGTTGTCGGCAAACTTAAAAATATTTTCAAGTTAGCGCGAGCGACAACTGACGGCCTGCAGTCGTGCAGTTGCCTAAATAACTGTGTCTATAAGAACGTGTGTATTTTAATATTTGACAGATGTCGCTTGCAGTCTGTCACGCTCTCTGTGTTCAGCACATGATTCACATACGACTTGAGCAGAAACAAGTTGTGAGAGCAAGTTTGAGCTTTAGCCAGAGCGAAAACGTCGTGCGTAAACATGATTTGCAAAAATAACATTTTTGTTTTACGCGTCGCATTTGATGGCGATGTTCTATATAATTTACGATAAATTTTTAGAAGCGCACGAAAATGAAAAGTATTTCGACTTTAAAAATATTATTTTTATTGTGTGTACAATTGTGCTACTTTGAAAGTTTATATGGTGCAAAGATTTTAGCAATATTCCCCTTTCAGGGGCGTTCACAATATATTTGCGTGGAAAATTATCTAAAAGCATTGGCTGCAAGGGGTCATGAAGTGACGGTGATTTCAGAATTTCCACAGAAAAACCTGGTGCCGAATTTCCGTGACATTGCAATTATAAACGAAAAAAGGTTTTTGGAGGGTGAGTAAATATTTTACACAAACAAGTTTTCTCGAGATTAAAGAAAATGGATATGAAGAAACATTATAGACAAAAATATGTTATGTGAATGCGTTTTCATTTTATTTATGCAAAGTTTCTGTTTTTACGTGATCAAGATAATTCGCGGGGGTCCATGTGATGAATACTAATGTTTTGTTTATACGAGAAGGTGATATGAAAAGTAATATTCTAACCTGAGTATCTATTAGGTTATATTTTTTTCACACACTCTCGAATTGTATTTCAGTCTCTTCAGATGCTCTTCGCTAAATTTTTGGCAGTTTTCTTACTATCTCTCTTAGAAAAGAATGACAATATAGGATGGATTAAACCAAATTGTCGATTCGTTCTGATATAATGTTAAACTTAGTCAGCTGCTATCAAAAAGAGAGCCTAGTTAGAAAGCTGAGTGCAATTATTTGGCTTCTTAGTTTAAATTTTGCCAAACGCGTTTGCAATTCAAAAGTAATGCCTTCTCTTAACAAAAAACTACATATGCCTACTCACGTCGTAACATATGGCTCAACATGTTGTGGCGATGGCTTTATGGAGAGACATTGTAGTATCCTAAGGAATACCTCTTGAAATATAGCATATGCAAGAACAATAAGCCCTTCTCGCTATCAGCTTTATATTCGATATGAAATCATGGGACGAGAATAGAAGAAGAAAGAAATACGAATTGAATAGAACCAGACTTTACTTGATGACTCAACATGCAATATCTGTATAACGATATATGATTTCTTCATTTATGTTTTTCCTTTTGTTTTTAATTATGTTCATATTAAAATAATTATTATTTTATTTATTTTACAGACTTTCCATTGGAAGATTTTATGCCCACAATCAGCAAATGGGAAGAGTTAAACTGGGGCATAGAATTCCTAACTGCACCCACGCGCAGGGTGTTAGAACACCCGGAAGTGCAGAAATGGCTGGCAAATGGCGTCACATTTGATCTACTCATTGTAGAAGTGCTGCAACAGGAGGCGCTGTACGCGCTGTCATATCATTTTAATGCAACGCTCATCGGTGTTTCGAGCTTTGGTACTGATATGCGCATCGACGAACTGGTGGGCAATACCTCACCACTCTCTTATGTGCCGTCAGTCGTAAGCACCAACAGCGATCATATGAGCTTTTACCAACGTCTGGAGAGTTTATATACACATATTGTCGAGTGGGTGCATAACCATTTTGTTATGATACCTTTACAATATGAAATATATAAAACTCATGTAAGCAAACCCACTGCTGATTTTATGGCAATAAGAAAAAACTTCTCACTGGTGCTGTTGAATCAACACTTTTCGATGAGCATACCACGTCCTTACGTGACCAACGCCATCGAAGTGGGTGGCTGGCATATAAACCATATACCGAACGTTTTACCTGCCGATATGGAAGCTTTTATTAACGCTAATCCAAATGGTGCCATCTTTTTTTCTTTGGGCACCAATTTTTTTAGCACAAATTTGTCTAAAGAAAAACTTGCGATAATTTTGAACGTTTTTGCCTCATTACCCTATAATATACTCTGGAAGTTCGAAGAACCGGAATTACCGGGAAAACCACAAAACGTCTACATTAATAAATGGTTTCCACAAGCCGACATATTGGCGCATCCCAATGTAAAACTCTTCATTACACATGGTGGGCTATTGAGCACGATCGAGGCAATCCATTACGCAAAACCGATAGTGGGTGTACCGATATTCTACGATCAACATCGAAATGTGGCGCGTGCGAAAGCGAAAGGTTTTGGCTTAGGTGTGAACTTGAAGACTTTAAATGCCGAAGAATTAAAGGATACCATACTGGAGGTTCTGAATAATCCCAAGTTCGCCCAGCGCGCTCGCGACCTCTCTCACCGCTATCACGATCAGCCGCTGAAGCCGCTGGAGAAGGCAATCTATTGGACGGAATATGTGCTGCGTCATAAGGGCGCGCCGCATATGCGTGTGGCTGCACAGGATTTGAATTTCATTGAATATCATAACTTGGATGCGATTGCTGTGCTGTTCGGCCTGCCGCTACTGGCTTTGGTATTTATGGTGTGGGCAAGCTGCCGATTATTGAAATTGATAACTGTGAAATTGATTGATCAAAAGAGAAAAGTAAAACAGAATTAATTCATTATTAAGAGCAAGGATGGAAATGTGATAGCTAAGTGAAGGTTGCTTAAAAAACTTAAAACTGTAAATTTTTACCTCTTCCTAATAAATTGTATAATCGTTCATTTTACAAATACCAAATTTTATTTAAAGAAATCTTCAGGATTTTCACCTGCCGAATGCTTCACTTGAAGGCTTTGGAGATGTGAAGATGTAAATAAAACATTATAAAAAAGTTATTTGACATATAGAGATTTTTTTCAACGCAATAAATCAAAAAGTTAGAATCCAGCATTTTAAAATACGTACCGTACTAATATATAGAATTCCATCATTGTATATCTATGTATTACCCAAAATAGAAAATTAATTAAGTTTTAATTAAGTTTGTGTTGTTGCTGAATATCAGCTTTTTCTATGCCCAATTCACTTGAACTGAATAATAACCGTTAGTCGTTCGAGCGTGTTAATGAACTTTACGCTGCACAGTAGCTTGTATTTTATGCCTCAATGAAATGTGGCGTAATTTCGAGGGACAAAAGTGAGCTGTTATCTTGTGGCAAAATACAATTCGGGAAATAAAAGAAAATGTCGATAAAAAATAAAGACAAAACAAATTGCAACAAAAGCACAAATGCGGTACGTGAGGTCCGATTGCAACAGAAATTTATAAAAAATTCATCTCAAATCAAATATTCAAAATATATCACACATATTATATATAGTTTTATAGTTTCTTCTTACACCGGTTCAAACTTTTAATAAACATAGTGAAAATATGGAAATACCTAAGTAGAAAAGGAAAAATTAACTCATAGTTAAATTTGAGCAACGACAACATTTTTTTTGTAATGCCTAGTTTGACACGATATTTGTAACACCCGAAAGGATAAGGCGGAGACACTATAAAATACATATCTAAGTGATCAGCGTGATGAGCTGAGTCGGTTATATCCGTCTAATTGTTTATATATACGCGAACTAGTTCTTCAATTCTTAAAATTTCGTTGGGAAATTGTGCACACCTTCTTTTCTCCCCAAGAAGCTGCTCATTTGACGGAATCGCCGGTACTTACCCCTATAGCATATAACTGCCTTACAAACTTTACGACCGGAATCAAGTTATTGTAAGGGTACCCCATATAACGGTACTCTTAAAAACTACTTAAAGCGAGATAAATCAATAACTAAATACGAAAGTAATATGAAATTTTATTCGGGAGATGGTATTATAGGGCATTAATTGAACCGGGTCAAAATTGGCCGTTGGACTTGACAGCTACTTTTAGGTGAAAACATATTCAGTAGCGGACAGTGAAATCCGGTCAACTAAAAAATAATAGTTTTTCCTTATTATTTTAGTGGAATGTTCAAATTTTTTATTTTAAAACAATAATATTTATTTAATACGTTAGTATTAAGCGTAAAAAAAGTCAGTGTATTGTAGATATTGTATCATTTTGGTAACTAGCAATATAAACGGTGATAATTTTTTCTATTTTTTTAGAGATATTAAAAAAAAAAATTTACAAAAATATTGAAAAATGATTTTATATGGTTTCGATTGAGTAGCTAAAACAAAAAAATTCAAATATTAATTAAATATATTTTCTATACAATGGACTATGATCTTTGAAAAATATCACAAATTAAGAAAATGGCGCCATTTTGAAAAAAAAAATCGTTTTTTTACGAAAAAAATTGTAGTTTTTTTAATGCCAAATTGACAATTTTCAGCCAATCAAAAAGATCGTAGTCTATTGTATATAACTATATCTTTTAATTTGACGATTGGTTAATTTCTCGTTGAGCATAATGTCAAAATTTGAAAAATGAGTTTCGAGAAAAACGCGTTTTTTCACTTATATCTATATGTTTGCACTCTGAGCTCGCTAATACTGTTCAAAAACTATTTAAAATACTTTTTTTTTTTTTAAAGTGTCACACTGGTATAGCCCCTTAATCTATACAGAAGCACTCCTTTTAGTACTTTGTCAATCCTTCTTTGCTTTTTATAACGGCTTTTATACGCTCGGGCATTGAATTTTTGAGATTTTTTATTGTTACTACTCCAATACTGTTATACCACGCTTCTTCGACAATTCCATTCAGCTCTGCTAAATTCTTTGATCTCCTGTGCTACCTGAGCCTTCATTATAAACCAAAGGTTCTCAATGGGATTGAGATCCGGACCTGGCCACTCCAAAGTCAAGACCACGATTTTTGATAAATAATTCTTCACCTTAAAGAAAGAAAAAAGGATGAGTATAAAATTTGTAATTAAAATTATAGCAATAAACTCTAGTTGTACAAAAAAATGAACTTACTATTTTGGCACGATGGAAAGGCGCAGAGTCATCCTGAAAAATAAGAACATCCGCTTGTGAAAAGTGGTTTTTCATTGAAAGTGTTTAATTGGTTTCAATGGTATGGTTTTTCCTCATACTTATTCTTATTGACGGTTCCTTCTATTAGGGCTAGTTGCCCAAGGCCATAGTAGGAAAAGCAACCCTAGACCATTCGGCTGCCTTCCTGTTTAACTGGTTTTGAACACATTCGTTCACTAGTTCTCCTTCCCACGTAGGACATACCGTCGCTGCAAAAAATGTTAAATTTGGACTCATCTGAAAAGATTGCATTTCGCCAATCAAGTTGATGTTCTTTCGCCCATCGTAAACGGTTTTGACGCATTTTTGAGGTTAAAAGTGGTTTTTTGGCGGCCCGACGACCGTTCAAACCAATCTCTTGAAGCCTCCGACGAACAGTTCTTGCACTAACTACCATACCGACATCTTCGAATAACTCCAATTTAATGTCCTCAGCAGTTTCGAAGCGATCCCTCAAGCTGATAGAACGTATCACCCGATCTTCCCTAGAACTCAGTGGCGTAGCTAGGGGGGCGGGGCGAAGGGGGCCGTCGCCCCGGGCGCAACGTCTTGGGGGCGACAAAACGATCTTCGCTGTTTTTTAATATTCAGAAAAATGCTTCAACAATTTTTTTTACAAAATTTATTATACAAGATAAAGACTTGTACACTCACAATGGAATAATCTGAATAACAATGAAAAATATTAATTTTTACTCGATTTTTGATTGTAACAAATACTTTTATTTCTCCAAATTTTCAAAAATGGTATTTAAAAACTCCAATTCAGGCAAAAATTCCTGCAAATTGTGTCAAAAGTGTACAAGATATCGGGTGAAAATGGGTTTTTTCTATTGTTTTTAATAAGATGTCTTGTAAATTTACTATCAATTTCATCAAAAACCGTATTGTTTGAATTTTGTAAATTCAGAAATTGCGTGGCTTCTAGTTCCTAAATTTTATATACTTAATATCGAAGATATTTTGAAAAAATTCACTTTTGTTCGATCCACCTTATGAAACTTGTGGGTAGGTAGATAAAGGTGGGCGGCAGAATATCCCTGACCCCGGGCGGCCGAAGTTGAACTTACGCCACTGCTAGAACTTGTCTTCTTCTTTGCTCCAGAGACAGTTTTTCTCTTAAGAGACCTGGTTTTATCGACATTTTTTAGAAATTCTCCAATGGAAGAATTGCTGAAGCCAACTCTATCACTAATTTCCCGAATGGTCAGATTTTCTTTTCGGAAAATCAAAATATTACTTTTCTGCAATTCGGACATTTTTATTTTAAATTTGGCATATTTTAGCTTTAACCAAGCACGAGCACGAAATAAACTTTGAAACTATTGAAAAATAAAACTAAAAGTTGTTATAAAACGTGTACAGAGCACTAATTTAAGTGAAAGAATAAACCTTTACGCAAAAAATTACACTTGTCGGTTACAATCGTGCTTTAAATACAAACCGATAGGTTGTCCGGATTTCACTGTCGGAGAGTCTGACATTTCTATGTCACATTGCGAAAATGGGCGAAATCGGCTTACAGCCACGCATACTTCCCGTATAATACAATTTCAAACTTCATCGGATTCATTCCTTTAGAGGAAAGATGACCTAGCCCCATATAGCTAACGTCAGAATTTTTGAACATCCGGCTGACTTTACTCCATATGATTGGTGATTGTATGTGAGATACTTTAGACACTTAGGGAACATTTTTTAGTATGTGGCATGTTAATAGTATGTGGTATTGGCAAAAATAGATAAAATCGGCTCGATACTAAACGAACTCCAATTTACTGCATATAACAAATCTTGAGGTGAATAATTGATCAGTGTGTGATTTATTTATATATATCAGATTGCTTTTAGTTTGATCCTCTGGTTGACGTTTTGCACCTTAAGATATTTCTTTCCTTTTGATTCTTGCAAGTTGCAAAAGTATAAAATATTCGGTTTTACTAGAACTTAGCCCTTCCTTGCTTATTTTTATTTTTTAACTTAGATAGCCACTAGGTGATACTTCCTCTATATGTTACTGTTACCCGATTGAGGTGTTTTTATTTATTTATTTTTGCTTGTTCTACAGCATAAATAAATTTAATCTTTCATAATCGTTAGTATATATCATTATCAGATACAATCCGCTTGATAAGAGTTAAATATAAATGACTACAATCTTTACTTAATAACATTTTACTCATCAACAAAACCGTTCTTTTGCTGTGTGTGAAGTAAATGGGGCTTTTGTTTGTACTCGTAGATCGTGTATTTGCGTCGAAATTTGGTAAATCGAAAAGTCGCTCTAATGTCATTATTATTTTAAAATACAATTGATTCACATACGACTTGAGCAGAAACTATTTGTGAGAGCAAGTTTGAACTTTAGTCAGAGCGAAAATGTCACGCGTAAACATGATTGGCAAAAATCACAATTTAGTTTTAGTCGTTTCGCGTTTGTTGGCGATGTCCCATTTGCTTCATTTTATATAATTTACGATAAATTTTTAGACGCGCACGAAAATGAAAAGTATTTCGACTTTAAAAATATTATTTTTATTGTGTGTACAATTGTGCTACTTTGAAAGTTTATATTGTGCAAAGATTTTAGCAATATTCCCCTTTCAGGGGCGTTCACAATATATTTGCGTGGAAAATTATCTAAAAGCATTGGCTGCAAGGGGTCATGAAGTGACTGTGATTTCAGAATTTCCACAGAAAAAACCGGTGCCGAATTTCCGTGACGTTACAATTAAAAACGAAGAAAGGCTTTTTGAGGGTGAGTATAAGACCACGATTTTTGATAAATATTTTACACAAACAAGTTTTCTCGAGATTAAAGAAGATGGATATGCGAAAAGGCTAGAAAAGTAATATTCTAACCTGAGTATCTAATAGGTTATATTTTTTTCACACACTCTCGATTTGTATTTCAGTCTCTTCAGGTGTTCTTCGCTAAATTTCTCGCAGTTTGCTTACTATTTCTCTTGGAAATAAATGATAATATGGGACGGAATAAACCAAATTGTCGCTTCATTCTGATATAATGTTAAAAAATAGAGCCTAGTTAGAAAGCTGACTGCAATTCTTTGGCTCCTTAGTTTAAATTTTGTGAAACACGTTTAGTTTGCAATTTAAAAGTAATGCCTTCTCTTAACAAAAAACTACATATGCCTACTGTCGTTGTTACATATACAAGTATGTAGTTCAACATGATTTGGCGGTGACTTTATGGAGAGACATTATAGTATTCTAAGGAATACTTCTTGAAATTTAGCGTATGCAAGAACAATAAGCCTTACTCGCTATCAGCTCTATATTCGATATGAAATCATGGGACGAGAATAGAAGAAGAAAGAAATACGAATTGAATAGAACCAGACTTTACTTGATGACTCAACATGCAATATCTGTATAACGATATATGATTTCTTCATTTATGTTTTTCCTTTTGTTTTTAATTATGTTCATATTAAAATAATTATTATTTTATTTATTTTACAGACTTTCCATTGGAAGATTTTATGTCCACAATCAGCAAATGGGAAGAGTTAAACTGGGGCATAGAATTCCTAACTGCATCCACGCGCAGGGTGTTAGAACACTCGGAAGTGCAGAAATGGCTGGCAAATGGCGTCACATTTGATCTACTCATTGTAGAAGTGCTGCAACAGGAGGCGCTGTACGCGTTGTCATATCATTTTAATGCAACGCTCATCGGTGTTTCGAGCTTTGGTACTGATATGCGCATCGACGAACTGGTGGGCAATACCTCACCACTCTCTTATGTGCCGTCAGTCTTAAGCACCAACAGCGATCATATGAGCTTTTACCAACGTCTGGAGAGTTTATATACACATATTGTCGAGTGGGTGCATAACCATTTTGTTATGATACCTTTACAATATGAAATATATAAAACTCATGTAAGCAAACCCACTGCTGATTTTATGGCAATAAGAAAAAACTTCTCACTGGTGCTGTTGAATCAACACTTTTCGATGAGCATACCACGTCCTTACGTGACCAACGCCATCGAAGTTGGTGGCTGGCATATAAACCATATACCGAAAGCTTTACCTGCCGATATGGAAGCTTTTATTAACGCTAATCCAAATGGTGCCATCTTTTTTTCTCTGGGCTCCAATTTTTTTAGCAAAAATTTGTCTAAAGAAAAACTTGCTATTATTTTGAATGTTTTTGCCTTATTACCCTATAATATACTCTGGAAGTTCGAAGTACCGGAATTACCGGGAAAACCACAAAACGTCTACATTAATAAATGGTTTCCACAAGCCGACATATTGGCGCATCCCAATGTAAAACTCTTCATTACACATGGTGGGCTATTGAGCACGATCGAGGCAATCCATTACGCAAAACCGATAGTGGGTATACCGATATTCTACGATCAACATCTAAATGTGGCGCGTGCGCAAGCGAAAGGTTTTGGCCTAGGTGTGAACTTGAAGACTTTAAATGCCGAAGAATTAAAGGATACCATACTGGAGGTTCTGAATAATCCCAAGTTCGCCCAGCGCGCTCGCGACCTCTCTCACCGCTATCACGATCAGCCGCTGAAGCCGCTGGAGAAGGCAATCTATTGGACGGAATATGTGCTGCGTCATAAAGGCGCGCCGCATATGCGTGTGGCTGCACAGGATTTGAATTTCATTGAATATCATAACTTGGATGCGATTGCTGTGCTGTTCGGCCTGCCGCTACTGGCTTTGGTATTTATGGTGTGGGCAAGCTGCCGATTATTGAAATTGATAACTGTGAAATTGATTGATCAAAAGAGAAAAGTAAAACAGAATTAATTCATTATTAAGAGCAAGGATGGAAATTTGATTGCAATAGCCATAAAGTAACAGCCAACAAAAGCTAACCTAATTCTCACATAACTTAGCACTAGAGTTCTTCCAATGTTTTTAATTTTGAAAAACTAAAATAAAAGGAAAATTCGTCTCATAATATGTATCGTGAAGGTCAGTTTCTTTGCTTAAAAAATTCAAAACTGTAAATTTTTACCTCTTCCTAATAAATTGTATAATCGTTCATTTTACAAATACCAAATCTTATTTAAAGAAATCTTCAGGATTTTCACCTGCCAAATGAATCACTTGAAGGCTTTGGAGATGTGAAGATGTAAATAAAACATTATAAAAAAGTTATTTGACATATAGAGATTTTTTTCAACGCAATAAATCAAAAAGTTAGAATCCAACATTTTAAAATACGTACCATACTTATATATAGAATTCCATTATTGTATATCAATGTATTACCCAAAATAGAAAATTAATTAAGTTTTAATTAAGTTTGTGTTGTTGCTGAATATCAGCTTTTTCTATGACCAATTCACTTGAACTGAATAATAACCGTTAGTCGTTCGAGCGTGTTAATGAACTTTACGCTGCACAGTAGCTTGTATTTTATGCCTCAATGAAATGTGGCGTAATTTCGAGGGACAAAAGTGAGCTGTTATTTTGTGGCAAAATACAATTCGGGAAATAAAAGAAAATGTCGATAAAAAATGAAGACAAAACAAATTGCAACAAAAGCACAAATGCGGTACGTGAGGTCCGATTGCAACAGAAATTTATAAAAAATTCATCTCAAATCAAATATTCAAAATATATCACACATATTATATATAGTTTTATAGTTTCTTCTTACACCGGTTCAAACTTTTAATAAACATAGTGAAAATATGGAAATACTTAAGTAGAAAAGGAAATATTAAGGTAATTAACTCATAGTTAAATTTGAGCAACGACAACATTTTTTTTGTAATGCCTAGTTTGACACGATATTTGTAACCCCCGAAAGGATAAGGCGGAGACACTATAAAATACATATCTAAGTGATCAGCGTGATGAGCTGAGTCGGTTATATCCGTCTAATTGTTTAAATATACGCGAACTAGTTCTTTAATTCTTAAAATTTTGTTGGGAAATTGTGCACACCTTCTTTTCTCCCCAAGACGGGGAGATTTGACGGAATCGCCGGTACTTACCCCTATAGCATATAGCTGTCTTATAAACTTTACGATCGGTATCAAGTTATTTTAAGGTACCCCATGTAACGGTACTCTTAAAAACTACTTAAAGCGAGATAAATCAATAACTAAATACGAAAGTAATATGAAATTTTATTCGGGAGATGGTATTATAGGGCATTAATTGAACCGGGTCAAAATTGGCTGATGGACTTGACACCCACTTTTGGGTGAAAACATATATTACGAGAGTCTGGCATTTCTATGTCACATTGCGAAAATGGGCGAAATCGGCTTACAGCCACACATACTACCCGTACAGTACAATTTCAAACGCCATCTGATTCGTTCCTTTAGAGGAAAGATGACCTAGCCCCATATAGCTAACATCAGAATTTTTGAACATCCGGCTGACTTTACTCCATATGATTGGTGATTGTA
The DNA here is from genome assembly GCF_024586455.1 of Bactrocera neohumeralis. Classification (NCBI taxonomy): domain Eukaryota; kingdom Metazoa; phylum Arthropoda; class Insecta; order Diptera; family Tephritidae; genus Bactrocera; species Bactrocera neohumeralis. The sequence goes on from NC_065919.1 coordinate 5,550,612, forward strand.
TGTGAGAAACTTTAGACACTTAGGGAACATTTTTTAGTATGTGGCATGTTAATAGTATGTGGTATTGGCAAAAATACATAGATAAAATCGGCTCGATACTAAACGAACTCCAATTTACTGCATATAACAAATCTTGAGGTGAATATATCGATCAGTCTGTGATTTATTTATATATATCAGATTGCTTTTAGTCTGATCCTCTGGTTGACGTTTTGCACCTTAAGATATTTCTTTGCCTTTGAATCTTGCAATATTCGGTTGCACTCGAACTTAGCCCTTCTTTGCTAGTTTATTTGATGATTCTTCCTCTATATGTTACTGTTACCCGGTGTAAATTCTTGTCATTTCAAATTAAATAGCACAAAACAATATACATACATATGTAAGTTTATATGTGTCTGTGTACATACATACGTGTGAATACATATATTTGTGGCATTTATTGCGTATACAATAGGTTTTGAACGCGCTTTATGTTGAACACATATGTACATCATCATTTCTCTAATATCTAATTCAGTTTTATCACAAAGCTTTCGGTTAGTCGCTGCATTACTGGATTACTAGCAGCCATGATTATATTTGAAGCTGAAATATAGCTATATGTAAATACAAATTATGTCAATTAAGCCTTTTTGCAAATACTAAAACTAACTAACTAAAACTATATAGCAAATTATTATGCTTATGCGCGTTTGCTTGAAGAAAGGAGTACATGTGTATAGATATGTGCATGGGAATTAGCTGATAAACAATAGAGATTGTGAGTCAGCAAGTTTTTTTCCATGAAATATATTAATATAATCTCTCCATATGAGATCGGTACGTTAAACACCATATTTAGCCTCACCACCCGATGGCACCATGAGAGGAGAATTCTCTATCGTGTTGTATTCTCATAGAAGGCTAGTTCAACTTAGACTCAGTTAGACTGTCGTTAAACCAGCTGAACGATTGTCGCTGTTGATAGAATATGTTATTTTATTTTAAATATAGAAATTAATAAAGTTAAAAATCTTTATCGTAGACGTTAGCAGTTAAAAATTTTTGAAGATTATTGTGCGACTCTGTACGTAATTAATTTTAGGAGGACAGTATTTACAGTTAGTATTATACTACATAAGTAAAATATAAGTAATTTTGATTGTACTTATGAATTCTGAGGCTACTAAAAGTAGTATGGGATTAAGATCAGCAATAGCGTAAATTGCGTTGTTCGAGTATATACTATTTCTATATATACAATACATAACTTTATCTCTGTTCTTTAAAGTATTTTCCATCTATAAGAACACATGCAATTCATTCCAAAATTCGTAATGAAAAATAGGTTTTGTAAAAAAGTTCTATCAAAGATAAGTCTTCATTTCTTTTTTATTTCTTTGTTCAAACATACGTATGTACATAGGTATGTTCCCTGCCCCTTTGACTGTTTATCAAAGCTAAAAAATTTCAAAACTTTATATTTATTAGAACATCCTATTATTATACATACTAACTACAAGTTTATTTTGATGTTGCTTCTTTTAATAAGGCTTTGTTTATTTTTTTTTTAATTATCTAACACGCGACCTCATCAAAGTTTTAAAATACTCATACAAGTAACACATTGCCATAGCTTACATGCAAAGTCGATTAAAAATATCACATGCAATGCCCACTTAATACCGAGTCAATATGATTAGTACTATATATAGAGTATATACTAAACATGCAACGGATTATAACTGTACGTACAACGAAATCTGGAAAATTTAACCCGTAAGAGCATACTTGAGGCACAAATGGCTCTTAACATATAGGACAACGTTGACAAAAACAACAACAACAACAACAACAACAACAACAAAACAAAAACAAAAACACAAAAATCTCTTATCTGTAAAATTTTTAAATCCATTTAATTTTTAACCATACTACTCAACTAGTCTAAATTCTAACGTCGGTTACTACTCATCGGTGAAGTATTTAAAATAACTTGATTTTACCACAAAGAACAATAATGAAGATTCGATGTCTAAAAAATACCTTGGACAAATTGTAATAAAATATAAAAAAAAACGTTAATAAAGCTGTCAAATTATCAAAGCTAATGGCTTCACCTTAGGGTTAACAGCTAACGTACTATATGTCTGTGAGATAATAAGCAAGCGTTTATGATGGACAGCATTAGAATACATCATAGCGTGTTAGAAATTGCCTTTCCTACAGTTTTCTGAGTTGAAAATTACAATAAATAGTTAAATACTAATGATTCTTATATACATGTTTTTGCGCACAGCCTCTGGTTTCCTGGTTAAAATGGCTTCCTTATATATAATGCACCGTTGCTTGACTTCGTTTAGTCACAGTAAAGCGGTCGGATTATTTGTAACGTAACGTTGAAATAAAGTGAGATGCTATATGTAAAATTACACTTTATATTTTTCATTTCAAAACGAAGCTGTTTTATCATCAGTTTAATTGATGAAGTTAAATATTTTACGAGTGCAGTTTGGCTTAGAAATTTGCAACTTCTAATGTAAACCTTAAAGTGTGTTGTTTTTTAAGATATTTTACCAATTTAAATTAACACAAGTTTTTAATAAGTGGCAACATTTATAAAAAATATACTTCATCTGTAAACCTTCTTCAACCTTTTTATTAACATGCGCCGCATAATCCAAAAAAAATTTCAATCAAACAATTTTATTTTTATGTAAAAAAAATGTAACATCGATGCGGCACGATGTAAATATTTACGTTAATGGTTCGCTCAGATATCCCTTGATGGTTGGCATAATAGACAGAACCAAAAACTAAACGATTTCTTCATATTCTCTTCATCTTATTATAAGAGAGTAGAAGGTACAAACATATCACTGGTAGAAGCTGTGGTAATATTCAGCAACCAAACCCAGCATAATCCGTCTATTTTTTGAAAAAAATTCTCATTTTCTTATCGCGTTAGATCATTATCACCTAAGGAAAATCATCAATAGAGATTTCGCTTTGAGCTGTGCGAGTATTTTTTATGTTAGTCGATTGAATATAAAATTCGAGGAACACACCCCAACAAAATTGTGGTGAATACTTCAGATTTCCTCATAGTTTTTTATAATCCTGAAGGTATATTTGGATATAATGAGTTTATGACTGCAACGAGCAATAGAAATCACCGTTTCAAAATTATAAAGACATTGGAAAATCAGTATTAAAAATGTTTGAGTTTGAGGTTAAGCCATTCTATGAAATAAACTTTGCGTAAAAGTTGCTAAGCCATTAAGCGGCACTCGTAAATAAATACACAACAATCTCAATAAAATAGAAACGTAAAATATAAAATTATACACCAGTTTTTATACCAACAGGCATTGGTAGAAGATGCTCACCCAAGTTTTCATCAAGTTGCTACTTTCGGCTTACATCAGCTTAATCGCCTTACAGCAGACAAATGCTGCGAACATTTTAGCGATATTTCCCTTTCCAGGACCTTCGCAGTACATTTGTGTGCAAGCGTATTTGAAAGCTTTAGCGGCGCGCGGCCATGAAGTCACCGTAATTTCAGCATTTCCACAGAAAAAACCATTACAAAATTTTCGCGACATATCGTTAGCGGAAATACTAGATGGCTACGAAGGTACATATACAATTTTGGGTAGATATTTTCCAAATTTACTAACAGAAATTTATAACTAACGTTTTCAGAAACTATCGTGGATGTAATTACAGAGGAGCGCAATAAATGGCAAGAATTAAATCTTTATTATGACTTCTTTACTGGTGGCACTTTGTCGGTACTGAAAAGCCCAAAAGTTCAAGAATTATTGCATTCTAATGAGCATTTCGATCTCATAATTGTGGAGGCTTTACAAATGGATGCGATTTATGCCTTGGCTCATCATTACAATGCCTTACTTATTGGCGTATCTACATTCGGTACAGATCCGACAATCGACGAATTAGTTGGTAATACTTCACCCATATCGTATGTGCCGTTACCGCTCTCACAGCTGAGCGATCGCATGAATTTCTGGCAGCGTTTACAAAACTTGTGGCACCATTTGTTGCACCAAATGCACATGCATCTTTTTTACTTGCCCAACCAAGCTGCCATTTACAAGCAATACTTTCCCAATTCCACTGCCGATATATATGCGGTACGCAAGAACTTCTCATTAGTGCTCTTGAATCAACATTTTGCCATCAGCTTTCCGCGTCCATATGTACCGAATGCAATCGAAGTTGCCGGTATGCATATAAGCCAACGTGCTGGCAAATTACCTACCGACATAGAAAACTTCATCAAAGACGCTAAGCAAGGCGCTATCTACTTCTCTTTGGGCTCGAATGTGAAGAGTAAAAATCTGTCGAAAGATAGACTTGAGACAATTATGCGAGTTTTTGCTTCGCTACCATACAACATACTTTGGAAATTCGAAGCTATCGAGCTACCAAACAAACCGCCAAATGTATATATTAACAAATGGTTTGCCCAATCCGATGTACTGGCGCAGCCCAATGTGAAATTATTCATATCTCACGCTGGTTTGCTCAGCACAACGGAAGCGATTCATTATGCCAAGCCATTGGTTGGCATGCCCGTATTCTTCGATCAATTTCTCAATATGGAGCGTATTAAACGTGCCGGTATTGGCGTTTTCGTTGATTACAAATCCTTCACTTATGATGAGTTGCGTAGTGCCATCGTTGAAGTCATGGAAAATCCAAAATATACGCAAACGATCCAACAAATGTCGCGGCGTTACCATGATCAGCCAATGAAGCCGTTGGACAAAGCAATTTTTTGGACGGAGTACGTGTTACGTCATGGGGGTGCGCCGCATATGCGCGTTACCGCCCAAGAATTGAATTTTATACAGTACCATAGTTTGGATACATTATTGGTATTGCTTGGTGGCGTGATCTTGGTTTCATTAATGCCTTCATGGTTTGTATATAGAAATGTGAAGCGATTGCTTTTGGGAGACCATGGAAAGATAAAGCTAAAGCACAACTGAAATTTAAAATGTAAATAAAACTTAAAAATATAAACTCACTTTATATTTTAGAGTGAAAATTTTAAAATAGCTTATCATTCAGAAGCATTAACTCTACTTTTAATATCAGTCGTTAGTCATATCTCAATACTAGCTTATATGGCTATTTTGGCTTATAACTCCTAATCTACATTAGCAATCTGACTACGTTTTTACTTGGGATATTCATATTTAAAGTCGTCGTAGTCGGCATAAAATTTTCTATCAACACTTATTATCATATTATTGAGTAATCGCGTCTTGTCGTCCATAATATTTTTAGTCGGTATTCGTAAATGATTTACCGCACCTTTCAAGCGATCTAATCTTATAATCGGCTGTCCCGACAAGTTTTCCTTTTCATATTCTCTGCTACAGACATAGTCTTGTTAGGCCAGTCGTGGATTCCAACTTTTTCTACTTCTCTTCCTGAATCATCTTTATGTATTCTTGTGTCTCCTGTCGATCTGAATCGCGTTGAATATTTAACTCTTCATTTTCTAGTTGGTCTTGCATATAGTAGGATGTAAAATGAGATATTTGGCAGTACACATACTATCTGTATGTAAGTATTTTGAAGGGTACTAATCGGAGAGGTTTTGTTTATAATTTTCTGAACCTTTGCCACATGCGGGACCACTGAGTTGGGTTGTTTTGGCACATATTTCAGCGCATTGCAATAACTATGATATACGGTGAACTCGTTCTATCTGACCGTTGCCACGAGAAACTCCCGTTGCTGTCAACAAGTTCTGTATACCCTCTTTGATGCAATAATCGTTTCCTAATCCATGTACAACTTTTGCCAATCCAGTTGACTTTTTCGGGTACAATTCAACAAGCTTCGAAATCACGTCTATTGTTACTAAAAGGTAGTTGTATTGTTTACTGAACTCGGTTAATGGACCTTAGTGGTTTATATGCTAGGTTCCTCACTGTTCTTCAGACTTATAGAGTGGAGTCAAAAGTCCCTTCTTCGTATCTGCGATAATACCTTTAATGCTTGCTTAAATTAAACTAAAGTTCCAGTTAGAAGAATTTAATTTACCAGTGAGCTGTTCGGTTACTTTGGAGATCGCGTAACAATTGGATTTGGTATATGTATGATCACTATCTGATACACTGTTGGACTGTAAAACACTCAGTGCAGTAGGCATTATGTACATATAATAGTTAATAATAGTTTTGTATGAGAATTTAGTTACACAAAGTGCATTAGACATTCATTGTTCTCTATTAAGTTCCTATACCTACAATGTTAGTGTGGCTAACAGTTTAACTCAGATTGCTATGCTCTCTTCTCTCTAAATATGAATAAAAGTCAATTCCTCACAATATATTACCTTAGTTGAGTAAAAAGCGTTGTGTTGTATTTTAGTAAAGTTATTATAAAAATGTGTACGCTGAAATACATTGTGGTGGCACTGTGGATCTTAACGAATGTTACAAATTCCGTGGAATCCGCAAAAATACTTGCTGTTTTTCCTTTTCCGGGTCCTTCGCAGTATATATGTGTGCAGTCGTACTTGAAGACACTGGCGATACGCGGACATGAAATCACTTCGGTTTCGGCGTTTCCGCAAAAACCACCCTTGAAAAACTTTCGTGATATAACGATACATATAGAGCAATCTCATCATGATGGTTAGTGTAAATTTTGGCAATATAAAAAGATAAAGTAACAATAGTTTTAATTCAAGTAATTATTTAACAGAGTCAGTAACCAACGCGATAGAGCAAATGTCAGTTGGTAAATTGGCTGAGATGCAATTAGTTAAGGAATATACGGCATTGACTTCCTTGTTAGTATTTACTAATGAGAACTTCCAACAATTATTGCACTCTGACGAACAATTCGATCTCATCATTATCGAAGTATTCTATCAAGATGCACTTTACGCATTGGGAAAACATTTCAAAGCGCCTGTGATTGGTGTCTCCACATTTGGCGCAGATGTTGCGATCGACCAGTTGGTGGATAATGTTTCTCCAGTAGCATATGTACCATCGCCTAGCGGAACAAATTTGGATGTAATGAATTTCTGGCAACGCTTAGATAATTTATATACTAACACCATGGAGCTTCTGTTTACATATTTAGTAATAATACCGGAACAACAACGGTACTATGAAAAATATTTTCCCAATGCGACTCTGCGTTTAACAGATGTACGTAGGGACTTTTCTCTTTTGCTGCTCAATCAACATTATTCGTTCAGTTGGCCGCGTCCACTGGTGCCGAATGCAATCGAGGTGGCTGGTATGCATATTGATCACAAGCCGAAGAAACTACCAACGGACATGGAAGCTTTTATTAATGCCTCGTCCAGAGGAACTATCTACTTCTCCTTAGGGTCGAACATAAAGAGCGCATTATTGCCGAAACAAAAATTGCAAGAGATTATGAACGCATTTGCTTCGTTACCCGTGAACGTGTTGTGGAAATTCGAGAAGACAGATCTGGCGGGTAAACCGAAGAATGTCTTCATAAACAAATGGTTTCCACAATCGGACGTACTTGCCCATCCTAAAGTAAAATTGTTCGTTACACATGGTGGTATGCACAGTCTGATAGAGTCGGTACATCATGGCAAACCGATTGTTGGCACCCCAGTCTTTTACGATCAATATTTAAATGTTGAAAAGACCGTTCATAAAGGTTTCGGTGTTGCAGTAAACTTCCGAAATTTCACCAGCACCGAGCTGCGCGATGCCATTCTAGAGGTGTTGAACAATCCCAAGTACACCGAAAGAGCGCAAGAGATCTCTGCTAGTTTCCATGATCGACCTATGAAACCGCTCGATGCAGCAATCTATTGGACTGAGTATGTGCTAAGACATAAGGGTGCACCACAATTGCGTGTAGCTGCACGTCACTTGAATTTTTTACAGCGCCATAGTGTGGATACAATGGCTGTGTTGTTTGGTATTCCATTGTTGTTGGCTATATTTATAATCCGCGGAGTTTTTCAAGTGCTGGCGGCAATATTTAGAAGCAACGATAATGCGCATAAGAAGCGAAAACGTGATTAATAAGTTGTTGAACAGAATTATATTGAACGTATGTATATGTTAAGTGCTGTTATTTCAAATACTACTCTTAAGAGAAGGCATGACTATGTAATTTGGATTGCAGGGTAGCTTTTTCTCTGAGATGTTATATATATAGTATAAATATAAGTATACGAATAGAGTATAAAGAAATTTGCCGTTGCCTTTAAAGTTATTTCGATATCGATTATAAGCTTACTTATATAAATGATTTGATACTTCTATTTAGTGTTAAGGATTATTTAGCACCAAAGTATAACTGTAACAGAACATTGATTGCAATTGATATAATTCACAATTTAAAATAATAAATGTTCAGACAGTCTACAGTTCATTTGAAATATAATTCAGGTGTTCGCTCTATCTGACATGGACGTTATCACAAGCTTTTCAAGATACTTTGTTAGCTGCACCGTGCTCAAGTTTTCTTTAGCTCTGGCAAATCCCGTCATATAGAGGTTATCTTCTCTACTATATATACACATATAATAACTGTACTTTTATTCCATTATCTACTATTTATAAACAAACTTAAGCAGTGTTCTTACAAATAATCTATTAGCTATAGCTTAGAGAAAGAGCTTTTACTTATTTACTTTTTTTGTTTTGCTTACTTTGTATCATAAATACATATAATCTTTGATAATAGTTAGTCCACAAATAGAAGTGTGTATACACAAAAATATATTGGCAGTTAAAATTATTATCAGTTTCTATCTGTGTGAGAGCAGTTAAATATAAATGACTGCAATTCTTACTTAATCTACTTAATTATATTATTCTCCTCAACAAACCATTTGCTCGCTCATTTTGAGTAGTTATGTGAGAAATACTTCGGCAATAGCGTCAAAATTTCCGTGCGATTCTGTAACTTGAGACAGTCTCAAGTCTCTAAATTTGAGATTTTAAGTTAGAGACAATTTTTGAGACTTGAGATGATATTGCTATTCTGTAAGTGTCAGTCACAAAATCTATTACATTTCATTATTCAGAGATGTTTTTACACTTGAATGAAAATAAATATGTCGATAACAAATATTAAATTTTCTATAACATAGTCAAAAAACATAATTATCAATGAAAATAAAAATATATGTTGACTTTGTTTCATAATATTTACGAAATTTATGTAAAATTGATTTATTTTTAACCTTTTCGTGTTTGAGTTGCTTACAAAATATAAAGAAACGACAATCGATTAATATCTATGATGATCTCTATTCAGTATATTCAAAATGGCAGACAAGAGTTCTTTTTAGTTTTGTGACCTGCTAACTACCAGGTCTCAATATTTTGAGACTAACGCTAGAGACTGTTTAGTGAATAGTAACTAGTCTCAAATTGAGACTTTGCCTCAAAATGTCTCAAATAGAGACTAGAGACTGGTTACAGAATCCCGCTATTTATTAAACTCAGAGCGACTGAATTAAAAAAACTGCTCTAATGTCATTATTATTATTAAATACAATTTATTGGATTTGAGCAGAAACTAGTTGTGAGAGCTAGTTTGAGCGTTAGGCAGAGCGAAAGTGCATTGTGTAAACATGCTTTGCAAAAGTCACAATTTAGTCGCTTCTCTTCAATAGGTATGGCACGTTTGCTTCATTTCATATTGCGTTCTCCAATTGGGACGATATGATTTCTAAGTGTCGTTTCGGCCATTTTTACTATGTCATGATCTGTGTTTTTTCATTTTATTTGTAATTTTTACAATTTCGTTATGAAAAGATATACTCAAGAATAACGTTTAGAAATTATTAAATTTGCGAAGAAAATATACAAATTTATCATGAATAACCATTACATTCACCTAAATTGACAGTTGGGTGTGGTTTTTGGCCTGGTGGAATCAACGGTCCGTACTTCTTTCGAAATCAAGCTGGTGACACTGTTACTGTTAATAGAGAGTGGTATAGATCGATGATGACCAACTATTTATGGCCGCAATTGGAAGAAGTGGATCTTCACATGCACAACTGAAAAAGTTTCGAGATTCGATTATTTCAAGAAATTGCGACAATAAATGGCCTCCAAATAGTTGTGATTTAACAACATTAGACTACTTCTTGTGGAGTCATTTGAAGTCATTGGTCTGTAGACCAATGGGCTCATCGAATTCGTTTCTGCAAAAGAATTTTTGAAGGCCATTTGAATGATGTTTGATTCAGAACTTTATATAAACGTTTTATATAAAACATTTGAATTTCCTTAACAATTAGTGTGTTTTTTTTTTAAGAATTCATTTCACTCTTATTGGAAAACCCTGAATAATTGATTGAATATTTAAAAGCATTGGCTGCAAGGGGCCTTAAAATGACTATGCTTACAGCATTCCCACGAAAAAACCGGTGCAAAATTATCGCCTATCGGGCGCAGTCTCATAACAGCTTCTAATCACCAGCCAAAATGTTTGGGGTATTCCAGAGAAAAATCATACGAAAAACTGAAGCTAGGGGCTTGACAATTGCTACACTTCAGAATTTGCTTAATAGCGGACAAGTAAGTGATGAGATATCGATTTTCACCTTATTGTGAATGGTGCCACGTCCATAGTTGGAATATGACAACGGTTCTATAAATCCTTCTCTGATGTAGTCATTTATTGATTTATTGCACTTTTATAAGTTTTTAAGAAAACCCTTATATGGGGAGTGGGCAGTATTATAATTCGATTTCACCTTTTTTCACACTTACTTAAGAATGGTTGAAAATATTAGTTATATATAATTATATATTAAACTTTTTAGGGGGCGGGGCTCCGCCCACTTGTGAAAAATTTTCTAGCCGTTCAATGAGATTTGTTGTGCTAAATTTGAAATTTGTACATTAATTTAAGGCTTACTTATGACATTTGATACACTTTCAATTAATGGTGTTTTGTGGGCGTGGCAGTCGTACAATTACGCCAGGGAACCTGTCTGCTAAGTTCTTGTTGAGACAGAAAGATAGTCACCGGATTTCAATTCCTCGTCATCCTGATCGTTCATAACCCTACAAACATACATATATCAATCTCGATTAGTTTTAGGTGATACATACAACCGTTAGGTGCACAAAACTATTATACTCTCTGTAGAAATATATTGCAAAAGTCTAAAAAGCTGTTGAAAGAGAAACTGTCGATTAATCGATACACTTATTCATATCTAACGCTGGTTTGCTCAGCCCAACGGAAGCCATTCATCATGTCAAGCTCTTTCAAGAGAGCTTATCATTTAAAAGCTCAACTTTGCTTCAGTAATATTAGTTTGAAGCTCTGTCGAGCTTTTTGCATTTGGTGATGAGTGTCTAGGATAGCAAACTCTAGAGTTGTAAACTGTTAAGTTTTTACGATATGCACACAAAAGCGATCATTCTAATCTCTATTGCTTCTTTAGTGCGAACAGAAAATAGTTCAATTTCGATCATACATAAACACTTGAGTTTGGGAAAAAATGCGGATATGCTGGAAGTTGTGGCGCATATGTAACCATCATAACAGCGAAATTCTTTAAAATGACGTTTTACCCCTCTCTGCTATTAAATTTTTTTTTCTGGCTACCTGTCAAAATAAATATTAGCTAGCCTTATACGTTGTTAATATATTTCGGGGATCAATTTACACGATTTTTTTATGAAAAGTAAAAATATTTGGGGTGTAATCTAGTGTTCTTCATTTGCTAATTCACAGTTACATCCCATGCATTGTATGGAGTTGGTATCTTTACTTCATCCAAACGTAATTTCTTTGGCAGGACTTCCTTCTCTTGGTTCGATTCATATAATTTGAACTGATATAGGAAGAAATCAGTTAAATACATACCCTCCTTTGTCATATAGTGAAAAGAGATGGCGTGTTTTGATAAACAATTTTGACACTGCAAAAAGATATATATTTATATATGTGTATATATTAAATAATGTAAGAGAAAAACACTCTCTGAAAAATAAAATTAAAATAAAATTCTCTTACCACTCGCGGGTGATAGATTTCATATGAGAAATACCACAATGCGTCATCAAAATAGTTTCCAGTTAAGAGCGTATGTGGTTCAAAAGGCATAAAACGCAGTTCGTTGTGTGCATCACGTGAATCGCCAGGCAGCACACCCACAGAGCGTAGACACATACCGATCGCCCAGTCTTCGGCTATAAGGTTATCCTCAGGTGGACATAAATCGCTATTTGGCATGGCTGCATTAACAAAACGATGCAGCGCTTCGCGGCTTAGCACATATCCCGCACCGCCAGACATGTAATGCTTCGAAAATAATAATAACAATTCTCATATCAATGTTGGTATCAATGGCTTATAACTTCTAATCTAAATTAGTAATTCGACTTACATTTTTCACTTGGTACGCATACTTAAAGTCGTGTCCAAAATAGATCGGCATATCCGGACTATATGTATAGAGTAAATAACGCAAATTTTCTACGAGCACGTACCTAGGTTGAATAAGTACACAACACAAAGTTAACGTCTTAGTGTTTGATGAGTTTTTTGTTATAAACTTAGTTGCCAATAATATACTTTATCGATTTCGAGTAAAACCTGTGGAATTTAATATAAGAGCGATATAAAGAAAGAGAGCGAAAAATAGTCCAACAGCCAGCTTGTATTGTTCGGGCACATAATACATTATGTCTTCAGAGGCAAGCACAAAGATATTTTTTAAACTGTACAAAACGGATACTCTTGGGTTCGATAAAATGATGTATTGAACTATAGTCTTCTTAAGCTTTAGCTTGAGAAAATCATTATATACCAACTGCTCAAATAGTCGCACCATCTGATTTGCCATGATGGATCAAAAATTAAGAGAAAAGCTTGGTGAAATATTGCGTAATAAATTATATAGCTCTTGCGTTTTGTCTCTCATTTTAATTTTGGTATGTGTCGCTTCGAGTCCTTAGAAGATTTACCTTACGTTGGGATCAATATTAATCCATGAGATCGAAGCATGAACTCTACCTAGCCCTATTTCATATATGTATAAGGTTGTTAAATATCCATTCCGCTCTTTTATTCAATGCTTTATAAAAAGTGTTACAGTGATCGGATTTAGCTCAAACATGCGCCGTTTCGTTCGATAATCTGTTTTCATCTAGACGGCAACTTCATAATACCCACCTCGTAGAAGCCCCCTTCTTATTTGCGAAGAACTCGGACAGCCACTTTTCACACGCCTCTTTTGAGTTCAACTTCACACAATGAAGGTCGTTCGCCATGGACAGGAACAGAAACAGGTGGTAATCACTTGGCGCTATGTCCGGGCTGTATGGTGAATGCGACAAAACCTCCCATCCGAGCTCCCGTAGCTTCTTGCGAGTCATCAACGAAGTGTGGTCTGGTTGTGGTTGTTCTGGTGGAATACTACACCCTCTTCCTGTTGGCCAATTCTGGACGTTTCTGGTCGATCGCCTGCTTCAAGCGGTCCAGTTATTCGCAGTAGATTGTAGAATTAAGCGTTTGGCCGTATGAGAGCAGCTCAAAGTTCCCTTCCAATCCCACCAAACACACAGCAAAATTCTCCTGGCCATCAATCCCGGCTTGGCCACTGTTTGGGACTATTCACCGGCCTTCGACCACGATCGTTTTCTTTTGAGATTGTCGCATCTGATCCACTTTTCGTCGCCAGTCACCATCCGCTTCAAAAATCAAATATCAAGCTTTTTTGTGTATCCAGCCTTCTGCAGATGGTTTAAAACGGTTTGGTGACTAACTCCCATATTCTGGGCGACCTTTATGTCTGATAGAAACTATTCTGCTTTGAGAATAAACAAAATGGTACCCACAGCATATTTTTGTTATTAAATCCGATCACCACTCTTTTAAAATAACAATATGGGCTGAACTTTGTTATGCTTTGCGAAGAGAAAATACCGTCTATAACATTATCGAAGGCTGAGTTCATATCGCTAAAGACATTATAGAACTGACCGTGTGTAAGCAAATATAAATCGATGTACATGTGTCTACTAAAAACTTACGTGTCATCATCTGCTTTCATAAACCAATCCATCTCATTAGCATATTTTTCATAAACATGCTTAAAAGCTTTTCTCGTTTTCACCCATAGTACGTCGTGGTTATCAGTGAAATTGTGCAGAACAAATGTTTCACCCAATTCTGCAGTGTCCTCGGAGGTTACGAATATTAAACGATTACAACGCGTGCCCCAGGTTCGCAGCACGTCTATGGCCTTCGTTTTGTGATTGGCGGGATTGGTCATTACCCAACAGAGGATGCGCACTTCATCTGCTAGTTGCTCAGCTAAGCTGTTTTCCGCTCCATTGACAACTTTTTTCACTGCTGATTCATTAATGTTTGGTTTTCTTCCGGTAAGCCAAGTAAACTTTTTCGAATTCACCACATTACGTTTATATTCCAAATACACATAAACGATGGAGACTACCGCTAGTAGTATCAAGAATATGCGACGATACTGGAGTATGCGCCGACGAACTGACATTTTCAAATTTTAACTGAATTGAATTTTGTAGGCGACATCTTCTGATTGTGAATAAGTCTTTAAACAGTTTAGTTTCTTTTGCTACATTAATTATCTCCGTTGGTTAATATGTTAGATAAGGTAGAAATACTGATGTACGCTTATAACATGTCTTCTGTTCGAAATTTTTATTTTTTTTGCCAAGCAAGGAATTCCACATTCAATTGAAGAACTTGAAAAGAAAAGCAAAATAAAAGGATATATATTTTCTACACATCGCTTAAATGTTTTTTTGTGCTCCGTGCAGTTGAGATGCTGTTTATAAGTTTTTGATGTTTTGTTATTCCTACTCCCTCAATGTACCCATTACATTACCACTCGACGCTTGGAGGTGTCATTGCTATATAAATTTATCTATTTCTTATTTATAAATCTATAATATGTATTGATATAGTATGTAGTAAATTTTTGTGTATATGTTTAAGTGTCACACGAATATAGAATTTAGCAACACATATACGTTATGATCATTGTTCCTATATGGTACATTATTTCAATCGTTCCGTTATCAGCAAACTTGGCGCAGTGTTTCAGTGTTATCTAAAATTACCAAAAGTGGTAATAGACAATACAATCACAGGTATATGCTGAGCAAATTATTTCTTGAATGGCGTAACATTGTATGAATGAAGCACGATTCTGACAAGGTCGACTGGCATCTGAGGGCAAAGAAAATAGAATTGAAGTTACTCGTATTGCTTTTGGAATCCAACCGATAAGAAGCTAAAAATAAAATGAGATACTGCCGACTAGAGATACTACTGAAATTTTTTGGAAGTGCTTATTATTATTATTTCTTATTGATGAGTAAAAACGTATTGCAAGACTGAAATACTGAAATCCAAGTACGAAGTTCATTCAAATAGTCTGGCAATACGTTGTACATTGCAAAATAGTTTTACGAGTTTTCGTATTCTATTCAGCTTTAATCTATCGGACGAAACATTTGCATTTATTGTCTGGCTCGATTATATTACACTAAAATTTGAGCTATCTCGGGGGCTAAGTATAACATTCCGTTTCGAATACTATTTCAAACACAATCAGTACTTTAAAACTTTGCATTTTCTTGAAGATAGCGACAGAGATGTGAATATAAGGATTGTACCGAAAAGAAACTGCATACAATGTTTTATTTGTAACGTAACGGATTTTATTAATTTTTGCTTCTAACTTTTTTTAATAACAAATAGAAGAGTTTTTATCCAATTTGAATTAAAACTAGTAAGTAAAAAAAATTATTCACTCGACTTGCCTTAAGCCAGTGTTTTTTTTAATTCGTCGACGTTTTCGGCAACTCGATGATCTTTGTCCAAGTTTCGTTTGACAATTGCCCAATACTTCTCTATCGGGCGAAATTCTGGAGCGTTTGAAGGGTTCTCCTCTTTTTTAACCAAATTGACATTGTTATCCTTCAACAAAGCCAAAGTGGAACGAGCGTAGTGCACAGTAGCTAAATCGGGCCAAAATAATGTTGACACAATGGGTTTTGTTATAAAATCGTATTAGGCAACAGTTTAGACACTAATTCTTATAATTGTCGGCCGATATAGTACCCTTTGTGAAAAATGGAGTGGTCTTAAGGCTGCAAGAGCAAATATCCTGACGGATGAGTATTTTCTCGCCAAATTTTTCTATTTGAACTGTTGAGACCGACTGGTCGACAGTACCATCTTGTGGTTTTGTATAGAATTGGGGACCTACATTACGTTCTTGAGTCCATTTTTACCATTATAACACACTCAACAGAATCTTTTAGCAAACATCCGTACAACTTCCGTAGCCTTGTTTTCCCTATTGTTATTTGACGTTGACTTTTTTGGGAATCTTTTGTTTTTTATAAGTTTTTAAATTATTTCTTTGCTTCTTTCTTTGAATCATAGTAGCACTGGATTTAGCTTTTTTTGTTTGGGTTTATTAAGGCCAACACCTTTGCTTCAAGATTTGGATCACTAGGGCCCACCTTTTTATATATATTTAAGAGAACAGGTCTCATTGAACTTAATTATAATATTTTTTACACCATTTACACTGACTTTAAACCGTTTTGCTAGCTTTCTGTATGAAATATTTTTTTCAGTGCAGTAATTGTGCACAATTTGCCTAGGCACGTGCTCTGTGATTCGAGCCATCGCGATGATATTACAAATTACGGAGAAAGAAAAAACAATAGAAGCAGGACCGATCGCGGTTTCTAACGGGATCAAACGGCTACTTCATGAGAAAATTGAATTGAAAGCATGCATTTTCTTTTCGGTACAGTCCTTACTTAGATGTGCACTTCTTTAAATAGACGCTGCTGATTAAAAAGTTTTGAAAATGCAAGTACATATGTGCGATCACAGATGTTCATGTAAAACAATAAAATATTTTTATCATGCGGAAAATAACAAGCCAAGCAACTACATAACAATTTAGTTAATGGCTTCGACAATGATCGCACCGAAAACACTTGGCAACGATTTTAGTTCCATTTGAACTGCATAACAAAAATGTCAGAGCAGAGAGGGAACATAGCACAGATAGAACAAAAGAAATGTCTACGTTTTTACCGTCGTCTCGCCTTTGTGACTATAGAAATTGCATTAATAGCGGCATTTTTGAGTTATAGACACAATATCACTAGTTTGGAGCAAGTAAGTTGGTTACACGAAGAAAAAGTATTCGCAGAAAATGCCACGCAAAATAATACAGACTTAGCGGAGCTGTTATATAAAGAAGTACGTATACTTTGCTGGATTATGACCACGCCGAAGAATCACAGAACCAGGGCAATACATATAAAGCGTACATGGGGAAAACATTGCAACCGGCTTTTGTTCGTCACCTCGGAAGATGACGAAGAGTTGGGCGAGACTGTAGTTATTAGCGAAGTGGAAGATAAATACGAGGTCTTATGGCCCAAAATGAGAATAGCATTCGAGCGAATTTACGAAAAGTATGCTAATGAGACAGATTGGTTCTTCAAGGCTGATGATGATGCGTGAGTTATCAACATTTTTTTTTTGTAACGAAGTGAGACAAAAATAATTAACGTTCGCTTACTGCTCATTTTGTGTAGAAAAAAAATATTCCGGTGTAAACTATTTAGGTTGTCATTATGGAGTGTTCCAATGTTGTGTTTTAATTTCTAAATTTTGTCAAAAATTTGTTCCCGATGCGTGATCTTATCTTTAATCGTTAGTTTACACTTTTGTCATATTAAGAGACTACAATTTAGTTAGTCAATAGTGTAATGAGTAACATTTATAGTCATCTCTTTTCCTTCTTTTTTATTTACAGTTACGCCTACATTGAAAACATGCGCTATTTTCTATATGCATATAGTCCGGATATGCCGATTTACTTTGGATATAACTTATTATATGGCGGACGAAAAGATGAGGTAAGTTAGTGCAAATGATAAGAGATAAAAGCCTGAGTAGGAAACTTTTACATGCCTTTGTTATAACCTTTAAGGTTAATATGAAATTAATGGTGACCGATGTTACCATTTATCATCCAGTGTTGTTTTTGGTCGATTGTGTTATTCAGTGTCCTATTATTCTTCGTCCATTCTATTTGAATGTTCATTCGACTTTGTCTAACTACAAAGCATATATGTATGTTCATATATTTTCTCATAGAAACAGTATAAACATTTCAGTCTGCCTGATTGCGGACTATATCTAAATTTGACGGCGTTGTTTTGAAATAATTTTTAGTTTTCTAAGGCTAATCTACATGAAATTGATCAGGTTTGCAATCATCCTTGATGTAGAATACTTTATTATCATTATTAGTTTTCATATAATTTAAGGTCTATATGTCTGGTGGTAGTGGCTTTGTTTCAAGTCGGGAAGCAGTGCGACTTTTCGTCGAATCGGCCATTGTTAATAAAAGTGGTTGTGATATTAATAATCACTATAATCCTGATGATGTGGCTATAGGTGAATGCTTTCGTGCTGTGGATGTGATCGCTGGTGATTCGCGCGATGTGCATGGCGAAGCACGCTTTTATTTATTCGCGCCGTTTATGGTACTTATGCCTGAGTTGATAAATGAACCAAATTGGTATTTCAATTATAGCTTCTATAATCCACGTTCGGTAAGACAACTTTCCTCATTGTGTGATTTGATATTTTTTAATAATTTTAAATCCAGAAATTTTTTTCTTTTTTTAGTGCAGAGATTGTCTTGCAAAATATCCAATGGCCTTTCATTATATTTCTCCAGCAGACATGTATCTTTCTGAATTTTTTAGCTACGAATTTTGGACGATAGACTTGCCGAATGAACCGGAGGAGGTTTTACCTAAGAAACTAAATTGGGACGAAGTAGTCGTGTTGGAAACTGATAATATTTGGAATACTCCATAATATATGAGTAAAGGGCGCTTAAGGTGCAAATTGAAATAAATATAATAATAGTAAGAATCAGAAAAAAGAGTGTTTAAACTGGGGGCAGCTCACAGTTGGATGCATTTAATATAAATATTTTGAGTTCAATTGTTGTTAGTTTCACGTCAGCAGCAAACTCCATAACATATGGCAGTTCATTAACTCCGTGCCAAATTTACGCTTCTTCGTACTTGCTTTGAACTTATAGACAATTTTAAATTTGCCTGTTATTTACCACATATATAT
Organism: Bactrocera neohumeralis; assembly: GCF_024586455.1. Taxonomy (NCBI): domain Eukaryota; kingdom Metazoa; phylum Arthropoda; class Insecta; order Diptera; family Tephritidae; genus Bactrocera; species Bactrocera neohumeralis. Next base: position 5,569,800 of record NC_065919.1, read on the forward strand.
ATAGGATATCAAATTGAGCCGTTAGCGTTGTCTTAACTCATAACACCAACTATATTCCTTATAAAGACCATATATAAAGGTGATTTCCCACTTATGTGTCTGTTCGTTTGTGCTTTTCAGTGTCGGAAGCGCCAAAAAGCATACTAAAATTTTGGTGATGTATCTTTCCTGTTACTTAGTGCTTTTCATAAATGTATTTATAATTTCTCTTTCTTATTTCTTAACTTTTTATTTGCATTTTATAACCTTTCACATTTCTCCTGGCATACCAGCAAGTATATTTAAAGCCAGTTCACGATGCGCTTGCAACTTTGCGCTCGCATAGGTACCGGCAGTGCATACTGCTGTCTTCTTACAACTTCTTACCTCCATGAATATTTACATTATTCGTGCAGCGTTACGAAACTGCATTCTGCTTGCACTTTTACAAGTATCCCTAAAATGGGTAGTGAATATTTTATGATTGAAAATAACTGAAACAAAAGCATTTTTTTACAAGCAGCTTCGGCGCATGTGGCAAAAAGCATAAAAGAAACGGCAGAAAAAAAAATTGAAAAAGTTTTTTGCAAACTTTTCGCCGCTGCCGGTCATGCTGTTTATGCGCGCGCAGCAGAGTTTTCACTCTGCAACGAGTGCTGAGTTAACGGTAAAAATAATGAAAACAACAAACACAACGAAGTTTCACCTTAAAAACAACATAACAATTGAGTAAAAATGCCTCGAACGCCGATGCTTGCGCTGGCGCTTCTTACAATTTACGTTTGGCTCGTTCAGCTCATTACTTGAGGTGCCCAAATCCTACTGGCGTTCTATTTATCTTGTTGTGCTTGTCCGGGGCTCTATTGCAAACAGTATTTTGCTTACTTTGTTGCTCGTAATTGCGCTGCGAGAGTTATACGCTGTTCGTTAGCTCTCGTTAGTTTCGAGCCATACTTAAATCTCTCCGTTTAATTTTTTGTGTGTGTTCTTTTCTTCATTCCTCCTTTTCTTCGTTGCTAGTTGGATTTGCTTGATTTTTATAGCTTTCTGTTGTATAGGAAATTAGTGAAACTTTATTTTTTAAGACCTTCAGCCGAAAACTCGATTTGCAATTTGAAGTGAGAGCATTTGATCATTAAAAGACTCAGAGAAATATTTTTTAGGAAATTCTATAAGTTACCTTGTGGACCAGATTCAGTCTTTTCTTAATTCGATGGTGGGGAAAGTCTTGTACTCGTACATAGAAATTTGTTTTATTCGCTTTAAAGAAAGCAGTTCGTTTGTTAAAATTGGCTCGAAAAGCGTGCAGGTATTTGTATGTATGTATATACTTAATGTATAGTATGATATCAAATATGAAGGCAGAATGGCAAAGGTATATTGTACCAAAAATTTGAGTTCAATTTTTTTCTAGAAAGAGTTGTATTTTAATAAACGAACGGGTCTCAAAGCACTTTACTAACTTCTTTAGAAGTAATGGATATCCCGACTAAAGTCACAAGTTTTTGTGTGCATCCGTTACCCATCGTCTCGAATTAGGCATTGAACTGTAGCTACTTTCGATCACTGTGTCAACTTCACTGTGGAGGTAATATACATATGGTTTCAATCTATACGTTAATCTCATCTTCTGCATTTGGCTGCCTGCTTAAGTTCAGTAATAATATCTTGGAACCTTCTCCGAACTATTCCAATAAGTCCATTAGATTTTGTTCGAACACATAACACATTCTTTGAACTTATCTTATGTAGTATGTGGCACAGAATTGTGTATCATTAATATATAGTTAGACAAATGTAATCCTATCGAGACTTCGGTCTGTATGCTGAGACATCGTTTTGAAATAATGGTAGACTCTGCAGCTCTGAAATTATTCAACAAGTTATGGTGGCAGAAAGTTTTCCCTGATTTGGAAAGTATATACACAGAGGCATATAACTTAGTCTACGAAATCGGTGAAATCAACAATATTCTTACATTATGTTGTAATCTGTCGTACAGAATTTGCTTGCTTTTGCCGGCAGCTATAGAACAAGGCGCATGACACGGTGAAAAGTCAAAGTAAGTATCTTCATTATGAGTTCATTACACATTTCTTTCATTTAATTAACACAAGTAAAACTAGCGCACTCTATCTTTCCAAATTCTAATAAGTTTATTACAAACGCCTTGCTTACTTTGCATTATTGTCAACCGTCGCATAAAAACCAAACACTAAGTAGACACCAACTAGAACAAAAAAGCCAAAAACAAAAAAAAAAATACTGGGCCAGTCAATGGAGTTTTTGGAATGCTGTAACGCTTATAAAGCCAACTTCAGCTGAGTATGCTAAAAATTATTTGCTACTTTTAATTAGTGCCAAAAGTCAGTTATTAAGGCATTTAAAGTGGAGAGGTAATGGAAGTGCCTTCATCTTTTTGAGGTTAAATATGCACTTAGCTTTGCATAACTCACACGCAGGCGCTTACACAGGCACTTGAACAATGTTTTTTTCACTCGCTGCCTGTGAGTGTGTGCTTTTTTCATCAGAAAGATTTGTTGGAGTGCGCCTAAATGTATGCGTATATATACCCATACACTTACGCTCTATATAATTACATACAAACAGATAAGGGCGGCAGTCCACTACAGTATTCGTGAAAACGCATGTAGGTGTGGGCGGTTGTGGAGAATGTATGGTTCAATGGAAGCATACTTTTTGGCAGCATTCCATATTGCCATTTTAATGCAAATTTAGGCAAGCATGCAAGTTGCACGGAAAATCAAACAAAAAAAAACCACAACGGAACATCCGCATCTTTGTATGTATGTATGCACACGCAGGAAGTAATAAAATTACATTTGAAGCTTAAAAGGCAAATCTATGTTGGCAAATATATTTGTGTGCTTAAGCCAACACACTTACTACTACATGCATATAGTAAGCGCACACACACATGCCAATGCTTGGCAATGTGATTAGCAAGTAACTGTAAAATTCTCGCATACTTGCCAAAAAATGTGAAATTTACAACAAAAAATATGGTATGGTAATAGTAGCAAACCAGGATTTGGGCTGGTCCGAAGAAATTTTTCAATTATTTATGTCTAATAACGAACTTCCGCAAGGCCTGTCGCCTACACGCTGTGTGCCACAAATACATCTAAGAGTCTGGCATATACATATGTACTATATAGCGAATTATGGCCAAAAGCCATGTTAGCTTTGTATGTCACATAGAAAGATTGGAACCGAATAAGATAACTGAAATTCTTTGGGTAGGGAGTGAGGCAGCTTGTTAAGTAGAATGTCGAAATAATTTTAGCTGGAAATTTTTATTCGTTTATTAGTTGACAATTTGGTTAGTGACATGACTAAGGCGGTACAGGAAATTGGCTTGTAAGCTCGTCTGATATTTCCTGCACCTCTGCATGTATACACATCTCAAATGTACATTGTTATAGGGCCATAATTATTTGCTGTGTCCACAAGGACTGCTAGCCAGTATATAGATATGCATATAGAGTTCTTCTTCAATTTGTGATGTTAACATTTTGTTGGATTAGCCGCATATACACATATATCTGGTGCTATATTCACCACCACACTCACACACCCCAGTAAGCATTTGAGGAAAGCTTTTGTGACCACTTAATAAATGTGTACTTGCAGAGAAAATTGAAGGTTCGCATGCGGACAAGTGCATTTAAAATCGAAATTGCTTTGAATACAAATGCACATTGCCAGTGGAATGTGAAAAAATTAAAAATTCTTTTCACATACCTTTTTAGATAATAGTTTACGCTTCTAGCACTTTGTATACGGCTAATACGTTCATTTATATGCAAATAGAGCCTTAGAAATTTCATTAAAATTTACTCTCTGTTGAAAATGATTTCATATTGATCTACGATATTTTTTCATTTTATGGAGTTACCGCCCTTTTCTATGAGGTTATTCAGCATTTAGTTTACATTATTCCGGAGTCAATGACACCTTTGTTTATATTTAGTCTTTTGTTTACATTTAGTTAAGACCAGAACTTTTGTTTACCCTTAGCCAAGTCAACAACCCTTGTTTATATTACGAGGTCAATGACCCCTTTGTTTACTTTTAGCCAAGTCTATAACCTCTTTTACTCTTAGCCAAGTCAACAACCTTTATTAACATTTGTGGTCAATGACCCTTTGTATACATTTTATGAGCTCGGCGACCTTATTGGTTACATCATGCCGAGATCAAACAATAGCTCTTTTGTTTACATTTAGAAAAGAAAACAAGAAAAAACCTAAGGTTCGGCTCCACCGAAGCTAATATACCCTTCACAGGTACATTTCTTTTAGTAACTATGTGTCCAGTTTGTATGGAAGCTATATGCTATAGTTAACCGATCTGAACAATTTCTTCGGAGTTTATGTTATTATCTTAAGCAGCAATCAGTGGCGTAGCTACAACTTCGGGCGCCCGGAGCCAAGGATGTTCTGCCGCCCTCCTTTATCTCTCTACATATCTTCAATATTAAGTATATGAAATTTAGGAAGGCCACGCAAATTCTGAAGTTCCTAAATTCTCAGTATACGGTTTTTGAGGAAATTGATAGTAAATTTACAAGACGTCTTATTAAAAGCCATAAAACAATCCCATTTTTGGCCTATATCTTGTACACTTTTGACCTAATTTTCAGGAAATTTGTCCGAAGTGGAGCTTTAAAAAACAGCGAAGATCGTTTTGCCGTCCCCAAGACGTTGCGCCCGGGAAGCAGTAATCCATGTCAAATTTCATGAAGATACCACGTCGAATGCGAAAGTTGTCCATACAAGAACTTGATTCCGATCGTTCAGTTTGTATGACAGCTATAGGCTATAGTTAATCAATTTCTTCGGAGATTACATTGTTGCCTTAGAGAATAACATATTCCAAATTTCGTGAATATAGCTTGTCAAATGTGAAAGTTTTCCATACAAGAACTTGATTCCGATCTTTCAGCTTGTATGGCAGCTATATGTTATACTGGTCTGATATCGGCAGTTCAGACAAATGAGCAGCTTCTTGAAGAGAAAATGACGCTTCCAAAATTTCAAAACAATATCTTAAAAACTGAGGTACTAGTTCGTATATATACAGACAGACAGACGGACATGGCTAAATCGACTCAGCTCAACATACTGATCATTTATATATATTATATACTTTATAGGATCTCCGACGCTTCCTTCTGGGTGTTACAAATTTCGTGGCTAACTTAATATACCTTGTTCAGGGTATAAAAATATGTGTTTACCTTTAGCCAAGTCAACAACCTTTGTTTCCATTATGCGGTCAATGATCTTTTCGTTTACATTTTATGGGTTCATATTTTATGAGCTTCGTCATTCTATTGTTTAGATTTTATTGGGTCAATGATCTTTTGTTTGGATTTAGCCAATATCAAAACCTTTATTTACATTTTATGGGCTAAATGACCGCCATGTTTACATTTTATGAGGTTAATGACTCCTTTGTTTACATTTAGCTAAGTCAACAAACCTTGACCATATGTTTTCATTTTAAGAGAGAAATGACCATTTCGTTTACATTATATGGGGTCGCACATTGTTTAACTTTAGCAAAGTGATTTAGGCTAATTTTCTGTATATTTGTCATAAAATTAAGCAAGGAGAAGCCTGCCTGTGCACACTACCGAAACTTGTTTATTATTTTATTGGATAATGAAAGTGCATCTTTCGGAGTTTATGGGGCTGTATTATACCACTCGATCAGGTCTTCTAATTCTACAAAGCACATAACTCTCTTAATAAATATAGCATACGAAATTAAATTTCGTCGCCAAACATTTAAAGTGGACACCACACACGCGGCCAAGAAGAACCACACTCCACAAATATAATAAAAGAAGCGAAATCATTACTTCTTAAATCGATATTTAACCGTACATATATCTACATATATAAATTACACGCATTTGGATTCTAGTCAGGTTCAAAGTTGCCACAACGAAAACTTGAATAAAGAAAATCGCTTTAAGTAAAAACTCGAGGAGAGAAACTTCACAATCTGATTGTAGTCAATGCACAAACTTCACAATTCAATGCAGCACAAATCCGAAATTTCCACAAAACGGCACACATATGTGCAGCACACATACACACACACACACACACAAGAGATGCATATATATAGATATTGATGCAGGGTGTTGCATTTGTATTGGTGGATTTGTTGAAGACGTCTCGGCAACCAAGAAACTTCTTACTCCGCCACTTACTTTTAGTTGCACGAATAACTCGTTCAACGCTGATTGCAGTTTATTATTGTGGTATTGTTTGGCAACAAGCGCATACACATGCAACTAAACGCAAACTCACACGCACAAACGGTTGCTAAAGCCGTTCGATGCCTCCTCTTGTGCTGGTCAACGCAAATGCTTTGTGCTGTCATTGCATTGAGTGTTGCAATCAGATGTGAATTTAAACTCGCTCACATATCCACTCTCACACATACGTTTATAACTACATACATTTTCATCTTGCGGCGAAAGAAAATCGCTAAAGTAAACTGCTGGGAATAGTCCGACAGCGGCGTGAAGGGAAAAGTTTGTGGCATTAACATCGAAGCAGTGAAAAAAGTAAATATTATTGAAGTATCACATTCGCCACAGCTCTGACTTCCTCTCGTATATACTTATATCTTCTATATATACATACATATGCGAAGACACTGGCGCATACAAAAACATTTTATGGGGGTTTACTCTTACGTCGCTGATTTTTGCGTGAAAAATAAAATAGACATTTGATTTGTTCTTGGACAACTGAAATATTACGAATTCTTCTTTTTCTTTATTGGCATAGACACCGCTTACGCGTTTATAAGCGAGTTTACAATAGCGCGCCAATCGTTCTTTCTCTTCGCTGTTTGGCGCCAATTCGAGGTCTTACCAACGGAGTGGAGGTCTTTCTCTTCCTCTGCTTCCCCCGGCGGGTACTGCGTCGAATACTTTCAGGGCTGGAGTGTTTTCAACCATTTGGACGACATGACCTAGCTCTTAATTCGCTGAACTATGTCAATGCCGTCGTATAACTCGTACAGCTCATCGTTCCATCAACTGCGGTATTAGCCGTTGCCAATGCGCAAAGAATCGTGAATCTTCCACAGAACTTTTCTCTCGAAAACTCGTAACGTCGTCTCATCAGATGTTGTCATCGTCCATGCCTCTGCATGATAAAGCAGGACAGGAATAAAGTGTGACTTATAGGTTTTGGCCTTTGTTCGTCAAGAGAGGACTTTACTTCTCAATAGCTTACTCAGTCCGAAGTAGCATCTGTTGTCAAAGTTGTTCTGCGCTGGATTTCGGAGCTGAAATTGTTGTTGGTATTAATACTGGTTTCAAGATAGGCGAAATTATCTACAACTTCGAAGTTATTACTGTCAACAGTGACGTGGGAGCCAAGTTGCGAGAGCGACGACTCTTTGTTTGATGACAGGAGATACTTCGTCTTATTATGAATTGCTAATTCTCATTTCGTTCCAATAAAAAACTTTTGAGCTATATTGAACCAATATCTGCGTCTATGGTGTCCAACATTTTTCGACACCAGAAAAATTTTCGACATTGTCAGGAATGCAATGAGGATTTGATGATAATTATCTCAATATAAGAAAATTTGATATTTTTCAAAGACAATTTAAACCTTGATTGGGTTAGAATGCATTGCGAAGGTCAGCTCTCCAATACACAAGAGATAACTAAACTTTAGCTAATATGTTTGAAGATTGAAGCGTTAAACTTACAGAAGTGCAATTTGCACTTTGAACTGGGGTGGAGGAAAATTGCGGCTATATACTACATAGTTGTATGCTCATCACAGTCATCTTCACGGACTGTGTACTGCATAGAAAATCTTACAGTTTTAAGTTAGTCATACATATATATTTTGAGAACTACAAGGTCTTTGGTTATACATGCGCTACAAATGAGAATAATTATTAAGTGTGCAATTAACTTGCTGCTCTCAGGATCGGCATAACTTCTAGTAGTCTGATTTAACATTATCTTAACTTTTCCCTGCATGTGCAAATTGTATGCATCTGCTCAATAATGGTGTGACTGAAGTTCTATTCAGTTGGTAGCACTTCGGAAATTTCTTTTGAGAAAGCCGTTTAAAAATTTCTGTGGCTTGAATTTAAAATATTATATAATTTTTACGCTATTAGAGTGAGGCTGAAAACCTCTTTAGCTTCCACTTCCTACATGTGAAAACCACCTGAAAATATATCGGAACAACTCATAGTTTTATTCGAACTTCCGTGAAAATCTCTTTTGAACTCAGATATGCTCACACGGAAGAAGAAATAAGCGCAAAAAAATTAGAAATAACTAAAGCTATGCTAGTCCCTAACCCACAACAGTTGAAATCCCTCTTAAGAACTATTTCCATATATTTGTATAAGATCGTTTGTATGTTTACTTTGCAGCGATTTTGTTGCGCACAACTGTTTGCTAAATGGTAAGCGCATAAAGCGAATTAAATCGATTATATCAATATATACACCCAACGGTTTGGTATTTGAAGTGTACACACACATACGCAACATTCGTAGTTTTGCACATTTATGTATAAAACGGGAAAGAGATTTAAATTCTTTGTATTTGTGTAAAAATAATATTATTGAGCTGCAAGGCAACAATAACAGTTAGTGCTTTATGAAATTAAAGTAAATGCAGACAATAGTTGCCGAGTAAGCTGGGAATGATATATGTGTGCATACAAAGGGCATAGTATATATGTATGTATGTGTACAGAGTGAAAGAACAGAGGTATAAATAATAGTATGAGAGCCGATTTGATGCAGATGCAATATTAAAACAGTGAGAGACAAAAATAGTATTTATATGTGATTCGGTTAACTGTAATATCTAATCTGGATTAAAATCCTCAAAGAGAATCAATGGCTTGGGCAATATTCTTCTATTTTGTTGACGGCTTTTTCGGTGAATAAATATGCCTGTTTTTGCTCAAAAGAATCGATTTCTCAAAGAAGAAGAAATTTGGACTTGAGACCTTTAAACAAGTTGGAAACAGGTTTTGTGTAGGCTAGATTCTTTAGTGCATTCGACCCTTGCGAATGCCCTTGCTTCAATAGATGATTGCTTTTATGGAATTTTGGATATATGCAAATTTCTACTCCTGTACGAAATCAAATTGTCTTTCTGCTCTATGGTTCATTCCAGTCTATATGACTTTAAATTTTTGTTGATTTTTCTTAGCTAACACTACGTCTAAATCCTCTAATTTCTCTTAAATATATATTAGTGCTCAAGCAATAATTTCTAACTGGGCAACCAGAAACGCTTTCGTATGTATTTTTCATTTCCACACATGTTTGTTTGTAAGCCGTTCGTTTCGCACATTAGCAGCAATAAGTGGATTTCGTAAAACTAGCACAGGCAGAAGAAATTGTGGTCAAAATGCATTTAGCGTCAACATTTACAGCTTGCCTCGACTACGAGGATAACCCATCAAGCGCAGCCGCGTCGTGAAACGTGCCAAAGCGGCGACGGCTGCAACTAATGTCGCTGGTAAAAACGCTCATTCAACAGCTGTAAGCGATTTGTTACATTTTCTAATATTTGCGAAAATAGTGCAAGGCAATTGCAAGTAATTTCACTGATAAGACTCATTTTTATTAGTCGCGGCAATAAAAATAACGGCATAAATATATATAGAAACAGCAGGGGAAGCTCCATAAGTAGATTGTTTTTTTTACCTAAATGCTTATTTTTATAAGCCAAAGTGAAATAAAAAAAAATACATTGGATACGATGTTTCCATAGAATTTTTAAAAGAAGACATGTAAAAACTTGTTTATAACGAAACTTTATTTTGAACTTTCTTACATATTGTCTACATTAAAACTCTTTTGAAAGCTTTTCTTGGACAATCTTTGTAAGTTTTGACAAATTTCGATTGAAATAAATTGTAAGTGTTGTTTTCTTAAATGGTTTACTGAATCTTTCTTCTGAAACAGAGATTTGGAAAAGTTTGTTAATAAAATTCTTTGAATATAATATTCTGAACACAGAATACTGTCAGCTCTTAATATAGGGTTTGTCCGGAAAGTAAGAGGACTAAGTCGATTTAAAAAATTTATTGAACCAATCGTTACAATTCTTTAGATACTTTCAAAATAAGCTCTTTCTGCGTCGATTCAGCGCTTCAAGCGCGATTTTGAAGCATTGCAGGCGTCACGGAAGGCATTCTCCGGAATAGCCTTGAGAACCGATATGCATGCTGCTTGGATCGCCTCTGTCGTCTCAAAATACTCCTTTGATCGGCGTTTTCGGGCAAGGAACCAAAAAAAATCCGGGGGGTGGTTGCCACATATAGGCTGTAGGGAGGCTGCGGTAGCGTTGGGATATCGGCCTAGGTTAGGTAGCTGTGCAAGAGAAATACGGTGTGAGCCGGGTCGTTGTCATGTTGCAATTTCCAATCGGCTGCGATGTCTTGTCGGATCCGATTGACCCTTCGTTTGAGTCTCTTGAGGACTTCCACGTAATACTTGGCATTGACAGTTTGTCCAGGAGGAACAAATTCACGGTGGACGATGCCTTTGATGTCCAAAAATACAATGACCATAGTTTTCACTTTGGATTTTCTCATTCTTCCCTTTTTTGGGCGAGGAGACGCCGGCGTGTGCCACTCGGAAAATTTCCTAATTGTCTCAGGATCATACTCAAAGCTCCATGACCCATCACCTGTGATTACTTTACTCAAATATTGGGGATCACTCACATGTTCATATTATCTTAGCACACTTCCACTTTCGGCTTGCACCACTCACAGAAACACGCTGCGCAAAAATGTTTGTCCTGACTCTCCAGGTGCTCAGAGGCAACTGACCAGCTACTCGTTCGTTAGCTAGGAACGCCCTCTACCTCCATACATAGTCCCATACAATATTACAACCTCAGTCGAAAAGAAAGCAAACCAACTCCTACAGCTTTCTCTCTCTACCTCAACAAAATTATAACAATCAAACAAAAATGCAGTCCTCTTGGGAATTTGCAGAAAAATATAATACAATTGGTAGTGCCTTAATCAGCCCTCATGCTCCAAAGCTGCATAAGTGATGAAAATCAAAGATATTGAACTTTTAAAGCTTAAATTTATTTCCATAACTATTGGTTTTCAATATGTTTTATTCGCTATAATTTTTTAATTGATGAACAAATTATTAGCAATTTATTCCTTAAACGCCTCACAGACTATTAATTTTTATAGGATATCAACGTGAATATCGTACGCATTTGTACGAGTATGCTTCATCTTCTACTTTTTGCACCTTTTTTAACCGTTATTCGCACAATATTTCGAACGCTAAGCCTTCAATAAATACGGATAAGTTAGTCCATGACATGCAGTATCCGAAGTATATCTTCCATAGTGTCAACTACTGACTCCTGACTTTTGCTTACTGACAACATCATTGGCCGTGTTGCAACTTCATCGTCAGCATCATGTTCGTGTAATGCATTTGAAATGAACTGTCACAAGCTGGACGATAAGATAATGGGACATGCACTGAAAGAAAACTTTGGCTACTTTTACATATTAAAGTGATAACTCCTTAACACTATCGCAATGAGAGAGCGGTATAAGCGGGGAAAGTGATGAAAAGCACGATCGTGGAGATCGATTCCTATTGCGATCTTCATAGTGATGGTCGGCGCCATCGGTATTAAATTTACAGAATTTGCGTTGAGTAAATGTGTCGTGTGCATTTTGCCGAAGCTATTTAAAAGTATCTGAAATCGTTCAAAATTTCTTCTTTCTTGAGCAACGGTTGAATAAAGCTTTGGTATTTATAACTCTAGCTTGATTAGAATCAAAAGAGACTATTAGCCTTAGGAAATATTACGAAATCTTCATTTATGACGTAAAAGATTTGGAATAAAAAGAGACATGCCAATAAACGTAATAAATTGCTTTTCCTTCTCTGATATTCTTCTACAAATTTTCAAAAAAATTTAAATTTACAATTGCTATGAAATAGAGTTGTCACATATTGAAAAAAGTGAAATAAAAGATTATAATGAATTAGGAATTAGGACTTTATAGAATTATGGTTTTCTAAAGACCATACCGCAGTTGTTTTCTTCAGTGCACGTATAATGTAAAAATGCGAGCAAGTGCAACGCTGCATCTTTCAACAGAATAAGCAGCTGATGAGAAGTTATGTATGCATGTTGTTGTTGTTGTTGTTGGTAGAGTTACCATTGCTGCTCAACAACGGTGACAATGTCGGCAACGGTGTGGCAAATGAAAATGGATGGGCAACATCATTTCACTTTAATGCCGACGTGCCATCAATACATACACACACATACACTCATACACATACGCGTGTAGGTGTATATGTATGAGTATTTAGTATGCAATCTACGCACACGCTCAGTAAGCAACAAAATGCTGTGAGCGCTTGTCAGGTGACACTTTGACATACTTTGTTCGTCTGCATGTGTGTGTGTGTGTGCGTATGTGCGAGTGTGTTGGTGCGTGTGCAGTTGCGTGAAGATGACCAAGATGTGTGAGCTCGTGCATGAAATGCAACTTCGAATGCACTTTTAAACTGGGCGATGAGCAAAGCTAGATTAAATCGGCATAATCTTGTGTAAGTTTTCGAAAATTGCATTAAAGCGTTTATGATTGCAGGCATGCGCATTTATGTTTCATACACTCAGCTGTTGGCTGATGCATAACCTGGCATTTCATGCTTGGCTTTCAAATTAATTACGACGAATCGTATGTACCTAATAGACACTTCATGCGCAAGAAAGGTCCGAAATGAGATGATTATTTTACTTGTCAGATATGGATGTCATCCATTAAACAATCGCCTTTCTTCTTACCATATCAGCGATGTAAGCTTTGGAGAGCAGACGAAGAAGCCATCGAAGATTGGAAAAGAAATGTGGTAAAGAAGACAGCGATCTTTTTGGCCGTCAGCTACAACAACGAAGCTATGATATTCTTCACAAATGCAAAAGGTTCGATATTAGGTCTGGATCTTGATCGTTAAGTTTGTATGGGAGCTAAAAGCAATAATGGTCCGACATAGGCGGAGGCACTTAGGCAAAGTTCTTGAGTTTTTTAAATTTATTGCGAAATTTCTTAACTCTTCTCCAAGTCTTTTTTAAGCATACATTTTTTCCAGTTTCAAATTAAATTATTAAATTATGCGTGACAACAAGGCGAATTTACTTTCTTAGTGCATCTAAAGTCGTGTTCGTTTTACTCAATTGATGGCGGGAACTAAATAAATACATTGTCAATTGCAAATGACGTGTTTAATAGCTGCGAAGAAAAGAACGCCTTACCGTCTTGGATGTTAAACAGCCGCACAGTTTGTAAACAAGATTGCACACAAAACACAAGCACATACACATACAAATGCACGAACTGCGTACATAAATAATTAGTCTTGCAAAGTCAAAGCAAAATTCCATCAATATTTAATTAAATAGGATTTTCAGTAGAATGCTCGTATAAATATATGTATTCATGTTGGTAAGTGTGTATATGTGTATTTAGTTCTGACTGAAAACATTGAAATAAATGAAAAGTGAATAAATAAAGTTATAATTAAAATTTTACTCCCAAATTCAATAAAAACTCAATAAATGTCAAGCGATAAGAAATTGATTGAATGTCAATTAAAAGTTTTGCCTTCATTCCTGTTAAATTGTATAGAGTGTACTGTGTTGAAATTAAAAAGCAATATTGCTTACAGTTAGTTTAAATTTCAGAAGCTTACAGCTTAAAATGTTTAAATATCAGTTAAATATATATATCACTTCAAAGAATACAAAAAAGTTTCGCTTAAGAGAATAATTGAAAAATGTAAAAATTGAAAGGTATTGAAGCTAAATTATCATGTAACAAGTTGCTGTTGGCAATAAGTAATGAAAACTGTTTGTGGTTAAAATATCGGTGAATATTCTGTAATTTCGCAGTAAATTCTAAATTCAATTGGTAATTGAACTGTTCATTCCTAAGTCAACGTAGTACGAACGAATTTATTTAAAATTTAAAAGTTTTAAAAGTATAGTTGCATCTGTACATAGATTGAATTGCCTGTAGTCCGAATTTTTGCTCAGTTTAATTCGTCGAGTCCTTAACTCTTCTCTACAAGGTGCTTTCCAAAGTAAAGAGGACTTAAAAAAAAACAGAACAAATGATTTTTTTGGCAAAATCAATTTATTTTATTCAAAACAGTCTCCTTCTGCTTCAATACAGCTTTTTGCACGGTCCAGGAGCATGTCGAAAGAGTGTTTTAGCTCGTTGGCCGGTATGGCCGCCAGTATGCCGGTGCAAGCCTTTTGAATGGCCTCTGTGTCTGCATAACGTTTTTCTTTCATGGGCAAATGCATTTTTCCGAAAAGGAAGAAGTCGCGCGGTACCATATCAGGTGAATACAGGGAGTGATTAATGGTTAAAATGTGATTTTTTGGTAAAATAATCGCCCTTTGAATGTTGGATTCTGAGCAATTTTTGGTCGTCCGTCAATTTGTGCGGAACAAACCGTGCACACACCTATCGTAAGCCCAAATGTTCGGTCCAAATACGATAAATCGATGTTTTGGAAATGTTTAATTCCATTTCCATGAATTTCAATGATGATTTCGGCTAATTTTTGATGAACTCAAGCACAGTTTCGATAAAATTTCCAGTGATCACGGATTTTGATTGGCCCACATGTTGATTGTCATTTATGTCCTCACGACCACTTTAAAACCATTGAAACCACTCGTACACTCTGCTGCGGGATAGGCAATCTTTGCCATAAACTTGTTTCATCAATTGAAATGTTTTGGTAAAAGTTTTATCAATTTCAAAACAAAATTTAATGTTGGCTCTTTGTTCGAACCTCTTTTTCGCACCGATAACACAAACATACTGACCCTTAAAACGCAATAACTTCACTTCCAATCAATGAAATGTCATGAAATTCTCACTGGTAAATTGATTAAGAGAGCAAATTCTAACGCACCAATCGATATATAGATGGCGCCACCAGGGGGCGCTAGATTCAAAAAGTCCTGTTTACTTTGGAACACACGTAGAAGGGAGAAGAGTCGATAATTACAATAATCATAAATCAATTTGTCTAAGAAAAAAAGATTTTGTTTGAAATGTGGAAAAGCTTGCATTTCAAATCCCTCTCGGAATTTTGCCATTGTTGCAGTGGCAGCTTCGGATAAGAGATTTTATCGAAACTTTCCAAGAAGCCTAATTCTTTAAGCAGCCATAGAAGAAAGATTTGAACAGAAATGTTTCCTGTTATGCAAATCGTTGGAGGCATTTTAAGAAGTGAAAACCCGTATACTTAATTATCGGGAAAAGCGATGCCAATTTATAGTTTAATTTAAGAAATTCTTTCTTGAGCTAAAACAATGGAACTCATCATTTAAACTAAGAATCAATGACAGGCGTGCTTTTATCGGAAGTTAAAGATAAGATACAAAACTTTACTGATAAAATGCGGATCATATCGGTGTGCGTATGCCTTATTTGAATAGCCAATGAATACACAGAAAGTGACAAATGGGACCAGATTGCAGTGCAACAGCTACATTATTGCGAGAAAAGTTTAGAGATTCGATTATTTCAAGAAATTGGGACATTGAATGGCCTTCAAGAAGTTGTGATTTAACATCATTAGACTACTACTTGTGGGGTTATTTGAAATCATTGATCATTAGCAATCAAACAGACTCTCTTCAACCTTTAACAGTCAATACTGAACGTGCAATTCATGACACGCTACTTGATTTAGTGAAAAAAAGTACTCGAAAGTTGAGTTCAACGAATTCTTTCCTACAAAGTTTGTGTTTGATTTGACAGGATATCATATCACTCTTATTGGTAAACCCTGTACATAATTTAACGAATGCGATTTATGGCTTGAGAGCATAAATCCTTCCCTAATACTATAGATCTCTTCTTTTAAACAATGCTGCTGCTGACCCCCTCAATGCCAGCTCAAACCATAGTTAATGAGCTTTTTTTGAAGAGCGGCTGACATTTGTTGATTAAATGGCTGATGACCGACATTAGATGACTTTGAAGCGCGGCTACAAACAGACATACCTACAAATAACGGCACTGCTGTTCTGCAATGTGAAAAGCTTTATCTTTGCTCTCGCATTAGTGGCAAGTTGTACGAGTAAGCAGTCAATGCGAGCATTCTGCTAAAAGTGTTTACTGACGAGCGTCTGTTTGTTGGCTGACACTTGTGTGCCGTTTGCAGCGCAAGAAAACTGCTATTATTTTAACAAGTATTATTCCATTTACGATTGCTTCTTTTCATTGTTTTTCACTTTTGTTCATTCCGCACAGCTGCTACTGTTGACAATTATAATCGTTCTTAATGGCCACACAGAATCAGCCATAAAAACACTTAAGACAAAGCAGAACGAAAACCACCACCGACATTCACTGAAGTGGTTAAGTTGTTGGTGGTCATTGAACATTCTAAGCGGTTAAGAGATAGAAAGGCCAAATCATTACAATTGTCCACTATTGTGCTTAAACATAAAAGGGGTATGCCTTCGTTACACTGAATATAAGCGCTTTTCTTAAAGACAGGATGATTACGTAACTTTAAATATAATTATTAATTTTTTAACTGATTTTTAAATACATTCACATTTACACATTCTAATGGCGTGGCTCACCTAATATCTTTAATATCTCATATTTGAAAATTGTTGCCTAACATGTCTGTACACTTGCAATATATGCAAACATGTGTCAATACATCGCGGTAAATGTACAGTGACTGATAATGTGAGAACATGAGAATATGTCTCAGCATAGCATTTCCTTAAATTAATCAGTATAATGTTAGTAGACGTAGTATGACCCTATAAACATTGTTGAAGATAGAAATGTAGAATCGAAAAATTAACAAATCTGATAAGAAAAAAAAAAGATTACTTGTTTAGATAAATACTGCTGTCGTACTGAAAATATTTATTTTTTCGTTAAATTTTGTTTGACCGAAAAAGTTATACATTTTTTCAACATTTTTTACCAAAAAGAAGTTTTATTAGTTATATGTAATCAATATTTAGTACGAAAAGACATATGTAGAGCAAATACACAAATATTTTTGAAAAAACGAGTTCTACGGAGCGGGAATTTCAGCTTGAGGAACAAAAAAAAAGTCACACGGAGCCAAATCTGGTAAAAACGGGGATTGATCGCTGGAATTCATTGCGTTTTTGGCTTTAAATCCGGTCCTGATCGTGGCACGATCAATGTGTAAAACTCATGAATTGTTCTTCTACAATTCCCGCCATGTTCAACGGATGTTCATTTTCGTGCCTCAATACGGCTAAAATAGAACTTCTTACTAACCGTCTGTCCATTCGGAATATGAATATCGAAAAAAACAATGAGCAGCACCTTGATTTTTGAGCGGTTTTGCCGTGGTTCTTTTGGTTTCGGCTCGTTTTTTCCCTTCATTCCGATGATTGTTGACTTGTTTGTATGTCAAACTCATAAACCCATATCTCATCGGCAGTTGTAATGCCATGAATGTGGGAGCGCAATTCACACGGTCAAGTATGTATAGAGATCTGTTTACGACACTCTTTTTGAAAGAAATCAGCTTTATCGGTACAAGTCAATCATGAACGTGTTTCATATCCACCCAAAATATCCACCGAAATCGTTCGAGCGGACGCGATGCTCTCTTCCCAACTCTCTAATACTTGCCTGACGATTTTCAAGCACCATATCCTTCCCTTTTTTAATATTTTTATCAGTTCAAGAGGTGGAAGGTCGTCCAGGGGCATGCCTTCAACATTCTATCGACGGTCCGTGAAGGCTTTGTACCACTTATAGGCTTTGTGTTTTTGATAAAACTGAAACACCGTAAGCCTTTTCGAACATTCGCAACGATTCCACACACGAAATTTGGTTAGAGATAAAAAATTTTAAATAAATTCTTTGTTTAATATTTTTATCCATTGAGATGCACCGACTAAGCTGTGCCTACCGCTGATGATCTATATGATCTATATGATTGATATTACTGATTATAATAGAAAACCTTGGTTAGCGACTTTTCTAGAAAGGTTTGATATCAAAAATGGAGTAAATCTGTATATGATATCCTCTATCGCATCACTTGTGAATGGATTTCAGCCCGTCCTATACGATTGACTACGTGATGGCTATCTCGAATATTCAGGTAGATATTTTGATGAGCGTGTATTTTAATGAAAATTAATGAAATTCTCTCAAAGCGAGAGAGTTTAAGTATCAGGTACATCAAATGTCTAGTGATTCGTTCCAAACTGAATAATTTACTATTTCGCTTATTTCTCCAAAATTATATTTCGCTCTATCAGTTCTTAAAGGTTTGAGCTCAACAGGGCTTTCAAACGCGTACATTATGAGATATTAACCCAAATTATTTCGGCTCATTAAACAAAATTAAAATGTTGAATTAAACAACACGGTGTAGAAATGAACTTCAACACGATTGCTGTGTAGTGTGCCCAGTGCAACATTGTTGTTTTTGTATATGGCAAAATATAAGTGAAAGGCGAACTGTCACTGGGGTGCTTATTCACTTTAAGCGAATAAAATAAATACGTTCACAAAATAGCAACGAATTAGTCATAAAAGTATAAGATTTAGACCAAATTTCCTGGAAATTGTGCAGAAAGAGATTTTTCAATCAAAACACCGAGAACTTGCAGAAAGTACAAATTAAATTGTTTCGTGGAATATGCTTATAAAATGAACTAAAATGTACGTCAGATGCCCGCTTCGATTTAGTAGTGAAGTGGTATTCTTCTGACCGGTATCGGGTAATTGGCTCTTAAAAGTTAGTTGGCTAACCACTCGAGTATGTGGTTGCTCATAGTTGCAAAGTCCATTGCTTATATCCGGTTGCGTTGGCTGGGTTGTTACAAAATGTAGATATGTATGTATGCATGATCGGCCTCTCAATTGTGTAAATGAAGCAAAGGCAAGCCAATTCGGCATGAACAAATCTCAGCATTGTACCGTTGGTACAGCGCCGCAAAATATGCAAAACAAATAACAATAAACCGTAATGACCGAAAATTATAATGTTTTCCCGCTGTTCGGGAGCCTTTGTCTTACTTACATCATATCTACTTAGTATGTATGTATGTATGTTTGCGCGCAATTCCATCAAATTTAATATTTTCTCGTTTTTATTCGCTTTTTTGCGTGTACTTTGCAATTTGCCGCTAATACAATGATAATAATATGATGGCAAGAGACTTTCCCTTTCGAATGCGAGCAATTACGCATACAACTGTTGTAAGTGTATGTACGTGTGTATATACATATGTATGTGATTTCGTGTACAAGAGTGCAGTTATTATGAAAGCTTAAGGCTTAAATAAAAAATAGAATGCATAATTGAAAAGTGAAATTCGTGCTATGTGTGTTGCAATAAAAATAAAGCCTAGCATGTAACTGCATAGAAGAAAATAAAAATAAAATAAATTTAAATTATTAATATACATATGTAGATATGTATGTATATGCACCATATACAAACATACTTAACCTATGGAGCGGCAGTAAAGAGCACTCAAAAAGCAAAATCTGGCATCATCACTAATGGCCAATGAGCAGTAACAACTGTGACAACAACAATGAAGCTAGCAATAAGCATACAGCTTCCGATTAAGCCCTTGTGGCAAGTAAGAGGTTGCGGCACCATCATTATTTTTTGGCGCATATTGCTGAAAATGGTTTTCGTGTGCACACAAAGCCACATTTATGTATTTGTATGTGCTCGCATCTGTAAATACACTGCTATATATTGGTTAAGTATGCCTCTCTTATCATAGCGCTTCCAATTTTTGCAAATTTTTATTTTCGACCTGATTTTGATTGTTGGCTTTCTGCCAAAATTTTGTCAGCGCTCAGACTGTTCTGCGCTCATTTGAATGGCGTTTCATTAATTTCGACTTTTAAATACTTGTCGCTATGTTTGTTATGTCTTTGCTTTGGTGATTTCATTTACAAAGCTTTATATTTAAAACATTAATTGTTATTCAGCTGCTTATGTATGTGTCTGGCATACAAACAAAAAACACAACATTTTAATGTATATGATTTTAATGTTGTATTGTGTAATTAAAAGCAGATAATATTTAAGAATCCATTTCAAAGCAAGGGGTTATTACATAAAATGAGACACTTTTATATCCTCAGCAGAGTATGATCATCAAACTTTCCACGAAGAAGACTCAGAGAGAAACGTCGGAGTTCCCATAAAGTGTATAGAAAGCTAAGGTTAGAAGCGCTTTTAAGGGGGTATTCTCATGTAATCACTTCGAAAAATCGATTTTTTTTATATTTTGACAGTAAAATCTATTGAAAACACGCTGTGAAAAATTCAGACCGAAATTCAGAGTATTTGATAAGTTACAGCTCATAGTCGCCGACGTGTTGTAAACGACTGTCTACCAGGCGCCATGACAAGTCTGCAGCTCTTGAAACTTTAAACGCATTTTTCGCGAATCATCATTTTCTGAAACTGCCATGGTCCTAAAAAAAAAGTATTCAACCGATTGCTTTAAAATTTACATACTTATGTTCTTCTACTCATTTATAGTTATCGTCCCTACCAGAATTGCTTATTTTCGAAAATATTTTCATATTTTTTCTAAACGATTTTTAACGAAAAAAAACAAGGTTTTCGTGACTTTTTCTTGAAGTTCGACATTTTTTTTTAATGAAATTTATTATATTTGATAGGGACGATAGCCGCAGAACTACTGAATAATAATTCATTGCTTTTTTTTATTTCAGAAAACATGAGCAGCTGCTATCATCATGACCAGTGAACTACTTTATTTTGTTGGGGACTACTTTGAATTAAAAAAAAAATTTAAAAATGTAAAAAACGAAAAATTTTTTTTGTCACTTCAAAATGCAAATAAAAATACATACATATGTATACTAAAAAATTAAAATGATTGAATTTTGTTGTCGCATAAAAACAATTTTCTTAAAAAGTGGTAAAATGTATGGGTTCACATGAGAGTACCCCCTTAAGAGTTTGTTGAAAGCTCAGAATTCGTTGCATGTATGTGAATTATTGGATGACATCGTGTGATTTTTCCTATTTCCAAAAATAAAGACAGCCTTAAGGGTTTACAAAAAATAGATAAAAATAGTGGAGAGTGCTAAAGCCTATCCCGTCAATCGAGTTTGAGAAGTGTTTCGAAGATTGGAAGAAGCACTGGTATAGTGCATATATCGACTGACTATGACACGATTATTTTGAAGGCAACAACAATAGTGTAAACGCATAAGTGATTTAAGAGAAAAAATATGAAAACTTGAACACACTGCGTATATAATTGCTCAGCAATACGAGCAGAACCGATTTAGCCATCTCCGTCTGTATGTCTGTATGTACATACACGCACGAGTACCTCGTTTTCGAGATATCGTTCTAAAATTTTGCTTACATCTTTTTCTCACCAAGCACTAAGCTAATTTGTCCGAACAAACTGATTGATCAAAATTCCTTGAAATTTGGCATGGATTAATAAGCTACAACTTTTAAAATTTTACTACGAGCGCGGTCAGCTACTCTTAAGGGGCTCTTCCAGCGTGACACATTCACAAATTCAAAAAAACCGATGTTTTTTGCTTTTTCCATAGCTTATATTTTCAAAAATATCCTGTGAAATCATCAAGGTCTTGAATAGTTTTTGAATGGAAGCATTCTAAAGAGCGATCGCTAGTAGGTATAAATCGGATAGTTGAAACTTTAAACGCGTTTTTCTCGAAACGACATTTTTCCAAACTGTTGACATCATAACTCAACGAGAAATTGACCGATCGACTTCAATTTGAAACTGCGTTTTCTTGAATATATTCGGTAGACGAAAAAATCTTTTCCTATTTCTAATCAAACTTCAACTTATTTTTTTTTTATACATATGTATGTATTTATACTAATAAACAAATATGTAGCATTTTGGTCGACCACTTTTTGCACATTTTTCTGCTAGAGACATTATTCCATCAGGGAAAATTTTTCACCAGTGTCAATCGAAATTTCCAGAACGGAAGCGAGTGAACCATTGTTGTGTTACACGAACTGATACAGCAACGTCTCCGTAAACTTTGCAAATTCCATTGGTGGCTTGCATGGCATTCTTCCCTTTTTATACAAAAATTTCAAAATATAGCGAATTTCTTCATTATTTTCACTCATTTTCGAACAGCTGTAACTTTTTTTCAACTTCCCCGAATTTTATTTTTTTTAGTTAAATAAAGCTTAAAATCTCACATTTCCAACATTATATGGTAGGGAAACAATGTGATTGGTAGCACTGCAGACATCTATTGACCAAATACGAAAAGACTTTTTCGACTAGCCAATATTTACTATACAATGCCTCATGATCTTTTTGATTAGTTCAAAATTGTCAATTTGGCATTGAAAAACGATAATTTTTACCTAAAAAGCGACATTTTTTCAGAACGACGTCACTTTGTTAAATTTTGATATTTTTCAAAAAGCCTATGTCTTTGTATAGAATTTATAATTTTTTTGTTTCAACTACTCATTCGGTCAGCAGTTGGGGAACTTTTTTTTGGCACCTCTGAAGACAGCAAATAACTCCGTTATTTTTCAATATTTTTGTAAAAAGAAGTGTTAAAATACACTTTAGTATGTCTAAAGAACTTCTAAACATTCGATAGACGACTATCTTTCAAAAAAAATCACGACAATCGCCTAATTTTTCATGGGTTACACTGGTATAGCCCCTTAAGCCCTTATATGCAGCATAGTGGTAACACATTTTTCACTAGATTAAAAAGGTTACTTAAAATTAAGTAAAATAAAATCATTTTCGCTTGCGACGCCCACCACTGCATTTTATGCACGCAGTAATATCATGTTTAACGGCTTTTTACTAGAGCGTTGGCCACATTCGATTCGCAAATTATAGCCCACTATCGTTTAACTAGCTTAAATAAATTTACGTATGATTAATTTTCACTTTATGATAGCGGGCTAAAGTAGATGCAATGAGATACGTTAAGTCTATACATGTAACATACAGGCACATTAGGGTGGTAACTAATTACAAAATTATAAAAAGGTTGATTTCTTTGAAACTTTAAGTTCTTCTAATAAAGTATGGTTATTTTCAGTAGATGAAATAGTAAAAACTAAAGGGCATGTATCTTAGGGAGTGATGAAGTTTACTTATACCAGGTTCAAACCGATTAATTAATTGTGGCGACTACCGTTTCACTCATTAAACAGTCATGTTGAAACTTAAAAACTTGGTGAGAGTGTAGAATTTGCGTTAGTTATATATGTACATGCATCCCTAATGTATAATAAAATGTAAAATTTCTGATTGAAAAGTACCTCGCATTTCGATTTCACAGACGGTCGTTGTCGTGTGCTCTGCAAACACATTTCACTACGAATACAAACTCTGGTAAATTTTTCAGCAGATTGCATACATACATATACCTCATTTATATTATACATATATTTGTACAGCTTTGAACACACACACGCACACGCATTATATTTGTATGTTGCAGCTATGCGAATATGCAGGGCAACCACAAAATTCGCGTGTGCGAGTAAAATGAAACCAACAACAACACTGCGGTAGGTGTAATCAGCACAACAAAACCATTACAACAAAAAAACTGTTATCGTTGCAATCGTGTAATGACATCCAAGCTGCCGATCCGCAATTTGTTGTAATGCAATGCAATTCCAAATTAAAGCTATGAGCTTTCGAGTTCCGAAAGCCATGGTTGCCATACAGGTATATGTTCCATGAAACTATAGGAAGCATAAGCTGTTCTACTTACTTATATTTCTTCAAAAATGTTTTCGTTTCAAAACCTTTATTTCATCTGTATTTATCTACTAAGTTCAACATTCCAAGCTGGTAGAAAGTTATCCTTCGAAGTAGCTCTTCGTGTTTAAAAATTTTGCGTCTCTAATACACGACTAATTTTTTTACTGCACTTTTGTCATTAAAAAGGGTTAAGGGAGCTCATCTTTTTCAGTAAGGATCGCATTGAACTTGTAGAGAACTGCCAAGTTTTGCCTTCTACAAATATATAGCGTACCTGGACATTCGGTGATATTGCCATCTTAATAACGGGTAGGTGTCTACAGACCATTAGCAGTATTATGACCACCACTCTTAATACAGTCCAGAATTGGGCATCGCAAGCGAGTCTGGGGTTGAACACGGAGAAAAGTGATCTGCTTGTGTTCACAAGAAAGCACAAAACTTCCCTATGGAGGTTCTTTTCGGTAAGTGGGACAAAACTCTCTCTTAAATATCACACCAAGTACCTTGGACAGCAAACTGCTGTGGAAGCACAACGTGGAAGAAAGAGTGCGTACAGGCAGAAGCTCGGCAAAGGCCGAGGGCCAGGGGGCTCTCTCTCATGCACTGGTGCTACACAATTATCGTTAGACCAATTCTGCGCTACGGTGAGGTAGTATGGTGGGCAGGCGTACGGAAATCCACCTACCGGAAGCCAATGGAAAGGGTTCAGAGGCACGCTGCGCTGTGCATAACGAGAGCTTTAAGAATACTCCAGCGGCGGCTATTGAACTGGTACTAAACCTGCCGCCTATAGACCTCTTCGCTGAAAACTGCTCAGCAAAATCGGTGGATGATTACTGGCTGCAGAAAAATTTACATGTAAAATTGGTGGGTAATGGACTACACCGACTACATGACTCCACTTTTCAACTAGGAAAAATTGTTCAAAGTAAACCTAGGAAATGATGCCTGGCGTAAAGAAATTTAAGCTACGCGCAACACTCTACACATCTATACGAGTACGAATGGCTCGAAAATGGACAATGGAGTTGGTGCGGGAATATACTGTTCAGAGTTAGGTATAAGGCAGCCTTTTAAATTGTCGGACCACTATTGTGAAAGCTACGGAGCTGTTTTCTAATGCATCTGCAGGCAATTCAAGAGTAAACATCTACATAGACAGCCCAGCAGCATCCCAGGTAATCTCGTATCGCATATCGCTAAGAAGTGTCTGCGGAAGCAGGGCAGTAGTGGAAAGTATAAGCAACTTCACTTCTAATGAGTGCCAGGCCACAAAGGCATTGAGAGAAATGAAATCGTAAACAAGATTGCCAAGAATGGTGTACGGATAACATCCGAAAACGTGATCAACATTGGGAAACCCATGAATTGTCTATACGACGATCTCGACAGAAGCGTGGTTAAGAAAATCAAAACACGATAGAACGACCTATCTGAGTGACTCCAAAAGTCATGTGCAAAATGGTAGATCGGAAGTACACAAAATTCCTATTGTCACTTGATAGGAGAGACTGTAAAAAAAGATCGGAATACGAACTGGTTACTGTCTGGTGGCGACTCATGCCCGCAGGATGGGACTGACAAAGCGACAGGGCTGCAGAAAATGTCTAGAGCAGGGCACCAGGGAAACAATGGAGCATATCTTGTGCACCATTGGGAAATCTTGTTGGTAGATGAATCACTAGAGCATATCTTGTGTCAAAGCACTTCGACTTCGAAATTGAATTCCATCTGGTATCGCATAGGACCAAAGCTGGCCTATGCGTGGCTTATCGGCCAAACAGATTAACCTAACCTAATCTAACCTGTGATAGCCTTTACAACCGAATCTCTTTCACAATTTTTCATTAATTTTTAATCATAAGGTTTTTCAAAGATCTATATAGGTATTGTCCAACTGATTTCCAATCCGATTAACCAGTTGGTCTCTATTGATATATGTATACATATGTCTTATTAAGTCCATTTATAGTGCTATCGGTCTCTGAAGATCCAATTAATTATTCGCCTTTTGCTCCGATATGGCAACCATGTCTGCAATTGAAGTCGAAACCAAAGCATTTCGATGCAAAGCGATAGTCGTGAAGTGTACAGCAGTCTGCAGGGCTATCCGGCGCTGTGCTTTAACGCAATTGCAAATAATTCGCAATCAAAAATTCATGAGCGAAATAATTTCGTATTTAACAAATACTCGAGCGGTTGCATGAGTGTGTATGCGAGAAAGAGCGGCAGCAAATCGGTTCTCGATAAACAAATGGAAAGGACAGTAAAGGTATTGAGGTGAGTGCGGCGGCCGAATACAATAACAAACAAACAGTCGATGAATTTTTAAGCACCCACTTTCGGTTCACACACACACACACACACACACCTATAGACACTTGCATATACATTTGTATGTAGGACAGCTTGTGTACATATGCAAATTAAAACCCACTTTCGCGTTACTGTGTGAGTTTCTTTGTACTTCATTGTATGTGTGTGCGTGTGTGTCCACTTTTGGCAATGGCAACAAAACTGGTAATTAAAATTGGCAATGCTGTGGCTGTTTAAACGGACTTTACAACGAAACACGCGTAAGAGCATCCGGTCGCCAGGCGTTTGCTGAGGCGAAGCAGAAACACTGTTTGTTGTAACAGCTCTCCGACAGTTCCGCAACGTTGTCATTCATTCACGTTGTCCGCCAACCGCTTGCCGCCGGTCGCCTGCCGTCTGCCGTCTGCCGTCTATCGCGGTCGGACATCATGCTGTTGTTGCAATGGTCGTGTCTGTGCGCGTTTTACTTTGGGCTGCGAAATTGAATGCGTTCATAAAATTGATTGGCATGCGATTTTCGATAAATTTCTCGCAACCAACATCAATGGTGTTAATGTTGCAGCTTCGTTTTTGCGCAAGAGCTGTTGTTGCGGTTGGCTTTTCGCACTCGTTTGTGTTGTTAATACAAGTTAATATGCCTATGTACGCACACGAGTATACTCGTACAGTTATATAAACGCATACTTTTGATTCACTTGTTATGCCCCAACATTTATAGCTGTCACTATCACTGTCATACTCGCAACACTTATATAACAGTTACGAATTGTTGTTGTTGCATTACATTTGAGGTCTCCAGTTAAAGTGTTTGACAGAATGTGACATCAATAGGTCTACAATTGAAAGTAGGGTCTGCGGTCTTTTAAATGAAATTGCGAAGCTTAAATGACGATTGACTCATATGAGTAAGGCGGTAAACAACTTCGGGTGAATACGAACGCTATATAAAGATGTCGCTTATTGAGCATTGATACGGCGAGTCTAAAAAGTTCTTACAATTTTAAAGAAAACATTTTCCAACTTTTTACAAATTCTTTGTTGTACCGTGGGCTGAAGGTTTTGACATTCCAACACTTGTTTCCAAGCGTTTGCTATAGAATCTGTAGCTTGAGAGGACTTCACGTAGCTCGGCATTGAAGACATAATCTCATAATCGTAAGTGTCAAATCTTGTCCTGACTTTGTGACCGAGAAAACCCTAAAACCCACTGTAGACGACTACTTTTCGGCGAACGTGCATAGTATAAATTTAGAGAGTGGTGGATGACAAAGCTTGTGCGGTGAATAGAGGTCAGAAGCGACATGTAGATGTGTTAATGTTTCGGATAAGAGTGCAATACCGAGTATATTGGAACCTTATCCAAGGGTTAAAAAGGCTTTATATTGAAATGTGGCGTCAAGTTCCACCGAGAAATAAAGGTCTGGCTGAGTTGGTAAGATTTGCCGACAAATAACAGGAGAGTTATATCTAATGCTTTCTTGAAGGTAGTCGGAAGTAACCTCGGACCATTCTCGAGGTGTGAATGTGTGTGTAGGCGCCACTGGCTTCGCAAGCTTAACAAGCGGTTGTGAACTGGAGACCGTAGAAAGCGACAATGTTCCACTATGACCTCGTATGTATGGCTAGGTTACAGCGTAGTGTTCGTAGAACAAATCGATGAAATTACGAGGTGTTGTTATAATATTCTTTCACACGATTGGAGTATAATACGTTCGAAAGAACCAAGGATCTTCTTCAATAAGCGTTGATACTGTTTAAGGCAGAATTCCTCAATCCATTCAATGAGTTTAAGGAAGCAACAAGCTCGCCTTTGAGTGGTGGATGGCACTCGGATATTTTTATAATAATAATACTATATGTATATACTATTTTACATATGTATACAATATTATTGTACGTCATAATATGCTATTAAATCATCTCTCTCGTTTCCAATTAGGTAAACAATTTTATAAAGAAAAAATAAATAAATAAATATGGCGTCAACCCATTATTTTCCGAGAGTGTAGCATTGCTGCCGCATTGTCGGTGTCAGATATGACAGACACGCATTTATAAATTTTGCAACAATAACAAAAGCGAAAACATCAATAACTACTTGACATTTTCGATAGCGACTGCAGTACGTAGTAATAACAATAACAATAACAAGCGCATTGCAAACAATGCACGCTCACATGCATGCATATACAGACCTATAAAGCCTGTTCATAAATTCGTAAAGCGATACCGCAATTTACGCGAGCATGCAGCGCCACGAAGTGCCGGGCAAATTGAAAACTGTACTGAGTGTGTACGTTATGTTATTACATTTGTTTCTTTTTGTCACTGCTGTCCTTATGGGACACCACATATACATTTACTGTGCACAATTGGAGGACAACATCGCAACACGAACACTCATACTCACACATACATATGTACATGCATATGCAGAGCCGAATCAATGCAAAGTGTTATTATGCGCATTCTTTATTTCAATCAGAGTGCCCGGCAGTCATAAGATGTAAAAATTGCCAAATATATGAATGGAGATACACTGAAGTAAAATATATAAAATTCTTGCTCGGCTGACAGCTCATTCGCATCTCGTTTCTTGCGAAATATTCTTTTCGTGATCTTTTATTTTTATTTTTTTTATGCGTGTCGTCCGGTGAGTCCTTGTGACAATGCGACGAACGTGTAAACCAGCACTTCCGGTGAAAGTGCAACTTCGCCATTTTCATTGTATTGCATATCTGATATTGCAGTTGCTTAAATGCCAGACACATTTTTGCACATTCACGTATGAGGACTATCGTAAGAAAATTGAAATCCAGTTTATAGTTTTTTTTGTACATTCTTTTATAATATAATAATAGGTCAATAGAAAAGTTCCCGGTCTGATACATAGTCGACGCTATTAGAGTTAAATCCTCATGATTTTTAGTTAGCCCTAACCTTCAAAGGCGAGTTGATGATTCGGAGCAGTGTTTGGAGATTTTCACGCGTAATAAACCCGAGTTTTTGAGTCGCTATGTGACACTGGATGAAACATGGCTACATCATTTCACTCCGAAGTCCAATCGACAGTCATCGGAGTGAACTGTACAAGATGTATAATGCGTGAAAAAACGGCTGTTCGGACGGCTGGCAAGATTAAGATGTCTGTATTTTGCGATGCCCATGGAATATTTTTTCTTGTTTACCTTGTAAAGGAAAAAAACCGTCAACAGAGTCTATTACTTAGCATTAGTAAACCGTTTGGTACACAAAAGCATCAATAAATAAATTTGAAGACAAAGAAAGTTGATGATTCAGAGAAATTGGTGTTTAAATTGGAATTGATTGTTCTTCATCAGACCCCAGCTACTATTCCGGTTCTCAGATCTAAAAAAATTGCTCGCTGGAAAAAAATGTTCGTCGAATGAAATGAACGATAAATTGTATTAAAAATATGGTATCGAAAAGTTGGGCGGGCACGCTAAAATCAATGTATCACCCTGAAGGGAACTATGTTGAATAAAAAAAAACGAACTGTGGCAAAAATGTGTTTTACTATGGTAAGCCGGAGACTTTTCAATTGACCTGTTATTATACACATGCAGGTAAAAGTGAAGGTTTATTGATAAAAATAAGTTTTAAATCCTGCTTAAGAGCGGAAAGTATCCATTAGAAGCGCTTTGTGAGAAAAGCGGTCGGAAGCGCAACATCACCTGTTCACGTACGATCTGTGGTAAAAGATATAAATACACGATCCATAAAGTGATACTACTTACGTCAACATAGTTAAGTTCACCTTTAGTAATGACTTTTAGGAAAGTAAGCTGTTGAAAACTTTTCTCAAAACTTACGAGAAAAAGTCTCCGGATTTATTGGTGATCAAATAAGTCATTGCGAGTTTGTTTACATAGTTTAAGTATTTCCTTCATTGGCTCTCACTGCACGACTAGAGGTTGTGTCTGCGGACCGCTTCATGCGATCATTTGCTTCTGCGTTTTTATATCGGAGCCAAATATTTCCAGGTTGTGGGAATGATTGTAGTGAATATCCTTTCGAGGTTACACTGCATTTTGAGTTTGTTCTTTTAAATTCTCCTTTGATTTGCCATGAGTGATGTTGGTAGATATTCTGGAATATATTATATATTTACAGAAAGATTCAAAATATCGCCAAGCTGGCTGGTAACGCGATTACAGAGCTTAGGATGTAAAATATCGGTTCTAGCATTGGTTGTAAAGGGCTTATGATGCCTTTGCAGTCCTAATTGTTGTCGAGAAGTTGTTTTCAACAACATTTTAAAATGTTAATGTTGATTGCGTTGAAGTTTAGACATGCACGCGAACTTTAATCGATATTCAATAACTGGGCTTTCATGCTATACATATATATCTAGCTATTGATCAGAAAGTATGCTTCGTTGGAGAAAAATATTAATTTAAGGTGTTTTGATAAATTCCAATTAGCCATTATAGTATTGGCGTTGGGAATATAACTTTCATAATATATAAAAAAAGCTGAAAAAATTGTCATACGGTTATATTTTTGTATGCGTATAAACTTGGTAAGCTTGGTAGATTTGGTCCGCATTTGGCTCGAAGCTCTACTGTAATTTTTTCCTACTTAATTTTTACTGAAAAATCGATTTGTATATTTTTAAACGCTTAGCATTTGCATATTGCTGCAGGACAAATGGATGTGCCTATATGTAAATATTTATATATTTCTATTTATGTAGACTACTATTTTATTCTACTAGGTGCGGTCCCAAGGCAGTGTGAATTGTATTTTGGGTATTTTCTGTACTAAACTTTTATATTATTTAGAGTTAGCTTTTAGAAAATGTAGTCGTTAAATATGATTTGTGCAGCATTCTAGTAGCTCATTTGAGAATATCTACAGAGAGTTTTGATTTTATCCCTGAGAAGAAAATTTAGAATATTTGAGAACATTCTCATTGAATAATTTTTAATGATTTTCAAAGGAGATTAATTTCAATCCAAAAAAAACGACGCTTACACAGAAAAGTGGCAACTCAGTGGGTTTCACGAAGATTTCAGGTCATATTAAAAAAAATTACTTTGAGTTTATGTTAAATATTTGTTCTTTACTGTTCTTTATATGTGTAAAGCCTCGCCTTGTGCACCAGGTTTTGCTCATTAACGCTCTTAGTCTTTATAAAACTGCTATAGAGAACTCGTCAATGATCAAATTAGACAAAAAAAGCATCCTTAAAGGAACTAAAGCTTTTCTGTATAGGTCAGACCTATAGAAAAATACAGAGACATTTGCTTTCAACAAACAATTTCTTACTCTTTGGATCATCTTCGGTTTCCTCGACTACAATTGAAATTTTCTCTAAGGCTAAAGAGGGCCTGAGTATTCGCATTTAATTATTAATTTGAAGTAATTGTTGCTAATAATGAAATCGTGTAACAAAAGGCAATACAATATATGTTTGCGAAACTTTGGATTTAACCATTGATTTGGTCCATCTATCCCAAAATTGATATTAAATTCAGGAAATTGTAATATATAAATTGAAACTCGTTCAGCAAATCGTTGTATAAACAAGTGAGATCGTCTTCAGTGCTCACGTTTCCTATTCATTTGCAAAAATTAATTTAACTCCCCACCAATTGCAGTATTTTCAAACATGACTTCCTACATTATTATTCTGCTTTATTTCCCATAGCATCCATATGTGTACAGTTACATGGAGGTCCACAGAGGAATATGAATTGAATATCGCACAACAATGGACAGTCAATTGAACGTATGGAAAAAAATCTCCACACAATGCAAGATGCAACAAATGAATTCATCGAGGACTAGCTGCCGATGTAGCTTCTAGGAATACATACATAATACATACATGCACATATGTATGTCTGAGCAAATTCACATTTGTATTGGCCACAAACACTACACCTACAGCAGAGTCCACGAGACACATACGCTTGCAACACCAACGAGCAGCGAATGGCTTATGCAGTAGGCCAGGTAAGGCTTTGCTTCGCATTGAAGGGATTTGATTGTTGGTGTGCTGGCGCTGTTGGTGGTGGCGGAGGGCTTGCGGCATTTGCTGAGCTTAAGGATAAATACCGCTAGGCTAAATTTAGACACATAATAGAAGAATAATAGGTTATCTATTGCATTGCAACATACGCCAACAAATACAGACATACGCACACAGCCAACCATGTTATGGGTAAACAAAGCACGCAGACTAAATACGGGTAGTGAAACAGATTTCTGAATAACAGGACCTTATGCCAACTTATGTAGGCATCTGGGAGTTGTAGCACACAAAAAACATATTGAAAAAGTGAATTGTACAAGTGCACGCTGTTGAATGTAGTGTAGTGTGCCGCATGCCACATATACGACATATACGTGAAGGTGTGTGTGTACGGAATTAAGTTCAAGCAATCCGAACGAATAGTTAGTTTGAATGCAATTCGCTGTAAAACAGCACATGAAAAGGAGTTAAAAGGCAGTTTGAAAGGATTTTTGCGGCTTCGTTTAGTCCGACGCAAATGCTTGCACCAAAGGATAACCATGGACTAACAGCTATGTGTGTATGTATGTATGGCTGGGTGCAGGTGCTGGCACGATTTAGTACAGCTCTATTAATAATATGTACTATAAATGTGAGTGTATAAGTTTACGTCTGCAATACCAGTGCTTTGAAACGGGTTGTATGCTTAGCGGCTGCAGGTCAGATAGAATAGTTAGCACAGCGTTAAACACACAAAAGTTCCGGTGCTTAGTGACGGCATAATGCCAATGGGGTGTTAAATACTTTAGCACAGTTCGCCGAACAGCATGAATATGTCAAGCCCACTGATCAGGTGGGGATGTGCAAATGAAAACAATAAAATGAAATGACAGTAAAGGCATTAAATATAAATAAAGAAACGACAACAGCCGAGTGTTCATGTGAGACTGCTGCATAATGAGTTTAGTTGACCGAAAGAGTGTAAGGAATTAAGCGGCCTTAGGAAACTTACTTAAAATAATATATAAAATATCGTTCACAGGCCAGGAGACCATTTTGTATGGAAATCCACTCCATATTATGTTCCACAATTTAAAGAAAGTTTTTTTTTAACTAGAAAACGTAAAAGTATACTATATTTCTGAGAAGGCATATTTCTCATAAAGTTCACACAGATATTAGAGCTTATATAAGTGGTACTCTAAGCAAACCCCACTCTCCCACTGGTCGGATTGTGGTTAACTGAGAGAATGATGGGTTTAGTAAAGATGCAATCGCAAATGATACTGCAATGAGTCTACTCTTATATAAGGAGTGTATTTTTTGAGGTTTCAGAGGGGAAATGCAGAAAATTTTGTGAAATGACAAAGATTTTGGCCTTCTAGTTAGTTTTATGAAGAGAATGTCTCTTTTATGGCCAACATAGCTGCTTAGGAAGCAGAATGAACAATTTACTTTAAACCCAGTGCACTAGTACCATAGCCGATGACCACAAACTTTTGTGTGTGTGCCATATATGTATGTATATGGAATTCATGATTTCTTGAGATAATTCTAAAACTTCTTCCTTTTCAGGTATGCAAATCAAAACAGACCAATCAGCAGGATAACCAAGTTGATTTCGGAGTGTTCAAAGTGCTGACTAAATTGCCAATAACATTTCCGAACGTTCTCACAAAATTACTGAAAACAATTTCCATATTTGACTTATATTATACTGAAGCTAGTTCGGCAGTTAGGATATGAAATCTTTCTAAAAGCGGTAAATTATTTTACTGATACTTGTAATTATAAAGTCAGACTCACATTACATTCAGAAAGTTAAAATTGTTATTTATATAAGTATCGATTATTTTTTTGTTAAAAGAAGCTTAAAATTTTACTTTACCAACACTGGATGTTATGACACAATGTGTTTGGTAGCACTGGAGAAATACGACTGCATCTATTGACAAAATACCAAAAGACTACCCAATATACCCCCAGCTATCCAACTTGTATGCATGATATCATCGACGTGGTTTATTGCATTAAAAGCCTCCGCTTTGTTGTCATGTGAGTTTGCATACTCTTTAGTTCTAAAGAGATTTAATGTGGTATCCGCTGATAAAACCAAGGAACAGAGAAATTCTCTCTGCATAGAAAAGAACTGGACATCAACTCGTGTTTTAAATGAAAGTGAGCTACTATAATAGATGACCTTTTCAAGTTTCAATCTTTATTTCCACAGTATTATTAAGTAAGTTAGTAAGTAAGAAAAGTTTGCATGATAAACATTATGATTGTAAATTTTTGCCACACTATTCAAATTGCTGATAAACTCAATATGAAGGCGAATAAGTATGCTTATTTTTTTACCGAAAACTCAACTTTCTCAATAATTTTTTCGGATTTTAGTTGGCTCTAAGTTTTCAACTTGTGCCTTGTCAAATATTCATTGTTGACAGGCAAGTTCTTTAGAAACCATTTTTAGTGACCCATCAATAAATCATGCCAACATAATCCCAATGGCCAACTAGCTGCTTTTACCCATCTACTTGCACATATATACAAATGCGCAAACAGCAGAAAAGTTAAGCCACGCTGTCAGGCTAAAAACAGCTAAAAGCTTTCCATTGAATACCAAGGTGAGTTTACGTTGCTGCAACTTCATTTAACCAACAAATAACTTTCGATGCAACGCAACTTTTATTATAATCACGTCATCTTTTTTCTTTTTCTTGTACATTTTCTGTGCTTTCGCAGTTTTTCTTGGCTGTGTGTGCATGTGTGTGTGTGGGATACACATTGCGCGGTGTACGTTGCATTCATGACCTCCATTAAGTTGTCTTCACTTGTCCTGCGTACGCTCTCCTCAACAGCGCAGCAATTCAGCGCCTTTAGTCTTATGCTTCCTTAATATTTAGGTTTCAACTCCTGTCGTCGTCGTCGTCGTCGTCGTCGTTGTCGTCGCCGCCATCATCAGCGTTCGCCTCTCCCAGTTTCCTTGGATTAGTTACTTATTACACTGAGCCCTTCCTGATGCAGCGAAGGCCGCGGCAAAACTTTAATAACCCAGTAAATATACCCAACGTCAGTGGGGCGTTGCGCAGCAAGCATTGTGGCAGCACGTAATCTGGTCATGGCGTTGGTGGCAGGCAAAGCTTTATGTGATTCCTTATTCACACCTAAGTTTCAATCCACTTAACTTACCTGAAAAAGTAAGGAGTGAGTGCTGCCGATAAGTTGTGCTGCCCGCTCTTGCTTAGGTGGGGGTGGCCGGAGGTGGTGGTCTTACTGTTTTAGTAGCTGCCACAACTTTATCCTAACCTGATTGCAAATGCTCCTTTTATCTGCCTCGGCAGCCATACTAAGAAAACGCATAAAAAAATTGTGCAACAACAATTACTTTGCTAATAATAACAGCAGCAGCTAAGAAGCTATTATGTCGATGCTTTTACATTATTATGGCAATTTTTAAGACGTTTCAGTACAGCTACTAAAATAGATATTGCTGGGGTGTGCGCTATTTATGTACCATGATGGAAATATGCAATAAAACATAAATGTGAGTTGTTTGTGCTTACAAAAGCCGCGTTAAAGGGGTTTGAGTTTACAGAAGAGAAGCAATGGCTCGAGTGGTCACGAGTTCGCGAAATCGAAACATTCTTCTACAATATCTTTCGCCCTATTAAGTAGGTACTAGTACAAATCAAATAACCCAAGCAGAGATAATCAAATACTACTAGAATTAAGCACTTAACTTCTTAGTTCATTTATGATATCATCGCCACAGGATAAACTTAAATTGTTCATTATTGGAGAACCTTGCATTAACCCATAAACTACTCCCATTATATAGGTTAGGGTGCGTTATATACTATACTATATATAGTTAGTATATACCAGGTACACCACATTCCACAAAGTTAGCGGGTTGGTTGGAAAAGGGGAGTTTAAACAATATTGTTACCACATTTCGCGGTATTTCTGTATGCTCTTTTATGTTGAGAAATTAGTTTATGCAGAATGGCTTAATGGTTTTAATTAAGTCAAGGATATTTGATAAAGTTTTAGGAAGAGTAAGCATATTGTTGTTAAATGCACTGATTTTCGGTCGAACTTATTGATTTGACATGCTTTGACATGATATTCTTGATTAAACTTCCGTATAGTTTACCACTTACTTACTTTTAAGATAATTTTGTTGGACGGGAGGGATACTCGTTGGATTTCTTCTTTTTATTTCAATAGAAGAAATGTAGGAAAATCAAGGAGATAACGCCGAAATTATTCCATTACTGCGTATTGAAACAATGCGGATGCTCATTCAGTGTAACAAGGTATTCACATTTCGGCGCAGTTCTCAGCAATTCGTCCTTTTCGATATATATCAGATTATTCAATAAGTTTTGTCGTTTGATAAGAAAAATATAATTTTATGATTCAAAATACACTTTATTATTCAGTGTAATCTCCCTGAACATTAATACACTTGCTCCAACGGTCCTCCAATTTCATCCCTGAAGTGAGAATCCGGAAGGTCTGAAAAATACGCTTCAACAGCCGTTATGACCTCTTCATTTGATGAAAAACGTTTGCCACGCATACAGTTTTTGAGTTCTGGAAACAAATAAAAGTCGCCGGGAGCCAAATCTGGTGAATACGGCGAATGCTTCAACAATTCGAACTTTAATTCATGGATTTTAGCCATTGTCAAAATGCTTTTGTGACACGGTGCATAGTCCTGATGAAAAAGGATTTTTTTCTTTCTACAAACCGGGTCTTTTTCACGAATTTTTTTTTCCAACTGGTGCAAAAGGTTGAAATAGTATTCAGAATTAATTGTTTCACCAGTTTGCAAGTAAACCACAAACAAAATTCTTCTTGCATCCCAAAAAAACTGATGCCATAACCTCGTTGGTCGACACGAACTCGTTTCGAAGCCGAACAACCAGGTTCAGACCACTCTTTAGTCTCTTGTTTTGATTCAGGATCATGGTGATAGAGCCATGTCTCATCTATAGTGATGAATCGATGCACAAAATCCACTTTATCCTTTTTAAAACACAAATGTTGCTGAGAAAGTCGCATTCGAATGTGTTTTTGTTGCATTGTTAGCGAATGTGGCACCCATTGTGCACACAGCTTTCTAAAACCCAAAATTTCACTTAAAATATGGCTCACACTGCCTTATGAGATATGTAGAGTTTCTACTAAACCTCTCTCAGTCAATCGATGATCTTCCAAAACCATATCCTGTATTTTGGCAATGATTTCTGGGGTTGATGCGCTTTTTGGACGAGCTTCGTCTTCAAGGCTTGTACGCCCACAAATAATAGTTTTATCACTGCACGATATTCAATTTTTTCCATTGTAAAAAAAACACCGTGACACGGCGACCCTAAATGGCTTGTAGACAAAGAATAAATTACTGTTTACTTAGTGCTCATATTTTGAGAGCTTTTCAAGTTCTCTTGACCTCTGAAAATGTTGTTATTTAGTTTAGTTTGCACTATCAAGACATTGCTATTCTATAGATACAGTACCGTACGTAATATGATTCCTCATGGCATTGTTAATGGCCTGAGTGCTTAATAGTTTTGTAACAAGTCATCTGAAACGTGAAAGCATTTGTTGGGACGACCTTTTGGTAACGGCATTAGCTCAAGGAATGGTTCATAAAACTTCACTTGTTAAAATTACTATAACCATAAAATTAACAGTTTAGGCTAAATTTTGGTACCTTAAAGATTAAGATTTTTGCCATATATTTGTAATATAAGGTTATTATCTACTAAACAACTTTTTTTTTCAAAGGTGTAGACTAAATGTGGAAAAAATACACTTAAGTACTACTTTGGTCCTTATGACAGTTAATAGCAGACTAACTATGGTACAACGTAATAGTAAACCAGATTGCTAAAATATCACTCATTCATTATTTTTTTATGCTTTTGCTCATATTTGTTATATGCATATGATTACGTTGAAGTATAGTAATTGTAGGGACTTTTTCACTTTGTCTTTTAGTTAAAAATACCTATTTGTTTTGATTATTTACCTATACGAATATCAAGAGTATTTACTGCATCTAAATTTTATTTGCAAAAGCCCTTTCATGAACTGTTTCTAGGAACTTACAATGTACGTGCGATTGAACTATAAACGATAAATATTTCTTCCTCTTCTAAATATTGGATTCAGATGCAAGCGCTGTGATTATTGCATTCTACTACTGAACTTTAATTGCGATGCTACCTAGAATTTCTGTAATTAAAAATGTGTTTAAGCTTGTGTACAACTTTTCTGATTTTATAGTTCGGTAACATTGAGAAGTGCTTGCTCGAGCATTAGTTTCGCTTCGTTTCAAACTCATGAACGCTTTCGAGAAATCTTTTTCGCAAGCATAAAGCCTACAGCAATTACAATTGCTTATCTGAAAAATTTCAATTTTCAAATGAACTTATGAAGTTTGTAGTGTATTGAGCCCTTTGAAAAATAGTTTATAAGAGATTTATTAGATTTTCCTGTTCCAAAGAAATCTTTTCAAAGTTTTTACAGAAAATAAGTCGTGTCAGTCTGCGAGTCGAGATAGATATCACCTGAAAAAACGATTTTCAACCAGTCGTGCTTCTTATGGAATGTCACTTTTATACCCTGAACAGGGTATATTAAGTTTGTCACGAAGTTTGTAGCACCCAGAAGGAAGCGTCGCAGACCCTATAAAGTATATGTATAAATGATCAGCATGTTGAGCTGAGTCGATTTAGCCGCGCCCGCCTGTCTGTCTGTCCGTCTATCCGTATATATACGAACTAGTCCCTCAGTTTTTAAGATATCCATACAAACTGAACGATCGAAATCAAATGTTTCTATGTGAAATTTCCTCATTTGACGATATATATTCACAAAAATTGGTATGCGTTATTACTCATAGAAATAATGTAATATCTGAAGAAATTGTTCAGATCGACTCACTATAACATATAGCTGCCATACAAACTGAACGATCGACATCAAGAGCTTGCATGGAAAACTTTCGCATTCGACAATGTATCTTCACCAAATTTGGTATAGATTATTTTCTAAAGTAACAATGTAATCTCCGAAGAAATTGATCAGATCGGTTAACTATAATATATAGCTGCCATACAAACTGAACGATCGGAATCAAGGGCTTGTATGGAAAACTTTCGCATTTGACGTGGTATCTCAACGAAATTTGACATGGGTTACTGCTTAAGGTAACAATATAATCTTCGAAAAAATTAATCAAATCGGATTACTATAGCATATAGCTTACATACAAACTGAACACATAGTTACTTACAGAAATGCACCTGTGAAGGGTTTATTAGCTTCGGTGCAGTCGAAATTAACGTGTTTTTTTTTTGAATATCTCTTGAATAATGTAATTGCGAACTTTGTTTTTGCAAGCAAAAATGGA
The DNA here is from genome assembly GCF_024586455.1 of Bactrocera neohumeralis. Classification (NCBI taxonomy): domain Eukaryota; kingdom Metazoa; phylum Arthropoda; class Insecta; order Diptera; family Tephritidae; genus Bactrocera; species Bactrocera neohumeralis. The sequence goes on from NC_065919.1 coordinate 5,609,403, forward strand.
CTTATTTCAAAACAACTTTTCCCCGAAAAGTGATTTTTATAATAGGCATCTCCAAACCAAACATATTCGAAATTGATTCATACCATACTCTAACCTTCCATATGCAGCTTATGGCGGTCTTCCTTCATGCTATGTATATCGATCAATATGGCAGATCTCTCACTTAAGTTGAGTTATCAATTTTTCCTATATGTATATTTTAGCTTTATGCTAGGAAAAACGAATCCCTATTTAAAAAGTGAGTAATGAATTTATGCGAATATTTCAAATTTTCTTTATTTTCATTCCCTCTTTTAACATAGCACATAGGTAATATGTTCTTTAGCGACGCTTTGACGCTATATTTTCTGCTTGAGTAATTTTAGCTACTATGTATATATATTAAAATCTGAGAATAATATTTCTGTCCAATATGCAACGCAATGGCATAATACCACAAATTCGAGCTACCATGCCAGCGCATCATTAAATATCTCACAATGCTATGCTATGCTAGTATGAAGTAAAATCTTAATGCAATGAGCTAAAAGTGGCATAAAATTGTTTTCCTAGTAATTCTTCTCCCTGCAAATTATATTGAGTTCTCGCTGTACAAAAGCGTAGATAAAAATAAAGTGCAATCCACAGGGTTGAGCAGCTAATAAGCGCTAGAGAGCAAAGTTTGCGGACATACAGTAATACCAACTTCAAAAATATAAGTTACAAAAGTAAGTGGTAGATAATATTAAATCTTTTCTCAGAACTACAGAATACAGCTTAAATTATAGATCTATTTTAGCAGCGCTTTGGGAGCCTACACACGTTTGTATGTTATGTATTAGAGTCGGCGAGTTGCCTGGCTAGTCGCAGCGGATAGCAAGCGAACTAATTTTTAATGAGAGTAGCCTTCAGTACCTACTGGAGGGAGTCAGCCCAAAGAGAGTGAATATAGTATGTGAGCATGAAAAATTGCCAAGAATACGCGGACAAAATTATAATAATAATGAAAAAAAAAACAAGAATAGACATTAGGGAAGAGGCTGATTGCGACCCACAATGTCAGCCCTTCGTCAAGCAAACAGCTGCGGCAATGGCAGCAATGGCAGAAACAGCATCAGTCACTCTCCCTCCGCTACTACAACGTCGCAAAGCTGTCAGTTGTTGTGCGCGTAATCGTCATAAGTCATAAGCTGCTAATTAAGCAATTTTGCGAATGAATTCATTAAAAATTTACCCACTGCATACTTTTGTGAGCGTTAAAACGCACTTGACACAGCTCAGCTAAAGCCTGCACAGCGCGGCACAGCTCACTCTCGCTAGCTAGTGGTGGTGCGGCAGTTTCGAGAGAGAATGAAGGCAGGGTATGCAAAGACACCGGCCACAGGGTTTTATTGTGTCGCCGTTTAAATATTGTTGTTATTTTTTGTGCCTTTTTCAATATATAGTATAAGCGTTGCATTAATTTTACCCAAGACGCAGACATGCTTATTTTCAAGTAGAATGAGGAAGCTGCGGCACAAGATAAATTAAGATTGATGACACTGATATCTGATGAATTTGTAGCTGAAGTGCACCGCTCAGCGCTGAAAAGCCAAAAATTCCGTTACTCTTTGCTAATGAATACCCAAATATGTATCATGTCTCAGGCAGTAAAAAATGGCGCAGAATAGAATTAAAAAGATTAGTAATTGTTGAAATCGTTGCTCGTTTAGCGCTTAATGCTGCACAAGCTCTATTGTGTGCCTTATAGGCGCCAGTTGTCAAGAGAGTTTGAGTTAAGACCGAGTTATCTTGAGAAAGTTTAGTAAAGACCTTTCGTCAAGAAAAGAAAAGCCCACACAACTCTGATACAAAAAATTAATATAGTTTAACAAATTAAAGAAAGAAGTGAGGAAGGACTATGTTCTAACGAAATTCGGATATCTTCTTCAATTATTAAGATATATAAAGTAGAAAATTAAATGGAAGGACGAAAATTATTACATTATTTTTATGGTAGCCAGTATATGATAGGAGCTTCTAGCTAGGATATGATCGCTTTTTTTGCTTTAGGGTTCGGTCTGGATTGATTTTGAATATTTTTGCCAAATTCGATTAAAATCGGTCAAGTAGTTTGTTAACCATAAAAGTTCTATTCACTTGTTAACTTTTTTAACAAGTTTGTATGAGAACTTAGTTAGCTCTATCTATCTCGATTAGTTTTTGTTATAAGAATGAGAATAAGAAAGAAGCTTAAGTTACAGAATATATTGAGTAGTCGAAAAAGTCTCTTCGTATTTTGTCAATAGATGTCGTTGTAGTCGGAGATATACTATACGACTATCATTGACAATCACATTGTGTCATACCATATAGTGCTGGAAAGGTGAGATTTTAAGCTATATTTAACAAAAAAAATTTAATTCGGAGAGTGAAATTAATGAAGAAATTCGATATATATTGATATTTTTGTATAAAAAAGGGGAAAAAACTGCTGTGTCACTTCGTGTAGCAAAGCGGTGGTTCGATCGCTTCCGTTCTGGAAATTTCGATGCGAAAGATGCATCTCGACAGGATTGATGCCTCGAAAGGTTATGCTGAGTGTTTGGTGAAATTGGAAAGGAATCCACTATGAGCTGCTCCAACTTGGTCTAATGATTGATTCTACATTTGACTGTCAACAACTGATCAGATTGAATCAAGCAATTGAAAAAAACGGCCTGAACTGATCAACAGAAAAGGCTTCGACTTCCATTAGGACAACGCTAGACCACACACATTTTTGATGACTCGACAAAAACTGGGAAGTTTTGAAGCATTCACCATATAGCCCTGACCTTGCACCATCGGAGTACTATTTGTTTTCGTCAATGCAGAACTAACTTAAGGGAGTAAAGTTGGCTTCAAGAGAAGACTGTGAAAATTACTTGTCGCAGTTTTCGCCGAGAAACTAGACACGTTTTACACTGATGGAATAATGTCTCAAGCGAAAAATGGCAAAAAGTGGTCCACTAAAACGTTACATAGTTTGTTCATTAAAGTTCATTGAAAATATAAAAAAAAAAAATAAGTTAAAATTTGATTAGAAATACGAAAAGACTTTTTCGACTACCCAATAATTACGTTCCGAATGAATTTAGAATGAATTTAACAGTAAAGGAAGAAGTGAGGAATAAAAGGAAGTGAAGAATTGGAAATGCCTTAGTATATTTATTGTAAGCTATTTTTCAAAGAATAAAGTTCACCACAATATCATTTGAAAGACGAAAATTTTCGATTGTTGGGAAACATTCATTAGTTTGAACAAAAGCAATTTTCAAATAAAATTGTGTTCGACTTTACTTTAAGATTTAAGAAGAAAAGCATATGCATTTTAAGCTAAAGATGTAATAACTCACTAAAAAGACGTCAGAAGATGAGAAGTGGTATACAGATTACTTAAGCTGTCTATTGAAAAAATAATGGATACATAGTTGATAAGTATATTATTTATGCATATTAATAGAATATTATTTGGTTTATGCCGAAATATATTAGTTAAAAATTAAATATATAAATATACAAGCGAATCTCACTGTCATACCGCGAGTAATCGTTTTAATTGAAGTTCTTCTCAGAAGTTCCTAAGGTTTTCCAAAAATATGCTTCAGTGGCCATTTGCTACTCATCCGACTTAAGCTCCATGTTGTGCATAAATATCGTTTAAAAAATTAAATATTTCGCCTACCTTGTAGCCAATATTAAAAATTCATTTTGCCGACGGAGAAAACATAAAAATACTGAAGCGTCAAGTAATTACTTATTAAATGAAATATTAATTACACAAAGGTAGCTTTGCAACAGTGGCGTATATACCATATATATGTAAGTATATATATTTGCACAAGTAAACATAGCTGCATGAGTCAAAAGGTTATCCAAAACAAAAAGAAAAAACGCTGAAACTTAGCTGAGATGCCAGCAATTTGGATACAGAATATTTGGTTTAAGCAGAGTACAAAATCGCTTCAGTGAGTGAGTGACTAAAGGACACATTTGCAATGTGCGCGTCTTGGTGTGGCTGAGTGAAGAAGGTTTGCGTCGGTTGCAACAAGAAGTAACCAACTTAATTTCATCAACCGCGTGGCCGCAGGTAAAAAGTATCCTTTTTTTTAGTCCCTACAAGAAAAGAAGGATGGCGTATTTTTGCAGCGCTGCAAAAAGAATTTAAATATATAATTAAAAGAAAAGAGCAAATTGACATGAAGTGAAATGTGAAAAAAAATAAAAATTTTAAACGCAAAATATGGAGAATTATGTAATAATTAATAATTCAGCACACAGCCTTGAGGTAGCGATATCTTTTTGGTACTTTGTAAATATTATACTCAACTTCCGTTTTCATTTCATTAATTGTTGCCTTATTTATTAATTAACTGTTAGTTAATAATATATTCAGTGAATGTTTGTGACAAATTTGAAACAAGTTTCTCAAATATTTACCTTTTTTACCTTTTCTTTTTCGTTTTGAGTTTTTGGATCTCTTTTTGGTGGCAGAAATTTGATTAAAGTCAAGTGACGCAGTTTGGGTCCAAGCAAAGTCACAATCTTAAACAGTACAGATGTACTCGAAAGTCAGTCATAAAGTAACGTCTCCAAAATTGGCATTAATACGTACGTTGCCTAGAATACTTTTTCAGGAATTTATAAAATCTTTATGTTAAAGTAGGAAAGTGGTGTCTTCCCTTTTACCCTGGTGATTATAATTATAATAGAGTATTATCGGATGCTATATTTGATTAGATCTAAAAAAAAGCTCAAAAAGTTTTCCATTCCACAGTTTTATTAATAGGAGAAAAAAGGAAACCAAGTAAAATAAGGGCAAAAACATGCTAACGTGTCGAAAGGTTTTTTGGAGGTGAAGTCTTGCAGATCCCGTCCGTTTTTTGGTTTCAGCTAGATGTGACGCTATGCAAAAACCTACTTGACTTTCAAGATTTTTTAAGTATACAAGGGCAACGGATGGCTATTCAAGCTTTGAGTGGCAGTTTCGAGTAAATCTGTAAGTAGTATGAGAAATCGATGGCGCTAGTGCATTAGAATCTACTATCCTTATCGATTGTTCAGTGAGAATTTCATGACATTTCATAAATTGGAGATGAAGTTATTGCGTTTTAAGTGTCAGTATGTTTGTGTTATCGGTGCGAAAATGAGCTTCGAACAAAGAGCCAACATTAAATTTTGTTTTAAAATTGATAAAACTTTTACCGAAACGTTTTAATTGACGAAACAAGTTTATGGCGATGATTGCCTATCCCGTAGCAGAGTGCACGAGTGGTTTCAACGTTTTTAAAGTGGTCGTGAGGACATAAATGACGGTCAAAATCAGTGATCACCGGAAATTCCATTGAAACTGTGCGTGAATTCATCAAAACTCAGCCGAAATCATCATTGAAATTCATGGAAATGGTATTGAACATCTCCAAAATATCGATTTATCGCATTTGAACCGAATATTTGGGCTTATGATAGGTGTGTGCACGGTTTGTTCCGCACAAATTGACGCACGACCAAAAATTGCTCAGAATCCAACATTCAAAGGACGATTATTTGACCAAAAAATCACATTTTAACCATTAACCACTCCCCGTATTTACCTGATATGGCACCGTGCGACTTCTTCCTTTTCGGAAAAATTCATTTGCCCATGAAAGGAGAGCGTTATGCAGACGTAGAGGCCATTCAAAAGGCTTGCACCGGCATACTGGCGGCCATACCGGCCAACGAGCTAAAACACTGGTTCGACTTGCTTTTGAACCGTGCAAAAAACTGTATTGAAGCAGAAGGAGACAATTTTAAATAAAATAAATTGATTTTGCCGAAAAACCATTTCTTCTGTTTTTTTTTAAGTCCTAATTACTTTGGAAAGCTCCTTGTATTACTTTTCATAAATTCAAATCTCAAAAACGGACGGACAGACGACAAAGCTGGTTAGACGTATTTTTGTGCTCTTGCAACATGTGACGAGTTGAAATCCTGGTACTCTCTGTCTGTCCATCCGCCCGTACAAGCTGTAACTTGAGTAAAAATTGATGAAACTTGTTACTCATGAGTTCATAGGTGGATGTAATCGTTTCGCTAAGGCTACTTGTTAAAGAAAACTAAACTTGTATACCCACAAGTTTGAAGAAGTGGGCATGGCTGCGCCCTCTAATGGATTTATTGCACATAGGGGATATGACCACTAAATCTACAATAGACAAATTCGCTTGAGACAATTCTTACAAGACCTCTTACTAACTGCGTGAAAATGGGTGAAATCAAAACACCGCTCACTCCCCATATAATTATTTACTAAATAAGTTAGAGGCATTAAAGTTTACCTGTTGGATGGTACAATAGAGCGTTAATGGAGGGGAGACTCCAAATTGGTCGATGGGCGTGTCACCGCCCACTTTAAGGTGAAACACATACTTCGCGACCCGAGCGAACACATAGTTGTGGTACGGAAGTTTTTTTGAAATCGCATAATTCAAATATTGAAGATCAAAATATGATTCGTTAGTAGCAGTAAATGCCAACGTTATATAATATATAAATACATATGTAATATATATCATCCAACACATACGTTCTTCCACAAGTAATCGTCCACATATATTTCAATTAAATCACACTGTGTCATTTTATCATGAACACTTAACATTACTCAGACATACATATACACTTTCAAGTAAAACTGCTGCTTCATGCATGCAAATACCGCACACAAGTGCATGTGTATGGCGCAGCCACTGCTGCCGAAATCACATATATTATATGCCACTCAAACGTTGACACTTTTGCTGCCACAAAATTGGTATCTGCAATGCTGTATACTCGTATTTGCATAGCACACACACACAACAGCATATGCATATACACATGCATGTATGTATGAGCGCACACAAGAAAGCGCCGCAGCAAGAGAAATGCATGTGGGTGAACATTTCAGTGTTGTAGCAGTACACCTGCATCTGTCGCAATAACAACAATAACTACAATGAGTGGAGTAGCAGTACTGTGTTTTTTTTTTTTTTTTTTTTTTTTTATAGTAGGGGGAAGCATCGAAAGCCGGAGTGCGGAACTTTAATCCGCTAAACCTAACCTACTCCCAACTCATGGCTCTCCCACGGAACCACCGATTAAGTATTACTTCGTGGGAGGGACAGGACATTTAAGTCTCCTCTATTGTGCGGACTGACGGACGCCTAATTTGTTCAAAAAGTCTCAGTTTTGTCATTATGGATGCTGACGCTTCGCTGACAGCTTTCCAATTATCAGTCGAATGACACATGAGTGTCGTTAAATTATCGACCGTAAAACCACCACCGAGTGTGGTTTTTAGTTTTTCCCTTGTATTTGAAAATCGAGGGCAATAAAATAGTACATGCTCAGAGTTTTCTATATGCTCTGTACATGTCGGACAGTTCGGACTAATGTCATTGTGGAATCTGAAAAGGTAGCTTCTAAAGCACCCATGTCCACTAAGTATTTGAGTCAGATAAAAGTCTAGGTCTCCATGTCGTCTGTCTATCCACGAGTGGATGTCCGGTATCAGTCGGTGGGTCCAACGCCCTTTAGATGAGGAATTCCACCGCTCCTGCCACATTTTAATGCTTTTGTTCCTCTCCTCTGTCTTTGCCGATACTGTTTTAGGCGCTGATAGATGATATAAACGCTCGAGTTCATCTCCCTGAGTATCAATGGGCGGCATGCTGGCTAATACTTCAGCAGCGTCGGTTGATATTGTCCGGAAAGCACTTATTACTCGAATTGCAGAAAGCCTATGCACGGCAATTATTTGTTTAGCATACGCTTTTATATCCATTGCCTGTATCCATACTGGTGCTGCGTACAGTATTACGGAGCTCATTGCTTTCGCTAGTAAGAATCGCCGACTGGAACGCACACAGCCTGTATTGGTCATCATTCTCGATAGAGCATTGTAAATTTTGTTTGCTTTACTGGAGGAATACTCCAGGTGTTCTTTAAATTTTAATTTAGAATCTAATATTACTCCCAGATACTTCAGCTGCGGCTGCGAGGTTATCTCGCACTCCCCTATGGTTACCTCTATTTGTTCTTCTACCTTCCTGGTGCTTATGAGCAATACTTCAGTTTTTTGCTCCGCCAGTTCCAGACTCATAGAAGAGAACCAATGCCGTAGACCACCTAAGCACTCATTGCATTTGTTTCTTAGGTCGGCTAATTGTTTGGCCACTGCTACCACCATGAGATCGTCCGCATACGCTATTAGCTTCACGTCTGTTGGTTGCTGTCTTTTTAGCACCCCGTCATACATGAGGTTCCATAATAGTGGGCCTAACACTGACCCTTGAGGGTCCCCACTCGACATAGAGTAACTCTTGGTGCCTTCGTCTGTATCAAAAAGCAGCCTTCTGTTTTTAAAATAGCTCAATATAATGTTTATGAGGTATTCAGGGGCGCGTATTTCATCCAGGGCCTTGATTATGTGTGCCCATTTTGCCGAGTTGAACGCATTCTTGACATCCAGGGTAATCAGCGCACAGTACTTTTTTGTGCCACCTTTCCATCTTTTGCCACTTACTGCACATTTCGCAGTATCAACGACTTCTCGTAGTGCGTCAATCGTGGATCTCTTTTTTATAAAGCCGTATTGTCTCTCTGATAGTCCGCCGGCTTTCTGGATTGCTAACTCCAAGCGGTTTCTTATTATATTTTCGTACACTTTACCCATTGTGTCGAGCATACACAGTGGTCGGTACGATGAGGGTTCTTCAGGTGGTTTCTTTGGTTTTGGGAGCAGAACCAATCGCTGTATTTTCCACGCCTCGGGGAACATCTCTTCCTTTATGCATGCGTTGTACATTTTAGCGAATAGTTGAGGCTTTGAGCTTATAGCTTCCTTCAGGGCCCTGTTGGGTATCCCATCCAACCCAGGCGCTTTGGTGTTTTTGATTTTCTTAGCTATGGCCAATAGCTCATCTTCCGTGACAAACGGGGGTGAAACTGCAGCTTCGTTTCGTCGCTTAGCATAGGAAATCTGGTCGTGTCTCGGGAACAATGTTTCGACGACTTTTCCCATAAAAGAGGCATCTTTAGGTTGCTGCTGCTTATTTTTAAATCTCGACATACAGATTTTGTAAGCAGTTCCCCATGGGTCAATGTTTGCTTCCTCACATAGCTTCTCAAAACATGATTTTTTGCTTCGGGTAATTGCCGACTTTAGGAGCTTCTTGTGGCTTTTATATTCATCTCTAAGGCGGTTTCGGTTTGTTTCACTCCGGTTACGCTGTAGACGCCGTCTGGCTGAGTGACAAAGCTTTCTCAGCGTGGAAATTTCCTCATTCCACCAATACACAGGCCGCCGCTTATTGCGATGTGATATTCTACGCATTGTTGCATCACATGCTGCGACCAGTTCATTTCGCACTGTCGATACCAAGTGGGCGGCGTCGTCACCTGATACTTTTGATGCACTCCATACTAGCTCAAACAAGTCTGGGTCGAACTCCTGTTGCTTCCAGCTTCGTTTTCGGAAAGTGTTTCTGCTAAGAAGTTCGGGCTCTCTGGAGTACGAGATTTGTGCCATAATTGCCATATGATCGCTGTTTGTGTACATGTTTGACACCGCCCACTTAATGTGCCTACTAAGCGAAACATTCGCAAACATAATGTCAATAATAGATCCTTTATTCCCTTTTTGGTACGTATTTTGTGTTCCGGTGTTCACTATTGTTAGGTGCGTTTGACTCAGGTATTCTTGAATTAGCCGCCCTCGATGGTTTGTGCATCTGCTGCCCCATGCAGTTGACCAGGCATTAAAATCACCCGCTATTATAATCGGTGTTTTGCCTCTGGTTTCTAATGAAAGTCTTAAAAGGAAATCTTCGAATTCGGTGATTGCTGCGCTGGGACGAGCATAGCAGCTTACAAAATATATCCCATGTATATTGGCCCATGTGAAGCAGTTATAAGCTTCTCTGGAGCAGGTCTTAAAAGGTTGACCTTTGCAGGACCATATTGCTGCTTTGCCAGATTTGTCTGCAATCCATGTGCTTTCCGGACGCTGGGAGTATTGTTCACTTAGTATGGCGACATCAATGTTCTCTTCTATGACTGTCTGTTCTAGCAGATCCTGGGCCGCTGCACAATGGTTAAGGTTTAACTGTAGTATCCTCATTTACTTAGAGACTTCATCATCTCGAGATACTTTGGGCAAGTCGTGCTCAATACTGAGTGCTCCCCTTTGCAGAGCATGCAGCTCGGGACGTTTGTGCATACCTTCGCTAAATGCCCCGCGGTTCCACAGCGTGTACAATGGGACGATCTGTCTGTCGAGCTGCAGCAATTTCGCGCCATGTGACCCAGGTGGAAACACTTATAGCATCTGGGAACAGGGGAATATTCTCGAAGCCGACAGATCGACCACCCAATCTTTATTTTCCCTATTTTAAGTGCGGCCTTGGCATCTTGAGCACGCAAGCATACAAGTGCTATTTGCGTGCCACTACGCGTTTTTCGCAGACTTTTCACACTCGATATCTCCAGATTTTCGACTCCGCACTCCCTTTTTAGTGCTGCGCAGATTTCCTCAGGAGTTGTAATTTCATCCAGATCTTTGCACGTAATCATGACGTTGTGGGTACACCAGTACTGTGTAGGTGTGTGTGTGTGTGCATGCGCATTTGGACATTGTGGCGTGCAGGGCAAACATTTTGCAGCTGTTGCCTGCGTCATATTGGGCTGTAGCGCGCATATGTCGGTATAAACCTATGTATACTTATGTATATATATAACGGTGCATGGTGACATATGCATATTTTCTGAGATACCAGCTTGGTAATTGTGTGTGTATGTGACTACATCCAGCTAGTAGTTGTATTGTTGTCTCTGCTGCTACTGCTTCGGCACTTGTACCCACTCAAAAGTGTATGGACACACTTCACTCTCTTCTCGCCTTTTTCGTGCATTTCAGGCTTTTCCTGTGCATAAAACTCATTCTTGCGAGTGTTGCGATTTTCAGTTTTTGTGTGTTTCTATGTAGCAACATTGTTCTAGATTTTTGCTTTTTTTTGTGTTTGCTTTGCATTCTACCGCTATCGCAAACATTTTGGCTGCTCTTATATGTGTGCATTTGTGTAGGTGTGAGCGCGCTTGTGTGAAAGAATAAATGAATTGCTGTTCGCTGCCTGTTAGCAATGCACATAACAATTGTTGGACCCGATTGCTGACGACTGTCGCTCATATAGCTTGTATGTCCTATTGTTTGAGAGCCTTTTTGCTTGCGCTTTCCCTACAAACGTGGTTGTTTACTATTTATGCTTCTACTAGCATGCACTGACTCATATGCATATGCTTTTTCATAATTCAAGGTTTCACTTCCAGCTGCAACGTCTACACTTTTTAACCGCCTTTTGCGATGCTTTCTACTCGCTCGAAATTTTTTCAGCAATTCCTGCTGCCCAAAGCGCGTGCTGTGCTTTTATACCAGGGTATAATGTGGTGCTTGCGGTAATATATATCTTTGTGGTTTAGATATTTAACATATGTTATTGTTTTTTATCTCTCTTAGTGATATATGATCTAATATGCTTGTATGGCGAGACAAGTTATCTATTTACCGTGCCGATATCTGCCATTTTCCAGGTAAAAATGAAGATATCTCATATTGGCGACGTATCCTTGAATGAAAATTTTCACAAAAATTGGTTCTTTTTGAAAATAAGATTTCTAGAACTTTTTCTACTTCTTTTGAAACTTCTGTATGCACTTTTAGTGTTGTTGCTATTTCTAAACAAATTCAAAATTCGCCCTTTCTATTTTTATTTCTACACCAATTCTAATAGTTCAATAACTGCCAAGTCCGAAATACTCGTATTTTATACATATATATATGTATAAAATATGTATACTCGCACCACGCGCCGTATGAGCAACCTCTCTTTAGCATAAGTGCTACATGACGTATGAGTAACCTTTTTATTGCAAATATTATGAAACTATATTTAAACTAGCAATAAGAACAAAAAATTCAACTTTAAATTGTAGAGTTCAGCACCGATTCTAACTAGTATTTAATCAAAATGTGTTATATAAGCATACATGATGAACTGTGATCAAATTGAAAGGTGAATTTTGTCCATTTCATCTCATTCAAAGTAATCCCCTCCCGCTACAATACACTTATGTCAACGAATTAACCAGTCATCATAGCACTGGGAAAAATCGTCGTGATGGCCATCAGAGCCCTCTTCGATTCAGCTTTTATATCCTCAATTGAGTCAAAACGGTGTCCTCGGAATGGTCATGTGGATTTGCTGAATAGCCAGAAGTTACACGAAGGTAAATCAGGCGAATGCGGTGATTGCGGAACGATATTAATTGGAAATGTGGCGAAATGATCACAAATAACCAATACAGTATGAGATGGAGCATTATTGCACTTCTTTGTTCAATAAATTCAGACATAGTAAAAATCGAAGAATTCACTTTTAGAGCCTCACAAAACGACACGTATCTCAAATACTAATTAATATTTTGACGTGAAATTTAGCATAGATGTCGCTAACAGTACTACCGACTTACAGAAAAAATTTACCGATTCGAAAAACACGCGAAGTATAAATTAAAAATTCACCTTTCAATTTGATCACAGTAGTATTTCTTCTGAACTTAACACTACCACACTTTTCACTTCAAACTTTTAACTCGTTAAAAGTCAATAAAAAAAAAAATAATCTCTGTGTTTTCGTATCGTATCTCGTATCTGAAATTACTATACATCTTTGAAATGTCTATGCATGATTAGTTTGGATATTGCGTTCAACAGTTATAGACGTGTAAACATGGAGTTCACTAACGCCGAAATTTGTGCTATTTTAAAGTTTTCCTTCGTTAAGGGAAAATCCGCTAGAGAAACGTTCCGTCAGATTAATGGTGTTTTGAGGGATGGTACTCTATCACTTCGATAGAGTGGGATGGTTTCGACAATTTACGACGATGATGACGAAAACCGATGGAATCATGGAAAACATCAAGTTAGACCGGCATGTGACATCTCGTAATATCGCCAGGAAGATGGGAGTTAGTCTCCAAACCATTTTAAACCATCTGCAGAAGGCTGGATACACAAAAAAGCTTGATGCTTGGGTGCCGCATGATTTGACGCTAAAAAACCTTCTGGATCGAATCAACGCCTTCGATATGCTGCTGAAACGGAACAAACTCGACCCATTTTTGAAGCGGATAGTGACTGGCGACGAAAAGTGGATCAGATGCGTCAATATCAAGCGAAAACGGTCATGGTCGAAGGCCGGTGAATAGTCCCAAATAGTGGCCAAGCCGGGATTGAAGGCCAGGAAGGTTTTGCTGTGTGTTTGGTGGGATTGGAAGTGAATCATTCGCTATGAGCTGCTTCCATATGGCCAGATGTTTAATTCCATCATTTACTGCGAACAACTACACCGCTTGGGTGTAGTGGTTCACAAGGACAACGCCAGACAACACACTTCGTTGATGACTCATCAGAAGCAACGGAAGCTCGAATGGGGGGTTTTATCGCATCCGCCATATAGCCCGAACATAGCGCCAAGTGATAACCACCTGTTCCTGTCCATGGTAAACGCCTTTGTTGGTGTAAAGTAGAACTCAAAAAAGTCTTGTGAAAAGTGGCTACCCCAGTTCTTCGCAAATAAAGAGGGGCGCTTCTACGAGGGTGGTATTATGAAATTGCCGTCTAGATGGAAACAGATTATCGAACGAAACGGCGCATATTTGCACTAAATCCGATCACTGTAACCATTTTTGTGTATTGAATAAAAAGCAAAAATGGCGGAAGGGAGAGATATTTGATAACTTCTATAAGCTCTGGTTGCATTCGTACTTAGCCACCCTTATCTTCTTTGTGCATATTTTTGCCATGCACTTTTTTGGCACCGTTTTTCTACATTCGTACTTACATATTTATAGTTTTTTATGTTTTTAATTTTTACATTTCCTAACTCTTTTCAGGCTGATTCATCGTGCACCCAACTTTGTAATTGAATTTTTAATCTCGTCTGCGGCTAAAGGATCTTTGTTTTGTTGCATTTTTCACAGATGATATGCAAATATGCACTTCCACGAAAGAGGTCCTTCTGTGGTATGTGTAAAGAGGTTCCTATCCTTAAATTCAAGTATGTTTACCAAATGAAACTAACAACAATTTAAAATATATTGAAATATGTGGCAGGATCATGCTAGCTATCGGAGTTGAACTTTAATGATAGTTTAAGGGTATTAATTTTAAAAAATCCTAGACTTAGTAAGATTGAAAGAGTATATCCCGTAGAACGATAAAATGAGGTCAATTTATTAGCTGTGTCATTTAATATATACGAAAAAGCGATTTAAATTTTTGATATGTATAACTAAATAGGATTGAAAATCCCTTAAAGACATACTAAATGATGGAACGTAAAAAAGACGTGATTTAATCATTAATTCATGGAATCTTCATTTTCACAAAATCAGTTGTCGAAAGCTTGAGTGCTTCAACGGTTCTTCACTCGAAGTGGATTTAATAAAAGATAAGCAGCTTAGCCAGCTTTCTCGATGTTTCTAAACACTAACCATTGTTATGTCTTTATAAGCTTCTTAGGTACATACCTTTTGTATTCCGATTTTATAGGAGCAAGTTTTTGCTAGGATGAGCCACAAATCGCTTTCTCTGGTTTTCAACGAAAATCTACGGTTTTTGTATCAACCCACACAAATGTACATACATATATGTGGTATGTTACAACATATATACATACATATATAGCCTATGCACTGACTACACCATTTTGGTACGAATTTTTATTTCTACCTTTCCACTGTATTCTTAAACACTGTTTCAACTATTATACAGGGTAATGGCATGTGTTGCATGTGTGGCAAATGGAAAGGTGCAAAAAGCAGGCCAACCCGCAGCTGAAAGAGGATGCAGTTAATTTATGCGCCTTAAAGTAGGCAATAAATTAACTGCCCGAACAAAAATAAAATAAAACGGCGAATGAGAAACTGAAGGAAAAAACCGTTACAACAGAGTTGCAAAGTTACCTGCGCCGTGGGAGGAAGTGACTGCGCGCCGCGAGCTTGCATGCATGCATTAATGCCAAACGTACCTACCTGTATACATATTTATATTGGACTGCTGGCTTGTGCGTGTGTGTGCGCGGGTGTGCAATACGTGGTAAATTTTATTTGCATTGCGCCATATGCACGCGTAGGCGCTGCATTCTCGTGTGTGTGCTTGTATTTGTTCACTTTCGGCGAACTGTGAATGTTCGCTAAATGGAGCTAATTACAGGTAACAGGAAGCCGGGCGACCTCCCACAACGCAGTCTTCAACTGGCGCTGGGGCGATTTGCCATCTTGCGATCAGATTTACAAATGACTAGCACTGAGGTGCGACTGCAGTTTGTAATTAAGCAACTTTTATGACTTAATCACTTACGCGGAACAAAATGCGACCATATCATTTTTAGTGGCGATTCTGTTATTAGCGTTTTGTTTGTTCTTGCTGATAAGCCGATGGCAAGTGAATTAATGACTAGTCATAAGGTGGTTTGAAAAGAACTTAAAATTTACTTGTAAAATAACTGGCAAGGAATGATTGTGATTAATGAATTTTACAAAGGGTTTCGTTTACTTTTCGCTTCAAGCATTTTCTACGTATTTCGATATATTATGTCATTAGCTGTACATTGTTTGTTGTTGAAAATGTTACTGAAATATTTTATCTACTTTATCACAAGCACATGTAGTTGAGTATCAAAAAGGTTTCAGTGCCAGTCATGATGCCAACGAAAACTTTTGTTAATGACGAAAACATAAAAAAGTTAAAGAAATAGCCCTCGAAATTTATCGTGCTGGCATCAGCGAGATGGCAGAAAGTTTCAATAACAATTGTGGATTAACTTGTATTGACAGACCTGAATCGATGAAACTCACGTCGTTGAGATGCCACCACGTGATACTTGACATTGTATCTGAGTCCTTGCATTCTTTAATATGATAACGAAACTGTTCAAAATCTTACAAGCGATATTCAATAAAATACCGCGCAGATTCACCAATATATAATATATAAGGTCAAGTGGTACATCGGGGACTGTCGTGTTGCAGTGGAGAGAAAGCAGACAGCCTACGTCGCAATGTTGCGATCTACGACAACAGGGGCCAGCGGGATAGGTAATAGAAGGTTTTAAGACCAGAGCATAATCTTGTAGGACCCAAAGTGGTGATCTAGTGGCTGACGATGCACACATAGTTATGGAGGGCACACTTCTCCAGCCTGGTGAACGGCAGTGAAAGTATAACATTTGGAGATGGCGAACAACAAAACAGCAGGAGCCGATGCATTACCAGCCGAGCTATTCAAAAATGGCGGCGAAGAACTGACAAAGTGCATGCACCAGCTTCTTTAAAAGATATGATCGGCTGAAAACATGTCCGATGATTGGAACCTAAGCCTGCCCAATCGAAAAAGGGGACTTTAGACCTGGAAAATCGACTATCGGTCCAAAAGATCGGCACACACTAAACAAGCAAACATTGACAAAGAGTTGTCAATTTTATGGCCGCTTTCGACTGTACGAAAAGGAATTGCTTCTACGCCGCTCTATGCATTTACTGCTGGAGAAAATAATTCGAGCTGCAGAGCTGAATAAATATTAGGTACTATCTTCTACAAGAGTGCACAACTGCTAGCGCATGTCGATGACAGTGAAAAAGGGCAAGGCAATAATTTCGTTTATCATGGAATCAGCAATAACACCAACAACAATATCAACCTTCAAATCCAATGTAGAATCACTCTCATCATTCTCGACCTGCTGTATGTGGCGGAGTCATAAACATTGATAAAATCTGAGCAGTCAGTCTTAAGAGTGTTCGAGAGAACGGTTTTGCGAAAGATAGACAGATGGGTAGACATAGTTCAGCGAATAAAGAGACAGCGGCTGCACTGGCTAGATCATGTTGTCCGCATGGAAGAGAACACTGCAGACTTGAAGGTTTTCGATTCAGTACCTGCCGATGGAGGCAGAGGAAGAGGAAGGCTGCCACTCCTTTGGAGAGATCAGATCTCTATTTGGGGCCAAATACCGAAAAAAGAAAAGACTGGCGCGCTGTTGTTAACTCGGCTAAAACCGAGGTGCCTACGCCAGTAAAGAAGATGAAGATCAAGTGGCTGTTTGAAAAGTTTGGAGACTAGGGAAGGCTTTGCCTTGATTTTATCCATTACAACATTCCGTCTGTCGCTCACAGATGCGGTATAAGGTCAGCCGGAATGTTGAAGTGTTTCTGTGCTGTGTAAGCATTTGGAGACCAGAGGAAGTATGGGTCTCGATTTTATTCATTTTGGACACAAGAGCATTTTGCATAAAATATTTTCTGAATTTAAATAATCTATTTCATAGATTGTGGTCCTTATACTCGGTGGGTGTGAGCTTGAATAGTTGCGGTCGACAAGTTTTAGACGTGAGCAGGCACACTTGATTTGGATACTGTGTAGTGAAAGAACCTGATGAAATTTAAAATATTGATACATGAGAAGTGGGCATGGTTACGGCTGAATTTCAATGATTTAAATTAAGCCCTGTCTACACCACTTTCAATGAAAATTTTTGTTTGAATAAAAATATTGCGGTAGTTTTAAAAATAATTCACCTAAATTTGCTATAAATAGCATGGTATATTTTTATTTATTTTTTAGTTTATAAAGTTGTCATAATCAAATAACACAATATTCACATATTCTAAGAACAAGTCATCCATTCATATCCACATCAAACGTGAACTAAAAAATTCAGTGCAGCACATTTTTCACTCTGGAGGTAATGTATCAAGGCACATACATTTTTGCAAGCATTTAAACACATTTTTGATATAACTGCTTGCTCATATAAGCATATTGCAGCGCCGAAACTCACATTTGGCGATGGAAATAGCGCGAATAAACAAGGAATATGTTATGTAAGAACCATATGCTTTATATTGAATACACCTACACACTGAAACACATGCCAAATGTGTGTGTATTTTTGTATATGGCGAAACTGCCCCACATACATATTAGTTTTTCATCAATTTAAATAATTTTACGGATCTAAAATAATGCCTGACAGCTGATTTATTAAATTTCACGCAGTCAACAATGCAACCATGTTTTATGTTAAACATGATGCACTCATAAATAAACTTTTTGCACAACATCCGAGCCGGCATAGAAGCGTGAAAGCGTTCGATGGTGTTTAGAGCCACAGAAATGCTACTGCTGTTTTGATATTTAATGCGCAGAAATTCAAATATAATTTATGCAAAAGTTTTTGCGTTAAAATCATGGAGTTTTTGTGTTTAACGATTTTGATGGATTTCAAAGTAAAAACATATAATATCCTATATATATAGGATATTAAATATTCTTATCGTCTCTTATTTGTAAGAAATACTTAATTGAAAATTACTAAAATTACTAAAGTCTATTATGACAAACTAACTAACAGTAATGTGAGTAAAGTGTCATCTTATTATCATAAAAATGAAAACAGTCTGTTTAGTGGTGAAATTAAAATTAGATGTTGAGAAAGAAAACATTTTCGGGTTTCCCCTTAAATCCAAGTATAGATTAGATTGGGGGCGCCATCTTTAATTTTGGTGTGTAAAAATGTAGTAAATATGATTTTTCAACCGTTATTGTTAGTCCCACAAGCTTCTGAAACTTCAACTCATTACAGTTCAGCACATTCACGTCCTTCCCGTCAAACGAAATAACAAGAAAATAATGAAAGGTCGTCGTGTCCGACCATCACTTCAGCACGGCTGCAAAAATAATATAAAAATCAGTTAACGCAAACACTTAATGAGCATAATTTTTCTATTTTTGAAGCGTATATTTACTGTTGTGACGGGATTAAGCAGCAAAACTGTCGCCAAGTGATACTTGGCAGTTAGGAAGATTTTGGCTATGTGCTTTGTCAGCAAATCATGTACTATGAGCTGATTCCCTATGGCGAAGCTCTTCATTCGGACCCGTAATGTCAACAGTTGCACCAACTGAAGGAAGCAACCGCGCCCAGAAATGAGCAGCTTTGGCCTATAGGATGGATGATGATGTTTTCTATGAGGACACCGCTAGGCCACGCGCATCGATAGTGGCTCGCCAGCAACGCCGGGAGCCTAGTTGGGATACTCTTATGCATCCACCTTATAGTCCGAACCTGTCACCCAGTTATTACTACCTACTTACATTTAAGGCGAAGGATTTTTCTCGTTGAAAATTTGCCTTAACTGAAGCTTATGAAAATCAACTGTTTCAGTTTTTCCAATTTTTCTAAGGGTGAAATTATGAAATTACCAACAAAATATCAACGAGCGATTGAATAAAACAGTGCAGATTTGACCTAAATTAGATCGCTAAATACAACGTTAAATTTATGAAAACCTATTATACGTCACCAATAAGCATGTTCGTTTAAATCGGCTGAACTACTATTACAGAATTTAAAGAAAGCAAAATTACAATATTTTGCCGCCAGAAATGCACTCATCTGCGCGTATGTATATGCCATATGTGTTTGGTATCAATTATACGGTAATAATTCCGCGTCAAATTATGAAGCGTTGTAATTGCCGTTAACAACAAAACTGCGCAAAGTCACAAGCATTTGCATAGTTGGTGTTGGTATGTGTGAGTAATTTCTATTCTCAATGCAAATCAATACGTATAAGCTGCCGAAAATATGCATACATGTGTTGCATGCACTTTTCCGCCGATACTTTGCTTTTGTTGTGATTTTCCAAAAGCTGCAAAAATACCGAGAAAATCTTGCCACTTGTAAATTACACAATTTTGCGCCAATTTCACTCATATATGTACCATAGCTTTATTTAGGATACAAATTTGTTTTGTAAGCGATTATGGAGAGTTGCCACCTTTTGATTTTTCTATTTGCACTTATTTGACTAAGCACGATGAATAAATTTCGAAGAAAAGGGCAGAAAACTGAGAAATAGCGAGCATACCACGTAGCTTTGTTAGTGAAGTGAAAGCGGTCTAGAAATTTATATAATAATAGGTTAAACTGTCTAGAAGCTAGCGTTAAGAAAAGCTGAACCAAGTACAAATGTTTTTGTTACTGTAATTTCTGTTTTCATTCACTAACATCACCAGCTTATTGCATGAGCTGTTTTCTTTCAGTGGCAACCCTGTTTATGGCAGTCATTAAAAGTATGTTTGTATGCACATATAAATTCATACATGCATTCGCGCCAGTGCTCGCACAATTATCGCAAACGCGCCTTCGTACATTTCCGCTAAAATTACAAAATCGTTTCCGTGCGCGCACAGTCAGCGCAGCTAATGCTTTGGTCAGGGGTTCTCAAACTGCAAAAATCAGTACGATGTTTGGCGATTTTTGTTTTCCTGCCGCTGTAATAATATAGCCAAACTGTTATCGACTTAAATATATGTATATACATTTTTTATAGTGCTTTAAGATATGCCATTCCATCTTCTGAAAATCATACTTGAGAAAACCTTATATGCTTTCTTATTTAGTGAGCCAGACTTCAAGAAAATCTTTAAATTTTTAGTCATTTAAGAATAATATATTGGGTAGTCGAAAAAGGCTTTCTTCTAATCAAATTTCAACTTATTTATTTCATATTTATAATGAACATTAATGAACCAAATATGTACCATTTTGTTCGACCACTTTTTGCCATTTTTTCGCTAGAGATTCCATCAGTGTTAAACTTTTCTGGTTTCTCGGCGAAAAACTGCGACAAGTAATTTTCACAGACTCCTTTTGGAGCCAACTTTACTCCATTAAGCGAGTTCTGCATTGACCGAAGCAAATGGTAGCCGATGGTGCAAGATCAGAGCTACATGGTGGATGGATCAAAACTTCACAGCCAAGCTCTTCCAGTTTTTGCCGAGTCTTTAAAGATGTGTGTGGTCTAGCGTTGTTAGCTGTTGATCAGTTCTGGCCGTTTCTTTCGATTGCTTGTTTGAATCTCATCAGTTGTTGACAGTAAAATGTAGAACAAATCGTTCGACCAGGCTGGAGCAGCTCTTTGTGGAAGATTTCTTTTCAATCCCACCAAACACTCAGCATAACCACTCGAAGCGGCAATCCTGCCTTGGTGACCATTTTTGAGCTTCACCTTGCTTCGGCCATGATCTTTTTCACACATTATTGTCGTATTTGATTCAATTTTTGTCTCCTGTTACCATTCGCTTCAGAAATGGTTCGATTTCATTTTGTTTCAGCAAATAATTGCAGATGTTAATTCGGTCCATTAAATTTTTCACAGACAATCCAAGTGGTACTCAAACATCGAGCTTCTGTTTGTAGCCAGTCTTTTTTAAATGGTTCATAGTCATTTAGTGATGAATGCTGAGTTCCTCTGCGATGTCATGGTTGCTTATGTGACGGTCCTGATCAATATTTTAGGTCAACCAGTAACTTTTTTTCAACTTCCCTGAATTTAATTTTTTTTGGTTAAATAAAGTTAAAAAATATCACCTTACCAACACTACATGGCATGACACAATGTGATTGGTAGCACTGCAGATATACGACTGCAACGGCATCTATTGAAATACGAAAGGACTTTTTCGACTACCCAATATTTAAAGCCTTTGTAAGAAAATTCATATCAATGTTTGCGAATCTCTGCATTAGACAATAACAATAGTAATTGAAACCGTCACCAACAACAACGATTTTATTGGCAGACATGTGTAATCGCCGTTATATACATCCAAATACACATATTTATAGCCATGAGCCTCCAATAGTGCATGAGTTAATTAAAGGTTAATTATATGAGAAATCAGATGCAGACATGTAATATCCGGTGGTTAAACTAACCACAAGGTATGTGGATTAATAAATGAGTCATGGAGATACTGAATTTGCTTACAGTTCTCACTGCGCCTCTTGCTTTGGGTTCATGAGTGGACTGGAATTCTGATACTATTACATATATCTTTAGAACTCATCGCTGGATTCTGTATGTGGGGGCGCAACCAAATTGAAGACCTAATTCCTTTACTTAATTTTTAGAGTCAAAAAGTTCTCTGGGGGATTATTATACTTCAGCCTTTTATAAAGGCTTTTCTTTTACATGGAACCCACCAGTTGATCAAACACGCTGAATATATGTATTGTCGGGGCTTTGGACAGTTCTCACCTGGATTCGCTATGGGGGGTGCAAGTTAGTTGAAGATCTTCATCCACTTCTAATTTCTGTTGCTGTTTGCCATTAAATTCTCCGCGAGATGATTATGACTCAGCCTACTACAAAGCTCCTTTTTTCACATTGAAACCGCCAGTGGATGGATCACGCTGAATATGTATATCAGCGGGTCGAAAAAGTCTTTTCGTATTTCAATAGATGTCGTTGCTGTCGTATATCTCCAGCGCTACCAATGAGATTGTGTCATACTACACAGTGTCGACTATTAAGTATAAAGCAATTGAGTTTAGTTTGAAAGTAGAGCCGTTTACTGTCGTTAATGTTAGATAATTATACTTGCAGCTTTAGTGGAAATTGCACGCAAGCTTGTAAAAATTTGAAATTAGCGGAAATCTAAATGAAGCACCAATCGCAGTAAAGTTTATTTGTATGTATGTACATATAATACGCTTGATGATGTGGCAAGGCTGACTAGCTAAGAGTTACACTTCTTAAATTATAGGTGAGTTATATGAAAATAGAATGCAGTAACTTCAATTAAAAGTTATCAAAAAAGAGTCGCTACGAACAACATATAATGTGTTCTCTTTAAGAAAAGAGTTAAACAAAACTTGGTCAATTTCTGTCATTGAATGGCATTAGTTTCTAAAATAGTCTTGTCATTTTATTTAAAAAATAATAATTATCCTATACATCTTGTGTTCGTTAAGCATGGCAAATTTTCAGTAGCTTTCACCAGCTAATGGATCTTTTGAGAAATGTAAACCTTGCTTCAGGCTGCGAAATAATGACTTTCATTTTGAAACTGGTGTATTTGCCTTCAGTGGCCACCAGGGTTAACTATGCAAAATTTCAAGAAGCTTTAAAAATTAATCCTTCCAAAAACAGAACAATCGACTTATGGCATTTTTATATAACGAATTTTTCGCCAGTATCAGCCACATTCATGCCTAAATATATTGATGGAGCGCTGGTGGGCGCGTTATTGTTTGTATGCGCTAATATGTACTTCACTTGGATTAATTGCGCGTTCTTAATTGTACACAAACTGGCGCAGCGGCGCCACAGCTCAATTGCAGCTGTAAAAGTGTGTGTGTGTATACATTGTATTGGTGTGAAATTGAGAAATCAAATTGAGCGTTAGCGTCCTAATTCCATTCGAAAATACTCGGAACATTGAATACAAATGTTGACTACGGGCACATAATCCAATCAACCACATGTTAAGGCCTCAGATTTTAGTAAATGCCACTGGGTTAAGAATGGAATTCGCAACACAGTAGAGTGCAAAAATTATTGGAGGTCATAAAATACATTGAGTTTACGTTAAAAAAGTTAAAACTTCTGTGTGAGATTTTGGGGTTTTAGGCACAGCTAAAAAAAGTGATAACTACCACTTGTGTTGTGCGTTTGTTGGGATACCGCTTTACATCACTCGGCCTATGTGTACATATTGTTAAGTATACTGAGAACTATATGCTGGCCCACAAATGTAGTTCACATCCGCAATTAACGCGTTCAAACTTTGCTCAGCAATTTTCGTAATTAATCCCAAGTGAAAATATTTTCTGCAACACTAATAAGAGACTATCAGTTAGATGTTTGACACAAGATGCTTCAGTGTTCGATTCGAAAATAAAGAGTTTTTAACAGTTTCTCAACACAGTCAATATTTTGTCAATTGATGTCGTTGCAGTCGTATATCTCCAGTGCTACCAATGATATTGTGTCATACCATATAGTGTTAGTTGGTGAGATTTTAAGCTTCATTTAACCAAAAAATTAAATTGGAGAAGTTGAAAGTCGATGAAATCATGTAAAAGATTGACCATGATCGTCACATAAGCAGCCATGACAACGCTAAGGAACTTAGTATTCATCACCAAACGGTTTTGAAGCATTTAAATAAGGCTGGCTACAAAAAGAAGTTCGATGTTTGGGTATCACATGAATTTTCTGTGAAAAATCGAATTAACATCTGTGATTCTTTGCTGAAACAAAATGAAATCGAACCATTCCTGAAGCGAAAGGTAACAGGAGACGAAAAGTGGTTCAAATACGATAATAATGTGCGAAAAAACTATGGTTCAAGCATGGTGAAACTCAACAATTGGTCGCAAAGCCAGTATTAACGCTTTGAATGGTCATTCGCTATGAGCAGCTCCAGCCTGGTCGAACGATTGATTCTACATTTTGCAGTCAAAAACTGATGAGTTTCAAACAACCAATCGAAAAAAACGGCCAGAACTGATCAACAGCTAACAACGCTAGACCACTCATATCGTTGATGACTCGGCAAAAATTGGAAGAGCTTGGCTGAGACGATTTGATGCGTCCACCATATAGCCCTGACCCTGCACCATCGGACTGCCATTTGTTTCGGTCAATGCAGAACTACCTGAATGGAGTATAGTTGGCTTCAAGAGAAGCATGTGAAAATCATTTGTCGCAGAAATACGAAATGGCTTTTTCGACTACCCAATATATAATTTTTGCACAAATTGGCATGCAATTTGCTTCAATAATGAAGTGTTTTTGTACATAAGAGGGTTCTGGCAATAAAAAGTTAATTCCTCAGCAATTTTGAATAGTAAGTGCTGTAAAACCGGCCACTCTTGCAGTATGTGTAGTCAAGCCAGTATTGGCAGTAAGTTAGGGTTTTATTACATGTTTGGTGGGATTTGCGGGGAATAATCTATTATTAGCTGCTCTTTCTTAGCTCTTAATTCATATCTGTATAGTCAACAATTGAAATGTCTAATGGAAATCGACTGTTCCAGGCTTTGTTAGTAAGGAAGTATAACTAAATAGATTAAACTATAAAAGCTATGCTTTGAACAGTCCAAAAATCAGCTGTTATAAAATTGTCATCAATGTCTTGCTGTCTGTTTGGTATCTGCATGTTGTGAGACCTTACTTGACTTATACTTAATTATTGATACTTCCATTAAAATGTTTGCTTAAAGAACTTTGGTTGCAACTAACACAATCCCTTTAAAGATTTTATAAAACTCTTTTCCTAAAACTGCATAAATCTTATTATAACTCCACCGCTCTGTTATTTCCAAAATATATGCACGCTAATTTGTCATGTGGCGCGCAATTCAGAATGCGACACCTCGATTATCACTGAGACATTTGTAAGCGTCGCCAATCAAGGCAACGCTGTTGCCCACGTTGCACAACAAATGCAGCAACACAGCTTGCTGATTGTTCCCTCTCGCCAGTGGAATGGCGAATGAAATGAATGTAATGAGCATAGCAGATTTTCACTGAAAAATGCGTGTATATTAGTCACGCGCTCATCGTTAAAGGCGCTCACATAGCTGATTCGGCTGGTAATGCGAGCCCTCCTTCTGCTCCGGTTGCCACTGCGTATGCGTCTCCTTTCTTATTTCATGGCCAAATATGTAAATTTGACATGAAATATTGGCTGCGAAAAGCATCATGATTTCTAGTGATGTGCCGCGGCAATATTTCTCTGGCGGCATGTATTTTTATTAGAGTATCTTAAATATGTGTTTAGACTCAAAGTGTACCGCTTCACTACTATTTCCTTTGTGAGCTTTTGTTTTTCCTTTTGTATTTTAAGCATAAGTGCTAATAAACAGCGGCAAAAGCGCCATTTGTGAAAAATTCTACTTTCAAATCTGCCACAGCATCTCATTCTAATGGTTCATATAATATAATAAATATCTTAAGGTGTGAGTATTTGCCTTTCTGTTGCCGCAAACGACGCATAAACGTGATTTATTAGCATAGCATCAGTAATGGGAAGTTTTTTGTTAAATTAGGTTAGAAAATTTTAATGGCACTACCGAAATTACTACGTACGAGTATATCAAAAGTTATTGAGTAGGATAACAGTGATTCGGGTTGGCAAATTTGATGAACACTATGAGCTAAAGTAAGCTGTGCATGCATTTCTTTTTCATTTCTTTATGCGCTTTCTTTTTATTTTTATCATCGCGTCTTCTTTAATATTATAGGTAGAGAGAATGGAGAATGGTTGAGAGAATGGGTCAATCTTTCGCTTGAACTTTGTTACGAGTTAATATCAATATTTTTGTCACAGAAAAGCAGCTTTTAACAAAGAAGACTCTTTAGAGAAACAGCCATTCCAATAATTGGGGCAATATAATATGAACAATGACTGAGAAGAGTAATAGTCAACTGGATATCATACCTGAAAGTATTTGAAATGAGTGTTGCGACAAAATAATAAAATGTGATTACGTAATATGATAATGTATATTTTTCAAAAGGGGAAGTGTATTAATAAATATTTGTACTAAGTTTCCGCAGAAGCAATATTATATACAATAAAAAAGTGCTATAATATTTATACTCCGGTAAAACATGTTCATGTGGAGAAAGCAATAACCGTAATGAACATATTCAATAGTTTTGTTCACAGGCACGAGCTAATTACATTATTTTTCGGTACAGTCTAGGTATTTTATGCTTCAAATATATAATATACATATCTCATAGATTTAGGGTAGTCGAAAAAGTCTTTTCGTATTTCTTATCAAACTTATTTTTGTTATAATTCTCGGCGAAAAACTGCGACAAGTAATTTTCACAGGCTTCTCTTGAAGCCAACTTTACACCATTAAGGGAGTTCTGCGTTGACCGAAACAAATGGTAGTCCGATGGTGCAAGATCAGGGTTTTATGGTGGATGCATTAAAACATCCCAGCGAAGCTCTCCCAGTTTTTGCTGAGCCATCAAAGATTTGTATGATCTAGCGTTATCCTGATGGCAGACGAAGCTGTTTCTGTTGATCAGTTTTGGTCGTATTTTTGGATTGCTTGCTTCAATGTCATCAATTGTTGACAGTAAAATGTAGAATCAATCGTTCGATCAGGCTGGATCAGCTCATAGTGGATGATTCCTTTCCTATCACACCAAACACTCAGCATAACTATTCGAGGCGTCAATACTGGCTTTGCGACTATTTGATGAGCTTCACCACTCTTAGGCCATGATCTTTTTCGCACATTATTATCGTAATTGATTCAGAAATGGTTCGATTTCATTTCATTTCAGCAAAGAATCGCAGATGTTAATTCGCTTCATTAAATTTTTCAAAGACAATTCATGTGGTACGCAAACATCGAGCTTCTTTTTATAGCCAGCCTTTTTTAAATGATTCAAAACCATTTGATGATGAAGGTTAAATTCCTTAGCGATGTTACGGCTGCTTATGTGGCGGTCCTGGTGAATCTTTTCCAAATTATAATCGATTTTTTCAATGATTGATCGATCAGAGCGAGGTGCATCTTTCATATCAAAATTTCCAGAACGGAAGCGAGCGAACCATTGTTGCGCTGTTGTCCGTAAACTTCACAAATTTCATTGGTGGCTTGTGTGGCATTATTCTCTTTTATATAAAAAAATTTCAAAATATAGCGAGTTTCTTCATTATTTTCACTCATTTTTGAACAGCTGTAACTTGTTTTCAACTTCTCCGAATTTAATTTTTTTTGTGATTAAAATCTCACCTTCCACCACTGTATGGTATGACACAATGTGTTTGCTAGCACTGGAGATATACGACTGCAACGACATCTATAGACAAAATACGAAAATACTTTTTCGAGCACCCAATATTTTACAGTTTCTAAGGCGTTAAACATAAATGCGTTGATTCGTTGAACTGGATCAAAACAGCAATTTTTGCCGATGGTTGATTACCAGCTACTTTGTCGCAAAGCTATTGAAAATGATGATCAAATGGTAAAGCAATCTACTCATAATTTTAAATAATCATTTTTTGCGAATGCTTTATATTACACACCTAGTTAAACACATACATACAACTCGTGCATAAATATGTTATGTACATACAGGTGTCTGTGCGGCGTCAAAGTAAACACCACAATGTATTGGCGTCAACGGGCACTTGTGCATTATATATATTTGTATACTATATATAAGTACATGCCAACTTTTATACGCAAAACGGATGCAGCCAATTTAAGTGATTTATCATTAATGCATTCAGTGAATCCTTTCAGTTCAATTCATTTACCACAATGCATTTACGCAAAGTTGCTTTGCGTTTTTTACTGCTCTTATCAGCATTACATTTGTAAGTATTATTATTTATATATAAAGTTTTTTTCCATTGCTGCTGCTTTGTTGATATCAATCGGCCATGTGTTGTGATTGTGTTTGCTTTTTGCTATTTTTTTTGGTTAGTAATGCAGGTATGAGTGCTTTTAATGCGATCGCTACACATTCATTGGCCAATTAATTATGAAAAATGAATATAAAATCTGTAATTATCGCAAATTTGTTAAGCGAGCAAGAGCGAAGAGGAATACATTAATTTTTTTATTTTAATGTAGTTGATTGTTTGACGATTGCGTGTATATTTTCAGCTGCTTTAAAGAGAATATTTTACACCTGGGTAACTGCTTATATACATACATGTGAGTGTGTGTATGTATGTATATGCATGTGAAATTGAATAAGTAGTATGACAATAATATTGTTAGTGGTGAAAATTGTTAAAATTTAAATTCGTATCAATATATATTTTAACGTATAATCTGCCTCTGTATTTAAGATATACTGTTGGGAAATTTATTATTGCGCATGCGAAACAGCCGTGCAAAAATCCAAAGAATTTTTTAACATTTTGGTTTAAATTTCAAGCGAAGCTTCTTGTTTAATATCTAGTGAGAAATCTGCGCTAAATATTCTCCACATAATTGAATAGCTTGACAAGCTATAGAGTTTTCATGCCCTACAACTTACGGCTGCAAAATTCGTTCTTGGCTTATACCCTCTTGTACTTTATGCCTGCAGTTGGGGGGTGAAAAGAATGTTTGTATTAATTAGTGCTAACTAAATACGTCCAACCATCTCCAACCATGTTTTGTTTCAGCTCAAGGGCGTTTTGTAATTTAACTGCACTTTAACAGGTAACAACTGTCAAAACTCCAAAATATTAAAAGAAAAAAGATTGCCATCCACAAAGTATACACATTTATATGAGCACATATACACACATGAAAATTTGCACTAATGCATTTTTTGAGTACAAATGCCATAAAATTCATAACTCTACTTGTTTTTTTACCAAAGACATTACAAGATCTGACCTCGACCGAGCAAAGGCCATCATAGCGGTCTGGTGCGATGAGAGCGGCTTAGATTAGCTTGTCGTCTGCTAACACACCAGCATTACAAACCAAGTTATGCTTTTGTATGTATATACATGTATGTATGAATGTGTGCACATACGAGCAGCCTTACATACGAGTACAACAAGTAATGATAACCACACGCTCAGCTATAATGTATTGTAATATATAAATATGTTTATTATACGAACACACAAATGTGTTTACCCAACGGGGTAGAAAACGACATGCTTATCCTTGTATATTTATTGGGTTGTTTTAGTCAATTTTCAACGAAAATGTTTAGTCAGCCAATGTGCACCTACATATGCAAGTAACTAGCTCTTCGTATATGTGCTTTTGCAACTAAAGGGATCATATCAGTAAATGCATACATACACATCCAGACATTTATTGTGTTTTTTTCGTGTTTTACGTCAGGAGTTACATGTAGTCTCATAACGACTTTGTCTATTAGGTTAATTTATAGAAATACTTAAATGCACTAAGGGGCCGAGAGTTTGTGAACTACAAATATATATGTCCATATTAGTTCAGTCACATCAGTTTACGTGCATTTTTGAATAACTTTTGTATATACATGCATGACAAGTAAGGAAGGAATAAGTGCGGGTATAATCGAACATTTCATACTTTTGGAACTTGCAAGGATCAAAGCGTGCTAAGTATCGTCAGATGTTGGCAGTATTAAAAATGTATGGGAAGGAAAAATGTATGGAACTTAATTTTTTTATTATACGGTAACGGAATCTCTCCGAATTACTATAATAAATCTCACAGATTGACTGATATTTTCGATAAACGTTAGTAATTGTTGTCCCATTTCGTGCATTTTCGCGTTTGGACTAGGACTAGGTCCAAGATAAGGGCGATGCCATGCCATTGTAGCAAGTTTCATTGAGATATTTAAATTTTTACTCAAGTTTTCGCTTGTACGGATGAACGGACGAACGGACGGACAGACCCGGAACTCAACTCGTCTCAGTATCCTGACAATTCTAGTGAAATCCACCAAAAGTCGCTGACGACAACTCTGCACTATATGATAGAATAGTTTATTGGTGCTTTATAAACAATTTCTTGAACATAAAAGGTGAGGAAATGAACATGGAATATTTTGGGTTTCAGCAAGAAAACTACTACAACAATATTGCTAAAACTTACATCTTTCTCTCAAAAGTAAATTGAAAAACTCAACAAGCTAGATTTTTGATTCAACTCACAACATTATATAAATATTTTAAATGCTCAATGGCGCGAAGTGGGGGTTCTGTCTGCAAACCTTCAACCAATTACTGTTCCGAAAGAAATGCTGTTTAAACCTTTGAAGAAAATAAACTAAAAACGTTAAAGAAATAGTATGATATGTATGAGAGTTGTCAATTTTCCACCAAAGGTGCTTGAAAATATGGACTTTAAACAAATATTGAAAAAATCTACTGATGCATCCTCTTTTTTAACTCATCAGAACCAATAACATTGAAATTACTCATACGCCCTGGCAATAATACAGTATTTCTACATACCATCCGTATGTGCAACATTCCTTTCTGCATAAATGGCAGAGAAAAAGGAAAATATGTTTCCAAAAGTAATCTCCAAAAATGAAAATTGCGTCAGTTACCTTGATATTTGCGAACAAATAGCTAAAAGTCAAGTCAAAATGATTTTTCCAACTAACAGCAAAGTCAAACCAATAACAGACAAGGCCAAGGATACGAAATGATGTGAAATGTAAGCAACGTGGACAAACATACGTGCTTTTAAACATATATTCTTGTGTGTTTGTGCATGTGTGCAGGCAAATGGAGTAGTTTAGTAGGTAAAACTAACATCTAAAAAAATTCAGAACGAAATTTGAGTAGGACATTTACGATGAATGCTTCCTTGTACAAATGTGTTTTATGAATACGAGAAAGATGAAAGAAATGTATGGGAAAAAGTGAACGGAATTTAGTATTTACTCGTCTTATTATACCCTGAACAGGGTATATTAAGTTTGTTACGAAGTTTGTAACACCCAAAAGGAAGTGTCGGAGACCCTATAAAGTAGATATATAAATGATCAGTATGTTGAGCTGAGTCGATTTAACCATGTTCGTCTGTCTGTCTGTCCGTCCGTCTGTCTGTATATATACGAACTAGTCCCTCATTTTTTAAGATATCGTTTTGTAATTTTGCAAACGCCATTTTCTCTTCGAGAAGCTGCTCATTTGTCGGAACTGTCGATATCGGACCACTATGACATACTATATAGTTGCCATACAAACTGAACGATCGGAATCAAGTTCTTGTATGGAAAACTTTCACATTTGACAATGTATCTTCACAAAAATTGGCACAGGCTATTTTCTAAGATAATAATGTATCTCCGAAGAAATTGTTCAGATCGGTTAACTAGAGCATAGTATAGCTGCCATATAAACTGAACGATCGGAATCAAGCTCTTGTATGGAAAACTTTTGAATTTGACAAGATATATTCACGAAATTCGGTTTAGATTATTTTTTAAGGCAACAATGTAATTACATTTTGGCGTGGTATCTTCACGAAATTTGACAAGGATTACTTATTTTTATTTTTTATTGTCGAGAAAACAAATGAGAAATATTTGAAAAAGTATAGGACAGATTTAGCTTATTGATTTCAACGTATAAAAAACGATGTAAGCCTTTTGTGATATCTGAAAAATATCAACGACCTTGACACATAAATTTGTCGAAAGAAGCTCATTTAATGTGTAGAGTCTCAATTTAGGCGATTGAAGTGCATTCTGCTCAATCCAAATGTACAGTAAATGGAAAATATTTTAAGTGTTTCAACATTTTTTCTTTTTGAAAGATTGAAGATGTGTTAAATAAGGTGATAAAACGATTCCACCTAGGTCTTCTTCCAAATGAGCTCTTCGAGAATTTGCAATCGCTAAAATTTAGGATCCAGGTTAGAGAGCCTACAGCTGGTGATAGACAAACTTGATAAGATCTGACTTAATTTTTGGAAAAATCTTTTCTCAAACGATTTCTCTTTAACTCAACTTACCAAACAACAAAAAAGTGTTTTTCTTTCAACTAAAAGCTTCTATAATTCACAATATATTTTATTATTAATAGCACGCTCCATATAAAAAATTAACAATTCTACACAAATAGTTGAAGATGCTGAATAGGGTGTGGTATGATTCGGTTGTCAGAAATATTTTGTTGTTTAGCTGACTGCTTTCCTTCGGGCCACTTCAATACAACAAGCAATTACTTTCACAGTTTAAACTGTTTTCACTGCCGGGTGCAGAAGTTCGTTTGTTACGCACGAGTGCCCTTACTAGTGGAATGCAACAAAATAAATAAATACGGCGATTTCAAGTTATTCAGCATTCTCGTTTTCATTTCGTTTTCAAATGCTAAATAAACGAAATGCGCAAGAAAAACATTTTCACTTGAAATTGTGTGGTTGAGAGCAAACAAGCAGGTGTTGTCGTTGCTTTTTGCACATAAGTGTGCATGTGCGTGTGTGTGTATGGTTGTTAATGTAAGTGTGAAAGCTCGCGGAATTCTCGAAGCCTCAAGGATGGGTAGTAGCGTTCGAAACTGCTGACTATTTGGCACACCGCCAGCGATTTGCTGCAACACACAAGTACACACTCAGAATCACACATATGTATGCATGTATGCGACATTCGCGTGTGCGAACATGCTTGTGGTTGCGACAGTGGCATAGCTTGTGGCATCTTACAAGTTCCCATTTGCTCTCTGCCAGCGTTAAATTTCTTGCTTTTTCATAGCAACTTAGTAATAAAAGTTTATAGACGACATAGAGATGAAGCTTAAGCTACAGACATGAGTATATTCTTACCACAGTACCAAACTGGCTTTTTCTTTACATCTACGTACATATAAATTACTTGAACGTAATATCTCTGCTCACCGACAAATTCAAAACATATTATTTAACCTTTCTTGTTTTTGGATTTGTGAAAATTCATTAACGGTTATGCCATAACATAACGTCGCTTCACACTCTCTATGCTCAACTAGGAGTAGCGGCGTTAATGTGCGGTGACCCTTGTAGCATACATATTTCAACCTTTTTGCCGCACAAGCCATTAGTGCTACCTTTACAAGTGCCAACACACACACTTACTCACCGAGCTATGCCCTCGTGTACACATGAGTTTTTCGTATGTGCGCGTATTTGATGTTGGTGTTAGTAAAAGCTTTATAGCCATACTTTATGGTTATGTGCAGATGGATGTACTATGTGTGCGCAAGTAAATAGCATAGCATGTTTTTGCGCGCATTACACCTTTTTTGGGTTAATGTTTTCAAAACTAATTTAAATTTATTTCTTCCCGTAAATTTGCTCAAATAAATGAGATAAAAGCATCAACATGAAAAAAACAATATCATTTATAAACATTTTTGGGTATATATAGAAGTATTTACGAATACACATTTATATATGTACGTATGCATATAGCTCTAATATGCCTAATTTTGGCTGCTTTCCTCATCGTGCTGAGTTTTTAGCTTTTTTTTGGTGTTTCGAGTTGAATTTGTTTAAACTATTTGCGAAACCTTAATATTTTAAATCATTCTTTCAAAATGAGGCCACTGCTACATGAAAGACTTCTGCTTTTAGTTTGTCTTTCAGTTGCTTGTGTTAGATTTAGCTTCGAGTTTAGTGGTTGCGTATACGCAGGGATGTCTATTTAACAACAATTTGACCCGTCTAAAAGTAAAAATAAATTTTCATTTACTTTATTAATCTCATATTAAAAAGTCTCTCCATTGCAGGGACGGTCTAAAATTTGATTGACACAAAACAAAAAAACAAATTCCAAGCCAGGGACTAGTTCGTTTTTAAGGGGGGAGCCTGCATTAGAGGCTTTAAAAATTCGATTTTTTTGAGCAGTTTTTTGGGAGGGAAAGATATAATTGATTAAAGCGAAATTTCTAGGGTTTATAGTTATATGTTTGGACATCATTCATAAATTTTTTGGATACGAAATCTTTGATATTCTGCCTTTGAGAACCAATTGCAGGGACAAAATTCAAAGAGATTCATAGTTTTTAATAATTTATCTTCTAGTTAAATTACAAAAATTCAAAAAAAAAAACTCAAAAAAATTCCAAAAAAAATTGTAAAATTGTAAATGAAAAGTGGTGAAAAAAGTGGTTCTTGACCAAAAAAATTTGACTTTATGTTGTTTAAAAATATGTTCAAACTTGACTTTTCTTAGTTTATTTTTTAATTTAAATAGATTAGATTTTAATGTCAAAGATAATAAACTGTGCCCCAGTTCCATACGACGTTTAGATTTTTTTTCTATTCTGCCCGCCAATTAAGAAAAATCGTAGAAATGAAAAGCCGACAAATCGCGCGTCAAAGTTTTCGCTTTCTGCCCAAGCGCTTATATATACATATATGTATATGTTATATCTGCTAGACGCTCGGTCACTATTTCCCTTCTAGCTGAGAAAATATTCCGAATTCCATCTATGACTTTGAGGACATATTCTTAGATTATTTTCAAAGAGATTTAAGCAAAAAAAAAATCGATTTTTTTAAGCTTCTAAAGCAGGCTCCCCCCTTAAGCTAAAATTTACTGGCTTTGCAACTAATTATGAAAAATTATTGAGTCGATAACAACATAATGCTGCTAAGAACACAAATTATTCGATATAATGTTTATGCGACTATTATATCCGAAAAATGCACTGCTCCTGTTATCCTTTACAGTGTAGGCAGTCAAGGTGAAATGAAAAGCATCCACAACGATGGATTAGTAATGGGCTACAAAATAGGTAGAAGGTGCATTTGATTCCAATAATCAGACCAATCAGAACTCCAACTTAAAATGTAAATAGTATTTCCAGATGTTGTAAAAGACTCAGAAAAGATTTTGTTCTAAGTAAAGCGTAACAAAATGAAATTAAGCTGAAGAAAGATTTTTGATAAGCCAATACTTCAGCCCTTAATTTAAGCATAAAATTACGTTGATTGAGATCTTTGATATTATTGCGCTGATGTTGATTTCACCGAAAATCATTGTAGTATTGCCGTTCTATGGGTTGTTGGTTAGAAACAGGAGGTAGATATAGCTGCCGGTGGAAAGGTACTTAATGCTTTCCCAACAGGAGTCCAGGTTTGCTACAAAACTTTAATTTTTCACCTAAAATGTAACATCCCTGATCTTGAACCTATATCTTGTTTATTGGTTGTAGCCTTATAAACATATATGTGGGATTAGAATTGAGATCGTATTTCATAGTTTATCCAAATTGACAGATAAGTGGCAACCACTTATCCGAATGTCAAATAGTGGATGCCAACTGTGGATTACGATCAAGTTGTGGGCGGTAAAGTTTAGCGTCCATCATTTTCATTTTATATATTCATTCCTGATTATAACGCAGAGGGGAGTAGTATTCATCTTTACTGAGCCAAGTGACATTCCAGTTTGTTACGCTGAGCGCAACATTACTCAGTGTTCCAATTTAAGTGTATTTTGTATTTTCTATTCCTGAATGTAACGCCGGGCGTAGCCAAACGCTCCGTGCCGATTTGATAACTTTTGGCTTAACTAAGTGATATGTTTCTATGAATTTTGTTATGAATAAAGCAAACAATTGGAAATCTAAAAGTGTACTTTAATTCCGGAAATTGGATTCCTACATATATACCTATATAATAGAGGTATTTTCGGTTGTAATCAGTGGCGGACGTCAATGAGTCTTCGATGAAAACCAAAATATCAACACCAGCTCTTAAATCTTAGAAATATCAGCATATACATATGTACATAGATATATTATGTACAGAAGAGTATTCGTGCAACCAATTGTTCTACTTGTTAACTCACTTTGATTTAAGTGCTTTTTTATTGCTTGAGCGTATCATATCTCCTCTCTACTTATACTACTCGTATATGTACATATACATATAACGTTTGCTAGCTAAGTATACAAAGTTGCATCGCCTCAGCCTCAGCTGGTGCACAGCTACCTGTGCATCTAACACTTCGATTTCATCGGTTAACCATTGGAGATTCTTCAAATTTTTTTTTTTAATTTACAAGACTAGCTTTTGTGATGTTGATTTAAGTTGTTGTTAGTATATTTCAATCACGTTTTGGTGTTTCTGCCTTCACTTCAAACTTGTTTAAGCAGGCTTAAACTTTTCCTTCCGAATATTATTTTCTTTTTTTGTGCTTTGCTTTTTGAAGTTTTCTTCAAAGTTTTCGGTGATGTTAACGTAACTATCCATGCGATAATTATTCTCGCTTCTACTAGGTTTTACGTTTTTTCCACCATTCGTCCTAGGAATATGTGTTTATTTCTGTTACATATGTCTGTTCATAGATTTTTTTACAAGGCTAGCAGCTGTTGCCTACTACTAGTTATATTTGTGTAAATTTTGAATAGTAGATATGTATGTATAAAAGAGACCTAAGGAATTAAGTATTCGGTCTGTAGCCAAATGTGTGTTCATCGAATAGCGTTTGATTTCCAAAAAATTTGATTTTTTTTTCAAGTCGACGCAATTTTGTTATTATTATTTTTTTTTTGAAAATCATCAACTCGATAACGACATCCTTCAGTTACGTCTAGACCAGAATACCCCCTTAATAAGTTATAAGAATTAAGTATAATTATACTTATACTTATACTTATACTTATACTTATACTTATACTTATACTTATACTTATACTTATACTTATACTTATACTTATACTTATACTTATACTTATACTTATACTTATACTTATACTTATACTTATACTTATACTTATACTTATACTTATACTTACATATACTTATACTTATACTTATACTTATACTTATACTTATACTTATACTTATACTTATACTTATACTTATACTTATACTTATACTTATACTTATACTTATACTTATACTTATACTTATACTTATACTTATACTTATACTTATACTTATACTTATACTTATACTTATACTTATACTTATACTTATACTTATACTTATACTTATACTTATACTTATACTTATACTTATACTTATACTTATACTTATACTTATACTTATACTTATACTTATACTTATACTTATACTTATACTTATACTTATACTTATACTTATACTTATACTTATACTTATACTTATACTTATACTTATACTTATACTTATACTTATACTTATACTTATACTTATACTTATACTTATACTTATACTTATACTTATACTTATACTTATACTTATACTTATACTTATACTTATACTTATACTTATACTTATACTTATACTTATACTTATACTTATACTTATACTTATACTTATACTTATACTTATACTTATACTTATACTTATACTTATACTTATACTTATACTTATACTTATACTTATACTTATACTACATCCACCGCTGTGTAATTGCTGCTGCGGCAACGTAGCTGTCCGACCTGTGCACCAAAATGCAATTGCGCTGCTTCTTCTTTCTAAATGTTTCTTTGTTGTTATTGCTTTTCGTGCGCAAACATTTTTATTTTGCTTAAGAGTATATTGTTTGTGTTGGCCTTTGATTGGAAAAGTTGCTGCCATCGGTGAGTTAATGATAAGGCTACTGCGTGCGATTATAATTCAACGATTTATGCTCATCCACACCAACATGATTATATACAAGCAAACTATCTATCTATGCAGGTGAACCGCCTTTAACACACTAATCACTGCAATTCAGTGCGAAAGTTGGTTGGAATTTGAACTTGATTTTACTTTCCAATGGTTTGGTCTATCGGGTTTAATTAAAAACTTTATAATGTGTGGGTAGAAATAATAATAAATGCAATGGAAAAGTTTCTGAAAAATATTTATAACAATAAAATGTGTATAGACATCTTTTTGGTATGACCACGCACCAGCTTTTCGTGAAATCCGTTTTTTTCTCTTCCTTTGAGTTTCTATACTTTTAATTAATTTTGTTTCTACTTGGTTACTTTACGCAAGAGAGTACCTTTTTCGCTCTCAAGTTATGACAGTTTTGTCTAACCGAAAATCTGAAGTTGACGGCTAGTTTGATTTAGAAAACGCAAGTTTTTAAACGCAATTTCTCTGAACATTGTTCCGAAGTAAACCTTTGCAGCAAAGTCATCCAAAATATAGTGAATGTACTTTGACCATTGGTTGCAAACCTATTACTATAGGAAATTTTATACTTCTTTATAGGTAAAATTCTATAGATTGCTATATATGTCGTAATTACGCACATTGACTTTATGAATCCAATCCAAACCATGTACTCTAATGAAACTTAACATTCTCTCACACATAGCATTCATATGGTATATTTACTAAATCCAGGCATTCAAATTTGGTTGGCATATGTAAATGAGTTTTAATTAATATCCGTCGGCTATCATAAAAGCACAGTTTTGGTGTTGTCAATAAAGAGGTCCAAAAACATGATTTAAATTAAAGTATATTTCTATATACTTCATTATATTTATATACTTACGGATATGGCTGTGAGTAAATGAGCACAATTGATTGCCTCATTAAGAATGAATTGTATTAAATAACGCATTTAACATTCAATTTATATTTAAATCAAATATGTCACAAAATATCGTATGCATTGACAGTAAATGCTGGAAATTAAGTGGATATAATTCACTTATGTTTAGTTAGCTTTTAGGATTGACGAGTTTGCTGCTTAATTTGTTTATGACGTTGAGTTGAAAATATATGTATATGGAGTTATCTCCCTTTTTAAATATGTATTGCTTGTGGACTTTTCTAGTACTTGGAGTTTTGGCAGACAGTCCAATACCAAAGAACTGCTTTCACATACTTGACTGGGATACAATAATTTTTGTGCAAAGTGTAAAAAGGTTTGTGGGTATCTACTTATCACTCTAACCAATTATTGCATATTGATTTATATACTGGGATTCGCACTATTCTCCTTTTTCTCAATACCTCAGATTTGATCGTTTTTTACTGAGACTGTCAAGCAAGCTATTATAAACGGAAAGAAACGGAAACAGCCACAAAACTCTACGGAAAAAATGGTGTACATACGAAATCATATTCCATAAATTGGAGAAATTTTTTTTAATTTTTAAATTTTCATATGATACTTTTTTTTATTTGTACGAGTATGAGTGTGCGTTTTATATAACTACAATTTTAAGAATTCTTTTCGCATATTTGCTGCAATGCCACTCATACCTTAAATATACCTTACGCCGCTTCCGTACCGCATCACAAGGCGACCAACTCGTCGTCTACTACAAATTTCACACTTCAACGAAAGTGTGTTATTGTTATTGCCTAATTTAATGGACATTTTTTATGACAGTTTATGGCTGGTGTAACCGTTGCTTTTATTGTAATTGCAATGGCAATTGCAGCAATTGTTGTCAGCAGCCAGTATATCATTTTGCCATTTGTGCAAAGACAAGTTGTAAACATGAATTAGCATATTTGTCGCCGCGGAGGGCCCTAAGTCACGACAAGTTCGACAAAAGGCTTTGATGACTACAACAATAAGGCCAATAGCAATGCCGTTTGATTTCAGTCGAACAGCGTCACGTGCCGTAACCACGTACATATATATACACATACACACTCGTATATGCATTTGTATGTAAATTTGTGCTTATATTATGACCAAATTACCGCAAGTAAGTTTGAGTGCCACTACAAACACACATATATGCATACATACATAAAACGTTGCATACGAAGTTCTCACATTTTGCCATTGCAAACAAACTAATTTTGCATTGCAAACTTCCTGTTTACTTGACAGTCAACTACATTCAAATGTGCAAATGCGGTGGCAGCCACTTCTATGGTTAGCAGCAATTGCTGCTATTATTATTGCAAGTATTTTCTTTTGCATGGAAACATATATAGCTTGATACATGTATAGTGGTGTGTGTATGCCTTACTTATATTAAATTTACTACGCAAACAAGCTTCGTCATAGCCCCTGCGTCCCGCTACATCTACCTTAACTCGGGCAATTCCTTCGCAGAGGCAACTTCTCGTTGACCTCCTTCGCTCGTCGCCGTTTGCTTTCTCATTGCTGCACATTTATGTGATTTTCCGCTCTAATAAACTTGTTCGTTCGCTCGTTCGCTCACTTTGCTAATTGTTTGCCACGCTTTTGTGAACTGTGAATTGTAAAAGTTGCCGTGTCAACCTTCGAGTGCAGTCGCATATTTTGCTTTGCCACTGTTCGACAATGTTTTATTATTATAATTTCGTTATTCTACTGCAGTTTATTTACGTATTTTCTTCTTCTTATTTTTGATTTTCCTTTTTGCACGTGTGTTAGTGTGAATATGTGCTTCATGGTTATGTTGTACGATCAGAAAGGGTTTGGGTTGCTCCAGGTGAAAGGGATTTTGACTGAATTTCTTATTTGTGTGTGTATTTTTTTGTTTCAAATACAGGGTGCCATAAAAAGAGTAGAAAACTAGATCACTAATAAAACTAAAGTCATATTTTGTTGTTCAGAGTGGTAATTTTTGATTAAAAGATGTCATGATGAAATGTCAAAGCATACTGAGCATCTTTCTCTTTGACACCATGTCTGAAATCCCACGTGATCTGTCAAATACTAA
Source organism: Bactrocera neohumeralis (assembly GCF_024586455.1). Taxonomy (NCBI): domain Eukaryota; kingdom Metazoa; phylum Arthropoda; class Insecta; order Diptera; family Tephritidae; genus Bactrocera; species Bactrocera neohumeralis. Next base: position 5,650,363 of record NC_065919.1, read on the forward strand.
TGCATGAAAATCCTAACCTCAAAAAAATCACCCGATACAAGAGTTGTTTCTGATTTTTGTGCTTCGTTAGTAGACTGCAAACTAGTTTTCTTATTGGTATAAAACAGAAATCATATTACTAGTAACAAATAAAGAAACGAACTGAATAAGTGACTACTTGGCTCTCGCGTCCGACTTTCTGGTAGATAATTAATAATGTTTTCAGCTCTGAAATGAATTGCAAGCCTGAAGGATTTTTGCCCTTCCTTAACCTTCTTTTTTACCTTTATAATAAATGAGGAGTTTGTTGCAATCCCAAGAGCTGTAAGTCATCACTGTCTGAATCCGAAGACAGTATGTCGGCATCCACTTCACTATCTGTATTGCTTCGCGCACTGATTTGATCTTATTCACTATCCGATTCTTGTCATAACTCAGTGTCACAATCAGCGCATTTTCCTTCAGTGCCCGCAGTTTGTCTTCTTCCGCTAACCGCGATGTGGATATTACCTTCTTCTTCTTAATTGACGCCACCGCTTTCTCGGTTATAGCCGAATTCACAACAGCGCGCCATTCGTTTCCTCTTTTCACAATTTGGCGCCTATTCGCGATACCAAGGGCGGTCAGGTCCTTCTCCATTTAAACCGTCCAACGGAGTGAAGGTCGTCCTCTTCTTTTTGCAGTGGAGAGATAATTTTACTTCTCCATTGCCTACGCTGTCCGAGGTAGCACCTGTTGGCAATAATTATTTTGCGTTGGATTGCGAGGCTGATATTGTTGTTGGTGTTGATGCTGGTTCCAATATAAACGTACTTATCTACGACTTTGAAGTTATGACTGTCAACAGTGACGTTGGAGCCAAGTCGCGAATGCGACGACTGCTTGTTTGATGACAGGATATATTTTGTCTTGCCCTCGTTCACTACCAGACCTGCAAATAATATTTCATCACGTTAAATATGATATGATATGATATGAATTATTGTCCAAAGCATCATAACAATTTCCAAAGAAATTGTTCAGATCGGACCACCATAAAATATAGCTGTCATACAAACTGACTACTCAAAATCATTTGTATGAAAAACTTTTTTTATTTGACGAGATAGCTTCACGAAATTTTACATGTTTTCTAAAACAACCAATCTACGAAGAAATTGTTCAAACGGGACCACTAATGTGTAGAACTGCCAAGTAAATCTTTTGTATTTTTGAAGATATGTATTGTATTATCCTTGGTTGTTATCAGAAGGTAATGGCTACTGGAGAACACAATCGTATAATAAAGCTTATGTGAAATAAATTTTATACACGCAGATCATATTGTCCATTTAACCCTCTTCAAAAGCCTTTAGCAATAAGATTTGTTGTGGGATGAATGATCACCTCAAGCACTTATCAGCCAAAGCTTATGTTATTGAAGCTAGACATCGTTATGCGCCTGCTAACTACACTTTACACAACTTGGTGCATTTATTATCATACGGTTTATTTGAATTATTTTATTTTTACATTTTTAATATGCATTCATAGACATACATATACATAAATTTCGTTTTCGACGGTTAGAAATGATTTCACATGCGCGCTACATGGCGTATGAGTAACATTAAATTAATAGCTGATATTTCGTACATTGTGATTGAGAGGATTATAATTATAACCTGGAGTAAACTAAAATTAATATTATGAAGTTTATTTGTTTTATGAAATACTACTGTGTAGTCTCCGAGTTTAAAATAGACCTTATAATACTTGAACCGGTATAATGTCAGCCAAGAAACACACATTTCTATAATTAATGATAATTTAATAGTTAAATTAGGAATTACTTTATTGTTTAGAAGAATATCTGAGAATGTGAGTCTAATCGACAGTTAGTCGAGCGGAACGCGGTTAACCGAAGCAAAAGGTCTAAAACATCCTAAAAGTCCATAACAATAAGCTTGCTTAGACCGCAATTCCTCAATTTTTTTGTCATTCATTTCGCATCGGAAAAAGTATAGAGGAAGCAAATTTAGAATATATCGAAAATATGTTATCGATTATTTCGTACAATTTGTTTGCAAATTCATAGTTTCTGTAGTGGTAAATCGACGATTTGAAATAAGCATAAATATTTATATCGATTTGTTTGTACTTATTTCTTGACGAAAGCGACTGATTTACAGATTTTTTTTATTGTTTTTTTAAGTCAATTCAAACTTAATTAATAAATATTCATCATAGATACTCTGCTTCTGTTATACAGAATTAGAAAAGGTCTACATATCACCTTGAAATATATCAAATACTGCGTTATCCAACAAACCGTAAAGTAAACAGGAAGTAGGAGGAGATCCGTTCCCACGACAGTCTGGTTTAAGAAACCGGAATGGACACGGATTTTTATTCTACAGAGTGTTGTCAACTCAGCACCATTCGTTGGCATAACTTCACGAATGTTTTCTGCCGTTACAACAACAACAGCAGGGAGAGATACAATCAAACTTAACTGCTAAGAGTTTCGAGATAAGACATATGTATATACACAAAAATAAATTATTTCATCAAATAAATGGCCGACGATACTGAACAACATTGCGTGTTCTTAAGAAGGAGCATTCAAATTGAAATTGTTGTTTCTCTTTTATAGAAGACATATAGTCAATATTTTATGGCAATTGCGTAGAACATTAAAAACTTTGAACAGCCTGGAATTTTTATTACTTTCGCCATTTGGAAATGCTTATTTGACAATTATACAGCGTGCAACGACTATGATGTTGGCGACTGAAGAATAAGTTTAGTTGTCCCCGGCTACTGGGAGGGTTTGCGATGTCAAAGTGATTTATCTTGATGTCCATGAGGTCGACTGTTGTGCACATATACATCTGTGTATATGTGAGCATATATTGTTGCAACATGACATATGTATATATAAGAAAATTAATGTATTCCTCTCCAACACATGCCGATATGTGCGTATTTAATTTATTTTATACACACATAAACATACTTACAGGAATATATGACTTTATATGTAAAAGTTTATGCTTCTGCGCCTATACTTGGAGGCTATAGCACGCACTTGTAGTAAGTTGTCAGCATGCCACATTTTGAATTGTCTGTGTAACATTTGTAAGCATAGTATAACTGTTACTTTATTAGTAATGGATGCAGGAAGTCTGAAATAAAACGAATGTGGCATGAGTTATAGAGTGGGTACAGTTTGCTGGCAAAAGCATAAGCTGTGCATATAAATGTCGACGATGGCGACGCCTAAAATGTTACTTTTACTACAGCACATACGCATATACGCACACAAACGCCCAATCATACTCATGCCAGCGTCTAAGCATAGTTATAACGCATAAGCTTAAGCGCAGGTTCGTAAGCGTTGCTTGTGTGTGAGTGTGTGTGTGAAGTGTTTGCATTTGTGTCAGTGCGTGCTTAGAAACTGAATTTCTGCGTAGCATTGAGAAAAATTTTGCTGGCTTGCGCCCGCATTCAGTGAGGCGTAAGGCAAGAGCATAGAAAAATTGCGTCGATTCCATGTGACTCCTTAATCAAATATATATAAGAATACAAAATATGAATGTGTGCTGCTATGTTTGTCTGCCACACGCCGCGCGAGCGACACCCACTCATTTAGCGTGAATGCCCGCTGCTTTTCTTTAGCCTCTGTGTTTGCGTGCGTGGTGAGGGGTGTGAGCGCGTGTGTGTGTGCATTTGTGCGCAAATATACGCTCGTCGACTGCATACAAATGACGGCCTTTTCAGCAAGCATACAATGCCTTATGCCCATGTACATGCTTTTTTTTGTAGTTGTTTGCATTTAATGCTCATCGTCGCTTTGCTTATTGATATCCACGAAACGCCTGAACTTGCAAGTAAATATGTCGCATATTAAGTTAGTTGCTGCCTTTTTGCACGATTCATCACTGGTAACTGAGTGCGAATAAGCAGCATATGTGCTCGCCTCTACATACATAGGTGCACGCTCACTTATATCACACTGTAGTACAACAAGTCAAGTTTAGTTAGTCCTTCATTAAGCGTAGATTGCTGAGTGATGACTTTGTTCAAAAACAGTTTTTTTGCCGCTTTCAACGCCAATTCTTCGTATTCTCGCTTGGTGTTCGTGTTTAAAAGGAAATTAAAATTGTCAGCAGGTATTTCAATGCCTGTATCCATTTGCGCAGCTCAAAAAAAATATATTTTAACTAATATAATGTAATAAATAATGCGAGTTTGTTGTTAAATTGAATGTAACTTCGAGTTTTTTTTTTTCATTTAATTCATTGTAAGCACATACACGGTCATAATGTTGTAGTTTCATTTAAAAGTTACTGAGCGTTTAGTAAGTCTAGACATATTTCAGCCCAGAGGCTTGTTACACTCCGTAGGGTCGGCGTCAAATCAGTCGTTTTGCTCTTCTCCATGCAACTTTTAAGAGCATCACTGACCAAAATGGATTATTCACAAGCATAAGCGCGGTTTATGACCAAACCTACGAATTCGAGGTTAGGAATTGACACTCGGCTGTTGCAAAGACTTAATGCGTTTCTTTATCGGTAATATTTAAATAAGTCTCGCAAAAGAAAAATCCAGCTGCTTGATGTTGTTGGCTTGCATACGATTTTTTTAATATTTTCATTTTACCCGCTTATACCTGCTGAAAATATCAGCAAAAGGTAAAGAAGCTGATTTCTCGTGACGAACGAGACCACGAACCACGAATAATCCCTCTTGCACCGCTAGAGACGCCTGCCCGTTGTTATGTTTAGAACTCCTAGGTATGCATCAAAAAGAGCGTCGCATATCGATTATTGAGGCGGCTCATACAAATTTCAGCCAATTCGCCGCGTTCGTAAAAAGTATGGCCACCGAGAAATCTCAACTTGGTCTGACGAACCCTGGGAGAGGAGGAGAGGCTGTCTAAATATTTTTAGATTATCTCTTCATTGCATCTCCCCGTCTTTGAAAATATTTAGCATGCCCGTGTGAGTGACTATGGGACAGTGTCCGGTTAGGACACCTGTAATAGCACGGATGGGAGCCTTGCTAAGGGCTAGTAGTTCAAAGGACCTGTAACGTGTCTTTCTGGGCAGAAGGCTTTCGCAACTCCACAAGTGCTGATTGCTGACCAACTATATACCATATTCACTGTCAGCGAGCCTAATGAATTGATAGCAGCTCTGCTTTTAGAATGAAGCACCATCAATAGTATGAAATCTTATTCATCTTATAAAGAGACCGTTAGTTTGAATCCTTTGGATCATTCAACATTCTTATTGCCATTGTGTACTTCTGCAGTTATCTTATCCAGTCTTAAAGTTGACATAAGGTACGAACTACTATTCTCACTCTTCTCTCATTTGCCTGTATGCAATCCTTCATCTATTCGTACTCACTTTTGTGCACCATTGTTGGTTATAAATGAATTGTTTGTATTACACTCAGCTGTCAGAGTAGAGGAAAATGCAAGGCAAGCGACAATTTGGAGGGACCTAAAGAAAACCAAGTACACGAATTGTCAGTAAACTGTGTGTGTATGTCGTATAATTTTACACCTTGACCGTCTGGGTAATGGCTTTTCCTTCATTTTCATGCCAATATTGCATTATTGTTATTGTTGTATTTGTTTAAGTCTACCATCTTAGCTGCTGGCTTATAACGAAATTTCAAGAAATTCTCAATGCTAATTGCAGAAAATTTCATTTGCCGCTGGAAATTCGCTGTGCAGCAGTGGCAAGTGTGCAGGCGGCTGAGGCGAGTGAAACCAAATAGAAACGAGTTGAAGGCTACAGGATGTCCCAACTGAAAAAGATTGCTATTATGAAGTGGCTGTGACAATCAGCGTTGAAGGTTAAATCGACGAAAGGGCCGAAGTTCCTGCACTGCAATAGTAAAAACCTACATACTCACACACTCATACATATTTCCTTCTTGCTTCCCAACCCCACTTCTCCATCATTGGAGTGCAGTAGTGCTGCAAATCTACACAAAAGCGAAAATAAATAAACGAATGGAAATTAAATTTTCAAGTTTTGATTGAGTTAACCGTATTTGCTGTCCTTAACAAGTGCAATTAGTGCAACAGCCAACACTTGCAGCAGGAGGAATTCTGCATTTAATTTTGTGTTTCGTAGCGTTTGTTCTGTTTGATTAAGGAGATGAGCACTACGCTGCAAGGCAACTGAGTTCGTATGAATTCTGTGGATTGTGCTAACAATAGTTGGCTTTAACTTCTTCCGAAGCTGCAAATAGTTCCTTCAACATCTCTGACAAAACAAATTAGCAAGGTAATACCGAACACACAATTTTTAGTTTTGGGCTCAAAGTGCATTATTTTGTAGCTTATATACTCATATACTGGCTAAAGCAAATCACAAGCATCAACTCACAGATTCGGCCTAAAATACGATTTTGGTGTTATTAGATTTTTCACAAATCCACGCAATTGATGAATTTCCAATGAACTCCACTTTACTCGTTCTGGGTTCAAAAGCTGTGACTCTTTCTGTTTTTTTTTTTGGACAAAAATGTAGGCGGAGATTCCTCTCAAATCATCAAAAGTTTCTATCATTTTGTTCCCCTCCAAGACAAATTTAGAACTGCCATCACTGCTGCTCAGCTCTAAAGGTCTCTTTGAAACAATTAGTCATCAATATAAGCATCTTAGTATGTGATAAAGGCCCCCCATATATGCTATCATGTTGATAATACTCAAGCATTCCTCGTTAAAGTGGCAGCAATTTATAAACTAAAATGGAAACTGCAGTATCGACACAAACGGCCCTTGTATAAATTGAGATGATTTTAAATACAGTAAAAGGCAACACTGTATCGCTGAAGCAGCAATTTCTTTGGTATGACAACTAAGCCAAGCGCAATAACTCACAAAGGCTAAGAGTTTCAGTGATACAGCAGAATAAATAAACAAGACATAACAGTTTTCCACACAGAGTACATCGGCTGTGCTGTTAGGGACATAGGTTGAGAGAGACGGAGAGAGGGTACATATTATGAGATGAGAACGTGAATGACCATTGACCACAGCACGTTGCGCACAAAGCAATCAACGAGAATTTTTAATTTTATTGGCATTCCCGTGCCATAAAAACATTTCAGTGGTAGCGGAATGCTATGCGTTGCAATTTCAAAGCCGCTGCGTTTTCCTCGCGTCTTCAGCGCACAACTGGGTTGAACAGACTTCACAAACGGTCAGTTTGATCTTTGACTTTCTGCTTGTAAATATGTTACAGTTGTTCTCCACGAAACAACTTAGTTAGTGGAGGATTTGTAATATATGTGTGTATATGATACGTTATAATGGTTAGAATGAAAGCTGTTTCTCAGAACCTTTCTTTTTATTATATTTTTTTATTTTTACTCTTGATTTTTTTACTAGTGTCTTTTCATATAAATCTTACGTCGTTTTCTGCTAACTCTACAATCTATCTATTTTTGGTTATAGAACCAATCAAGTAAAATACCCTAATAAAAAAAATAGATTAGAATTTTTTCCAATTAAAATAAAAAAGAAAATTATAATTAAAGCTAAGGTTTAAGTTTAAGTTTAAGTTTAAGTTTAAGTTTAAGTTTAAGCTTAAGTTTAAGTTTAAGTTTAAGTTTAAGTTTAAGTTTAAGTTTAAGTTTAAGTTTAAGTTTAAGTTTAAGTTTAAGTTTAAGTTTAAGTTTAAGTTTAAGTTTAAGTTTAAGTTTAAGTTTAAGTTTAAGTTTAAGTTTAAGTTTAAGTTTAAGTTTAAGTTTAAGTTTAAGTTTAAGTTTAAGTTTAAGTTTAAGTTTAAGTTTAAGTTTAAGTTTAAGTTTAAGTTTAAGTTTATGTTTAGGTTTGGGTTAGGCCAATTTTGAAAAGTAATAATTAATTGGGCCCTTTTTTAAAGTATGGTGTAGAGTATTTTCAGTCGTTCCAATAATAAGTTCAATAAAAATGGTGTAAAGAGTGTCCATTTACTTCAGTCAAATACTACAATTATTGCTTTAAACAATGCTGTCTCGAATCACTTCCGTATCTGACAAAGGGCAAAGGAAAATTTTCAATTAAATTGTCATCTAAAGCCTATACACCTGTGGCTATAGGTGTATAACAAACACTTCCATAAAGGAGCATACACACATACTTATGACTGCAGGGTTCCGAGAAGTACAGCCTGGCGGGTGATTTGGTGCGAAAGGAAGTGGAATGCTGCGCTTAGCATTAAAGCTATTGCAATAATAGCTAACTGATATACATATGTATAAAATAATTAAATTGCAATGCGTTGTGCAGGGCTGTCATATACATACTATATATGTATATATATTAGAGTTTGAGAAAAACTAACCCGTCGAATTCTTGGGTTAAAATGATTCTAAATACAGAGAACCTGAAAGTAAAAATAGCAGAAAAAGTTTTAGCTTCATTTTAAAAGATTTAGGTGAGTATTCAAAGTTTCTCATATAACACGTAAAAAAATCTGATTTCATTGAAAATACCGTTATCAATTTATTTGTGAATTCTTGCAGAGCATAACAGTTACTAAAAACGCTAGAGACGATTTTCAAATCGAAAATTCGTATGTTAATAGTTTGAAATGATTTATTTTTGCATAGCTAGTTTTGGGCTCTCCTTAATATACATACATATATGGATCTGTGTATGAATATGAAAGACATTTTATTTCTCTATTCGTCATGGCAACAACAAAGCTGCCACGCAATTCAGTCCAGCACATTGTTTCTCTGAAATGCCACATGGATATTGCTATTGACAGTCGCTTCCTTGGCAGTAATCCTGCAATATATGCCACTAGCTGTTTATACAATTACATAAAGCGCCGAACTATATATGTATACGTGTACAAAATTTACTTCGGCTGGCACGCAATTTACGCAGCTATCTCGCCACACATAACTCATTATCAGTCTATTGGTCACATCTACCCATAGCGGTGTCCGATAATTATATTGTGGGAAAAGTATATGCACATTATTACGCACACGCACAGCACTACTTGCGTTTGTACATATAATGTTAAAGCGTTCACCTACAGCCAATCAAGTGGCTAATTTAGCGATTAAGTGGCAACTAAAAATATTTAAGCGAAGCATAAATTAACTTGAAATGCACGAAAAAAAGTTCACATAAAATTTTTCATCCGCATTTTGTGCGTATGTCCTTTATATTTTTTCCGAACATTATAATTTAGCGTTTATCAGCACAGCTTTAGCTGCCAAATACGCTAATTTATGTAATTTTAAAAAGAGCTATAAATCTTGGCGATTTCTGTTGACCAATGCGGCGCCTCAAACACTGTGACTGTGGCACTGAACTCCCAAAAATAGCGTTTCAAAGTAAAAAATATTTGTTGCCACATGAAACTTTGCTAAATTCACAACCGTAAGGTAAAGTTTGTGTGCTCCCAAAGCAGTGTGGCATCACACCATTTACACACAAAACAACCACTGTTGGAACACACACACACAACACGCTTAACTCAGCACCATTTCGTTTTTGTTTTTATTATTTTCATTTTTTGTTTTGCGGGTAAACTCAACGCATAGCCGTTGCCTCGCTGTTATCACCATGAAACGTAAATTAGATTAATTGCAAATTTTATTTCCCCACAGTCGAACAATCCATTTCACCTGCACCCTCCACTCATTTGCCATCATTTAAATGGCGCTTTCTCATTTATCCGCACATTTTCGGTGCCTAGTTCTGTTATGCGCATAAATCCACCACCACCATCATCATCACCACTACCATTAGCATCGCCCGCCTGCCTTGAATGCCCCAAAATGAACTTTCCACGCTGTGCGCCACAATTGCGCGTCTCTGTCCAACGGTGTGGCGTGCTACCAGCTGCTGATCACTGGTTTGCTCACTGCTTCATCGGACCGCATGTACCGCAATAATTGGTAAAGTTTTCATTTGCGTCGACTAAAACCACAATTCTGCCAGTAAACCAAAAACAAAAAAAAAACAAAATTACAAAAACGATGAGCACAAAGTGTGTATAACCATGCCAACCAGCACTGCCAGGAGTAACTAATAACAACTGCAATCCAACAGTCATCAGTAGCAACAACGTCAAACGCTGGTCATTGTGCACCAGATTTGTAGATTTTCGTTATGGTAATTTCTGAGGTCACTCTGTGTTTAACATACGGTTGGCAAATATAATATTTTTGTTTAAATTATAATAATTACCATTTCAAAATTCATCACATTTGCAATTATCATCTGTCCTAAAGTTGTCGGCTCTCTATCGGGCAGCAAAATCACAGTTTATTTTTTAAAGCTTTTTAGTTTGAAATGTGTATAAAATGTAAATAGGTAGATTTAGCAAATACCTGTGAAAAATAAGTTTATTTCCTATAGATATTATATTGGGTAGTCAAAAAAGTATTTTCGTATTTTGTCAATAGATGTCGTTGCAGTCGTATATCTCCAGTGCTACCAATCACAATGTGTCATACCATATGGTGTTGGAAGGATGAGATTTAAATTCGGTTAAGTTGAAAAAAAGTTACAGCTGCTTCAAAAATGAGTGCAAATAATACAGAAACTCGCTATATTTTGAAATTTTTGTATAAAAAAGGAAATAATGCCACGCAAGCCACCAATGAAATTTGTGAAGTTTACGGATACGATGCTGAATCAGTTCGTGTATCACCACAATAGTTTGCTTGCTTGCGTTCTGGAAATTTCGATGTGAAAGATGCACCTCGCTCTTGTCGACCTATCGTTGAAAAGGTCGATGAAATTATGGAAAATATTGACCAGGACTGTCACATAAGCCGCCATGGCAACTTAACATTCATCATCAAATGGTTTTGAAAAGGCTGGCTAAAAAAATAAGCTCGATGTTTGGGTATCACATGAATTGTCTGTGAAAAATTTAATGGACCAAATTAACGTCTGCGATGCTTTGCCTAAACGAAATGAAATCGAATCATTTCTGAAGCGAACGGTAAAAGGAGACGAAAAGTGGATCAAATACGACAATAATGTGCGAAAAATGGTGGTGAAGCTCAAAAATGGCCGCAACGCCAGGATTGACGCCTCGAAAGGTTATGCTGAGCGTTTGGTGAGATTTGAAAGGAATCATCCACAATGAATTGCTCCAGCCTGATAGAACGATTGATTCTACATTTTACTGTCAACAACTGATGATTGAAGCAAGCAATCGAAGAAAAGCCAAAACTGATCAACAGAAAGGGCTTCATCTTCCATCAGAACAACGTTACACCACACACATCTTTGATAACTCGACAAAAACTGGGAGAGCTTGGCTGGGAAGTTTTGAGGCATCCACCATTTGCGTCGGTCAATGCAGAACTCCCTTAACGAAGTAAAGTTGAAAATTTCGTTGTCAGAACATTTTTGGCAATTTTCTGATTGTTAATTTTACCATTGTTGCTCTTACAAACGTCAGAACATTTTTTTGCAATTTTCTGATTGTTATTATTGCTCTCACAAATGTACACACTCACCATCACAAGTTCTTCATTGCCTTTTAATATTTTCTTTGCTATTTATTATTTTTTTTGTACTGGCATTTTTTTCCATTGCATCAATATTTGCTGTTTTGCTGTCGGTGTCAGTGCCCAATGCCTGGTATAAATCAAATGAAATCCGGCCAGTGTCGCATTGACGGTCGCTGCCGGAAATCAATCATCATCGCCATTCAATTTAATCGGTTGGCTTTGGTGAACCGTTATTTTTGCTCTGGTTACCATTGGCATTTTTATCAAACGTGATTGCAGTGCTGATATTTTTGTGCAAATTTGTATTTTTTATATTTTTTCACAAAGCTGCCGAAGGTCGAGCGAAATTGAACTTCGTAGGCCCTGTGTGTATTTTTCTGAAATTAACAGCATTTCTGATTTTTTTTTTTTAATTTGTACATATTCACATCTACCCTTCAATATGTCAAATTCTTATGCAAGAGCAGCTACAAGAATTTTCACGGTAATTCTTACAAGGCCTTAACGAGTCCACAATATTGGGTTTTGCTGGTACAAGTATATTAATGTTGATAGGATTTTTTCAGCTTGTCTGCAATTTTTGTTTTTTTATGGCAAGACTTATTTACTTTTCAACTGTTACTGCCGATGCGGACGAGATCTGCAGTTTGTTTTAATAGTTTTCGCCTCAGAACTCATTTATCGTTTCACATGTCCATAAAATTTCCACAATGTAAACATAAAGAAGTGGGTTCACTACTGATCATCGTTCCATATGTTCATACAATCTTCAGGAAACACAACATAACGACATTCGTAACAGTTTTCAAATCATGCAAAAACCTTTTCCGGAGCTATTCAAATAATAGGCCACCACCAATTAAATGTGATGGGTATTAGTAGATTATCACAATGGCAGCTTTATTGGACTCAATTGCTTAAATCGGGTCACACAACTTGTATATGGTGGGTTGTAATTCTTTTTTGAGTTTGACTTGCTGCTGTGATCCGATATTATATTTTCTAGGAGAACATTTTGTTTGTAATTTTCTCTAAAAAGAAAACGCTTTATAACTTCTTTAAGGTCTTATAGTCAGAAAACTGAATATTTTGAGAATATTCTAAACTCACATCTACGAGAACAACGCTCTTTTAAATTTGGCTTAATGGGGTTTTCGTGTCGAGAAATGATTTGTGAGTCTAGGTAGCATGTTGCATACAATAAAAACGCATATGAAGGATATATTTTTATATAAAGACATATATATTTAGGAATATATGGTATATAGCTCCGTTTACATAAGTAACTATTCCATCCTCCACAGTTTTTGCAAATTGCTGGTGATTATCATGATGATTCCGCTGCTGATGATTGTCTGTATGCTACGCTCGCTCTCTACTGCTCGAACAATCACGAATGCAACAACAAACGAATTTCAAAATTGTTTAAGTTTTGAATTTCTGATGAGTTGAATTGAAGGGAGAATGTAATGAAAATAAACAAAATGCCATCAAGGGACTTGAAACTTGCAACAGCGGCACTATGATGCACATAGTGCCAGTGAGGGCGAGATACAGTATATTAAGAAAAGTGAACGCGAGTAAAAAGCAAGAAGTCTTGGCAGAAAATGTGTAAAGTAGAAAATGGAATGAAGCTGCTGCAACAACAGTAACAACAAGCAATAAACACTATTCTATTGGTATGTGTGCCGGGAGTGTGCGTTGTGCACTTACATGCATAGGTGTGAGGGTATGTGGAACATGCTATAAGGGCAGCAGCGCGCAGCAGGGTAGAAAGTTACATAGTTCTTATAGGAATTTTACACTTAAACATGCAACAACTTAGAAAACAACATTTACAACAACAATGCGCTCATCTAATGAAACAATAGCTGTAGAAATATTTGCTGTGCTGCAATTGCAAGTTGCCATGATTGAAGGCTCTGTTCAAAAAGTGCCCGTAATTCTCATTTTGTGTGCCAGTGAATCATGAAAAGCAACTTTTATGCCGTTACAGAAGCCGCATAGTTGCGGGAGACGGTATTCTGCAGTTATATAATATTTGTTCTTGTAATACAAATTGGCAACTGAATATAGTATATTTAAATATAATAGTTTTGAGGAAATACTAAAGAGTTGATCTCATAGAAAGTTTTTAAATTAATTGCAATTATAAAAAAATATTAACAATATACATGTATTTTCAAAAACTTGAAAAATTTTCATATTACCCATTCAATTGCAAAATTCCGGGTACTTTTTGCACAGCGTTTATGCATAATAAAATAGTAAATGAACTCGCAGCGTAAATAGTGTAAGTGCAGCAAAAAAGGTAAATGCAACGTCTTGTCGTGGCATGCAGCAGAAGCTGATGAGTGAAATTTCCACAAATACAAGTGCACATTTACTATCTGTCCATGTACCTATATACATACATATGTACATATGTAAATGTATGGCGTAGCCGTGTGCATGGGCGAATTGGAGTGTGAAACAGCTAAGTGACGATGTTGTCGCTTCTGTTGATGTTGCTGTTGCTGACGTTGTTGATGTTGATGATAATGTTGCCACACAGATATAACCATGCATATAAAATAGAAAATTACCCACGCACTTACGCATAGCTAAACACTACAGTATCTACACAACAATTTGAACCATATAAATGCAGCATGCAACAAATTAAGGAAAAAGCTTAGCAAGTGAGCACACAACTTCATGTGAAATGGTTAATTTTCTGCCGCAGCATCAAAGGGTATACGAAAATGTATGCTTTGTAAAAATCCAAAAATAAAATAGCCTTTATGGAGTCGCTTTAGTGCAAGAAAGCGCATAATATGGAGTTACTGTCGGGGTTTCAGGGCCTGGTGTTCACTGCCGGCCTCATTTATTGATATCGAGCTTATAAAGTTTAGCGGGTCACAGAGGTTCGCAACTTCTTCAGCTCTACATTTATATGTCGTGTTTTGGAAAATACTAGCAAAAATCTTCAACTGTTTTTTTAAGAGAACAACATTGACGATTTCCCACCCATCGTTATTTTTACACGCTCCCAAGTAAAATAATACTGCAACGGCAACGTATTTGCGAAACACCAAGAAGTAAGTGTGTATTTTATACATTGTAAACATATAAACACCTATACAAACAGAATTGCTGGCGAATTGCTAATGTAATTAGCTGCTGTGCGCTGAAAAACATAGAGTATTTTAGCTCTATATCTGCAATGAGAATAGTTAGAAAAGGCGAAGAATTTGGCAATTAATGGAAAACAGTGAAATGAAAACAACAACAAACAATTTTCCATGAATATGCGAATTTCGTATTGAAAACAATTTCGCGTCGTTTCTTGCAGTGAAATTGCTTTTCTACATTTCCATAAAAGTTTTCTCATTGTTTCTTTTAATTATATCTTACGTATAAATTTAATTTGGCGTTGGCGAAATTGAATATATTTGTGGCAAAGAAACGTAAAAATAGAAAATTTTTTGAATTTTTATTAAAATTGAATATTCATTGTTGTACTGTTTAACCGAGAAGGTTATGAAGGTAATGGGTCTCATGTTGTTATTGTAGCACTGCAGCTAATGTAATTATGACGAGTTGATAGTCCATGACTGGATAAAAATCCGATCCGTGGAAACGGTAATCGGTCCCATCTCATCATCTGGTTTGTTCGAAGATGGAGCCTCAGCAGGCATAAACTCATACCTTCGAGTATTTTTGTTGTAATATGATATTAATAGTAGAACTCTTAAATATTTCATAACAGAAACTAACCATAAAAAACTACTTTGGAAGTTATTTGAAAACTTGATGAATAAATAACGGGTGATCCAAGTAGATGTACTTTTTATAATATCATTCTTTTGACAGACCACGTTTGAGCCGTGTCAAGCTGTCATGTCATTTTTGTTCAGTATCGTTTGGCATTTCATCATGTTTAAAAATCGTTTAACTTTGTTACGAAAATTCACATTCTGTAAAGAATGCGTTTCGCGCGGTTCGCTCAACTTTTGGTCATCATAATTGGTCTACTGACCGTACTATGCGCACCACACCCATCTTGAGACCCAGCATTCATTATTGGATAATATTCGACCGAATTGATTACGTCCAGGAAATATAGCAGCCGTAGCTGAGAGTGTACACGAAGACAGGGTAGATTCAGCGCCGTTCCCAGCTACTCGGACTGACGTATGGAACGACATAGTGGATTTTACGTCGAGATCTTAAATTGAAAGCGTAAAAAATACAGCTTGTGCAAGAATTGAAGCTGCTCGACCTTCGCAAGCGACATCTCTTCGCTGTATGAGCTCTTGAAATGTTGCAAGAAGATCTGATGTTTCCGAGCCAAATTTTGTTCAGCTATGAGGCCCATTTCTAGCTCAATGGATAGGTAAACAAGCAAAATTGCCGCATTAGAGACAAAATGTAATCTGTAGATATTCAAGAGCTGTCATTTCATCCACGGTTTCATCCACAATGGTTTGGTACTTATTTCTTCAAAAATGATTCTGATGAGAACGTAATAAACGAAATGAGGCCGGACGATTGGCCACCAAGATCGTGTGGTATCATACTGTTAGATTTTTTTCCTGTGAAGATATGTAAAGTGTAAAAAGTTTATGCGGACAATCCCGCTTCAATTCTGGCCTTGGAGCAAAACATCATACGTGTCGTTCGTGTCATCGAAAATTGGACTCAATAGATGAATATAAGATCAGATAAAATATTCAGTAGTTATCAAAACTACCCGGATTTTTCCATTTTATCGGGCCGCGAAAGCCGAATCACCCAAAAAATTTAAGCAAATTTGTTGCTCATTTCTTTTTCATTCGCGTCGAAAACAAACAGCTGTCAAACACTAACAGATATATATAGTAGAACTGAAGCTACAAAGGAACATAATAAAATAGAAAACAATTTTTATAGGCAATAATTAAGCTAAATATATTTTTAAAATTTCGCGGAAAGGCAATTTTTTCGGTTATTATTATCTCTTTTGGCCCATCGGTTATAAAAAAAATGTATATTTGAAAATATTAATGACACTTAATAATATCGTGAGTAACTTGTTTCGCAAAATGATAAACATTTTCATGCGGGTTCAATGCAGAGGCATTTAAGACCGAAAAATATACTTAAAATCAGTTTTCTAATAATAAATTAATTATCTCAGGAGAGATGGTCTTCATTATAAAAATAATACTAATAATAATAACAAAAACAATAGAGAAGCAATAATTGCCGTCAACCCGGAAATTTGTGATACCTAAAAAACAACAAAAAAATCCAAATCGCTTGCCAATTATCCTGGCAACACAGCAACAATAATAATAGATGAATGCCACCAATCATTGTGACTAATTGAAGACAAAAACGAAATCATTATTAGTAGAAACGAATACACTGCCACACATAACTACACAACGAAATGGCGAATTATGACTACGAAAGCACAATTTTGTAAGGCGAAAAAAATTACGTTGCAAAAACCAATTTATATTGAATGCTTTGAAGCAAATCTCATTAGGGCCGAAAGAGCAACGAAAGTAAAATAGCGGTAAACGACAACGACAACGACATTTATCATGATTCGTGAAATATGGCGAGGCAACAACACTGCGGTGACTCAGTGCATTCGTTTGAAGAGAGAAATGAAAGACGCACACTCACACACATACACAAACATAAGGATTTAGTTAATATTAAAATGATAGAAACGTGCGGAGTTCTTTTTCTGGACGAGCGTGATATTAATTTCAGCGGAGGAGTAGATATGAATATTGTGGACAAACTAATCGAAATGCATGGCATTCTCATACTGTTTTGCATACATACGTACATATCCTTTGATACACATTATTGAAAAGTCAAAGGATTTCATTTGTTACTGGTAATGACATACATGTAATAAAAAGTCAAAATCCAAATAGTGAGCTCAATGTAACAACCAATGGAAGTAATATCTCCAAATTCTCATCTCGTTTTTGTGAATTAATTTGATCGGAAAGATTTTTCTTGCAACTTGTCGAAATATTCATACTTTATGAATCTGTCCTAACCCACACCGGTTCTACCACACCGTCCCCATGAAAGGTGGATATAAATAACGGAGACGTACAGCGTCCAAACCTTCTTTATGTTGTAGATTAGATACTGCACTTACAGTTATCTGATGTTTCTAGATGTACTTATTAAATTACTAATATAAGAGTTGTTGTTAACCCAGTTATCCGATTTGGTAGGTGCAATTCTGGATTCCTGTTATGACAATGGTAAGTATGAATTATCAAAACAACGTTCACATGAAATTGACTCAGAATCAGAGAGGAATATCTGTATCTATATCTATATCTATATCTATATCTATATCTATATCTATATCTATATCTATATCTATATCTATATCTATATCTATATCTATATCTATATCTATATCTATATCTATATCTATATCTATATCTATATCTATATCTATATCTATATCTATATCTATATCTATATCTATATCTATATCTATATCTATATCTATATCTATATCTATATCTATATCTATATCTATATCTATATCTATATCTATATCTATATCTATATCTATATCTATATCTATATCTATATCTATATCTATATCTATATCTATATCTATATCTATATCTATATCTACATCTATATCTATATCAGCCTCTAATGATAGCCGGTTTTACCGTCTTCTTCAAATTAACTTAGACCACCCTAATATTATATACAAATATTTGATGTTATCTCGGCTCTCATGAGGAGAGACATAACATTCTAAATAATATTTATTTAATATACTTACGTCTCCAAATGAGTTTCTATTGCTTTATTAGTATGCAACTCACACAGATAAAACGTCTCGAGTATTAGGAATAAAAAAGTCGCAGTGTACCTCAAAGCCCAAAGAATGTGTAGCATATGAAAAATCAGTTGCCAGTGCGCGCGCCTAAAAATATGCAATGCAAATAACAACTAAAATAGTCAACGGCATTGCTCACAAGCGGCGCAGCAATTTTAACATTTTTGACGTCGACGTGACAAGTGTACATTTAAGTATATCTCAGACGTGCACAAAAATTCCATATATTACACTTATATAATACGTATATCTGACGAATATATACATACATATTTCTTTAAATGCATGTCTGATAATCTATTTTATACAAGTGCACGTTTTATGTATGTAAATAAATGTGCACATATTTACAACTTATTGTAGGTATGCTAAAGGGTCGCATCCTACCAAATCTTTCGAAATGATCCCAACATTACGAGCAATGGCCGGAATCCTTTCATTTGCCATCGAATTAATGTGCGCAGCACATATCACTTTGTACCCAAACATGCAAATGCGTGCGTCAGAGTGTGAGAGCGTATCTGCCTGACGTGTATGTACATAGTTGTGTCGGCGTAGCGAAAACAGATGTGTTTTGACCGGAAAGATTTGTATGATTTGAAGCGCTGCTATGCCAATTTTATTTTTATTTCTCAGATTTCGGCTTTCAGACTTCTTATGCACGCTGATTTTCCGTTTTGAAACGGACAGACAACACACACACACACACACACGTGCACACACATAGCCGCATATTCAAGCGTTTCGTTTCGTATATACGCCATGGTGTAGTATCACTTTGCATCCTTGATTCTTGTGCTCGGCATGCCACAAAGTACGTTGCGAATTCATGTCGAAATCCAGCAAATTAAAATATTGTAAGCGCTGGAAGCCAGTGGGCGACCGGGCATACACAAGCCAAAGCTAAGTAAACAATGAAATCATTTTTGATAGGCCCCTTTGAGCAGGACATGTGCACTCGTTAAGCCTGATATTTGTTTGGTTTTTCTCATTCTCTGTTTGATGTTTCGTTTTCTTCTGTGCAAAAGCATTTTCGCCGGATGTATCTCATTTGGCTCGTGGACACAATCACCAATCGAGCATCCTGTGTAATTTTGAGTCTTTTTTTGAATTTCCATTGATAAGGACAAATGCAATGTACTCTAATGTAGGCAAATAAACGAAAGTAAAATGTAATAACTTTTGCATGAAAACCCTCAAAATCTATGAATTATGAATGTCTCTAATTTCTTTTGATTTGAAATTTTGTGACTTTACATTTGCATATTTGTATACGGACCTCACTCTATTTGCAGTCTGTATGTGTGTGTGTCTTACGGTATTCTGATTTATTAAGCATAGAATGATTGCTTGGAAGCTTACTCAATCGAAGCGAATAAATAAATAAAATATTGGTAAATTTAACTTTGGCATTTACTTTAAAAAAGTACGAAGAGAAATCTTTACATAAGTTTTGAGTGAAATTCAGCAAATACTCTTAGGTTAACAGCTGCAGCAGTGGATGTTTCGGGAGACCCTCGGTCAGGCTTTTACATTTTAAATAATGACTGCTGCTATTCACCATTTAATTAAAGTTAGAGTTCAATATTATTAATATTTCTCTGTGACGTTTATATACCAGATGAAGCACACACCTGATTTTTTTTAATTTGGGTTGGTGTACAATTTCACTTGGTTTAAATACATATTTATACTACGTTCGAAAATAAATGTATCCAAAAGGTAAAAAATTAATTATCAGTCTTTTACTATTTATAAAATAAAAAAGAGAAAACAGAGGATAATAGAAAATTATAAAGAAAACGTTTGCAAAGAAAATTATCAAAACTCTCAAAAAGGTACTTTGGCTGCCATCGTTTACGTAATAACTGATATTATCTCAATTTCTTACCCACCCTAATTCGCTATCCATAATTTAGAATTTTTTTTAGTAATTAAATTGAGGTTTGCGCATAAAAATATGAGTAATGATAGAACACTTAATATTCTTTAAAGCTTTTCAAGTAATGAATTTGATTTTTTAAAGTGCTGAGTCTAAAAGTGTGCAAAACGTGCCAGTTCATTGCTTTTTAAATCATTTCTACAGTAAAAAATTACTTTACTGTATATACAAGTATAAAGCTTAGTAGAAACGGAAAAGGTGGGCAGATGGAGATGAAGAACGCTCCTCTACAAAAAAAAAAACAAAAAAGAAAATATTGTGGTTGCCTCTCCCATTAGAAATCCTGTTACTTAGGAAACGCTGCGATAATTATTATGGAACACGAGCGGCATTACCTCATATACACATTTATATAGATACAAGGACAATCGCGAAGGAAGGGCTCAATTTCGTAGTCTTTACACCTGTGGTTAATTAAAATTGCAAAATCAAAAGATACAAAAATATATAGGTATATGCGCTGGTGTTGGAGTCGCTAAGGTCGCTTATGTTTATTCGTGTAGGGACTGACTTTAAACCACAGCAAGGTCAACTGTGAATGGGTGAAACTGACACTTAAATACTTGGATATAATGTTAACAGCACAAAGGTGCTTAGGTCAAAGAGGTGAAGAAGGAACTTTTCTTTTGCGCGCACACAAGCACACTTTACGCGCATATTGAGAAATGTTGATAGAACAAAAATGTGGCCAGCGTTATTGCCGTTGAGAGCATGACTATGACCTGATTGTGAGTTCAATTTCAAGACGCATTAAAATATAGAATTAATTATATAATTAGAATATAAAAATCAAAGCTATTCTTGCTTCAAAACGTTCATAGGAGTGAGCATATTAAAATCTACGCTTGATTATGCCTTGCCTCATTTTCGCTAGAAACGGTAGTGGTTGCAACAAAACAAAGTTTCCGCTGAAAATTTCTAAAACAAAATTTAATAAATGCAATTTAAACTTTACCACTAAAATTTACTAAGTTCGCACAAATTTTGCTGAGCTGGTTAAATGATGGTCTTTTTTCACTTGTCCTGCTGGAATTTCCAAATTAGAATAGCAAGAAGTTGCCGCATCGACCGTAAGAAACTTTTCGACTTTATGACCAATATAACGACACCACATGTGCGGTTGTGGAAGTGTGCAACCGGGCTGCGGGCTGTGGGCTGCGGGCTGTGGGCTGCGACTTCCTTAGCTCCACGGAGACCAAATGCAAATGCGCATAAATCAAGCAAAAGTTATTAAACTTTGAATTATGACACATGCAAAAGAGACGCCATTCGCATTTATGTGTCTATGGATGTGTGTTTGTGTGATGTATTAACAGCAGAACAACAATAACAAACCATGTGTACGAATATGAGCGCAAAGCTTCTTCATACAGCAGTGGACGCTGCTGGTTGTCTAACTCTACTAATATACACAGACACATGCCCACATAGCAAACGTGCACACATGTGCGTTCATATTCCTGCATGGCGAAGATTTAACACTAAGACAAAGACTGTCCCACCAATAATAAGCTGCTACTAACTATACGCAGCTGTTGTGAAGACACACAGAAGTTGCAAGCTACTTGCAACATTGCACTTTTGCTTCAACTTACTTTGTGTGGAAGCATGCACAGTTGTAATTTTTATAAGTTATAAGTAATTTTCAAGCCAGTTTTAGAGCTTGCTTAAGGTCTATACAATTTTGTGATGGAATAGTGTTGAATTTTCTACATTTTTTGTTGCTGTTTCAGACCATGGACTTTAATTAGATAAAATAAGTATAAAAGTTAACTTCAATTGCGCCTAAGGTATATTACCCTTCGCAAATACAAAACCAACCTTACAAAAACTTGACATTTAGGGAAGCTTATTCTATAAGGAGTGTTCCAAAGTAAATAGAACTTATAAAAAAAGCAGAACAAATGGGTTTTTTTGGCAAAATCAATTTATTTTATTCAAAATAGTCTCCTTCTGCTTCAATACAGCTTTTTGCACGGTCCAAAAGCATGTCGAACGAGTGTTTTAGCTCGTTGGCCGGTATGGCCGCCAGTATGCCGGTGCAAGCCGTTTGAATGGCCTCTACGTCTGCACAACACTTTTATTTCATGGGCAAATGCATTTTTCCGAAAATGAAGAAGTCTCACGGTGCCATATCAGGTGAATACGGGGAGTGGTTAATGGTTAAAATGTGATTTTTGGTCAAATAATCGGTCACAAGCGTCGAATCGAATGTTGGATTCTGAGCAATTTTCGGTCGTCAGTCAATTTGTGCGGAACAAACCGTGCACACACCTTTCGTAAGCCCAAATGTTCGGTCAAAATGCGATAAATCGATGTTTTGGAAATGTTCAATTCCATTTCCATGAATTTCAATGATGATTTTGGCTAATTTTTGATGAATTCACGCACAGTTTCGATAGAATTTCCAGTGATCACGGATTTTGATTGGCCCACATGTTGATCGTCATTTATGTCCTCACGACCACTTTGAAAACGTTGAAACCACTCGTACACTCTGCTGCGGGATAGGCAATCATCGCCATAAACTTGTTTCAGCAATTGAAACGTTTCGGTAAAATTTTACCAATTTTAAAACAAAATTTAATGTTGGCTCTTTGTTCGAAGCTCATTTTCGCACCGATAACACAAACATACTGACACTTAAAACGCAATAACTTCATTTCCAATCGATGAAATGTCAAGAAATTCCTGTTTACTTTGGAAATCACCTTGTATAGTGGTCCAATCTGAACAATTTCTTTGGAGATTGTACCACTGCCTTAGGCAATAAACCTTGTTAGATTTCGTGAAGCTATCTCGTCAAATAAAAAGCTTTCTATACAAGCATTTGATTCCAATCCTTCAGTTTGTATAGCAGTTATATGCTATAGTGGTCCAATATTGCGCATCATCTTAGGGAGAAAAGAGGTGTGCAAAATTTCTGATCGAAGTCTTAAAAATTGAGAGACTAGTTTGGGTATTTATAAATAAAGTAAAAAATATATAATTTTAATTTTATCTCCCATGAACCTTTAAGTTTTTCTATCGGCAGCATTGAGACTAAAGCTTTAACATTTTGTAAAACCTTCACTTTTCCTGCGTAATCCACTTTGAGTACAATTATAAAACTGGCAACGACGCCCAGACTGTTCCTGCCACTTGCTGATATTACTCTTATAATTGTCAACATAAAATTTCCACCGTTGCCTTTACAGTTATCTCTATATTATTGCAGTAGTTCTGTAGCGCTTAACGTTTAATGTACAGTGCTGCCGCAGGCTGTATTGCTGTTGCTCTTGTGGTTGTCGTTGCCGCTGTCTCTGTCGCTGTCACCGGTGATGTCTCTATCACTGTTTGCGCCTTTGCTTTGCTTACGGCACACCGCGTTTTGCTGCTCTTATTGTTTTTATCAAACATTTACGCCTGCCTTTGTGGTTATGTTTATGTAACGCACTGCAAGCGTTTGCTTACACTTGTCGCTCATTTGTCTCGTCTGCTCGATGTCACGGCGATGTGCAACGGCAGCGTTAATGCTTATCTACTTATTTGTATCGACGCGTCGCTGGTGTATTGCCGACGATTTTGATACAGCGTGCGATGGATGGCGGATTTTTCAAATTCATAAAATTTCCCTTGAGCTGCGAAGAAACATTTAAATGCTGTGGGAATTGTGGTGTGTATCTACAACAGATGCATATATCGGGTGATTTTTTAAGAGCTTGATAACTTTTTAAAAAAAAAAAACGCATAAAATTTGCAAAATCCCATCGGTTCTTTATTTGAAACGTTAGATTGGTTCATGACATTTACTTTTTGAAGATAAACTAACTCCTTCTGAACCGAATCAATGCCTGCGATATGCTGCTGAAACGGAACGAACTCGACCCATTTTTGAAGCGGATGGTGACTGCCGACGAAAAGTGGATCAGATGCGTCAATATCAAGCGAAAATATATAAAAGGCCAGGCGCTTAATTCTACTATCTACTGCGAACAATCGGACCGCTTGAAGCAGGCGATCAACCAGAAGCGTCCGGAATTGGCCAACAGGAAGGGTGTAGTGTTCCACCAGGACAACGCCAGACCACACACTTCGTTGATGACTCGTCAGAAGCTACGGAAGCTCGGATGGGAGGTTTTATTACATCCATCCTATAGCCCGGACATAGCGCCAAGTGATTACCACCTGTTTCTGTTCCTGTCCATGGCGAACGCCCTTGCTGGTGTAAAGTTGAACTCAAAAGAGGCTTGTTAAAAGTGGCTGTCCGAGTTTTTCGCAAATAAGGAGGGGGCTTCTACGAGGAAGTATTATGAAATTGCCGTCTAGATGGAAACAGATTATATAACGAAACGGCGCATATTTGAACTATGTTTGTATGTTCGCGAATTGGGCTGAGCAACAACTTGAAAATGATTCGAATTCGAAGAATCATCTTCAGCGATGAGGCTCATTTATAGCTGAACGGCTTCATCAATAAGCAAAAAATGCATTATTGGTCAGGCAGCAATTCACACGTACGCCATGAGTGTCCATTGCATTCCGAAAAAATTACGTTTTGGTGGAGATTTATGGGCCGGCGGTGTCATTGGGCCGTACTTTTTCCGTGATAATCAAGACCGGCACGTTATAGTGAATGATAATCGCTACCGCTCAATGACAACGGAATATTTTTGGCCCGTATCAGATAATATGAACTTGGGCAAAATGTCGATCGATTTATTGAAAACAAAGTTGGTGAACGTGTTATCTCATGAAATGGACCAGTCAATTGTCCGCTACGGTCGAACGATTTGACGCCGTTAGACTATTTCCTGTGGGGCTACATCACGTCTTTGGTCTATGCCAACAAGCCAGCGACTATTGATGAACTTCGTACGAACATCGAACGTGAAATTGCAGCATTACTGACCGATTTATATATGTCAATAATCAATATTTTACAGGGTAGTAACGCACTTAACCATCTTATATATGAATGACTGTTATTGTAACTTTTTAAAAATGACAACACCATTAGTTGCCAACAGCAATAATGCACTGAAATCCGTACACATTCTTTCTCCGCTTGCCTGATCTGACTGATTTTCAGCGAAACTATTTGCATACACATCAATGACTCGAACACTATCGCTGCTAGGTTCAACGCCAACGACATGCAACCAATGCTGCGCGTTTCTCAGAATTTGGCGCCCTCAAAGCAGCACGAAATAAATTAAAATCCCGCACTAAAAGTACTTAGCTGCTGTCGTTTTGTGGTAGCGATACACTGACTGATTGACAGAGTGTTTCGCCGCAGCCACGCAATAATGTTAGTTGCAACATGGCAGCGGTTAACTCATCATCACAGTCAATGCGTTGCACCAGAGCACTCGGAGGGCGAGTGCGTGCACTTGTATATACATATGTATATGTATATAAGTTAGTATCTGATGACATGAAACTTAAGTGTGTATCGTCGTGTGGTGCGTTGGGGATAGGTTAAAGTCGAGCTGTGCACATAAGTGCCCTCAGTTCGCATCATTTGCAGCGAAGCGTGTGGAATATGTTACACGGAAACTGAATTGACATACAGATATATGTATATATAATTGTGTATATATATATATATCATTTATATGTATATGTATATAGGAAGACGTATGTTGCACACAGTTTAAGTAATGATATCATAATAACAACAACAAAAGGCACTTACACACGCAATACAACAGCACTTCTATGAATTTGCACTCATTTCGGGCGCTATGTGAGCTCCTTGTCATAATAAGCGGATTTCACTGCACACTTCACTGCATAGCACATTTGATATGTTTAATACTTTTATTGTTATAGTTTCGCAACTGAATGTGCATGCGCGCCTCCAACTGCCAACTTGCATTAGTATAAATTTGCTTATGCTTTATTATGTACAACATACATTTGTACATTTTATTGGAATTGTACGTGTTTGATTTTGCATACTGCAAGCAAAAGCACTCAACAACTGCCGCAGGGGTAAGCGCAGCTAACGGAAATTTGCAAGCCTTGGGGTAGGTGTAGGCATCAGAATTCGTATATTTGACAGGCTACATACACACACATCCACATCTAAATTGGGCGTGTGCATGTATGTATATATACATATGTATGAAAGATTTGCGGTAAAAGTTTTGTTTCGAGTATTTTGCATTCATGACCCGAATTTGCTTTTCGTGCAGCTTTTGTGGCAGCAACCACACCGTAACGCGCATTAAATACAAATACTAGTTTAGCTAACACTTTTAGACACATTTCCTCACATACACCCACGCGCGCACAACGGTATTTATGTATACACTGTACATACATATATCTCATAATATTACACACAATCACTTCGAGTATATGGCACCGCCCTCGATGCACATGCACACCCATCACATTTAGTTGGCAGCGTCAATGCCTCACATAGTTGGAGTATTAAAGTTGATAATTTATGGTTTAGACTTGTCGAAAACCGTTTTTGAACTAACAACTATTATGTCAAACTATACAAGCAGTTAGTATAGACGCGGCGGTTCGCTGTACATTGCCACCAACACACATTTGTACTCAAATAAATAACTGTTGAGTATATGTAGGTGTTGCTATATACTCATAGCTTTTGCGCTGCTGCTGGAAGTCGTAACTTCATAGCAATTCACTACATGCATAATACTATTCCTGCGAAACTGAAGTTATAGCAAGGTTACTCATACGCCATGTCTACCTTGTATCTTCGCGATGGCGTTCATCAAGTTAAATTGATCTTTCGCTTTTCGTGTTGCGCGTATATGCTAATCTGCCTGTAAGCTATTTGGTAAGCACGCGTAGTGGCTGAAAAGAACATATTAATATACTTATATATCCATTACTCCGGCTTCAATGTGCTATTATGTCATCATTATTTCATGAGTTGCCAATGGCAGGGAAAACTACACGCTTGTTCTATGTAATAGTTCGTGAGTTTGGCATTATGTTGTTAGTTTAGCTTATTCTAAGTATTAATTAAGCATTTGTTGTTGTTATTTTGTACCTTTGCAGCAGATCGTGCTGTAGGCAGAAGCTCACTTGGAGGCACTCACTGATGGGTTGTCGTATATTTTTTAAAATTATAGTGTATGTATGTATATTTATTCAAATATTTCTAAATAGTTAGCTCATCGCAAGATTTTCATCCGTAAAGGCTTTCCTCTACCAACTCTGGTTGAAACTTAGATTTTAAACTGCAGAAATTTTTATAATCAGTTAAAGAGTTCTCCATATATTACACATAAATATTCTTATGCGCAAAATATTTAGTTATTCACCAATATTTATTTCAAAGATGTAATACAAAGATTTTTTCAGTTTTCGAAACTATTTTCATAAGCAGTTTTTCCGATGTCTTTTAGCCTCTCGGCGAATTTTGTTTTTTCTCTTCAATCGCCTGAAAACTGGTTCCGCGGTGCGGCAATTTCGCTTTGGGGATCAAGAAAAAAACACACGAAGCCAAATTGGTGACTACGGTGGTTGATCGATGGTATTAATTGCGTTTTTGGCTTTAAATTCAGTCACAATCGTGGCTCGATGCAATGGCGCATTATCATCGTGTAAAATCCATGAATTGTTCTTCCACAATTCGAAAGATGTTTTCTCGCAAACCCAAACTCCTTATTGACCGTCAGTCCCTCCGGGAAAAAATCGAATTTGATTCGAAAGGACAATGAGTCACCCTGATTTTTGAGCGCTTTTGGCGTGGTTCCTTTGGTTTCGGCTCGTTTTTTTCTTCATTCCGATGATTGTTGACTAAACCCATATCTGATCGGCAGTTGTAACGCTCTTCATGAATGTGGGATTGAAATTTGCACGATCAAGCGTTTTCAAAGAGACTTTTTGCGGAACTCTTTTGAAAAAAATTCAGCTTTATCGGGACGAGTCGAGCAAGAATGCGTTTCACATCCAAAATATCCACCAAACAAATTCACACGTTTCTCTTACCATACAAAATTAGAGATACAAAATTTGAGACAAATTCTTTGTTCCATATATTTATCCATTCTAAAAATCGTATCGTAACTCACGTTTACACAATTTCTAACTATACGATTCCGACAAATGAAAGGCTTTTTGGAAAGAAAAGAACGTGTACATAATTTTGTATCGATATCTCAAAAACTGAGGTACTTGTTCGCGCACGGATATGGCTAAATCGACCCAGATCATCTTGCTGATCATTTATCATTTATCCGATGTTCCTTTCTCAGGATATAATATGTTTGGAGAAATTTCGTTTTGATACTTCACTGCATTCTGTTTCGCTTCTTTATTATTAAACTTGACACATAAATTCTTGAAAAATACTTTTAACTTTATAACTTCATTTTACAAACCATTAAGTACCCAAGCGCTCAACTCCCATTCAACTCTAACGTCAAGGTAATAGAGATGAAAAGCGTCGACAAAATATAAATATTTTCAACCTTCAAATCTTAATTTAAAATCACAACTTCGCAGATTGCATATCTGCTGTTGCCTCAATTGGCTCCCATTGCCGGAACTTTGCGTAAAGTTTACCCCAGAAGGCAGCACCGACGCCTGACTATCGTATTTACCTGCTACTTGTTGTCCTCCACCTGTTTAATCTAAATGCGACTAATGAACATCATTAATTTGTCAACTCGCGTCGAAGTGTGCCAAGCGGGAACAGTCAAATGTGCCTCCGATACTGTGACTGCGGCACAAGCAAAGGCTCGAAGAAAACAAGGCTTATGCTGGGCAAGTGGAAGAGGAGTAAAGCTTTATTCTCCTTTATAATAAGGTTTAAGTGTTTGTTTGCTCCCCACTTCGATAACATCGCGCTTGTCCTCTCCACTCTCTCTGTCGACTGACTCCTGCCGTGGCGTGGCGTAGTTAACTTGCCCGCGGCCCATGCAAAACATAAGTAAACAAAGTAGATAAAGTCAACTTGAGCGCGCTCAGCGCAGCGTGATCTTACTCCTTTGCTGCATGCCGTGGTACAAATCTCATTCAACTTGTCTAGAAAGTTCAACTGCCTGCAGTGGGGCGGTAAAATAACATTAAATCCCAAGTCACCCACTGCGCGCAACTTTGCCGGCGCTCGGAGAATAAAAATGTTTTAAATACTTTAATTTTTCGATTGAAATCAGATTAATAAATGAGCATGGAGAATTCAATTATAGCTTGAGTTTTTCTTGCCATTTCCACCTCATCCTTTTATCCTTTTGTTTATTCTGTCGCTTTTGCTGCGCGCCACTATGGCATTGTGTAGTGAGAAGGGTGGATAATTATCTGCTTATTTTTTTTTGTTTGTAATTTAATAATAAAATTTGCAGCGTTTGTGAATTTAAAACATTTTAAATATTTCCTTTTTAGTTTTTAACATTTTCAATTTTTGGTTTTAGTTCGAAATTATAAATTGTAACAAAGATAGTTTTAATAAACTCTGATGCAAAATTTCGAATTGGAAAGTAAAGCTCGAAGCGGTGGTGGTAAAATTGAAGATTATTGAGAGAAAAAGTATTGTGTGTATTGTGTGGTCTGAGAGGACTGGGACATGACAAACAGCCTTGGTCTAAGAACTTTTATAGAAGTCAATATAATGACTCTACGAACATTGGCATGTCAGGAACCACGCTGCTATTGACAACAACTACTAACTGATAAGACAAGACTAAACAACGGCATATTAATGCGACCCATAAATACATATGGCTTGAAATATAGTATAGTCGTTATTATTGAGTAGTCGAAAAAGAGTTTTCGTATTTTGTCAATAGATATCGCTGCAGTCGTATATCTCCAGTGCTACAAATCAAATTGTGTCATACCATATAGTGTTGGAAAGGCGAGATCTTAAGCTTCATTTAAGCAAAAAAAAAAAAAAAAAAATCGGGGAAGTTGAAAAAAAGTTACAGCTGTTGAAAAATGAGTGAAAATAACAAAGAAATACGCTATATTTTGAAATTTTTGTAAAAAAAAAGGGGAAAAATGCCACGCGAGTCACCAATGAAATTTGTGAAGTTTACGGAGATGATGCTGTATCAGTTCGTGTAGCGCAACAATGGTTCGCTCGCTTCCGTTGTGGAAATTTCGATGTAAAAGATACACCCCGCTATGGTCGATCTATCGATGAAAAGGTCGATGCTATTATGGAAAAGACTGACCAGGACCTCCACATAAGCAGCCATGACATCGCTAAGGAACTTAACATTCATCAACAAACGTTTTTGAACCATTTAAAAAAGGCTGGCTATAAAAAGAAGGTCGATGTTTGAGTATCACATGAATTGTCTTTGAAATATTTAATGAAGCGAATTAACATCTGCGATTCTTTGCTGAAGCAAAATGCAATCGAACCATTTCTGAATTAAATTCGATAATAATGTGCGAAAAAGATCATGGCCTAAGCGTGGTGAAACTCAACAAATGGTCGCAAAGCCAGTATTGACGCCTCGAATGGTTATGCTGAGTGTTTGGTGGGATTGGAAAGGAATTATCCACTATGAGCTGCTTCAGCCTGATCAAACGATTGATTCTACATTTTACTGTCAACAACTGATAAGATTGAAGCGAGAAATCGAAAAAAATGGCCAGAACTGATCAACGGAAAGGGCTTCCTCTGCCATGAGGATAACGTTAGATCATGCAAATCTTTGATGACTCGGCAAAAACTGGGAGAGCTTGGCTGGGAAGTTTTGATGCATCTGCCATATAGCCCTGACATTGCACCATCGGACTACCATTTGTTTCGGTCAATGCAGAACTCCCTTAATGGGGTAAAGTTGGCTTCAAGAGAAGACTGTGAAAATTACTTTTCGCTGTTTTTCGCCGAGAAATGTTTTACACTGATGGAATAATGTCTCTAGCGAAAAAATGGCAAAAAGTGGTCAATCAAAATGATACATATTTGGTTCATTAAAGAAAGAAGAAAAAATAAGTTGAAGTTTGACTAGAAATACGAAAAGACTTTTTCTGCTCACCCAATATTAAGAACATTAATTCACCAGCATAATTCACCATGCTTATTTTTTATGCCATATGATATTTTTGGAGGAACTTTTCTTAAAGCTGGCCAAAAATGTTACTCTATTGAGCTATTTTATGCTGACAACTTCTTTTTTGTGATCGTGAATTTTGAGCTTAATGTCTGTCTGTCGGTAATGCAATCACTAGAAATTGAAGCAATGAACAAGCGACCGAAACTAATCATACAACCGTAGCTCACCTAACCAACCATGCAAACAAGAGGACACAATGACCATGTGACCGTAGAGTTTAAATGCACCCTCTATGCATGTGGCTTTGTACGTGTGCTGTCTGCGCCTTTATCTACTAAATATACAAGTGAAGAGTTGCCGCTTTCCAGCTGCTTATTACGCTTTGTGAAATGGTATTGGTGCTGGTACGTTGGTCCTTAGCCTCGTGGATTCGTATTTGATGGTTAACGCTTCATGATAACCTAGTTGCTATCTATTGCTGTTGGTATCGTTAGCTTGTCGTAGTTGCGCTATGGTTATAGTGTTGCCATCACAGTTTGTTGAATGGTGATTATGTTGACATTGCACTAATGCCATGGACGCACCCACACATGTGCGAACATTAGGGTAAGAAGAATGCGCGAATTCAGGGGTGGTAATGTCTGCCGACTTTTGGTATACTCGTAAATGAAGGACTTCAAGTGTTATGCTTCATTATGTTCTGAGTTGCATGGCCTCAGAGGGCTCACGATAATTCGTGACTTTCAGTCAAAGCATTTTGGATTCTTAGATTGAAGCAAACATCTTTCCAACTAATTATGCTCAGTGCCCAGCAGTTTTATTAAGATGTCCTGTAATTGTACATAGATAGTCTATATCTCAATTAAAAAAATAGTATTGTAATTTAACCTTAATTTGGTCTATTTGGTTATATTCTTCTAGCTTTATAGGCTACTCAGATAACATGAACAATACTCTCTCTTACTCATCTTCTCCGGCTGATTGCGATTAATTTAAAATCGAATTAGAATTTCCATTAGAATTAGACACAAAATAAAATAAAAATATAAGCCTCTAAACATTTCTTTCCGCCCTAATACCAATGATGCCCCAATCACAAAATTCCATGCTGGGCGTGTTCCCATGTCTGCCATGTCGGCCTTCACACTGGCAAGTGGAGGCGTGTGTGAGAGCTCATCATGCAACGTACAACAAATTTTGACGTTTATTGTCTTGAGTTAAATGAAGGATTTATAGAAATGGCAGATACGCCGTTGTTAGCGTTGAGGGAGTGAAGTATTGAAGAGCTGCTGACTGCTGTTGGTAGTCCTCGTTTTGTTGGCAAGTTGGTGGTCGGCCCTACTGGTCGTCCGTCGGCTTTATGTGACTTGTGCATTAGTGGCTCAGACTGTAAATCTCACAGCGGGTAGTGGCTAAAATTGAGCGCTGCCGAAAAGCAAATAACTGCAGGCAGCATTTCGGCCGTACCGTTGTGTGTAACAGTGGCACTCGGTTGGCGTTCTTTGTGAGTGTGTGTATATGTGTATGTATGTAGTCGGCGTCTGTGAAAAGGTTATGTTACTCGGGGAATGTTGAAGTTGAATTGTTAAATCATGGTTGCTGGTTTTGGTGGGATTTGTTGGTTGTATTCACTTAGTTGATGGCCTAGTCGCTCGGTTAGATTGGCTTATAAACTGAAATCCAACATTTACTTCCTTTGCTTCCTTCTACGTTCATTCCATTCTATTTTTGTTACCGATTATTTCTTGTGAAAGACAATGTGACCCGCTGGCTGCCTCTTATTTTCATTGTTATGTCTAATTTTTTGGGCGTTTCTCACTGTGTTATTGCAGTTGGCTGTTGGCTAATGCAAATTTAATACAAATATTCATGAATTCCCTTCTATAAAGTAGTGAAAATATATATGTCTGAAAATAGAAGCTTTCGTGAAAATGGAATAAGACTAACTTGTTGGCGAGTCCAAATTCATCAGAATTATATTAATAAAGTAAAACAATTTAGTAGTGTTACCATATTTTGAA
This sequence comes from Bactrocera neohumeralis, assembly GCF_024586455.1. Taxonomy (NCBI): domain Eukaryota; kingdom Metazoa; phylum Arthropoda; class Insecta; order Diptera; family Tephritidae; genus Bactrocera; species Bactrocera neohumeralis. Next base: position 5,683,627 of record NC_065919.1, read on the forward strand.
ATAAATTTTGTAAGAATTAGAGGATACAGGTAATATCTGCTTTTAATGGGTGAGTCGTGATATTCCTGTTTCATTAAATATAACATATAAAACTATGTATAATATCACAAGGTAAGACTATAGGCGGTATTTGGTTTTGGCACTCAGCGTTATGAGGTACTTCGTACTGTCAATAATCTTAAAATTTTAGGTATAAGTTTCGACAGTCTGTGCTCTTTCACTCCTCATACGACCGCGATTATCGCCAAAGTACAGAGCCGCAACAAAATCCTGAAGTCACTAACCGGTAGCACATGAGGAAAGGACAAAGAAAGTTGTTGGCAACATACAAGGCAATCGGCCGGCCGGTATTTAACTTCGCCAAACCAATATGGTCACCTGAATGCAGTGAAACACAGATAAGGAAGCTCCAAACTTGTCAAAACACTGTATTTCAAACTACGACAGGATGCCTCTTGATGCCTCATATTGAACAGCTGTATAGTGAAGCCATCAACATCTTCTCCGAATTCCTCTCAGTGACTGAGGTACTTCGAGTCAAACCAACACCCATTGCTGACGGAGAGCTCAAGTTGCCACGAGAAACGAGAGTGACCTTTGCGCAGTTTCATTCTGGATACTATACCAGGTTAAACTCCTACTTAATGAGAATAGACCCCGACATATCAAATATATGTCATATGTCGCATGACACTGGCCACCTATTTGCATACTCCATTAACCCTACTCATCTGACACCCCTTTCCTTTTGGTCCGATCCCGAAAAAACAGCACGTTTCTTGGGTCTACCGTTGGATGACGTCGATGACAACTTATTTAATCTTTAAAAATCGGAAAAGGGTAATGTTTCTGAGGTTTTAGGAAAGATTCTTTCTCTTTAATGGCGATTGTCAAAAATTCGTTTAAAGGGTTTTAACGTGGTCACACTTTGGCATTTGTTGAGTTGCATCCAGTTGACCCTATATTGTCTCCCGCGGAGGATCATGCGCCAAAAGTACACCATCTCTTAATGGCAGACCGCCGAACAATAGTAGGAATCTCAAAAGAGCACGTGGAATACATCCCGTGTGATATATTGGGCATGCGAAATCTATCGATGGGAAAGATACCGTGTTTGTTCACTCTGGACGATAAAAACAACGGTGAGTTGCCGTGTCTGACGGTGTTTAGGATTACTATGAAGTTGTTTCTACGTAAGTGCTTGACGTTTGGCGAAATATGGTTCACCAGTTTACATCAGAGACCAATTAACCGTTTAATTGTGGACTTCGTTCGGTGAACCTGGTTCATATAAGGCGTAGACCATCGTTTCCTGGAGTTCCGATGTATGGTCTAAATCGACCGTTCGTTGGCCCGGTTGGACATCTATAATAAGTATTTCTCGCATAAATTTAGTTTCGAGTGACTTTCAAGTTTATCTTCAAATTCTCGCAGAAATTTGCTTCTATAATACATATGTATATACAAAACATTAGCAAGTCGCTGTACGGTTTTGACCGAAGTTTCTACAATCATCGTATATGCAAGCACTTGTTTAACTGTATATAAATGGTAAAGATATATAAGCAATGCTCCTCAACCCAAAATGGAAACACTCCTGTAACGGTACTGCATGTACTTTGTACTATCCAACTCAAACGGTCACATTCCATTGAAGTTGCAACATAAAGTTGCAACCACAAGTGCAAAACTGCTGTGCTAAATGGTGCGTGTCAATGCCATCGGCAAAAGAATCAAAAGTTTCAACGCTGACCTTTTACAACGCAATCAACAAACTGCAAACTGTCGCCTCTCTACCTGTGCCACCTCAAACCGTTTTCCTTTTAACCCACTTTCGCTGATATTTTAGCATCGCACCTGCAGTGCGAATACTTGTTCGTTATCTCGGTTACTTCTACTTCTGCAATTTCAACGGTTTACTTACCCACTTCCGCTTGTCCTCATTTTCGAGGAGTTCGTTGGCTGTTTTTTCCATTTTCGTCGCAATTTCGAAAATTTTCAGTTGCAGTTTGAGTTTTAATGCCCTCGAAAAATTATTTTACGCAAAACCAGACAAAGTAACGGGCATAAATATATGTGTATGTGCAACCCACCTATATAAAAACAGTTGCAACTTTTCAATATTAAGTTTTAGCAACAACGCCACCCCCTCTACCTGTACAAGCATAAATGTGCCAACCAAAAAGCAATGTTCAATGTGCAACCGGCAATCTGCCAACAGGCGCCAGCTGCCAGCAACTTGCAGCGTACAATGTTTGCAGCATAAACCTGATGTTCTATGTTTTTCGTAAGTTTGTAATGCAATTGGAATATTTTAATTACTTCTTTGTTCGAACAGTTAGTTTGTGTGCTTTTTTTTGACAGCGCTTGAGTGTGAGCTAACGTTTCGTCCATCGTGAGTCTCGCAGCCTGCGTTTTGGCTGGTGGCTTGCGTCATTAGTTAATTCAGCGGTTGGTTGGCTGCTGGGCAGGCATGAAATGATAAAAAGTTAAGTTTTCAGAAAAGTTGCAGTTTCAGATTTATCGAGCCATTAAAATATTAGCGAAGTCATCCAAATGCGTCCGATAGTTACGTTGAGTTTCTAATTAAATAAGTCACCTTGTTTAAAATTAATGTAATTAGTCTTAATTGATGGATGCTATACCTAATCCCTTAAACCTGGAATTTAGGTTCGCACAGCTTGCGATAAATAGACGTAATCCAGGCGTTTGCAGCCTTACCTCACAGTTGAAAGAGAAGAAGTTTCAAACCGGGTATGATTTAGCATCCAGTGTAGTTTGCAGTCGGGTGTCCAACTTTTGAAAAGCAGATTTCGTTATGAATGTGATCGATGAAGAACTAAAAGGCACGGGGATTCCCTCTGAGCTTTAAACTCATCAAATAAAGAACCCATAAGAAAAAAGGTCTCAACGCCTCGCCTGAGATTTCCTATTTCTGAAGAAGGTCACCAATGAACCCGTAATTTGTGGCCTGTAATGGATCCTCTCTTAATGCACTTGTGAATATGAAGACTGACGGGGAAAGTTATGAAAAATAACTGAAATTTTGAAACAAGTTTCATCTCTAAAAAACCAGTGTGTTTCCTGTGGAAATCAGTTGATCTGTGGGAACAATAGATATTATACCTTCTTTACTCTACATATACTTTTGGATTCGTAAATCAGACATCGTACTTTTAAAAAATGAGAATGAGTATTAGGAAAACAGTAAACATCTCTGGTATCAAAGACGACTATAACTGTATATATAGACGAAGGGTGATCCCAACTAGCTTATTCTAGAAACATTTTAAAAACATATGCTGCAGCGACTACCATCACGACTAATGAAAGTTTATAAATAAAAGAAGAGATTCCTTATACAAATTATGTTTCAGAAGATATCTGATGTTCTAAGTTCTAATAAAATTCAGTATCCCACAGTGTGTCGTATAATATTATAACACATGAAATAGCAAAAAGAAGTTCCCACTCCAAATAGAAATGGCCCGGTTAAAAAGCTCCTTATCACTGTGAGAGTTGTTCTCACCATTTGCACATTTGTTGACGATCTTGTTTCGCCACTTCAAACTTATTTCTGCAGTAATGCTCGAACATATTTGAAAAGTGGCAATTATTTCCACATTCACAGTGGGGTGACAGCTGTGAAGCGGCAAGTCGGTATGTAAAACTTTAAGACCAAGCTTATGTGGTATTACACCAATGAAGTACAATGTTTAAAGTATTCAATTTGCCATTGTGCAGAGTAATTTTGTGTTTTGTAATATTCTGATGAGCTGCGCACTCATACATATAAACGCATATTAATTTTAGTTAAGTTGGTCCGTACGCTGTGCGTGATGAAGACATACAAAACGAGGAGGAGAGCGCGCTGCTCACTTTTTGTGTTTTTTTTTTGCCGCAATTGAAATCCCTAATGCAATTTAAAATGCTTAAATTATCTTAAGAGTTGGTATAAAGTGGATCTCTAGGCGGCGAGATGCAGAAGTTTTCGCGGCAATAGCACAAAGTGAGTTCAGGGAGACTACTTCCAGGCACTTAAATATATATGCACGCGCTGTGTATAAATTGCTTGGGGGAAAGTAGTAAGCAAAGCTCGCAAATGTCAGCACTGAAGTGGGCAATATGCGTTGAGATTTTATTTCAAATATTCAACTTTAACAGAGCAACAAGAGCTTTTTGATTTTTGTTTTTGATTTTTTTTGCTCATTGGTCCGAATTGTCTTATTAATGAGTTTCCGCAGCTGGTGAGTGTGTGTGAAAGAGTAAGCGGCGGAAAATACAAGCACAAATCGATTTTAAATCTTGACATTATTGCAAATCGGTTAAAATTTATCGAGTCCTGTGTATGCATAAATATTTACTCACATACATATATGTGTGTATTATTGAATAATGCATTTCAAAGGAGAATCCTAACTTCAGCAAGGATGGAAATTTTGTATGCTTTAATATTTTTTGAAGATGTTAATTTTATCGTAAATTTGTTCGCTTCTAAACAAGGCAAAACGTTAACTACGGTACCCTTCCCAAACATCAAATTGTTGTTATAAGAATTCTGGCCGGGCAGCTTGTATCGTTTATATATGATGTAGTGACTCGATCTGAACAATTTTTTTGTGCGGATATTACTTATACGTTTTAGAAAATAATCCACGCAGAATTTCTTTAAGATACTATCTAGTGATATGCTTTCCATACAAGCACTTAATTCCGATTGTTCAGCGTGTATGGCAGGCATAACCATGTTAACTGTATTAGTAGAGCAAATAGTCGATACCGGTCGATTCGGCAAATGACCTTCTCTTTGGTGAGGAAAGGACGTGAGGAAAGGACGTGAGAAAAAATCAAAAACTCAGGGACTAATTCACATACAAGGTCTGTCGCAAAAGAAACAGAACTCTTAAAAAAACAACAAAAAATTTATATTTTTCAAAAGTTACATTTTTTTATTCAAAGTAGTTTCCTTGCGTTTAGCCCGGTCAATTAGCATTTCAAATGAGTGTTTAAGGTAATTTTTCGGAATGCTCTTGAGAATATCGGTTGTCGCCTTTTGTATAGCTGAAATGTCATGAAACCAGTGTCCTTTCATGGGCAAATGAAGTTTTTCAAATAGGTAAAAATCACAGGGTGCCAGATCAGGTGAGTAGGGTGACTAATTAATGGTTAATATGGAATTTTTTGTCAAAAAATCAGTGACAAGCGTCGACCGATGACACGGCGCATTATCGTGCAACAGGCGCCAGGACCCTGCCTCACGGTATTGTGGTCGAGCACGATGAATGCGGACAAAAGACGCTTCATAACACCAAGGTAAAACACAGCATTAATCGTTTGGCCAGGTGGGACGAACTCTCGGTGTACAATACCCTCGGAATCGTAAAAACAAATCAGCATTGTCTTTATTTTTGACTTCTGAAGACGACCGTCTTCTGATCGTCACAGAGGTCCTCACGACCTTCTTGGAATTGCTTAAACCATTCACCGTACATTACTACGGGATAGGCACTGATCACCATAAACTTTTTTCATCATTTGAAATGTTTCAGTAAACGTTTTCCCAAGTTTAAAACAAAATTTAATATTTGCTCTTTGCATTTTATGACCGATGACCAAAAGCTGCTGTCACTTTTTGATCGATAACATCGATTGTAGTTATCCAATTGTCTTGTTCTTCCTCTCAAAGGGTTGCGTAATACGATAAGTTTTGTCAAGATCTAGAGACAAAACTCTGAAATATGAAATTACAGTATTTTTTTCTTGCACTCAGTCAGTTGAAGATTGTACTAGGTTGTGTTGCGATTGTGATTTATTTTCTATAAATAATTACTATGAAATATGAAAAATAATTAAAATCGTGGAATTATTGAGTGTATGAGAAGAAAAGTATTTGTTCAAAACATGAGAATATATGCAGATGAACTGGATTTTATGCCTGCTCATATACAAAAAAAATGTATATCAGTACTGGTACGGAGCATGCATCAGTTCAACAGTCTCCTCCATCGCATATAGACCCACCGTTAATAAACTGATTCTACTTTATCAGTGAGGCTTTAGGCCTGTAAAATTAACTACTGACCAGATATTCATCAAGCGCGAAATCTTGGAAAATATTCGTGAACGTACACCACCTCTTTGTCGGCTTTAAAGCTGTTTTTGACAGCACGAAAAGGAGCTGTCTTTATGCCGCGATGTCTGGTATGTTTGGTATCCCCGTAAAACTAATACATATGGCTGTATAAATTGATGTTGAGCAATACCAAAAGCTCCGTCAGGATCGGGAAGGACTTCTCAGAGCCGTTCAATACCAAACAAGGTTTCAGAGAAGGCGACTCTCTTTCGTGCGACTTCTTGAATATGCTGCTGGAGAAAATAATTCGACCTGCAGAACTAAATAGGGAAGGTACTATCTTCTATAAGAGTGTACAGCTGCTGGCGTACGCCGATGATATTGATATCATCGACTTCAACACCCGCGCCGTTAGTTCTGCTTTCTCCAGACTGTACAAGGAAGCAAAGCAAATGGGTCTGGCAGTGAACGAAGGCAAGACGAAATATCTCCTGTTATCAAACAAACAGTCGTCTCACTCGCGACTTGGCTCCCACGTCTCTATTGACACTCATAATATATGGAACCAATACTAACAGTAAGAAAAAGAAGAAGGTGATAGACTGAGGATTAAATTCGATTACTTACTTAATTCTTCGAGAGAAAATTTTAGCGTCGTTTGCTATATAACCGAAATTGGTCAACCTCTATCTCACACGTATCTTCGAATATTACTACTACGCACTGTTTAATTACGTTCACACAATCTATATAATACCAAGAAACGTGCTTCCTCGAAATGTGAGCGCATATTGAATAAAATGTATGCTTATTTAGCGCACCCTAAGTAAATGAAACTACAGCCGAAGACAGAAAGCAGGTAAATGAGTGTTATAAATGAATGTATCGATATACATAGCTAGAAGTGAACCCGTCCACGCCAGTAAAGAATAAGAAACCCATTCACACTGAGTATCCCTTAAATACGCTTACCTTAAATATAAATTGTGTCTATTAATTACGCCTGCAGGTATTTTTGTTAACTCTACGAAATCTTAAAAGCATCGACGTATAAAATTCATTTCCCAACGTTATAAAGCACGATTATTTATTTTACCCGTGCTGCGTAAATGGAAATGCAAATATTTTGCCCATTTTGAGAAGAGACAAACATACTTACAGACGCACATAATGAAATTCAATTGCTCATTTACGAAAATTTTGTAATTTAGTACGCGCTTGGATGAAGGTTTCGAAGTGAGTATTTATAGAAGCTTGTGGATGGCGTAGTAGGTGTATTAGTTTCTACGAATGTTTCGATCCTACAACGTGGCGACTGCACTACAATAAGATTCTACGCAATATGTTTCAGTTAACACAAATTCCAGTAATTAACGCCAGCAGTTTGATCAAATTCTAGAGATTTGTAATACGAAGTCAATATTTTGTCAGTGCAACTCAACTCCAACAGATATGTTTCAGGTAGGTATATTTAGCAAACGTATTCGTTTCTTAAAACGCGCTTAATAAACTTTAATGATACTTAAAATTAGGAGCATCTCTGAATGCCATTGCACATATATTTCAATGGCTTCGAGCTTTAGAATATTTTTTTTTTTGCTTCTTGATGATAAAATTTCAAAGGCTTCCAAATCCCTCGTAATTTAAATATATACTTGTAAGTACATACTTCACACCATATCTCTAACGCCATATTTTGTCTTGTCAAAGTAACTAATTAAATTAACACCTCAACTCATTCTCTTGCACATCAAATTAAATCACCTTTTTGTAATCAGATCCGCTCTCTTTTACTCACACAACACTCCAACTATTTCCATGTAATAACTCATTCCTGTCTATACAATGGAAGTGAATAGATTGCTTGCCGTTTTGTTCGTTTGATTCCATACCAAGTGAATGGGTTTACTGTTACTTGCTAGCCTGCCGTCAGGTTGCCGCGCCGAAAAGCTTGGCTTCGTTGCATGGTTTCCGCGTGAGTTAAATAATTTTCATTTCATCAAGTAATCGCATTACTTTTCACTTAGAGGAGTACTCATGACAAAAATATAAGTTTTATATAGGCATGAAAGTTTGATTAGGGACTTTTAGATATACTATATGTATTTGCATATACATTATCAATATTTAAGTTACTATAAAACAAGTTATGCAGGTCTAGGTAAGAAGTTCAAAGCAGAAATTCGGCTTCGTTGAAAAACCCTCTATTGTTTTCTGTGAAATATTGTTTTGTGTGCAAACATGCTCTTTTTAGGCGACGATTCGGACTGCAACCACGTCTACATTCATATAAAAATAAAATGGGCGAAATCGGTTCATAACTAGTTCCGATTCAGAGAATTTGAGAACTCCAGTGTTGAACTTATCGAAAATATCGGTTAATTTCTAAGCTATTTTAATGAAATGGATATCTCTTGTCTCCATATATCAATTTTTATATCTTGAACAGAAAAAACTCAATAGCAACGTAATTTTCACAGGCTTCTCTCAAAGCCAACTTTACTCCATTAAGGAAGTTCATTGACCGCAACAAATGGTAGTGTGATGGTGCAAGATCAGGGCTATATGGTAGATGCATCAAAACTTCCCAGCCAAGCTCTCCCAGTTTGTGCCGAGTCTTCAAGGATGTGTTGTCCTGATAGAAGACGAAGCCCTTTCTGTTGATCAGTTTTAGACGTTTTTTTCGAGTGCTTGCTTCAATCTCATCAATTGTTGGTAGTAAAATGTAGAATCAATCGTTCGATTAAGTTGGAGCAACTCATATTGGATGATTCCTTTCCAATCCCACCAAACACTCAGCATAACCATTCGAGGCGTCAATCCTGGCTTTGCGACAATTTGATGAGCTTCAACACGCTTAGGCCATGATTTTTTTCGCACATTATTATCGTATTTGATTCAGAAATGGTTCGATTTCAATTTGTTTTAGCAAAGAATCGCAGATGTTAATTCGCTTCATTAAATATTTCAAAGACAATTCATGTGATACCCAAACATCGATCTTCTTTTTGTAGCCAGTCTATTTTAAATGGTTCAAAACCGTTTGATGATAAATGTTAAGTTCCTTAGCGATGTCATGGCTGCTTATGTGACGGCCCTGGTGAATCTTTTTCATAATTTCATCGACTTTCACAACGATAGGTCGACCTGAGCGAGGTGCATTTTTCACCTTTCCAACACTATATGGTATGACACAATGTGATTGGTAGCACTGAAGATATACGACTGCAACGATATCTATTGGCAAAATACGAAAATACTTTTTCGACTACCCAATATATACCGCTCAAATAATAAATAAATGCTTAAACTAACTTAAATCGCTTTTAATGCTTTATGCTCAACAATGACATAATCACATCAATATTAACTCAAGTGCAATATAATTGTCATTGTGTTTGTTGGAACGCGTTTTCTCAGCGCACCGGCAGCTAGCCAATTTCCACACAGCATTCAACTTAACGGTGTTTGCATTACACTTGAATCACAATAACGACAGTCAACCATTGGAGCATTTCGCAGCACAGTGTCACTTAATGATTCTCATGGAAACCGCACTTCGGCGTGCGTACATAATGAATTTTAGATAACAATTTACGATAACCTAATCGAAGTAGCGAAATTTAATTAAAATACCTGACATTGGTGTTGGAATTAATTTTCGAAAAGTGCAGGGTGAAGTATTTTAATTAGTTTAAAGGTGGTTTGGAGGGAGAAGACATGCGCCATTACCCACCATATACATACATACATACATATATATGGACAGCTTTGGGAACTAATGAGATTTCACTTAGGCCAGTGAATTTTTGAAACGGGATTAATTAATAAGTCATGAATTTTCATTAAATAAAATGCTGAAATGGCAAATAATGATGTGGCATTTTTGTAATTCACTCGAAAACAACAAAAAAATTTTGCTGATTTTCGTGAAAATTGTTATTTTTAATGATCTCAGAGTCGTCGCCTGCGTCCGTTGATTTTATTTGTGTGAATGATTATTGAAATCAAAAGTTCGCAAGTTCGAAGTTAATTAAGGAGTGAATTATCATTGAAAGTAATTAAAATTCAGCATGAAAGCGCGTGTATCTGATGAAATACCGCACTTTTCGTGTACTTTGTATTTCACTAATGTAATATGCATTCTATTTATAAACACACTTAGTAAGAAGGCAGGTGTAAGAGAAAGCTATCAACTACTGTCCGTAAACGACAACTGCTAGTTGTGTTTTCAGCTGAAAAGCTTTGCTATGATTGAAAACAATTAAGTTAGAATTGTATTGTCACGGACTCGGAAAGTTCTCGGAGACTTAAAGTAACCATGTAGCTGAATTACAATAAAGATTTTAAGGAAAAGCAGTAATAGTTTAATCTCTTATTTGTATATTCTATCAAATACACATAATTTAATTTTATGGAGCAGTTTTTTCCATAATTCAAAGATCTCGTAGAATATCAGTAAATAATTTTATATATGAGATACCTGAATGAAGGATACTTACAGCTTTTTTCATACGATTCACCTTCTAGCACTAATATACAAGTATACACATACATATGTAATCCAGCATTCACGTAAACTGACGGCAATGTGCTAAAAGTCCGAGGCGTTGTGAGTGTTGTGGCACGCGAATGTGACACTCGAGTAAATTGCATGCCACCGGGCAGAAATGTCACCTGTCTAACATTAGACTTGATGTGTAGATACGTGTTATTATGGTTAACATAACGGCTACATATGCATATGTCATATGTTTCTTGCTAAGCTACAGAAACTATAAATTTTATGCGAGTTTCTTTTTTGCGCAAAATCAAATCACAGAGTAGAAGTACGTACTAGATCGGTAATATTGCAATGATATATGAAATCCATGATCACATTAGAACAGCTGAGGATTCTTTGGTGAATATATTTTCGTACACCTGAAGCTTTGCTATAAAGATGAGGAGTTATATAAAATTAGTTTTGCTGTTTGACGGATCGTGGTTGCAGGGGAATGGTTAGCCAAACGCTTATGGCTTAGGACAATACTTGGTTTGCCGTGGCCGAAAATTGTTGTATTGACACGTTACTTGAGATACTTTTATTTCTGAAGCGAATGGTAACAGGAGACGAAAAGTGGATCAAATGCGATAATACTCGTAATGTGCGAAAAACATCATGGTCAAAGCATGGTGAAACTCAGCAAATGGTCGCAAAGCCAGGATTGACGCTTCAGTTATGCTGAGTTTTTCGTTGAATTGGAAAGGAATTATCCACTATGAGCTGTTCCAGCCTGGTCGAACGATTGATTCTACAATTTACTGTCAACAATTGATGAGATTGAAGCGAGAAATCGAAAAAAATGGCCAGAACTGATCAACAGAAAGGGCTTCGTCTTCCATCAGGACAACGCTAGGCCACACACATCTTTGATGACTCGGCAAAAACTGGGAGTGCTTCGCTGGGAAGTTTTGATACATCCACCATATAGCTCTGACCTCGCACCATCGGTCTACCATTTGTTTCGGTCAATGCATATTAACCATAATGATACATATTTGGTTCATTAAAGTTCATTATAAATATAAAAAATAAGAAGAAATTTTATTAGAAATACGAAAAGACTTTTTTGACTACCCAACATATATGTAAGTAAATAGTTCCTGGTTGAATTATGAATTTATACACTCGTGGACACGCAAACCTTACCACTATACTTTCTTAAATTTTTTTTCGGACTTCTTCGTTCGTTCGGGATTTTCTTCAATTTCGTCTTTAATTTATTACGTTTAATGAGTAAAACACAAATTAGCTTTTCTGTGCTTATACAAAAGCGGCCGATTTTATTGTTTTTAAAGTGATAAACCGACTAAGCTTCGTGTTTAAAAAAAAAATAATAAAATAAAATATTAATTTCAATTATAGTGTAAATGACATTAAATTAAAAAAATATATATAAATATATATTTTATTATTCGTATGTCAGTCTCTTACATTTCGACCTCATTTTTTAAAGCTTACTATCTTTCAATTGATTTATCTATAGCTCAATGTGTTTTGTTTTTAATTTTTAATATGTTTGATTAATAACATGTCACTAACTTATTCCTAATTAAAAAATTTCTAAACCGCAAAAAGTACCGCTATAAAGAGTAGTCAAATAAGCACATTTGAAAATTTTGGGTGGTAAGGTTTGCGTGGCCACGAGCGTAAATGTGTAAACGTTTATATTAAAGTTTCAAATTTAATTTCTGAGTTTGACAAAACTTTCGGCTTGATTAATTGGCCAAAGCATGTATTTAATAAAGCAGACAATTTTTGTTTAAAATAAAGAAAAAAAATTATATTTCATATTTTTTTAAGAATATTTATTTATTTAAATTAATTCATTTATTCACTTTTTACAGCTTCGCAAAGTTAAATAGCTGTTTACTGCCATATTTTCGAAAATTTAGAAACTCACAAAAAGCTATTTAGTTAACATTCTCTCGAAAAACCTCTAACCTTGTATGAATAATATTAAACATATGTTTATGTAAACACATATATAAATAAATATATGTATGTATATAAATGTATGCCAAAAGCTATGAAATATTAATCAAAGCAATAAAAAATGCTTTTATTTGTTTTTACTGCATTGAAAATTTCAGCTTTAATTCGAAATGTGTTTATATATAATATTTAGGTTATGTAAATAAAATATTAAAGCTTTTGATTTCAGCTTCAGCACTTGACATTTAATTTACTAACGGTGCTGCTACAATGCCCGTTAAGTGTAAACTGTGCGGATTTACTAAAAAAAAATACAATGCAATTGTTTATTTGTTTTATGTGTTTGCTGACTTTTCACGTCATTGAATTTAACATGAGGAAGTGCCTGCTACATTGCTCTTTACTTTGAATCAGCTCACTTTCAATCAATGCCAAAGCGAGTTAAACCCTTCACTTCAAAATGTCAAAGGATCAATATGCAGAAGTTTGGTTTGATGCACAGTGTCGCTTTTGTCTTTGTTGTTGGCTTATAAACATTGAATGGAAGCTACAACTAAATTTACTATAAATGGTTTTAACCTGGCGTTATGTAACACAGTTATGTTAGGATTATGCGCTAGATAGCATGTAACTGTTTAAGGCTTTTAAACCACAACTACCGCTGGTGTATTCAAAATGTCATATTTTGGAATCTCTCGAAAAATGTTGGTATTAAGCCATTTTTATGACTTGCTGTTTGAGAACATGTCATTCAATGTCGAAATGTGTGAAATTGCAACACTGAATATGCCATCTTTTATCTCTGTTTGATGAAACAAATATAAATAAATAAACCAAAATATTAAAAATATTAAAAAAAATCTATTATACGCATGTTGTTTTGTTATGCTTTTTATTTAATCTGTGCAATTATTATTATTTGGCATACTTTTTTAAAGCTTACAGCTATCAAGTGGCACCTTTGTTGCCCATAGCGAGTTTAACGAACACGTCGGCGATGATAGAACCGACATAATATGTGGCGCACCTTGTTTTTATTAAACTTTCACTTTGCTTTGCTTCCTTATCCAGTCTGTATTAGTTTTGCGGGAATACCAAATGCAGACATCGCGGCATTTTTTGGAATCGACGAAGAGGTGGTGTGTCTCGATCCTTTTTTCACAAGTTTTTTCCAAGATTTGGCGCATTGTGAATATCTGGTCAGTTGCTGATTTTTCAGGCCTAAAGCCACACCGATAAGGACCAATCAGTTTGTTGACGGTGGGCCTTTAATCTTTCACACAGTGCGCTGGATCAAACCTTATATGCGATGGTGAGGCGGCTTATTTTACTGTAGTTGGCGCAGTTTGTGTGATCTAACTTTTTGTGGATTGGGCAGAGCACACTTAAACTCGAATCGTCCGACCATATTCTACAAAGAAGCTGATGCATGGTTCTCTTCAGTTCCTTGCCGCCCTATTTCAATAGCTCGGCCGTTAGTGCATCGACCTCCGCCACTTTGTTGTTCTTTAGATGTCTTTAAATCCTTTTTCTTTTCTGGCGTAGAAACTGCTTACGCGGTTATAGCCAAGTTAACAACAGCGCGCCAGTCGTTTCTTCTTTTCGCAAGGTGGCCTCATTTGGATGTTCCAAGAGAAGCCAGATCCTTCTCCACCTGGTCCTTCCAACGGAGTGGAGGTCTTCGTCTTCCTCTCCTTCCCCCGGCGGGTACTGCGCCGAATACTTTCAGAGCTGGAATATTTTCGCTGACCTAGCCAGCGTAGCCTCTGTCTTTGAATTCGCTGAACTATGTCAATGTCGTCGTATATCTCATACAGCTCATCGGATGCAATATTCGCCCTGGCCAACGCGCAAACCTTTCTCTCGAAAACTCGTAACGTCGTCTCATCAGATGTTGTCATCGTCCATGCCTCTGCACCATATAGCAGGACGGAAATAATGAGTGACCCGTCGAGTTTGGTTTATGTTCGGCGAAAGAGGACTTTACTCCTCAATTTCCTACTCAATCCGAAGTAGCACCTGTTGGCAAGAGATATTCTGCGTTGTATTTCGAGGCTGACGTTGTTGTTGGTGTTGTTGGTGTTGATGCTGATTCCGAGATAGAGGAAATTATCTACGACTTCGAAGTTATGGAGAATGGAATCATGTGTAGAAGTTCACGCAAGTGGGGAAAGTTCTCTGATCGCCATTCACTTGGGAGTGGCCTGAAATGATTCTTTTATAGATGGCTCAAGAAGCTCACGACTTCCGGTGTTTGACCAAGTATCCTCTGGGTAGTCAGAAACGTCCGTTTGAAGGCGAGCTAAAGTGAGAAGGCGAAACATACCCTCCACAGGGTTGTGTGCTGGGTTTGGAACCCGACACGTAAAAAACACTACCAATGAAAACGCACAATCAGCTTCGAATGAGCATGTACCTGGAATGTCCGGTCTCTTAATTAGGAAGGTGCCGCTACCCAGCTAGTTGATGTCCTCGGGATATCTTTAAATTACTTTCTTTAAAAATATGTACTTATATCTAAATTCAAACGAAGAAAAGAGCTTTCGGAGTAGGTGCCAAGTTCAAATTTGCCCAAGTTTTGTTCAGGAGATTCAACTTGCTTATAAGTTACTTTTCTTGAAAGAACCAACCTTTTATATGGGTGATGTATTAGTGAGCAATATTACCATTAAAGCAACGACTCGAATAAATGCCAAATTAAAGCTTCGCATCCTCTACATTTACCCACGTTTTTGAGGCATTATTGGTCCATGCTGTAAAGAGTAATATCGTGAATTATTTAAAGAAATCCATTAAATTTGTGTAACTGAAAATAAAAATGTTGCCTTATATATAAATTTCTCCCAGCCATTATTATACAGCATTAGAATGTTATAACTCTTGTAAATTTATTTTAGATCCAGCAAATGTTATGGTATATATCATATGCACAATTGTCGCATGCCTTCTCATTACAAAAGTGCTATCGTTATTGTGCAGCCCAATAATAAGCAACTCTATAATGACTAGGCAGTAATAATTGGATAATTTCTAGCACATCCACTTCCTTCATAAGGTGCATGGAGGTGCAAGGAAAAGCCGTATTACCAAAACCCCCATTGTACTCGTAGCCCATAACCCACACGCACACACACATACTTAGGTAATCTCCAATTATGCATCGCCGTGTATTTAGGTCCTCAGTTCCAAGAATATCAGCGTAAACGCACCTACATAAGCAGCAGGCTGGCAGTTTTCGCAGTAATTTCGACGCATTCCTGTACAGCTATTTGGAAGGAAATTTAATTACTGCACCAATCGGATTGGTATGGCGTGGCACAATTACCGTCTATGGCGATTTAATTAGTATGTGTTGCGTAAGTAGAAAGTGTACCTTATGGATAACTAGAGATAATTAAAGTTGCTTGTATTGTAATTTTTGTGTTTATTTATATACATATGTGGCAAGACAGTATGGCTGAAATATTGAATAGATATTTTAAGAAATTTGTACATAAGTATAAATGGGAACATTTTGTGTGTACCACTAGCAATTATTGCAGCTTGAGGCCGTATATAGGACAATGAAAGATCTAGAAAGAACTACTTTATATAGTACCGCAGTTGCTTTACTGTAAAATTTGGCTAACTAACCTTTTCTGCTTTAATTAATTTTCGACTATATTGTCGTCACAAACATTGTGTATACTATATATTGTGTCAATTTCTATTTGCAACAATTTCATTTCCGTACAATTTCTCACAGCAAACAGTCGCCATTTTATACCCCAGAGATTTTGTTATTGCGTCGAAGTGCTTGTCGAGCTACATGCGTTTCAATTTTTATTTACATTTTGTATTATGCACATACTTGTATTCCTTACAATTTTTATTTATTGTTCGTCTTTTCCGGTAACACATCTAAGAATATGTGTATTGCGATAAAACGCTCAGCGTATTCCCACAACACTTTGCCGCACCGACAGCAATTTGACAATGTCTAAGACTCCTGCCAACCACTTCTGCAATTTTTCTAAGAACGATTTGCGGAAAAAAGATTACAGCACAAAGACACGTGATGTATGTGCAGTATGTGAACACATGAGAGAGCCGCTTAGAAGACGTTGTGTTGCGCTTAGATTTACAACAGAAATGTTGCTTGCAATTTTTTTAGTAATAATAGCATTGTGTACTTGTGAATATTGCACGCGATATATAAATACATATTTGAGTTGTTGAGTGAAAGCACGTGGCGTTTGAATCTTTGGAATAATGGTATGTTCTGGTGTTAGGATACACTTAAATATGCCTTGAACTTATAGTACGCACCTAGAAAATGAATAATGCTAATATTGGAATCAAATTAAAGAGCGAGTCGGACCTCAATCAAAAATGAGGGCCTATTTCCTTATACGCTTCTTCCAATTTGCATAATAAATAACACTTGCAAGGGACATTTGTAAAGGAAAAACCTTTTATGTTTGAGTTAACTTGTTCACATCAAGTTGGAGTTTTAGAAATTGCCCATTTCTATAGCCATTCCGTTAACCTTACTTTATTATCTGAATGAACCGTGGATGGAGGTCATTAATGCTTGGAAAGCCTTCTGCAGTTCTACAATTTCTCGTCGAAGATAATTAGAACGAGAATTGAGAGTAAACTTACTTCAGATGTTTACATTCATTGCCTCAAAACAACATTTCTGTAGCATATATCACTTACACCACCATCTAATATTTAGCAAAAAGTATTTGCAAAGAAAAACTTCCAAAAGTGCAAGGTCTTTTCGCTTTAATTATTTTCAGCTAGTTTACGGGTAACATTTCAAGTAACTCGTGGGTAGCTTTTCATAGCTTCAAAAAGAGAAATTAATACTATTTAAAAATATAATTGAAATTTTCCTTACTTATTTTGAGTTACTAAAAATGATATTCACTTTTCCAATCTCCTGCCAGCAGAGAAACCCGTTTGAGTTATCGCTTGCAGCTTGCTCATATTGGTATGTGTATAGCTTATAACGTATGTACAAGTTACTTTGTATTGCTGCACTTGCGCTACTTTCATCGCCATACCACTTAGTTGTTAATGTTCGATGCGGGTGCCCTTGGTGGCAGTCATAACAATTGCTGGCGCTCTTCCATCAGCTGCTGTCACAGATGCCATTTTTGTAGCGTTTCATACAAACTGTTATGGTCTCGAAGTGCAACAATGAAGCAAATCACTTTGTAGTTCTTAGACGCATGCACTGAATGAATGAATGAATGAATTTGTTTTCAATTGGTAAGCCGCAGAGTAAGATGATTTACTTGTATTTACAGTGTCATGAGAAAGAGTTGTTTTAGTTGTTGTACAAATGTTTAAAATTCGTTAGTTTTTGCTTTGGTTGTTGATACGGTATCCCATTTTCGTTTCAGAAAGACTTTCCCATTTCACTTATTTAGAGTCTATCTCGCTTTTGAATCTAAATAAATCTTCCTTTTTAATAAGATTTTCTATTGATCGTAATACTTTTGTGTTCTTTGTAAATAATTCCAATATTCCAGTGAGTCCACTAGTTGAGTTGTGCTATCGTATTAAGACCGATATGAATTAATATCCCTACAGTATTGTATAGAATAGTTTTTGCTGACAAATCCTAAGATATCCCAGCAGTTTTTTAGGAGTAATTCTGCATTGCATGATCAATTTTAATGTGAAACTAACAGATATAACCAATATACATATAACCATTTTATAACCAAAACTCAATTTTTGTTTCAATAGTTCGTCACATGAAATGCAAATTTACGTACCAATAAAAAAATCGAAATTGAGTTTTAAAATTTTAACCTCTCGCTGTCAGATATAACCAATATATAACCATTTTATAACCAAAACTCAAATTTTCTTTCAATATGAGTGGTTCTATTATATTGTTTTCCTTCGCTTATAAACTTGTGAAAAGCGATGTTTCGTTATTTTGTATTTAAGGTGACGATATACTATTGTCACCAGTTTGCTGAAAGATGTCACTAGAGTTATTACAACGCCAATTTGGAAGCAAAGTACTACGTATATAAGCTAATCAGCACTATCAAGTGAGGGCTGTGCAAGTGAAGATAAGTTTTAATTTTTCTTAATATTACACTTATTTTAAATACATATTTTGAATGTGTATCACTATTGCTAGCATTCCAGCGGAGCAAGTAAAATTCATAAAACTTTCAATTACGTATACGCTATGTCACACGCTCTTTCAAAATAGCAAAATTCACAGAATGACATACCTCAATCCAAACGCTAGTGCTCTGACATTCTTATATGTATACATATATGTCCACATTCGTATGTGTGAATGAAATTTTAAGAACCCTTCTGAGTTATATGAATAGTTTTAATAGCTGCCACAGTCGCCACAACATTTCGGTAACATATTGGCGGAGCAACTTTTCACCTACACCAACAGCCACAGACATACATACTCAGATATATATACATATATGTATACATAGAAATATGCGTGCTCATTGTTCTAGCCAAACTTGCAATAGAGGTAAACCACTGCAGCAGCTATTAGCACCTAGCTGTCAGAGCAAGTTAACCACCAGTGAAACGAAGATGCCGACAAGAACGACACTGCGATAAGAGAGACTGACGTGTCGCATAAGGTGCGACTATTAAACTTTAGTAATTTTGCGTGCAACGAGCAGAGAATAACGAATACTCGTAACTTCAACAAATGCTACTACGCATACACCCACACGCACATTTACATATGTATGTATTTATTGGTTATGTAACGCGGCTGCTTTAATGCCTTCGTTAGTAGAGTTTCGGCGACAGCTGGAACTTTTATAATCTTTTGCCAAGTGATTATCATTACCGTTAGTAGAATTTTTTGCTTTCCGCACATTTGCGAGTACACAGCAGTCAACGAAAATCACTTATGACAGACTTATGTTTTTGTTATCATTAGCAGAAGGTGGTAATAAGTTCCATTAATATTAATGCCTTACATGCTTTTCTTTTACACAATGACAAAGGCTTGTTGACCGACTTGAGTTTGGGTAGGTCAGAAGCTATATTATAATATAGGTAGCGCTGTGTACGCAAATAATTTTTCGACTATTCAATGTATACTATATGTACTTATAACTCCTATTCCTGTAATGATGACTAGCAAATTTGAAAGAGGAATAACCCAATTTAAAGCTTTATAAAGCTTTGTTTTAGCAAAAATGTCACTATTTCCCGTTGAGGTATTCCACAAAGCACTTTCTTCGTGCCATTTATAAAGTTTCAATACTTTCATGGCGCACAGCTGTCAGTGAATAATAGCCATTGGCGGTTTCTCGTATTTCATTCATGAGTGACCCAAAAACCTTTACAAATTAAAATAGCTTTCACACGTCCACTTATTATTGTCGGCAATGGGAGAAATGCTTTTGTATGTGTGCGTGTGTGTGTGCGAATCACACGAATGCATCACCACAACACAATTATGAGCGACAGTAATTTTCCAAACAACAGCAACAACAATAACTGTCCGAAATTTGACATGTCCACTTGTCATTTACAATACCCCAAACACTTGTACGAGAGCACTGCGGAGAGTGTGCCAACACACCAGCAGAGCGACCATTGCCGCCCAAAATGGTCACATGACCGTGTGACCGCACCACTGTGCTACATAATGACAAAGCGTCGCTTCGACCGGTCCATCAGTATCATCATAATTCAACAAGAGTAATGAGAAAATTGCAATCAGCAACATAATTTCCCTTCCTAAGTTTGTGTTTGTTGATAATGGCTTGTGTTTTTGTTATTGCAGCATCAGTGTTGATATTGGTTGACCAAGTGCTTGTAATGTTGTCTGTTTGCCGAACACAATATTTCCATCAACACATTTACATACTTGGTAATTTTACAAAAACTTAATTAAATTGCTGGATCTCGTACTCCACTCATTTTGTGGTTATGTTTTTGTTATTCTAATTTTAGCTCTCTACCGTTTTACATGAATTTCGTAAAATAAAAGCAACCCCGAACGCAATGTCGATTATTTCAACTAATTATGACGAGATTTCTAATTGTAACTCAGCACTCTCTTCACTTGCTTGACAGTTTTTGTTGTTCGTCGGGGATTGGGGTGGCATACGCCAGTTTGCAACTTAATTGCCTTACCTCAGTAATTATGTGCTGCAAAGTGTTTACTGTGCCGTTCTTAATCAATTTGGTAACCGGAAGTTTCTATAAAAATATTTACAGCTATAAATAGTTAATTATTTATTTTCGAGGAATCGGAGCTAATAATAAAAGTGGAAATATTTTACAAGAATGCTTATACCATAGTAACTGTAGGATTTTACTTCAAATCGGTGAACAAACTTAGTTGCAAAATAGTATCTTCTATTCGCCGTGGCCAATGCGCAAAGGATCATAAATCTCCGCAGAATCTTTCTCTCGAAAACTCGTAACTTCGACTCATCAGATGTTGTCATCGTCTCCTCTGCACCATATAGCAAGACGGAATAATGAGTTACTACTCAGCTGCTAACTCAGTCCAAAATTACTACCAGACCCATTTGCTTAGCTTGCTTATCCATTGTGGAGAAAGCGGAACTAACGGCGCGGTTGCTGAGGCTAATGAAATCAATATCATCGACGTAGGTCAGCAGCTGTACACTCTAATTGAAGAAGGATCTGGACGCACATCTTTTAAGTGTTTTGGAAAGGGGTTGAGTTGGAAATGAAAAAAATGTAGTTTTTGACTCAAGCCGTCGATGACAGGTCCAAAAAAAGCACTGTATGCGGAGGTCGAATGTTTTAAGCTGCCTTTGAGGCCAACACTTTTTGGGCCAGTAAATAGAGCAATGGAGGAGGCGAGGAGGCGAAACATCCCCACCGCAAGATTGTGCACTGGATTTGGAACCCGCCACGTAAAAAAAGCACTCCAATGAAAAATAACACCCAGCGTCGGATGAGAGATGCCCCATGGCAAACGGATTAAGGATTACGATTTGAGGGCATGCAACTGGAATGTCTGGTCCCTTAATTGGGAAGGTGCTGCTGCCCAGTTGGTTTATGTCCTCGTTAGAGTGAAGGCTGACATGACCGTCGTCCAATAAATGCGATGGACGGAACAACGACTAAGGCGAGTAGGTCCTTGTGGCATTTACTACAGTGGCCACATAAAGAAGCGCAAATTTGGTGAGGGATTTGTGGTGGGAGAGAGCCTCCGTTGCCGAATACTGTCATTCACCCCGGTGGATGAGCGTTTAGCCACAACCGCTGATTTGAGTCCACGCCCCAACCGAAGAGAAGGACGATGTACCCACAGATGTCTTCTATAAGCGCTTGGAGCGCACCTATGATAGCTGGCCCCACCACGATATTAAAATTGTGCTTGGCGACTTTAACGCCAGGGTGAGCAAAGAAGGTATCTTTGGCACTATGGTCGGTAAATTCAGCCTCCAAGACGAAACATACCCAAATGAATCGGGGCTGATCGACTTCGCCGGGGCCCGAAATATAGTTATCCAGCATAAGAAAATTCATTAAGCCACCTGGCTGTCTTCGGATCGAAAAACAACTAACCCGATCGATCATGTTGTGATAGACGAAAGACACGTCTCCAGTGTTTTAGATGTGCGTACGCTCCGAGGTCCTAACATCGACTCGGACCACTACCTTGTAGCAGTCAAGATTCGCAGCCGCCTCTGTGCAGCGACAAACGCACGCCAACAAACACAAGGAAGGTTCGACGTCGAGAAGCAGGAGTGCATCTCTGAAAGCACTCGTCAGCAACTCGGTATAAGGGAACTGTGGGACGGTATTTCAAACTCTAACGTACAGCTGCTACCGAAACCATTGGTTTTCGGAAAGTGCAAAAGAACAGCTGGTAAGACGAGGAGTGCCGTGTCGCAGCGGAGAGAAAACAGGCTGCCTACCACGCAACGTTACGATCGATCACAACACGTGTGGGATGGGATAGATACCGAGAGTTGAAGAGTGAAGCGAGACACATTTGCAGACATAAAAAGAAAGAGGCCGAAATGCGTGAGTATGAAGAGCTTGATAAGCTGGCCGACAGGGGTAATGCTCGAAAATTCTACGAAAAGATGCGGCGGCTAACTGTAGGTTTCAAGACCGGAGCATACTCTTGTAGGACCCCCAAAAGTGATCTAGTCACCGATGCCCAGAGCATATTAAAATTATGGAGGGAACACTTCTCCAGCGTGCTGAGTGGCAGGGAATGCATGATGCCAAGAGAAGGCGAACAAACAAGGCGGCGAAGAACTGATAAGGAGCATTCATCAGCTTCTTTATAAAATATGGTCGGACGAAAGCATGCCCAACGATTGGAATTTAAGTGTTCTTTGCCCAATCCACAAAAAGGGAGACCCCACAATCTGCGCCAACTACCGTGGGATAAGTCTCCTAAACATCGCGTATAAGGTTCTATCGAGCGTATTGTGTGAAAGATTAAAGCCCACCGTCAACAAATTGATTGGACCTTATCAGTGTGGCTTTAGACCTGCCAAATCAACCACTGGCCAGATATTCACCATGCGCCAAATCTTGGAAAAGATCGGTGAAAAGAGAATCGACACACACCACCTCTTCGTCCATTTCAAAGCACGAAAAGGAGCTGCCTTTATGCAGAGATGTCTGAATTTGGTATCCCCGCAAAACTAATACGGCTATGAAAAGTGACGCTGAGCAACAACAAAAGCTCCATCAGGATCGGAAAGGACTTCTTAAAGCCGTTCGATACCAAACGAGGCTTCAGACAAGGCGACTCCCTACCGTACGACTTCTTCAATCTGCTGCTGGAGAAAATATTTCGAGCTGCAGAACTTAACCGAGCAGGTACATTCTTTTATAAGAGTACAGCTGCTGGCGTATGCCAATGACCATTGGCCTCAACACAAATATTGTTTTTTAAACTGGCGTCTAGCATTTATCAAAAATGATTCCATTGATTGCTTTGGAATTTTAGTTGAAGAATAATCAGACATGTGAATATCGCCCAACTAAGATTTTTGAAAAATATTGGATAAATATCTTGTAGTAAATTGTAAGAACCTACGACTGAATTAAAAGTTAATATTATTTAAATAAAAATTACATATGTATACATAGCTTAAATATAGATTTTACTAAAATTATTTTAAATTGGTACATTTTCGCTTGAGAGCGGCTATGAGCCTCACTTGCAGAACGTTTACCATAATACCTATTAAAAAGTTTTTCGTCCACTTCCACTTTATTTGCTTAGGTTAATTTTCGCAGTGAACACACATACATTTGCGTAAGTATTCTCTTGACACAGAGTTGTAAAGTAAACACAAAAAGTGGAGAAATAACCCGCTGTGAAGTGAATCAGTTGAACACAATCGTGCTGCTAGCATGAATCGGCAGGAGACCTACTCTGTCGTATAATTTTTTTAGCACAGGAAACTATATTTTTTAGGATCTAATCCATATTTTATAAAAATTTTTGTGCTTCGTTGACAGTGAGAAAAGTGTGTGTCTAAACTAGTGCCAAATAAGCCAAAATATCAAAAAGTATATTACTCAAATGTACAACAGTATTTTGGTTTTCGAATTTTGCGCAACGAAAGAAAATTAAATCTTAAATGGATTGTAATTTATCTCCAAATTGATCGTATTGGAACGCATTTTCGACTAGTTCCCTTTTAGTCGAAGAATTCTAGTTATGAGCGATTATTTTTCCAAATAATTCATACGCAACCTTTACCAGTGCCAAACTAGTATTTGTTCGCAACAGTCTATTGTTTCCCATGTAGGCTGCATTCCATAGATATGTAGAATCTCATTGTCCACCTCACAAGTGGCGCAGTATTCTCGTATTTTGCTACACACTTTACAGTTTCAGGCAATCAGCTAAAAAATGTTGTAAATATTTTCTAGAAATGCTAGGATGCACAAGTGTACGCTACGAAGGCCTTACCAACACCAATATATTCTTGTCAGTATGTGTATATGTGTGTGTGTGTGTTTTTAAATCTTTTGGAATTCGTTGCTTGACTTATGTCCGTAGGATTTTACTTCAACAATTTTGTTTTGTTTTGTTGCTTCTGTCCACATACTTGACTGGGTTGCACATATGTGCCATGAGTACACTCTCTTTATTTGTATGTGTATATGCGGCTGTTGGGTATTCACTGGCTGTGTGTTTGCCGTTTGCGGGCGCACATACATACATACACACGAAATTCGCAACAGATTTAAATTCCACATTTGCATATTTTAATGGCATATTTTTGTATTAAAAACATCTATGTGGCCATATGTAAATGTACATTAGTACTTTTGCATGCTTAGAAGTGTATGTGTGTGTGTGTGTGTGTGAACGGTCTTTGCGTAATGTATTTGTGTGATTAAACATAAACGCACACATTTTTTGAAAAAGTGAACGTACAATTTGAAATTGTAAAAAGGCGTTCTCTTTTAAAGCGTCTTTCAAGTGGGCTAAAAATAAGTAAACTGAAAATTATTACAAAATAATTCAATGCAGCCGTAGAACATCCTTGGTTAAGTTGTACCAGGCGTTATTTTAATTTTTCGTTCGAAATTAAGAAAGATTTTGCTTGGAATACTCATTGCGGGCAGATTTGAATTGTCCATCAGTGAAATTGGAACCTTAATTATATAATATGTGTATGTATAGAGCCTTTATATAGAAAGAGATAGAAGTCGACTCTCGGAAACTACGAAATTTATATATATACTCTTGCAAAATTCGTAAAGTTGTCAGAAACGTTGAACAATATTTCCTTTTTTTAACTACGTGACAAAGCTTTTTTTGAGAGGTAAAAAAATAATATCTTCAGCTTGAGAAATTTCTTGCCAAAACACAATTTTCTGAGAATATTTCAATTATTATAGATAACGGCGATTTGTTTGATAATGCGAGTAATAGTGCTAAGAAGAGGCTATATTGAAAAAAATTGAGAATCTCCTCATAAGCAAGGAGGCAGTAGATGGAATGGCTGCCGGAAAGCGGCTGCATATATGCCAGGTTCCAGGTGACAAAGGAATTCCGAGAAACGGAATATATATTATTATTAATACGAAAAAAATAGCTGCTGAAATTACCAAAAGTGCCCATCGTCAAGCTACCGAACCAGTACAGGAAGAACGTAAGACAATAAAACGATATACAATAAAATTTTCGCATACAAACGAATCAGCAGAAGATAGAACGTCTTAAGGACAATTAGCACCGCCATTATTATGTGCAAGAGCCCCGAAGAAAAACACGCATGGTTTTTACTGACAGGATCTCGAAAGTACTGCAGGACGGTTGTTGGTCTAATAACTGGTCACAACCAACGGGCATCGCATGCGACAATACAAGCAGTAGGTGCAGGAAAGTAGTCATAAAAGAAGCGTTAGAACATCTTTTATGCTCCTGTCCAGCATTATCTAAAACTTGTCTTAGCTATTATTAGATTGTCAAATATTCCGCCTTTTTGTCTTATGAATTTCGCGGCTATGTATAAAGCGCTACAGAGTTCGTATCTGGCAATACTATACATCTTTGAAAGGTCTTGATACGAGTATAACCTACAAAACGACGCAATGCATGATTAGTTTGGATATTGTTAGTTCACTAACGCCGAAATTAGCTCTATTTTAAAGTTTTTCTTCGTTCCGTGAGATTAATGGTGTTTTGGGGGAACTGTGGAGGAATGGATGAACATTGAGTTAGAACGGCATGTGGCATCTCGTGATACCGCCCAGAAGATGGGAGTTAGTCAACAAACCATTTTAAACCATCTGCAGAAGGCTGGATACATAAAAAAGCTTGATGTTTGGGTGCCGCATGATATGATGCAAAAAAACCTTCTGGACCAAATCAACGCCTTCGATATGCTGCTGAAACGGAACGAACTCGACCCATTTTTGAAGCGGATGACGAAAAATGGATCACATACGACAATATCAAGCGAAAATGGTTGTAGTCGAAGGCAGGTGAATCGTCCCAAACAGTGGTCAAGCCGTGATTGACGGTCAGGAAGGTATTCCCATATGGCCAGACACTTAATTCTATTATCTACTGCGAACAACTGGACCGCTTGAAGCAGGCAATCGACCAGAAGCGTCGAGAATTGCCCAACTGGAAGGGTGTAGTGTTCCACCAGGACAACGCCAGACCACACACTTCGTTGATGACTCGTCTGAAGCTACGGGAGCTCGGATGGGAGGTTTTATCCCAACCACCATATAGCCCGGACATAGCGCCAAGTGATTACCACCTGTTTCTGTCCCTGTCCATGGAGAACGCTGTTCTTGGTGTAAAGTTGAACTTAAAAAAGGCTTGTCAAAAGTGGCTGTCCGAGTTCTTCGCAAATAAGGAGGGGGGTTCTACAGGGGGGCGATTATGAAGTTGCTGTTTAGATGGAAACAGATTACCGAACGAAACGGCGCATATTTGAACTAAATCCGATCACTGTAACACTTTTTATAAAGCATTGAATAAAAAGCAAAAAAGCGGAAGGGAGATATTTGACAACCTTATATTAGGTACATAAGTACTTCAAGCTTCGCCAATTGTAATTTTTATAAATATCTACATATTATATTTTTGTAAATTTTGTTAATTATGCTTAAACAAATTGTATACTTTGACAAACATTTATTTCACTTTTTTCAGTACAAGCGTGTGAATTCACATCGCACAATGGTGTTTTACGCACAAATATTTAAATGAAATACACAGTTGTATACGCGTGTAAATACAAGCATATATATACTATATATATATATATATATATATATATATATGTACGTGTATAAGTAAGTAATATACATATGTAGGCTTGTGTGTATGCCGCATGTCATCGCCTGTAATTCGTGTTTAATTAAATCGACAATATAACAAAAGTTTCATTTAATTTAAATTGTGACATATAGAAAAATGTATTGGCAGACAAAATGTAAAACGCTGCGCATTATGCTGCCGCCGATGGTGTATTTACGAGGCTGCGCTTGTTTTCGAACATTAATTACAGACTTACATGCTTACGCTTGGTATACACACGCATACGTACATATCGAATTTTAAATGCCACGCTTTATGTGCGTATACAGACTCAGAAGTTCACAAATGGCTCATGCATAAAAATGGGAATATTAGTTGTTGAATTAAGTTTGAAGTTAAGGTTGTTGAAACTTTAAAAATTAACCATTTATAATAAATTCTCTGGCAATAAGTTAAATAAATTTTCTCATATTTTTGTTCCAGCACCGTTTGGGAATCACTGACTTTGTGTTCCTGCATAATTTCACAGTTGCTATTCATATTTTATTGCCGTAGCTTACACATTCCTCTACATAAAACATTTTTGTACTGGATATGTTGCAAATTTTATTGCTATTTTGCTGTTGCTGTTGCTGTGGCTGTGGCCTTTGTGTTTGCACTCCGGAGATTCCCATGGCGATTGATTGAACAATATAATTGCATACGTGCATTTTATTATCATAACAATTATATATTTAAGAATAAGTTATTGTATGGGCAACGCGATAACTGGGCGCTATGTTACGGTATTACTTCGTGCTGTTTAAATATAAATAATTGTTCACTCATTTATATCTATATAAAGCTAATTTACCAGTTTAGGAAGAAAATTAACAACACTTACAAATACTTAATTTAACTGTAGTCTTTATATATTACCCTTAATATTTGATCTTAACCTTTATATACATATGTAATAGTGCTTCGTTTGTGAACTTATTTTTGTGATAAATCAGAAAACGAGTGAAGGATTGGCATATTCCTCAGGAGCTACCAATTCTCTCATTATTTCAAGTTTCGAATTCGACTACCCTCTGTGGAGCATAAATATAATAATACTTGTATAAATTCAGGGAACTTGGGAGAATGCGGAATGAAAGATGCGTAAAAAGTTAGTATAAGTTTATATAGAAGAACAAAAGTAGTACAAGTATGTACACTATTCCAAACAAAACAACTTCAATGCCGAACCCACGGTTAGGATTTGAATGATATCTTTCTAATGAGTACCAGATAGCTGATGGCTTCATTGGAATGAGAGTTATTGTAAAGTCACAAAACTCAATTGAAATGTTTTCTGAGCAAGCTATCCAGTCGACAGTCCTTAATTATATATACATACATATGTATATGTATATTTCCAGTTACTTGAAAGGGACTGTCGTTGCACCAATTTCGTAATACTAGCACTAAGAGACTAAAAGAGAGCTTTAGGTGCAATTCGAGCATTCAAAAGGCTCTTCAAAATAGATTTTTATTTCGCAGAAAGTCACACTTGATGTCATATTAAAGATGGGTTTTAGAAAACAGTAACATAATGTTTAATTAGAATTAAATTTTATTAATTTTTTAACTGTTCTCTAAATAAAGTCGTATTTCCATGAACCTATAGATTATGTCTTCTATAGATTAAGTCTTTCCAGCAAGAAATTTGTACAAAATTTCAAGTTCGAAATAGAAATAGTGAGTATTTCACTATAAAATCGATGGGCTAACTAAGTCAAACAGAGCCACAACTGTTTTCAAAACGAACCAAGTTCAGTAGGACAAGTAAAGCTGCAGTTGTTTAGAAGAAGAAAAAGAAATAAAAATCGGAAATATAGTTTGACTTTCGAAGGCTGGCGCCCACATTGAATGAAATTCACTATATGCTTTTTTCTTCCAGAATTATTAAGGCATTTATTTAGTTAATGCACAATGTAATACTCGCTTTTAATAAACTGACAGCACGACTTCCGTTAGGTCAATGCTGAAAGCTAGACGATAACGATGCTGCCAACTATGTTACGAGTTGCATTATGCAAACGAAGACTGATTTGCGAGTAAAATTGCGCTGCTGTCAAAGCAAAGTGACGCGTGAATATTTCTTTCAACAAAATCTGAGAAGATGAGTGAAAGCAAGAGATGAAAATAGGAGGAGACAGAGCAAAAAATGCAAGCGTTTATTAATGTTCTGAGAATATTGTTATTAAAAGGCTTGGACAAAGCATTACTCAGTGCTGTGGCAAGTGGAACTTGGCAAAGGTCCGAGAGAAAAATATTTTTTGTGAAAAGCAAATAGTTGAATGTGACGGAAAACATTATTTCGGAACGTGAAAAAAATGTAGTTTCATGCAGAAGGAAAACGTTTTTCAAACTAAAAAAAAACAGACTTAAAAACAAATTAAATACAATCGTCACAGTCTATGCACATATCGTCACCTGAAATTCAAAATAACGTATCATCAAAAAATTCGAAATTGAGTGTCTCATTGATTATGATTAACTGCTTCAAATTACAAACATAATATTACATATGTCCAACATTTTCAGGTTCTGCGCTCAGATATGAACCAGTTTTAACCAATATTAAAAATTTGTTTCACTCATGTTCCATTTTATGTCGTGTTTAATTCATGCCACTGTAAATTTCCAAAAATGTTGTTACGTTATTTTGCATTTCAGGTGACGATATAAAGCTTTGAATGAGTTTAAAGTGAAAAAAAAATATTTTAGACTTTTAGACATCGGTTCTAGTTTCAGTCTTTATTTTCTTTAATTTTGTTTTTTTACTTTTTGAATTAAATGTAAGATATAGTACCATATACCATCGATAAATTAATTTAGCTGAAAAGTTTTGGAACCAAAGCCTCGCTTCAAGATAATCGCTAATAATCAATTCATCATTCTACATATATAGTATACTTATTTCATTACATATGTGTATTCCGTAATACGTTTCACTGAAGTTATTCTCGCACTATCGCTTCCGATCACACTAATTTGAAATTGTTGCCAAATTACACTTGTAAATGTCACGTACTGTCTTGACGCATCTGCTGCACCGTCGTGTTCAAGTAGCCACAGCTGCGCTTATGAATGGTGCTAATGTGACCACAGCCGAGCATAATTTGACATTGGTGCAATGGTCATGTGACCTACTAAATTGACCCTCTAGTTGGTGAGTTGTCTTGTAACTGTATGTAAGCAGCGTAGCTGGATAAATGTCTGCATATATCTGATCTCGAAATTCCGCTATTTGTCTCATAAGTTTAATATTTTGGATAAGAACTTATCAATAAAGAATACAGGATACAAAATTATGTAGTTGAAATATAGCTAGGAGTTCTTCAGCACTTTAATTACACAAATCTGAACGTGTCATCTTTGTTTTGCAGTAAACGGAATTGTCAGTCTACCAACACTAAGGAGGTACTAGCTTTAGTTTTATGTAGCGACGATGTCTGAACTTCTCCCCCTACAGTCCCGTTGATTATCATGTTTAAGTATTTGAACATGTCAATTAAAATCGTCTAATATTTAATTATTTTGAACTTAGAAGTGAGCCTGGAAAGTTAACTTCTTTGGTGCTGCATGAACTGGTTGTTGTTGTAAGTGTTGTATAGTTCCTGTTAGGGTTGCAAGGCTCAGATAAGTTGTTATCGAGATCATCCAACCGTAGGCCCAAACGATCTAACCTCGTTGGGATCGGTGAGTTTTAGATTAAGATGGAATAATTGTTCTTCGACCACAGCTCGGAGTTAGACGTTAGCTTTGTTTTATTTTATGATGAGTTTTAAATAAAGTGGACTCTGAAAACGATCATACAAGTATATTACCAATAGTATAATTCTCTAATAGTTTCTCTTAGCGAATTGGTGATTTTTGTGTAGAACTACTGTTTAACGAATTATTGACTAACTATTGGTTTTTTAAAACAGAGTTATCTGTTGCGAATCAACATTATCGATATGAATCTTTGTATAAATTAGTGAGACATTTATAAGAAAGTCGATTTTTAATCTACCGATTTTATTCACATTTTCTCGCATAATTTGACATGATTTCTCAGCTTTTCTAATTGAAATACTATATAGGTATGTATCTTTCAAGTATAAAAATATTTAAAAATCGTTTTTGAAAATTATGCAGAATTTATTCAAATCTTGCTGTTCCCAGTCTTCCTGATCCCTTTAAATTTATTCATTAACTTATAATTTCTCATTCAACAGCTGCGCCTTATTTGTTTAATTAGCGTAAAAATACTTAAACGAATTGAAGCGCTGCAAAATTGTGTAACGAATTTTTGATTTCAAATTGTTTAGTATACGCTGTCAAATATTCATAGTCGGCAGTGTAACTTTTCCATTATGCATATTTTGTACCCTTTCTACAGCGCAGCGCTCAAGCAGTTCACAATTTTTAATTACATTTATGCTAATTAAGGAATTAAAGGCATGGAGCAATTTATGCGGCAAACGTTGGTTTAGGGAAGAAGGCTTATTTAAACGAAGAAAGAATACAAAAGTGATTACATTATAAGCGGAGATGTTTTACCACCATGCACAGGAAGTGCAAATGTCTCATTAAGAAGTGATGATGTGACCTGCTTTGTTATTAGAATGTTTAGCGTGTGTTTGTCAAGTTAAGAAACGCTGGAATATGCTCACATATACTTTCTTTCTACAAGTATAATGTTTCGTTTTGATTTGTTGAAGTTTTTGTTAATAAGTCATCCCTCAGACTTATAAACAAATTCTTTTCATTCTCAAAGGAATTAATGTGTTCTTTTATGTTATATGTTGCTTTCTAACTTCACAACTTTTTCAGCGTTTTTTAGGTGAAATAATTATGGCAGTTGGATTGAAAGAGCTTATTTTATCTTTCTTTATATTCCATTTTTGGTTTAAATAATGCTGTGAAATAAGGGAACTGTGGGACGACGTTTCAAACTCCTTACGTACAGCTGCTACCGAAACCATTGGTTTTCGTAAAGCGCAAAAGAACAGCTGGTACGACGAGGAGTGCCGTGTCGCAGCGGAGAGAAAACAGGCTGCCTACTTCGCAACGTTACGATCGATCACAACACGTGCGGGATGGGATAGATACCGAGAGTTGAAGAGTGATGCGAGACACATTTGCAGACATAAAAAGAAAGAGGCCGAAATGCGTGAGTATGAAGAGCTTGATAAGCTGGCCGACAGGGGTAATGCTCGAAAATTCTACGGAAAAATGCGGCGGCTTACAGAAGATTTTAAGACCGGAGCATACTCTTGTAGAACTCAAGGAGGTGATCTAGTATCTGATGCCCAGAGTATACTAAAATTGTGGAGGGAACACTTCTCCAGCGTGCTGAATGGCAGTGAATGCATGACGCCAAGAGAACGCGAACCCGATTTCCCAATTGATGATGATGTAGCATACGTTCCATTGCCCGACCATGAAGAAGTACGAGTAGTAATCACCCGTCTGAGGAACAACAAAGCGGCGGGGGACGATGGATTGCCGGCCGAGCTATTCAAACACGGCGGTGAAGAACTCAGAAGGAGATTTCAAAGCTGCTTTCGACAGCACGAAAAGGAGCTGCCTTTATGCCGCGATGTCTGAATTTGGTATCCCCGCAAAACTAATATGGCTGTGTAAACTGACGTTGAACAACACGAAAAGCCTCCGTCAGGATCGGGAAGGATCTCTCCGAGCCGTTCGATACCAAAGGAGGTTTCAGACAAGGCGACTCCCTATCGTGCGACTTCTTCAATCTGCTGCTGGAGAAAATAATTCGAGCTGCAGAACTTAATCGAGCAGGTACCATCTTCTATAAGAGTGTACAGCTGCAGGCGTATGCCGATGATATTGATATCATCGGCCTCAACACCCGCGCCGTTAGTTCTGCTTTCTCCAGACTGGACAAGGAAGCAAAGAAAATGGGTCGGGAAGTGAACGAGGGCAAGACGAAATATCTCCTGTCATCAAAAAAACAGTAGTCGCATTCGCGACTTGGCTCTCACGTCACTGTTGACAGTCATAACTGTGAAGTTGTAGATAATTTCGTCTATCTTGGAACCAGCACAAACACCACCAACAATGTCAGCCTGGAAATCTAACGCAGGATAACTCTGGCCAACAGGTGCTACTTCGGACTGAGTGGGCAATTGAAAAGTAAAGTCCTCTCTCGACGAACAAAAGCCAAACTCTATAAGTCGCTCATAATTCCCGTCCTGCCATATGGTTAATGATTAGCTGTTATATTTGCTTAGGTCCTTC
Source organism: Bactrocera neohumeralis (assembly GCF_024586455.1). Classification (NCBI taxonomy): domain Eukaryota; kingdom Metazoa; phylum Arthropoda; class Insecta; order Diptera; family Tephritidae; genus Bactrocera; species Bactrocera neohumeralis. Next base: position 5,717,212 of record NC_065919.1, read on the forward strand.
ACTTTGTTTTTATTAAAATGATTAAAATTCATCAGCTGATTGCTATATTAGCCAAGCACACAACCAATTTTGCAGTGTGGACAACAACCTGTAGTGTTGCATTCCAGTTTCAATTCTATTTCAATTCGATTAAGAATTAATTTAATAAAATAAGGTTTTTATATTGTATGGTAAATCGATTTAAATTAGCGCTTTAATTGGGAAAGGGCATTGATCAATTGACGAAAGTGCGAAAAAGCTATAATAGAACAAATCGTTAATTGCTTAATTAGTAGATTAATGATAAAAAATGTATCAGAATATTTCGTGAAATATAGGTCTTCCTTATTTACTTTCCGGGCCAGATTTCAATTTAGCTCAATTTGAATTGCTTAGCCGAGATTCATGTTAAATATAATATAGTTGTAATACTCGCAAATTGAGTAAACTCACGTCTTGATTACATTACCTTCGCTAATTGTCGCTAATTGTATAGCGACACTTGCGTTTTGGTTCTTCTATTGAATGCTCATGGAAAAATTTCTAAGACGAATTTGCGAAGGTATTACGAGGTGTTTAAACTATTTCTCAGAATTACTTTCAGTGACATTTTACTAGAGATCCTCATATGCAAAATCTTTATAACCAGTAATGAGCCGGTTCAATCATAAAATTGTTTCATAAAGAAAAGGTAATATAATTTGCCATTGAAGAGCTGCCACCCCAATTTAAGCACTAATTAAATGAATCAGCGCTGCCGACACGAATACTGGTAACAGGAACAGGCAGAAAAATTGTAGAAATGAAATTGTAATCTCACTGTTTAAGATGTATTTTGCTGGTGGCGATTTCTCGCTACATACTTTTTGCCTTCTCTCAACTTACGCTTCGCAATATTGCATTACTTTGTACCGGCAATTCGCTGCTCACTTTCTTTTGCTACCCTCTTTTGCGTTATTTTCTTTCAATTTTACTTTTTTTCACCAGAAGCTATGACAAAGCGTTTTAGGTAATACCTAACTGCGTCTGAACGTAAAAGGTGTAAAAGCGTTGTACCAGCAGCGACAAAGTGGTGCGGACAAAGCGCTGGACAAAAATCGGTGGTAAAACGATGGTAAAATCGCGTTTAACGAGGTGTTCTAGTCATTAAAGAAGATGTCACATTTTTTAATGACACAATTTTTTCTTTGAATTTCTAATAAAAATTAATTAAGAGAAAATGAATTGCCAGGAGGTGTTTAAAGAATATCATTATGTGGTACTTAATTTCAAGAAAGTATGAAACAAAATGGTAAGCGGGCCAAACAGTAAAAAAATTGTGAGCTGGGAATATGAAAAATATTTAGCGGTGCAAAAATAATAAGCAACTTTTTCAAGATTGTGTTGGCAACACCTTTTCTCATGCAAAATATGCGTACAATTTGAATTTTATTTATAAAAAGATTTCTCTACATCAGTCATCTCGAATGCTCCACTCGTATTATAGTATATTTTAAAAATGAATTACTATGTCTACCAAACCGCCATATTTACAAGAACCTTCACCGACAGCACAATATCACCGTTTCCCAATGCAGTAATTAACAATATGAATTTTTCTAATACGCTAGAAAAATGCTAGAGTGTGAGAATATCAGAATAGAAAGCAAAAACATGTTTAACCGCTGACCAACAGTGCAGCTCAGCGCACCAATAGCAGTCAAGGTCCTGCAAAACACAGCGAAAAGTCAAACGGCGACAATGAGCACTGTGATGCTCGCTTGCTGTTGAGATTTTCCCATTCACAGCCACATACATGTATACATATATCTACATACATGTGCTGGTATTTATGTGTATTTGTGCTTGTGTTATGTTTATCCGTTAGCTGGCAAGCAATGGCCGTAAACTAGGATATCCCCAGAAGCACACTAAATGCCAAACCAAACTAATTCTTTATATGTGTTTACATGAGCGCATGAGTGTAAGCAAGTGACCTTGTGCACATGTATACTCCAAGTGGCAAATTGATCCCATGTGTGTATTAGACGAAGAAAAATGTGTTAGACTACACATAACAACAAAGCTTGTGCATATATGAATACTACATATATACATACATATATATGTTATAATATATTGTATGGATGTGTTTATATGGCGCATGGGTACCCAAAGAAGTTTCTATGCTTATGTGGACCGTACTCGCTTGTGTACCCAAATATTATTGCGTATGTGCTGGGAAATTGTAAATAGGAGGAACGGAGAAAAGGTCATTTGACCAGAACTAGCATTCTCAACAATAACGTCACAATTACATAGTAATGAGCAGTAATGAAGCCGTGTTGTCGCAGTTTATAAAAATTGTGATAGATTTGCGGCTGGAGTAAAAATTCTTTGAAAGGGAATACGACTGTAGGATTATTTCTTAACTTCGACTATACTTTTTTCATTATTATATGTGACCTGGTCTACGAAAAGGGAGCTAACGTGCGAAAACTTTGGATTCTATCACGTGAAAAAGCATCTCATCTTCCATCTGAATCAACTAAAAAGTGAAAATTGATTTTTTGACACCTAAGCCCCCTTTCCGTAGACCAGGTTACATATATGTTATATTTGCCAGTGTTCTAAATTTTTTATTTATTGCAATGATAATAATTCATCAGCTGATTGCTATTTTAGTCGTGCCCACAACCAATTTTGCAGTGTGGACAGCAACCGGTAGAGTTAAACCCAGCAAAGTTTAGATAAAAACGCATTTGTGTTGATAAGACTCTAGAAAAGTTAAGATTTTATGGTTGCTTCGTTTCCCAGTTTCGTGAGACAGGGAATGTGCGGCCGTTGGGAGATTCTCAAGTTATTGAAAATAAAAATTTAGTTCAGTTTGCTAGTGCGCTCCGAATTTAGGCATCTTGAGCAATATGTTCATATATGTATAATACGTTACTGTTACTGAGTGATGTCACATTATGTCAATTGCGTTGTTTCTTTGTGAGATCGAACATCTTCTGATTCTTCTTTAAGAAATTAAATATATCTATACCACGATGTAATCGAATTTAAAAACTAATATAAAATTTTAAAGGATAATTGTGCCTACGTGGGTGGGTGTTTATACTATCGTTCATCGTTCTTAAACATAGCTGCTGTCGCCATTTTGTTGGAGAACATGTTTTATTTTATTCTAAATATTTTGTGAAAATTAAAGTAATTGATTTCTCTTAGAAAAAACTTGTATTATTCTTATCTGACAATGAAAACTGTTTCCAATTTGTTTCGTACATGTCTAACTGAGATTTGAGTTCGTGGATTAGTTGAACTGCAAGTGAGTAAGAGAATGAACTCAGAGTTGTTTATACTAAGTTCTGGAAGAGAAATTTTTTTAATAAAATTTTAAATCAGGCGAATAAGCATCATAATTTGATACCCAAAAGCAACTTGTACAATAAAATGTTATTATACCCTGAACAGGGTATATAAGTTTGCCACTAAGTTTGCTACACCCAGAAGGAAGCATCGTAGACCCTATAAAGTATATACATATATAAGTAATCAGAATGTGCTGAGTCGATTTAGCCATGCCCGTCTGTCTGTCTGTCCGTCTGTATATATACGAACTAGTCCCTCAGTTTTTAAGATATCGTTTTGAAATTTTGCAAACATCATTTTCTCTTCAAGAAGCTGCTCATTTGTCGATATCGGACTTCTATAACATATAGCTGTCATACAAACTGAATGATCGAAATCAAATGCATGCATAGGAAACTTCCTCATTTGACGATATATCTTCACGAAATTTGGTATGAGTTATTGTTCGTAGAAATAATGTGAAAATGTAAACGATCGGAATCAAAAGCTTGTATGGAAAACTTTCGCATGTGAAAAGGTATCTCCACGAAATTCGACATAGATTACTGCTTACGGTAATAATATAATCTCTGAAAAAATTGTGAACATCCGATTACTACAGCATTCCATACAAACTGAACACATAGTTACTACAAGAAATGCATCTGTGAAGGGTATATTAGCTTCGGTGCAGCCGAAGTTAACGTTTTTTTGTTTTTTTATAAATATATATTATTATGGCACAGCACTATAAATAAATATAAGTGTATATATATAAATATTAGACATACATACCCATATCTATGCTGAAACTATGTTAACACATTATTGCATATTATACCATAATAATAATAGAAAAATTCTAAATGCAATTTGTTCTATGCATGTTGCTGATGTGCTCTGTAAACATGTATTCATTGATTTAGTTCTTACACTAAGGTCAGCTGGCATCCTTGACCTAAATTGCACATTTATTGCCCGCTAGCGAGTTGTGGGTAAAGCAATGGAATTAGAAGCTCTGAAGGAATACTGTTAATATGGTGACGGTGATGAATTTAAAATTATTTTAAGCAAAATATTCGCATAGATATGTATCTTAAGTAACTATGAAGATATATGTATATTGAAAAAAATTTCAAAATTCGACATGAGTGATTTATTAATTTTTTCAGTTCCAACAGCTGTGTTACTGTAGTTAAATATTTTAATAAAATTCCAATAGTTTCAAGAGGCACAGGCTTTCAGAAAACAATAAGGAATACAAACGGAAAACAGGTTGCACACTGCGTATGAGTAATATAATAAACAACTTACGTAAAGTGAAAGCTTAATTTAGTAAAAATGTATTAAAATTATTCACATAAGCACTTATATACGACAGCACTGTTAGTTCTTGCTTATATACCTAAATATTCGCATCAAACCGGTTTTACAAATATACTTACACACATTCATATTCAAACGTACTGTATTTATGAGCTCAATTTTATATTGCGCATTGTTTTGCTTCTCTGCACATATTTTATTAAAATATCGCAACATACGTATACATGAACACGAAACAAGCAAGATAAAATATAATGTCCAAAAGACGACAATCCAGCATTTAATTGGATAAGTCTAGTACAATTCTGACTGATTTGTAGCTGAAATGGCAGGATGAAGCCAAAAGGAACCGCTGAAGTAATATGCTGCTAATGGCTGGCAATTTGTTATTTGCTCATGTTGGCTTCGCAAGGAAAAGAGTATTTGCTTCAAGGGCAGCTAAATACAATTGCTTACATTTAGATTTGTCAGTAAGTAAGGTGGGGTTGCTGAAATGAAAACAAAATGTAGAAAAGTGGCAATAAAGCGCAGACTTGGCACAACACAAGATAATATGAAGCAATTCCAATATAATGCAAACATATATTTATATACATACTTAAATATACGTATATATGTGTCTTTATGTGTGTGTGTAAATGTATATGTTGAGAGCATACACCACGAAATGGATTTTTTAAAGTAACTGTAAGATGGGAGTTGTCAACAAAGTTGACGAAAGCGAGCGAAATCTCGGTGACAGGCAGACAATGAGTTGCAGTCAGACTGCAACAGAAAGTGATGTCTGCGAACTGCTTGGTATGTGCTTGTACAACTGCGTATGAAAAATGCAACTTCAAAGTCATGTCACTCATTTTGATTACAAAAAAGTATACGAAGTTGGTATGATGAGTATATATGTATGTATATGCAGGTACCGTTTGATTATGAAAGCAATAACACAGAACACTCTTCATTATATAAACTTGGGAATCGGCGCTGAATGATAATGGAAGGCTGCTGTTTTTGGGAAAAGGAAGTCATGTATTTTAAAGAGCGAGTTAAAGCTCATTAATGTGTAAAGTAAAATGCAGACAACCGAAGCAGTTCAGAAATATATTAATTTTTTAAGTATAATACTCAAATATATTGAATAACACATTTTTTGATTTGGAGATTGCAATCAAATATATCCAAGGATTCAAATTATATTGCTGTTTATATAAATTATCGGTAGATCGGAAGCACACAAAATTCTTATTGGCACTCGATAGAAGAGATTGTAGGAACATAATGGGAATACGAACTGGTATCTGTCTGGTGGCGACTCAAGCCCGCAGGACCGACAAATCTAGAGTGAAATCAGTGAAAAAATGGAGCATCTCTTATGCACGTGTTCCACAGTGGAAAGATTACGCTGTAAGCAACTCGCGTTCCCGCGGTATGATACACCGGGGGAGGTAACGATAGTGAGGCCGCAGAGTCTGTTGAAATTCATGTCAAGTGCAGACATCTGAAACGACGACTACTCCTCTTGGACTTAGCTACTTAACTGATCTGGTATCGCCAAGGTCCAAACTGGTGTATGCGTGGCTTATTGGCCTACCAGAATAACGTAACCCAACTTAACCTATAAATATTCAAAATACAATAGAGTGTATCAGTGTTCAGTATAATCTTCCTGAACATTATTACTTGTACACTTGCTCCAACGATCCGCCAATCTGTGGATCCCATCCTTGAAGTGAGAATCCGGAAAGTCCACGAAATACGCTTCAACAGCCGTTATGATCTCTTCACATTACACACATACATTTTTTGAGTTCTGGAAACAAATGGAAGTCGCTGGAGGCCTAATCTGGTGAGTACGGTGAATGCTTCAACAATTAGAACTCGGATTTTAGCCATCGCCAAAATGCTCTTGTGATACGGTGCATTGTCCTAATGAAAAGGATTTTTTTCTTTCTGCAAACCGGATCTTTTCTCACGAAGTTTTTTCTTCAACTGGTTCAAAAAGGTTGCAATAATATTCAGAATTAATTGTTTTGCCACTTTGCAGGTAATCCACAAACAAAATTCCTCTCGCATCCCAAAACACTGATACCATAAACTTCTTGGCCGATTTCCGAACACGAACTCGTTTCGAAGCCGAACAACCTTCTTCTTTTGATTCAGGTTCATGCTGAAACACACAAGTCCACTCCAAATATTGCTCAGAAAGTCGCATTAGAAAGTGTTTTCTGTTCCATTGTTACGCGAAATAAGACAATTAAGTCCCATTGGCATGGACTGACAGCTTTCTGCTCTAAAACCCAAAATTTCAGTTCTCAACTGGCAATATGTCGTCAAATTTTCCACCGTAAAACTACCACCGAGTGTAGTTTTAAGTTTTTCCCTTAAACTTAAAAAGCGAGGGCAATAAAAGAATACATGGTCAGAGTCTTCTAAGCACTCTCACGTCGGACAATAAATGTCGTGCTGAATCTTCCAAAGCACCCATGCCCACTTAGTATTTGGGTTATCCTGTCGTCTGTCGATCCAGGAATGGATGTCCGGTATTAGTCTGTAGGTCCACCGTCCTTTGAGTGAGGTTTGCCACCGCTGCTGCCATATCGTTAAGCTTTTAATTCTCTCTTCTCTTTTGGCTCCTTTAGATGGCTCTGGTAATTTGTATACTCGTTCGTATTCGTCACCCTGGATGTCAATGGGCATCATACTGGCTATTACTTCAGCAGCATCACTTGAAATTGTTCGGAAAGCACTGATAACTTTTGCCGACAGCCCACTGTGTTTATTTGTCTGGCATATGCTTTGATGCACGTAACGCCTGGATCCATTCAGCAAACCCATTTTTCTACTGTTCTAATTGCAGGTGAATAATCACTATACATTTTTAACATTCGTTTGTGAATTTCTTTTGGTGCTACACCTTCTAAAAATAAAATAAAATAAAATAAAAACTAAAATAAAATAAAATAAAATAAAATAAAATAAAATAAAATAAAATAAAATAAAATAAATAAAATAAAATAAAATAAAATAAAATAAAATAAAATAAAATAAAATAAAATAAAATAAAATAAAATAAAATAAAATAAAATAAAATAAAATAAAATAAAATAAAATAAAATAAAGTAAAATAAAAATACTTTGACAATGCGACACTAAATAGCTTTAAACAAAGAATGAATTGACAGATTGAAATGATATTTCACATACGTTCAAATGAAGAGTGTACCAACAAAACTAAAAAAAAAAATTGTGGGCTAGTAGCAACGCCCTCTCTTATCGAACGACAAAACTTATTGAACTTCCTGGTAATCAGTATTACAAAAATCAAATTCATATTGTATAAATTTTTTTATTCTCAGCTCAATGAAGATCTTTATCATTCTCCCATAAGCGGTAAGAGTTTAAATATTCTTCATTAAATTCATACATTTACTCCTTCGAGTCGGATAACAACCTCGCGCCAAAAAATCTTCTAAAAAGAAGCATACAGGCAAAAAAACAAACAATAATGTTTGGTTCATGAAAAATTAGGTAATATTAGAAAGCACGTTAATATGTTCATGGATTTTCATTCATTTGAGTGTAGTGATGACTTACGAGGTGAAAAAAATTCAGTTGTTGCTTATGGTTCTTGATGTGATGAGACATCGCTGGTCGTATAAGCTATAAGACGTGAGTTGATATGATCTGATGTGAGAGTAAGGCTATATGATCTGATAATCGGTGTCAAATAGTGATATGGTAGTGCGTCATGTACTTTGCTGATACACCATACAATAGAGATAAGTAGTGATGTGACGTGAAATTGCACTTGAAATACTCTAGAAGATAAGATGCGATTTGTTATCGTATGACAAGATAACACATCATAAGGAGTGAAGTAATATGATATGATAATTTGATATGATGGTGATAATTGAAGTGAATTGAAGTACGTATGATTACATATCATTTCCAGTGAAGTGACTCGATATAATATTTTATGATATGACGAGATGAATTAAGAGTCCCTTCCCACGACAGTTGGGTCAACGTAACCGGAACGGACCAGGTTATTATCCGGCCAAGGATTGTCAACTCGGCAGAATTCTGCTGCTACAACAACAACAGATGTGTTAATAATATACTATGGCATAAATGAATGATTGATTGATGTGATACATAAAATCATGATGTCACTTAATATTTTGAGATGACATATAGTATTAAAAAGAAAAGCTGTAAAGAGCAGTGAATAAAAGGCAAAATTTTGATATCATATAACGTTGCACCACGTGATTTGAAGCGACTTTTGTAATTGCCATTTGACATGATGAAATTTATTTGATGTTATTTTTGCATATTCATAAATATGACATTCATTAAATATGTATGTGCTTTGACATGATGCGATATCATGCAGTGACGTGAATTAGTTTAAAGTGAATTTTTTAATAGCATTCGAGCTGCTTGGAGCACAAAATGATGTGATGTGGTTTATTTCTAAAATAAAATAAAAATTAAAAAGTTTTTGTGCTTTAAAAATGTTCTTAAAATTTAAAATATGGTTGTATGTATAAAAAATATACCAGCAATTAAAAAACTTCAAACAGTGGCTGCTAAAAACGAGGCTGCCTTATATCAGTCCAGTACACTTTTCACTACTCCACACACTTTTAGGCTCCACATATTTGCCGAGTACAGAAACAATATTGTTAAATAGTATGAATGACCACGCAACCCTTTCTAGTAGTATTTTATTTACTTTGCTCCACTCCAACAGTCTACGGCTGCAATAAGGATGTTTGTATGCAAAGAAAATGTTGGCAAGCAACTGCTGAAAAAGGGTTTTTTAACAAAGAGTAAACACAAAGCGATATATGTCTGCAACTACACACAAATGTTCCCAACCAACGTATATTTTTGTTTATGCTCATTGTGAGTCCTTATTTACAGGATGCTGCATTGTTATTGCTGTAGTCAAACTTGGTCACATCTTCGGTTGAGTTGTAACGGCGCCACCGTTGTGTTTGACTGTGTAAGCTTGGTTGTTGCTTTCTGGTTGCTTCTAAAAATATACAAAAGATTCTTCGAATGGCCAAAGGTAGTACAAGTGCAACAAGAGAAAGTTCAAAATTGAAATGAAAAATTTTGTAAAATGATTGAGTTGTGTGCCGAACAAATAAGGGTATGTGTGAAACCACCGCACAGACAACCATTTATTCTTTAGTATTCCAAGTAAATTAAAATGACAAAATTTCATATTTTCTCATGTGTTTACTCCTGCGCTATTGACGTGCGGCAGTCTAGACTAATTTGTTAAAGGAACATTTCATGTGTCAACTAATTTTGCTTGTATTTCTTGGTGCCTTTGCAAAAGGAATTTCGATGAAAACTGAATCGAAAATCGTTATTTATAGCAAGAAAATAAAAGAGCAGTATATATGCAGTAATTTAGGGCTTTTAACTGTCGATGTTTTAGACAAATATGTTCAGGCCCATTCTTTACTGCTTCATGCAGTTAGATAATAATGTTGCAGTGGATTTGGTGGGAGAGGGTGTGAGGAAGGCAGCTAGTTCTTAGTCGTAGCAGTAACTTCTGAAATATCCTAAGTTCTTGCTTGAAAGTCCTCATTATAGTATTTGGTTGATTCCAATATCGAAGGCAGCACCTGCTATTAAAACAGCCTCCTTATAAATGAATACAAAGTAATTTTCATAAGCAACAGGTTGTGGCCACATTTGTGTATTGATGAAGACATTTTTTCCAAACTAAACTTTATAAAACTTCCAATAAATAATGATCAAAGCAATAATTGAGCTAATAAAATTAGATTATGTTTTATTACTTTAGCACTCAGCAGCAGCAAGTAGTAATCCATATCGCTTATGCTAATACTTTGCTTACAATTTATTAATTTATTTTTTCTTTTTTCATTTTCTAAACGGTGAGTGGCCTGAGGCGCTTATCCGCCACTTCTTTTTCAATTTTCTCCTTTTAATGCCGCAAACTTTTATGCTCAACTTAATAAAAATTAAAACATTATACGCAGAAATTTCATTAGGCAAATGCGCGTTACCCACAAAATGTGTTGCATACAAAATAACGGCATATACACACATACCAACACAGACTTGCGTAGCTGCTATGAAGCCATTTGTGTGTGTACTTGAGCATTATTTCGCTATTGAAGGCCATTTGCGGAAGGGTCGCGCTGCTCCCGCTTTAACACTTTACAACTTCACAACAAAGGCGGTGTTTATTATGTGGTGCGTAAAAGAGGGTTGCGGCATAACAGTAAATTACGTGCTGTTGGGGTGCGGTGAGCTGCATGGACGTCTGCGCCAATGCTGTATGCATGGCGGGAGCACTTTGAAGTCCACCTTCAGCAATACCATTAAAACTCAGCAGCAGACAGGGGGGTGTGGTACTTTGCAGGGGATTCATTCGTGGTTTTTTTTTTATTATTTTAAGGGATGCCAAGGTGCGTGCTGAAGCAGTCTTTAATGTACTGCAGTCGTAGTGCTTTGTTGCTTAATGCTAGTTATCATTGATGTACTTATACGTATTACTTGCGCACTCTTCTATACGTTTATCAGACTTAATTGAATATTGACTCACTGTCAGTGCATTTTCTAAGCAGTTTGCTTTGGTAAACAATTAATAAAGCCAGAGGTTTTATATCATCTAAATTCAAAAAATGAACTCCATTGAGTATGGAGAGAAAATATTTAATAGCATATACAATACTGAAACTGTCAGACTTATAGATTCAAGAGTATTATTGCTAGCAAACTTTTATTACTTTTTCACGTGAGGTTTGGAAATAGACTTGTTCCTTTGATCATGGAAGCTCCCCAGTATGATATGTGGGAAGTACTTAAGGAGCATATGCTAATCAGTTGCGAGAGATAAACTTTAATCCGACATATGTGATCTAAAAGTCCTCTAAAGCGTCAGTAGTTAAGATCTATCCGTTCGGTGTGTTTTGGTGTGACCGCATGTAACTGCCTTAGAGTATGCCTTTTCCTTTATAAAAGTGTTGCAGAAAAAGACTGAGTTTTCGCAATAGAGAGCTGAATATCTGTAAGTAACGGTAAGAAATATATACAAATACAAATATTTACTTTTAGAAGTCCTTGTCCATTTATATGGTATTTGTAAACATTTGTAGAGCAATTCACTTTTATGTGAAAGCACATTATAAATTCTTGATGTGAGATACAAGCAAACATTTCAGATTGTATGAAAGTCAAGAAGAAAAACACTTTAAATGCTACCAATAAAAGTGCACCTGAGTGCAAGGAAGTCGAAATATATATGTGGATATTTTAATATACTTAAGTGCATTGAGAGTGAAAGTGCAACTTTGAGAGCAGTGGAAGGTCAAAGCAACTTTTGCAACTATTAAGTATTTAGGTTTTATATATGTACATATAAAGCGAGCGAATCGTACACATATGTATATATGTATATAAATTAAAAACCAGAGACTTGCTCACTTCGGCAATCACATTTATTCTGATTCTTTTTCTGATTCGATACAATTTCTTTTGCTGAAAAAACTAAGCCTACCAAGCCTACGCAAATACAAAGTGGAAATAAACAGGTTGTTGATGATGGTGTCAGGTATGCGATCAGCGGACGCTTTCCATAGATTTAGTTACAGCAAGTTGATGTCGCTTAGCGTACCGTGTGCAAACTTTCCAACGCAGCATGCCATTATCATACCTTTTCAATGAAGGTCATCCGCAATAAATGTTCGGGCAGTATCAATTGCTAATTGTTGTTGTAGGGTGTCATTTACATATATGATTTTCTTTTAGAATTACTACAGCTAAGCGTAATTAGATTATGAATGGTAATAATGAAGAAAAAGACACGAGCGGATTCAATGATGCCTTTAGGGGAGTTGAGATGAGGGTCGATCCACTAACTTATATAAGGATGAAACATTACATGTGTAGACATATAAATCTTATATTATAAAATATATGTTTGATCAAGCATGTTGGTTATGGCTTAGAGCGACATCTATTGAGAGTTTAAATAAAGTCGCGGTATAGATAAAGTATACTTCTGTTAGCAAACCTGTAAAACAGGCAGTTTTAAGAATATTTCTATAAGAGTTTTACCGAAAAAGTACAGCAATTAAGAAAGCATTGAAATTGCTATAGAACTCTTATAACATATCCTCTGATAGGTATGAACGAGCACATATATACAAAATCGTGCATATACTTTCATGGCAAAGTAAAATTGAACGCTTGAGAGCTTTCTAAATAAACGCGATTTGAATAAGCACGAGTAAATTAATAAGGAACAACAACAACAATATACTTGCTAAAGTGCCAAGTGAAAAAGTTGGAAGCATCGTTATTAAAAAATTTCCGACCAAACCATAAAGCAATTATCCACTAAGTTTGACTTCAAGAGCAATTGAAATCGAGCGGTTATTGTTCAATTGAAAAAATTAAAGCGTTGGCATAGTAGGGTAGAAATTAAATATGATACGTTATAATGCAGCTAAACGCAATGAAAATGTTGGATGTCAATTATGAGTTATTCCACATTCGGACAGAAGAGTTTTAGTAGTGTAGAGCAGCTTAAATAATTAGCGTGAAAAAGTGCTGAACAAATTTTTTTACTAAAACTTTATTTTAGTTTGTAAAAGTTTTATTAAAATTTTATTAAATTTTTTTTATTGTGATATTTTGTAACTGAGTTCTTTTTAAATTAAGGTATCTTTACTTTGCATGAAACATTTCGTAAGGTCGGCTGATTACTGAAAATTAAAAAAAAATAATAATAATAAAGAAAATTATTTGAGAAATAAAAAACTCAATACTCTCACACAATCTTAACACTACACAGACACATAAAGTAGAATGAGTAGAAGGAAAATTAAAAGTTGTCTGATGGGTTTTTCACTACTTTCAATTCAAAATTATTATGCACGCAATTATGTCAACAATTTTCCATAACAACAATGCTACTTATTTTGGTATTCTATCTTCTCTTCTTTCATTTGTCGCTGATGAATGTAAATATAGAAGTTCATAACGCTTAACTGTAATGGGCGGAAGTAGGAGCGCATAAACAAAAGAAGAAAATAAGAAAAATAAGGCGCAGAGAATAATTATTCAAAAGTGGCATAGCAAAATGTGTTTACTAATTTTCTTGAAAGGGCAGAAAAAAGTGGTATACAATACAAAATTCGCGAGAGTACTAAATGTAGCTCGTTTCAGCGACCAGTCAGTGGACGTCTGCCCGCTGCCTGGCTGCTAATTAGAAGCAAAAGTTTAAGAAAAGCCGAAGACAGCATGCCACGCGAACAGCCAGAGTGCGCTAGTAGCCGCTTGTTAATAGCAGTAAATTGCAGCAAAGCAAAAATATTTAAGAGTCGTGAAAAATTCGAACAAAACATGACACGAAGCGCGCCAGTGGAAGGAAGTTCTTTCGAGAATTGTACAAAATGTGCATAATGAATGGAAATAAGCACAACAACAATTACATTTTCGCCTTTTTATCACTTGCTAGGCGTTTGTCGAGTGTGAACTGGTATAATACTATTACTACACATACAAAACGAACGACGAAGTATGTACCTGATATAATTCCATTTCCATTTCAATAAATTATAAATTCAGTCGCACAGTGTATTTATTTATGTGCCGGAATGCACTGGAGACGTTACAATGTCAGCGGCAAGTGTTGCAAGTAGATGAAGTTTCATGCAGTAAGTTTGTTGCAGACGGCATAATTTACAATGTAACGGCGAATTGAAGTTAATTAGTCTGCATGCAAAATGAATAAATAAGCGCTTGTAGTAAATTAGCAGATGAAATGAAATAAAAGCAAAACAGACGGAAGTAAATCGAATTTTGTTTTGGGCTCCTAACATTTATCACATGCTGTACTTAAAAATAAAAATTATTGTTCGTCAAGCCATGATTGATAGTTAAGAAGTTTTTCCAAAGTGCTAGGTGGAATTGGCATATAATTATTTACTATGAGCTGCTCTGACGGTCAAACTCTTCATTCGGAGCTGTGCTGTCAACAATTCGATTACCTGAAAGAAGCAATCGTCCAAGAGCTTTGGTCCAGCGGAGTGGCATTTTGATCCACCACGAAAATGTCAGGCCACATATATCGATAATGACATACTAGAAGCTCTGGAAGCTTAGTTGGGAGGCTCTTATGCATCCACCTTATAATCCGGATCTGGCTTCAAGTGATTATTATCTCTTTTTATCTATGAAGATTGAGTTTGCTGGTGATGCATTCGCCCCAAGAGAAACTTGCGTAAATCGACTGTCCAAGTTTTTAGACCGTAATGTTTTTAAATCTTTCGAGCAAAGCTCAAATATCATTACGGTAAAACTGTTCATCTTGTGATGCTATCTAAGAATCATGATATTTTTCGATGTCATCTCTTTCAGTGAGAGCATGTGCTATCGAAGGGATCAAATATTAATCAGACGGCGCAATATCTGGTTAATGTGATGAATGGGGTAGGAATTCCCATTGAAGCGTTTCTAGATAGGTTTTGACTGCTTTGGCAACGTGAAGCTAAGCATTCCAATGCAGCATAATCACTTTTTTGTACCTCTCCTATTATTGGGGTGGCTTTCCGCCTAGTGCTTGGTACAATCTCTTTAATTGAAGTCGATATCGGTATCCATTGATGGTTTCGTTTGGCTTCGGTATCTCATCATAAATAACACCGGTTTGGTTCCCCTAAATATACAGCACAACATTCGGAACGTGAATATTCGACCGAAGCAACAACGTTGAAACATACACTTTTCACCATACGTTTCGATTCGATGAAAAACTATGTCACTTTTGCTGTAGAAGCAATTGTTCGCAAGTGAAAATGCCACTCAAAGTTTATTGCTTTCAAATGCCATATAGTTGTTTTTAAATTACTTGGCGTGTGACTCTTAATCCTGAAGCAAGCTCTTTTACGTTTGAAAAGGATCCTAATCGAGCAACGTCTCCAATTCACCGTCTTCAAAGAAGTTTGGCTTTCCATTCACACGAACGGTCGTTAATATCGAAAACGCCATCTTTAAAGCGACGACACCAACCACTGCACGTTGTTTCACTTGAGGCATCACTTGCGTAAATTTTTTAGAATTCTCGATATGCTTCAGTTTTCGACTTTTATGACTGAAAGAGGAAAATTAAAACCCAGAAATGACGAAAAATGGCAAAAATCGGAAATGTTCGCACAACCAAAAGCAAAAAATTAAGTCACCAATGTGGAAACACAGTTACCTTTTCAACTGTAAAGGTTATGTTTATCAAGTTTTTTATTATAAAAATTTTATTAATGTTTTCTAGCTTGTTTAGAAAAATTTTTATTTATTTTGACAGATAGTATTGAGCGACAGGATAAATTTGAACTAAAAGCCTTTTCATAGAATAACAAATTTTAAGCTCTAAAACTTCAAGGAAAAGTAAATAATATACTTTTATATAATTTGTACGCTGGAAATAATAATATAGCATAGTTTGAGTAAGGGTTAAGAGTGTCTTCTACTTTACGAAAATCATCTCCTCATATAATTAAATTAATTTCACTTAAAAGTTCAAAACATTTCATTCATGAATCCGCTAAAATAGAATAAGTAATAAGTAAGTGAGTATTAAATAAAATAAGTAAGTATGATAAGCGCACAACAAACATGTGATTGTGCTTACAGTTGAACCACCATCAAAGTGCCTCATCAAATAAAACAAGACAGTGTGTCAATTATTAGTTCACTATTTGCACAAATGAGAGCGCGCACTTTGCTTTTTCAACACTGCATATATACGTACGTATATATAAAGGAATCAGTCTACAAAAATAGTATATTAACTGAGTGAATATGTTAAAGCAGTGCCTACTGGAAAGCCGTCGTTGAGCCTATTTATGGATTTGGATTATAAAAGAGAGAATGGAATTGAGAGTAGCGAAGTCATAGGCAGTGTCAGAGCAGAATTATATACTGTTCTCAAAAATTCATGACCGGTAAGCGCATTATACTTGCGTATCATAAAACTGAACTTAAATTAGACTTACATACATGATATTAATCACAGTCAAGAGATGTTGAGACCAGTTTGAAACACGCTGTCAAATCTTCATAACAATAGTAAAATTTTCCAGTAGGGTTATTTATTGGCATACAGGTTTACTACAGCAACCCTCGCCTTGCAAACACCATAAATTTCTAACTTTTATCAACTTTCCCTGTACAAAATTCATTTATTTATATATATTTCTTAACTTTTACCTAAAGTATGTTTTCTAGATGCTGATTTGATGTTTGTTTGTGTACGAAGGTTAGCTCAACGTGTCTATATCTAATGCGTAATGCGTATGCCAATAAGCGTGTTAGTCTTTTGCAAACTTGATGTCCTTTTGCTCTGCTACTTTTGAACCGTTTCAAATTTGATTCGCTCTTCATTTGTTTATACATATTACATTTTAGCTGTATTTATGCGCTCCTTTCAGTTGAGAAGCTGGAAATTTATTTAATAACCATTTCTAAGGATTTATTGAGGGTTTACTTTGATTTCTAGGAGAGAGGTAAATTGGTTAGAAAATTAATATATAAAAGGCTTTTGTGGAAAATAATATAATGAAAATGACATCTAACGAAATGCGGCATTAATTATTGCTGATTTTCACGAAGTAATCGGCTAAGAGAGTGCGGGAATGGGTCAGCGCGAAGATAAGAGTAAAATATAAATATTATCAATACTGAGAGGATATTTTAACAGCCCTGGTAATGGTGTTCTGAGGAACATCTCATTTTGTTTTGAATCGCTTCTCAGTTTACAATTCATTCAAATTTTTTATTCAATGTTATGACTTTGGTCTAAAGAACTCTAGATAGATATACCATTATAACGATAAACTTTGATTTATGCTTCTCGAAAATATACAAATTTACGATAAATATTTACAATATTTGCTGAGCATTTCGGGATGACTTTTGATTGATCAGTTTGTATGACCGCTATATACAATAGTGGTCCGATAGCAACGATTCAGATAAATGAGTAGCTCCTTGGGAAGAAAGCTACGTGTGCAGAATTTCAGATTGATGTTTCAAAAACCGACGGACTAATTCGCGTATATACAGAAGATCCGGTTATGGTTAAATTGACTCAGCTTGTTACGCTATTCAGTTATCTATGCTTATATTTGTATTTGTATGTATTTTTAGGGCCTTCGAAGCTTCCTTTAGATTTTTACAAACTTAATATAGCCTATTCAAAGTAAAAAAAAGGAAAACAATTATACTTTGAGTACAATATGACTTTGAGAAAACAGTGATGGGGGCGTATGAGTAACATTTGAGTAAATTTTACTTGGAGGATGCTAAGTAACGTATGAATCTAAATATCTACATATATTCAAATATCCATAGGAGTAGAATAAGTGAGTTCTTCGCAGTTTCTTCATCAGAGTCGGTGTTGCGTGTGTTATCAATCGTGCCAGCTACATACTGGCATTCATTAAATGACATGTGTAGTAGTACAAAAAGAAGCTCATGCGCCTGCATTTCATTAGCGTTGATGAGTGGCAGTTAGGTGTACGTACAGCAGATCACATTGCAGACCACAGCTGCCATGTCAAAGCATACTCGACGCTTCACAGCATAACACAAAACTGATGGCCCATTATGTAATCGTATATATGTGTGTGTAATATAGCATGCGTTATATATATATATATATGTAGTTATATCTGAGATCTATATATGAAATATATATGTATTTATGCCGAATTGTGTTTTGCTTTAACAGACGTTGGCATTGATGATATTGTTGATGCTGGTGAAATTTATTTATGATGAATGTGTTGATGATAAATTAACTTATGTTGCGCACATTTCCTATTAGTAGTAATATTCTAGATAAATAGTAACTGTATGTTATTAATTCATGCAGCATGAGTGGCAGTATTTCTATATATTGCTATACTGTGTTTAATATAATGCCACAAGGAAGAGGAATATTGATTTTTATGTATAGCGTTTTATTGAATGTGGCATTTAAGTAAGTTTTGCTTACTTATTTACCTTGGATATTAAATATTATGCAACTTTTATCTAATTGATGTAACAGCGGCATAGTGAAGTTAGTGTTGGCGTGTCTACATAATTTGCAACTGAATCGAAATTTGAATAAGGATGGCTTAAAATTTGTGTAAATTGATGAAATTAAAGAAATTCTGGTCATAACTGAGTCATTATGAATGAAGAGAGTTTTGTAAACTGTGGTTTGGCTCAAATTTCATCTTCAGGTTCGAAATAAGGGAAAATTTTGAATATTTTGATTAGAAGTTCTTTAAAAGCGCATCAAAGTACTCGTGATGATGATCTCAGAAAGACTTGATAGACGGAAGACTGATTTTATAAGATTTTTTTGCATATACACTGAAATAAAAAAACTGGAAGTTAGGGAAAAGACAGAGAACTGGCTCCGACGGTTCCATAACTCAACTAGTCAGCTAAGGTTCCTTATGCTTAACTATAGTAAGTATATAAACTGCATTTTATTTTAATATATAACATATATTTTTTAAAGAGACCAATATTCGATTCTCAATTCTATAACCTCAATTTCGAATATACTGTACTTTTGTGTAATATTTCATCGCTTTCGTCATGAGCTGTGTCATTTACTGTACATATATATACATATCCTCGCCCACCTTCTGCCATAATGCACGTACAGACGAGGGCTGCTATATATATTCTGGCCTAGGGTAACACTAAGTGTTGACATTTCCATTGGAAAGTTTGACATTTTTTAGCATAACATCACTCAGAACGTTTTGTCATTTAATCGTGAATTGTTTTATTTACAGGGAATTAAAAAATTCATCTCGGCCAAAAAATGGAATTAACTCGTGAGCATTTTCGTGCGATCATTTTTCACAACTTTCGACGTGGATTATCACGACAAGAGTGCATCGATGAACTAAAATCTTTGTATGACTATGAGGCACCATCCTATAGCACTGTGAAAAACTGGTATAACGAATTCAATCGTGGCCGACGCTCGCTCAAAGACGAATTCCGTGAAGGTCGTCCAAACCAGCCGTTGTGCCAGAAAACATCGATGCCGTACGTGAACTGATAACGCAAGACCGTCATGTAACATACCTTCAGATAGAGGCATGCCTATGCATTTCTCCCACCAGCATACATTCGATATTGCATGAACACATGAAAAAAAAAAATTAAAAAAAAAATAAATAAAAAAAAACATTTTCCATATATAGCAACCCACGTACATATATATCATACACATATGCGATTTTTTCAAGATCTCTTGAATATTAGTTGCTTACTCATTTATTGCTTTTTTGTTAATTTTTTTGCTGTATTTTATGCTTTTTATAGTGTTACAATGAGTTGTCAACAGCAACACGTCGACAATATGGAAATAACAAAGAAAAACCTTAGAAATATTTCCGAAATGGTCAGCAACAAAACGACACCACTACAATATAAGTTGCATTGTTGTTGTTACAATGGCTTGCTTTCATTTACGAAGAAAAATCAACACAAAAATTAAGTGTTTGTATGTAGCGAAAATAACAGTGTACAGGAAATTATAAATTCATCTTGACAGCAAATAAATGAGAATTCTTTTGTTGCACTGTGTTTGGTGGACTTAAAAAAATGCACAAAATTCCAATAAAGTGAAATTTCAATAAAAATTATTTAATTTAAATTTTGTTTAAACTTTCAAAATAATTGGCCAATGATCACCGGAAAAGTTGTTAGTCTAGCAGACTTCTGGCGGAATATATTAATAATAATAATAATATATTAATAATAGTTCGGACAGTTATGCTGATCAGTATTAAAATCTAAATAGATAATTTCTCTCCATATTTCGTTCTTATTACTGGTGAATTCTTTATCTTCAGTAGTGTTTGAACGAAAATGTTCTTCAAGCATAAGTACATGTAACAATATTTCATGGTATGTGCCCATGTGTAGTTGAAGTAAGGGGTAGTAAGAAAAATAGTAAGAAAGATAGAGAGAGCACCTAAGTTATAAATGAGTGTGAAAGATATAACGAGAGAACATAGTATTTTTTTGATGTGAGACGGAATAAAATTAAGAGAGAGAGATAGAATGAGAGTGGGGAAAATGCTGACATTGAGTTATTTACACTAACTTCCTTACTCTACACTGCAAATGCGTGTAAACTAAATAAATATATTATATCCAGTCACTTTTACAGCAAAACCATAAAAAAAAAATCTTCGAAAATGCGAGACCACCAAACACACACTAACTAAAACACTGTTCCTCACTCCAGTTCGAATTCTTCGTCAACAAGTAAATTTACTGTTTTGTGGTTGAGCTACAAATTGCAATCACCTACCACTGAATTTGCTACTGCAGACCACTGTCGACAATGCCATTACTTTGTTGTAATGTCAAAAAAACTTCCTATGAACTTATTCTTAGTAGTTGATGGACTGGCGTGGACTTGCGCGTCCATCATCTCAAATAATAATAAACGCATGCAAAGCATTTATTTTCTACTTGCTGCACAGACCTATACATACATACATATATACACACGTACAAATATATTTATACAGTATATGTAAGTAAGTACATCTGCATGTATGCGTGCGCTTTTGATGTGCTTACAAACTGAAATGTTAGTTTATTTTTATATTTTATATTTTATAAGTTGTGTGTGTGTGTGTGTGTGTGTGTGTGCAGTGTACTACTTGTTTTTCTTCAGCTACACAAACAATTTATGCTCGTGGTTATTTATTGCTGTATTACACTCACTCAAATTGACTTCATCGTTTCAAGGATGCTTGCTGTTTATGTATGTGTGTGTGTGCGTGTATTTGGCATTGCTTTTTTGTTTGGCATTTCGTGGAAACGAAAACGTTATTATGATCATACAAATAAATATACTTACACGTACTTGATTTTTGTTTTGTTTTCATTACAGCGGAAGCTGTGAAAAGTTTGCGGTCAGTTCGCAATGTTTTGTGTGTACCAGTATGCTTGGCACATTTAACCGTTAGTCTGTAGCTTATTCGCTGCTTATGCATGGCGTCAAATTGTTTGTATAAAATTTTATGAATTTCCGGGCGATTATTTTTGCTTTTTAATATTTCTCGTTTAAATATGGCACACACGTGTACATACATACATATATGCGTACATGTATAGTACAGCGCATGTATCAAGTGTTATTTGTGGAGTGTTGCCCTTTGTTGTTTATACTGTTATGCGTATTTGTTTTCGTATTTGGAAAACTTCATTCTAATGTTAGTTTTGTGTAATTTAGTGTAATTGCAAATGTTTGGCTTGCAAGCACATAACTTTGTATATGTACATGTGTGTGTAATATATGCTGCCAGGTAGGCATACATCACTGATTATCGTTGAGCTGCATATGCTCTTTGCTTTTATTAAAATCAAATTGGACGTTTTGCAGCTTTCCCGGCTGAAAATTGCATTTTTGTAAAAATATTACGATAATTTTGGGTGGGAATGGAATATAGTACTGGACTTTTATAACAATATAAAGAAATAAAACGAAAGTCCGTTTTAAAACACCTACTCAAAATGAATCTTACATTTATTTTCAACTAAAAGACAAATGTTTTATGCTGTAAAAAAACCCTTTGCTACTTACAACCTTACTTACTTTGCAACTACTCCTGAAACAGCTCAGTAGAATTTAGTAAACTTCGAAGAATGACTGCTAATGTTTTCAGGTCAGAGACATTTTTAGAAGCCTTGTAAGTAAGAAAGAGAAAACTTTACATCAACAACTTTCTTTAACGAAAAATAAAAAGTACTAAACGTGCAAAGAGCTCGCTAACGGTAGATAGGAAAGTGACGATTATATGAATTTGAGTCGTTGATTAGAAGACTTCAATAATTCTACAAAGTTATGCTCCTCAATGCGTTTAGCAAACGCTGGAACCGAGGCATTACACCATTTTCGAGTGGCGAAGCATGCCCGGAAATTCTTCACCTACTCTCTAGATCAAGCCAGCCGTTTCACCTCTTCTTTCTTTAGGCTGGAGTTACTTTTGAGGAGGTTGCATATTCCGACCGCCGCTTGTATTTCGCTTTTGCCTTCAACCCCTCTTTGCTTGACTTCTTCCGGGGTTCTTTCTTGTTACAGGAGTTGGAATCCTTAGTCGGCTCTTCTTCCTTTCCGCGTTTATGATTACAGTGCTTTCTTCGTCCGAGTAATCGAACGACTGCTGTAAGCGGAATTATAATGTAAATTTCGCTGTCCTTTGACGTTTTCTTATAATAAAATTTAATTTTTATAATAAAAACGACTTTATTTTTGAATTCTGAGAAAAATGATGATGATTCTGATGAGACGTACAGCGGGCGTTTAAAATTCTGCTGGCAGGAACTCGAGTAAAAGGAGACCATAATTCAAAGAAGGCCTTAGCAGCATAAGCATACTAAAAGCACAAAAAGGATGTAAGTTTACAATATGCTAGAAATAAAATCTAAGTTCAATGGTAGTTGTCTTTACCTTTTATATCTGCCAACACGTTCCAATAAGGGGGAAAAATACTTGTATATTTCCTTTACCCAAATTATCTATTTTTGAATTATACTATTTATAGTTCCATATTAAGATTATAATATTACGAATCGTTTCTTATGTCAGAAGAGATTATTTGGTTTCGCGATTGCTTTAAGAATTATAAGACTACTCTTAGTAACTGAAATCATAAAATGCAGTAACCTAATACCCATCGTTACAATACTCTATTCTCCCATCAAACTGCCCTTAAGCCTGCTTAAATTCAAGTTTACTATTATGTTTGCATCGCCAATCACTCTGCGTTGGCTACAAATCGATTGGTTAACAGTTTAAATTTCTTTATTTTACTTGTCAATCGGCTGGCCGCAAGATATTTTGCTGAAATTGCCTAAAATCAATTTTGATTGCCGACCTTAACCTACGATTTTCGTGGCTTATCTATATGCATTTCAAAAAGTAATACCTATAAGGCTGCGGGCTTATAGTATACTAGTATATGTAAATAAAAGCGACCCAGTTAGAATGGGAATGCTTATGACAAATCTTGTAGTCCAGAACTTAAAAATCAATATGAATCCATCCATTAGTCTTTTTATCATAAAGATCTCATCACATTTAACTTTCTACACAATGAAGTAAAATTCTTCATTGTAAATAATGTCAGCAAATAAGGGTAGTTAAGAGAAATTTTCGTGGTGATCGCAATTTCCTACAGGTTTAATACAAATACACACAAACAGACATCTAAAGCAGTTGCTTTCACATTAAAAATAACCGAATATATTTTCTGGGTACCCTAGCTATATATATATATATACATATATTTATATATATTCACGAACCTCTCCACTTTCACTTTTGTCCCTTTCGTCCAAACTAATGGCTAGTCGTTAAAAGGATTTAAATTGATTTTATTATGTAAATTTGCTGCTGCAAGGCACGTTCACGCACTACCTACTAGCAAAGCAAAACTGGGGCAATTGGGTATGCAAGCATACATACATACATATGCATTTTGAGATATTTCATACACGCTTTCATGGCTTGCCAACGGCGAGGCCTAAGTGCGAACGTATACATTTCATTTGCTTAGGCCTTTTTTGAATTTAAACTATTTATACATATTCAACTGCACGAAGTCTATATGTACGCCTATGAAAGCGCTTATCTTCGCATGGCTTTACACATCTTTTCGCAGTATACAGTGTTTTTGGGGGTTTAAATTTAAAAGTCAGGGGCTTCTCTGAAATAACTAATACATAGTTTACAGAAATTTCAGGCCGTTAATTTTAAGTGCTTACAAATAAACCAGTTTGCGCTCAATACCAACGCAAATCAAAATATATTTAACTAATTTATATAAGCGTAATATAAAACACCTACACACCCCTTTAAATCGTAATATCAAATTCTCTGGCTATTGATGAATGTTCATTGGCATGCAACAGCAAGGGTGTTGTATGCCACCATACTTTTACTCTAACCGCCCAAGTGTTCAAAAAAAAAAAAACTGAGGTACAAATGTGTACAGAAGAATAAAGTTTTATTCAAGCATTCATGTATACACCTACGTATATATGTAATACTCAACACCAACAATTGGCGTTGAAAAGTTTGTTGAGCTGTCCGTCATGCAGCCAATCACACAGCGGGTCAGTTTGGTTTGCTTGATTGGCAGGTCAACGAGCCGGTCAATTGAGCAGCTTGTTAGCTTCATAGCGGTTTCTTGCAAACAAAGGGTTTCAAGCTGTTATCCACACACACCCACACAGACATGCAAACATACAAGAAGGTATGAGTGCGTGATAAACACATTTATATGTCTGTGTTCTAATAAGAAATAGCCTTTCGTCGGAAACTTTTCCGGTTGTTTAGCGAAATATGTTGCTGTATAAACAACATTGCGTTA
The DNA here is from genome assembly GCF_024586455.1 of Bactrocera neohumeralis. Lineage (NCBI taxonomy): Eukaryota > Metazoa > Arthropoda > Insecta > Diptera > Tephritidae > Bactrocera > Bactrocera neohumeralis. Next base: position 5,742,303 of record NC_065919.1, read on the forward strand.
AGAAATTAGCATTGTGGTGGTGAGTTCGGAAACCAATTCTATTTGTGAGTACTATACTATATTTGGTTTAGTAAGTCAAAGATAATAACGCTTATCATAATTTAAAATGTGTGTTATATGGGAAGTAGACGTGGTTGTAGTCCGTTTTCGCCCATTTTCAAACACATTTTCTTTTATAAAATGATAATAGCTTTATAATTGCAGAATGAAATTTGTAGCTTCCAGTTTAGGATAGCTTTGCTTCTTACATTAATTTATTGGTGATAAAAAAAAAACATAATTAAAAACAGAAATCATTAAAAAAAATCCTACCTATATTCCTACCAATAAATTATTATTACAAAATTCCAACATACATCCATAATTCCGTTTCGAAACACTTTGGTGTAAATGCGCTTAAATTTCAACTTTATTTCCACAAACAAACTCAAACGCGATCGTAATTATAATTTACAATTAATTATATTCCTCTAAAATAATTTACAAACAGAAAATCAGAATCCGAACTCCTTTCAGTGCGCTTCATTCCGGTTCACTTGCTCATTGGTTTACCCTTCATTAGCTTTTATTAAAGTCGGCACAACACAAACGATTGCAATCAATGCCATGAACATTATGCCTTATAACTTTCGGAAATGATGATTTGAATTTTACGATATTTGCTTTGCTTTTGTTGTTACAGTGACCCTTAAGTTTGGTGGCCTACTCAATGGGCGGGTCGGCAATTCGTATTAACTTAATGTTCACATTTCCCATTTTATTACGTAGAAAATCTTCACGGGCTTTGTTTTATTAATTTCACAAAGAATCAAAACGTATTTCACGCCTTCGGAAAACCAACAATAAATTAATGAAACCAATAAAAAAGCAATATCTTATATCATATTAGAGAGGTTTTCATTAATTTATATTTATAAATTTCATTAATATTGTGTAGTCGAAAAAGTCGTTTCGTATTTTATCAATAGATCGTTGCAGTCGTATATCTCCAGTTCTACCAACCACTTTGTGTTATACCATACAGTGTTGAAAAGGTGAGATTTTAAGCTTCATTTAACCAAAAAATAAAATTCGGAGAAGTTGAAAAAAATTTACAGCTGTTCAAACGTGAGTGAAAATAATGAAATTCGCTATATTTTGAAATTTTTGTATTAAAAAGGGAAATTTATGAAGTTTACAGAGACGATGCTATATCAGTTCGTGTAGCACAACAATGGTTCGCTCGCTTCAGTTGTGGAAATTTCGAAACTTCGATTTACACTGATGAAAGATTCACACTAATGGAATAAAATCTCAAGCAGAAAAATGCAAAAAGTAATAACCAAAGGATTCATATTTGTTTATTTATTTATTATTATAAATATAAAAAAATAAGTTGAAGTTTGATTAGAAATACGAAAAGATTTTTTTGACTACCCAAATATGTCTATGACTAGCGTTTTTTTACTCAAACTACAAAGAGTCCATACTTTGTATACTGTTTGTGGCTATGCAACTGCAGCTGTGCTGATTTGGGCGCATCATTAAAGGACTATCAACATAATACAAGCTATTTTCTGCACTTTTGTAATTTTTCTATTTTCTCAATTAATTAAATTTACGAAAGATATTTTAAGTCCATCGTCATTCTGCAAAATTCGATCAGGATATTGGGGCTGAGTGAAGAATGATTGTCGTCAATTTTCATATATTAATATTATACTACAGTGTTGGCACTCCATTAGCAGGTAATTTTCAGTAAGTTTTTGTTACATAATAACTTTACATATATTTGTATGTACATATATAGTACACAAAAATACAGATTACTGTGAACAAGATATGAGCATTTTAAATCCACGCAATTTACTTAGAGCAGCGTATGAAAATATTCACGAGCGGCTCCAGGTCGCAAGGTGTGGCCTTCCACCAAATTATAACAATTATGCATGATGAGCTCAAAAATATGTAAATACAGTAAAAGCAAAGCGCTGACGACGAGTATGTATATAATAAGTTTGTACATATATGCATTAGGGTGGGACAAAGGAACGAACGTTTCTTTTTGGCTTGGTACTCTGAAAAATTGGCTAATAGACACCTTTAAGAAAGGCGTTCCAGTTATGGACATTTTCATTTGCAAATTTCTGCTCTACAAAAATGGTCTATATAACTATTCGATGAAGATAAGCGTTTGGAAGATATTCATCGTCAAACAGCAATGCCTATCAAAGGGAAACAGTTAACAGCGAAATAAGAATCTATATAAATATATAAACAATCCGGTAATAAGAAAAAATGAAAACCGTTAAGCAGTAAAACATTCTCGTTATAATTGGAGAGCCTTTCTAAAAGGAGTCTCTCAACCAATTTTACAGAGTATGAAGCGAAAAATAAATACAATTTTTGACCTACCTTAATATATATGCATTCTCATGTTACTGTTATCATATTCGCTGTCCTGAAAGCCGCTTTTTAATTACTTTTGCACGCGCTTCCTTTATTTTGCATCGAACATCGTGGAGGTATTGTTTTGCTTCACTGACGGTGCTTCGCATATCCTGTGGCTTACCGCCTATATGTAGGCATATTAAATGGATCTCAGCATGTCCGGTCGTGCATGCTTATAGTGCAACATTTTCATTAACAAGTGTTTAAATATTTTATGTACAAAAAGCATTTTGCATAAGTATATATATACCAGTATTTATATATATTCGTCCGTTTTTTGTGCTTTCCACAGCAATTTCGTGCTTTTGGCTGGCTTTCCAACATTTTTATACCCGACGGCGCGTAGGTCGCTCATGTGCTGGAACAATATTGATATTATATTGAGAAATTTACCGAATAACGTAGATTTTCTTATTTCTCTCATCTATCAAGTAGCGGGAGATTAACTCAGCAAACAGTTCATCGATGAACTTAAATCAATTATTGGCGAAAGACAACTGCTCTTGGATGGTATGTTGAATTCAATCGAGATCGTAGATCACTACAAGACAAATTTCGTCAAGGTCATCCAAAATCAGTTGTTCTTCCGGAGACTATTGGTGCTGTGCGCAAACTGATTTTGAAAGATTGTCATGTGATCTATCATGAGAGTGAGACAACTACATAAAGGCATTAATGGGACCAACATACATTCCAAATTGCATGAATACTCGTATAAAGTGCGTTCGGCAAATTTTACGATGAGTGAAATTCCTCAGCAAAGAAGTACCATTAAATGTTGTGTGTGAAATCAACTTTCTGGCGCTGAAACGTTCAAAGTGTTGGAAAAGGCCTTCGGTAAAAATTGTTTGTCGCAAGAGAGTGTTTTTTAATAGTACAAATTATTCAAAGATGGTCGTGAACGCCTTGACGACAAACCACGTCCAGGTCGGCCTCCAACTGATGATCAATCCGTCAATAAAATAAAGGAAAACCGACGGAATATCGGAAGGATTATCATATTGAACACCAATTTGGGCCTGGTTAATGTCTATGAAACAATGTTTCCCGACTATCAGGATATCATGAAACGTACTAAAGATGAGCCAAAGCCGAAAAAACACGTCAAAGCAGGTCAAAAATCAAGGCTACGTTGACAGTTTTCTTCGGTTATCATGGTGTGCTGCACTCTGAACTCCTTCCGACCGGCTAAACTGTCAACAAGGAATACTATTGGAGTGTTTTGCGTAATTTGCGTAAAGTTATTCGTAAAAAGACGGAGGAATTATGGACTGACAACTCTTGCTATTTGCACTAGGATAATGCGCCGTCCCATGATACATTGATCCTTCGTGAGTTGTTCGCCGAATTTTCAACCAATATTGTGCCGTAACACCATATTTCCCTGAGTTAGTTCTAGCAAACTCAAGTGACTGATCAGGCAAACCGTTTTGAGTCAACTGAAGCCCTTAAACCTGAATTGCATTGAAGCCTATTCCAGATTGACTTTAACAAAACTGAGGATTGGAATAAAAGTTGGCACAAGTGTATTTGGGCCATGGTTAAATATTTTGAGAAGGACGACAAGATTTTGAAGAATCAATTGAGAATTATGAACATAGTCTTGCTATTTTTTGACAATCATATGCTTATCAGTTGTCTTTCCAGTAATCAGGAAAAGCAACCGCCGAATGCGAGTCACTCTTCAGCACTCGAAACATTGATTTGATGAGTCATTCACTGTGTAGTCTTGACTTGGCGTCGATTGACTTCTTTTTTTGCTGTACGTAAAAGGTAAGCTAAGAGGATTTCGTTTTTCGACACCTACAGTGGCTGCTGATGCTTCAGGACTCATGTTCTTGGAGATATATTAATTGGAGTGGAAAAGTGCTTAGAAAATTGATCCAAAAGCATGCAAAAGTGTATAGATCTCAATGGAGAATATTTAAAAAACAGTGCAACGATTTTCGTTGAATAATATTTGTTTTTGTTCTCCAATCCTGAAATCTAAAAGGCAACCCTCGTATTATATTCGCCTGTTCCATATACGTTTTGCATTCTGCTTCAATTTGCTTACCTCGCTTAATCGATATTAATTTTTGCATTATCTTTATTGCAGTTTATACCTTACGAATGAAGATTTTTAAGAAAGTAAAGTGGTAAATTAAATATGAACTTAATTATTTGCCAGCTTTAAAGTAAATGTGGGGATAATGTGAAACCATATATTTATTTCGGTTGCTATTCAAGTGCGCATTGTTTAAAAGGTAATCAGTATTGTGTAAATATTACTGTTCATATACAGAGGCTGGCAGATATGTCATGTGTTGCTTTCAAATATATTTACTACAATTCGAAAGGCAACAATAACGCAATTATTTGTTATACAGCTCAAATTGTCCCAAATTATATCATGAATATTTCTATTGTTAGTTGTCGTTCTCAAAATTTGTTGCTATAATCTAATGACTTGCTTTATTCTTCAAAAAGCATGAGTATCTAAAAGCATAAGGTTACGTATACGCAGCGTACTTACCAATTATTGTCTTTAGGGGTTTAGTACTAGTTTCCATATTTCTAATAGAATAATATGTAAAGAGTAAGTTTGTTTTTAAGTTAAAATTTATATTATTTAAAGCCAAAATGATTTTGCATTTTGCACACATTGTCTTAATTCATCTTCGTCCATTAAACCACAGAGAAAGTAGTAGGTAGGTATGTGTCAGACCAACAAATCCGCAAGGCAACTCACAAGAACGAAAACAAATATTACAATAACAATAAAAATAAAAATTAGTCAAAAAAGTGCCCGAAAATTCTTAGCAATGCAAATAAAAATAATAATAATCATTAAAAACTTTGAAATCCCCACGCCGAGTGTAAATACAAATACAAAACGAAACAAATGTAGGTATATATATACACATCCTATCCATACCAAATACTTCAGACAACTATTTTTTAGAAACCTCTTGGTACATACATAATACACAATTGAATCTTATATAATCTCAAAGATTAGAAAAGTTGGGCAATTTTATTTCACTTCTACTCAACATTAAATTCTTCCCTGCGCTTCCACATTTTTCGCTATACGCCATTGTTTCAAATTGTGAATAAGTAAAGCAGCGCTGGCGGCGGTCTGTGCGCATAGCGGTAGTAGGCTGCTGCTAAATATAAAATAACGTTGCAGTGGCTTTAAACACTTAATAGCTTCGGGCTAACTTTGTGGCATCAACAATGCTGCCAAATAAAAAAGTGAAAAGGAAAAAGGATATGCAGTAGATAAGCAAAAAGATTGCGCATAATTTCATATTATTATTTCTATTATTTTTCAATGTACGCATCATTACTGCTAATAAAGCAGTTTTAATTCTTTTCCATTGAAACTGGCGTGCTTAACTTTAAACTTTAAATTAGCGCTTAAAGTAGTCACCGTATTTCTGTTGAAGGTGATGCATCATTCGGAGTGTTGATGTATGTTTCCGAGACTATTTGTTGTTCATAACGGCTGGTAGCATTGCTCATTTATGCTTAAATATGATATATAAATCAATAAGTTTTGTTCAATAGAGAGCTCGACATTAATTGTTGCTTTTTTACTCACAATTCGAATGTGAACAATAAAGTAGTTGAACCTGATTCGCTACAATTAATTCCATTATAAAATTTATTTAAATTCTTATGTCAACTTTTTGAACAGCCGTAATTGTATATATTTTTTTCTCTTTCAGTTTCCATTGTTTTTTGCAATACCAATAAAAATCTCATACAATTTATTGCAATCATGATTTTTAGTTGCTCTATTCACTTTACCGCTAGAGTGTATGTCAACTAGCAGTACGATAAATTATTAAGTTTCAATAATTAAAAAAACGCTTAAACGCGACCCTTCAACTTTTGATATCGTTTTTGTAGTAGGATTTAACCTTCACTTCTCAAAAAAGCGCCCAGCTTTGGCGATCATCTCTTCACTCGAAGAAATTTCTTCCCAGCGAGCATTCTTTTGAGATATGAGAACAGCAAGTAGTTGCTCGATGACATATGTGGGGAATACGGTGGATGCGGAAGCAATTCGAAACCTAATTCATGGACCATGAATAGTCTTACTGAAACAGTACTTTCTTTTCGTCCCTCACACGTTCCAATAATGCTATGTAGCAATTGCTGTTTATGATCCTTCGTTTTGCAAGGTAGACAATAAAAAATATTTCACGTGCAGCCCAAAATACAGACGCCATAAGTCGGCAGCCGACTGTTGAGTTTTTCCACGCTTTGCCGGAAGACAGCCGATTTGACTTCGGATGTTGATGAGCATCTCAAAACGATGCTCCGAATCATCAACTCGTCGTTGGTTTTGGTCAATAGTGAGCTCGCGCGGCAATCACTTTGTACAGAGCTTTCGCATACCAAAATATTCATGAATGATACAGTGTACGCGTTCAGTTGATATCTTCAGAGTGTCTGCTATCTTAACCAACTTCACTTTACGGTCATCCACACTTGTTTTTTTGACATTTTTCAAGTTGCGTCAGTAGCAAACTCTTTTGGGCGTCCACTGTCTTCGATGCTCATTTCACCTCGCCTAAACTTAGCATATCAATCCTTGATGGTTGAGTTTCTTGGAGCAATGTACGAGAACTTATCCTCAAGCCAAGTTTTTACTGCAACTGTATTTTTTCACTTCAAAAGGCAATATTTTATCAACAGACGAAATTCCTTTTCATAAATTTTTTCACCATAAAAAAATTTGCTTCACTCAAAAGGATATAATTCACAAAATTGGTATCAGACAGCTGTCAAATTTATTCATGCGCCTTTTGAAAGTCCAAATGTTCGGTCAAAATGCATAAAATCGATGTTTTGAAGATGTTCGATTCCATTTCCATGAATTTCAATCATGATTTCGTCTGATTTTTGATGAATTCACGCACAGTTTCGATGGAATTTCCGGTGATCACGGATTTTGATTGGCCCACATGTTGATCGTCATTTATGTCCTCACGACCACTTTGAAAACGTTTAAACCACCATAAACTTGTTTCATTAATTGAAAAGTTTCGGAACGCATCTTGTACATGAACATTATAGTTCCTTTGTTTTTATCTTACCGATTTGAAATCCTTTCCCCACTAAGAAGCTGTTCATTTTCGTAATCGCTAGTATCGGAAAACTATTGCATATAGCTGACATGCAAACTGTTCGGTCGAATTCAGTTACTTCCATGGAAACCTCTTTTAATTGACAGGTGAGAAAGGGCTATGTTCGACAGTGTCTCGAGAGCCACGCAAATTATGAAGTTAACTTATACACTGATCGACAAAAAATCTGTTGAAATAACGAAAATTTTGATGGGTGAGTTCAGAATATAATATATATATGGGTAATTCGTAAACCGATTTCATACATTTTCGGCATTAAACTATAACATATCCAACATTGTGTGTTCACTTAATTTTACAAGGATTTGGCTAATGACAACTATTTCTGAAATAATTAAAATCAAATATTTATGCAACGCATCGGCAAAAGTGATTTGCATGAAACGATAATACCGCACACCTGCTATATAAGTATAAGCTATAATGCTATATACATATGTACATAGTACAATGCTGTATGGTATGGTAACTTTTTTCGAAACTAACGGCTTACAGTGTGTACATAGCTAGGCGGCTTTAGCGGAATATGTGTAGCGTAATCAATTGAATTTAACAGAGCGCTTTGAGTATTGCATAATTGCACACAATTAGCGCGAAATTTGTTAATTGAACCTTTGAATAACTAACAAGATCTAAGTAGAGAATACCGTACAAATTATGTCATTCCACCGTTGGACATAACTCCTATTTTGCATAATAATTTCGAAATGCTCATCCGCATCGATTTATGTATTTGTGGGCATTAGTGTTAAATAGTGCGCATGAGAGTAAATAGATTTGGGCATTAGCAGTATGAACCCGGTGCGCGGACACAACGGGTGCGTGAACAACATGTGCACTCGAAAATAACTACATGCACCACACATATAATGGATAAGTAATTATTTTGCTGTGCACTTTAATTAAAAGCACATGATTGAGCTGTGCTTAGACGAAACAGGTCAAATAAAACCGTTCAGTACTACTTTTTACGCAGCCTTAGAAGGGTTAAAAGAAGAGGATGACCTATAGGTCATGTCATTCACTAATTTTTAACTGGCGATCCAAGTAGAGGTACTATGTATTTGCAATAGGCTTTTTTGACAGATCACGCGTGAGTATGTTAAGATGTCATATTATTTTTCTTCAGTATTGTTTGGCATTCCATTATGGAAAGACTTACACCAGAACAACGTTTACAAATCGTTCAATTGTATTACGAAAATTCATGTTCTTTAAAGAGTGAGTTTCGCGCGATTCGCTTAACTTTTAGCCAACATAATAGGCCTTCTTAGCGTACTATTCCTGTATACAGTTTGAGCAAGAACTGAAGCAGCTCGACCTTCCCAAGCGGCATCACTTCGCTGTATGGGCTCTTGAAAAGTTCTAAGGAGACCCGACGTTTTTGAAGCAAACTTTATTCAGCGATGAGGCCTATTTCTGTTTCAATGAGTATGTAAACAAGCAAAGTTGCTTGAAGAGATTTAAAAGCTGTCATTTCACCCAGAAAAAATAAAACGGTTTCGTGTGGCTTGTGGACCGGTGGAATCATCGGTCTATATTTCTTCAAAAATGAAGCCGGTGGGAATGTAACCGTCAATGGCGACCGTCATCCCACCATGATACTATTTGATGCCTGAAATTGAAGCTGATGATTTCGGTGACAATTGGAACAAAATATCACGCGTGTCGTTTACCAGTTGTCAGTCGAAATGCTCGAACGAGTTATCGAAATCAACTGATGGACTATCTGAGACGTAGCCGAGGCCAAAATTTGAAAGAGATAATCTTCAAAAAATAAATGCCTTTAAATTCGAAGTTTCTGTATTTTTGCTTTAAAAAAGTACGGAACAGCGTAATGTATCACCTTTTACTTTCTATGAAGTTTTGAATATATATCGATACTCGTATAAATCTGAGTCCAGTCCGCTAAATGGTCGTTGCCCTGTTTATCTAGTGGAAATCATTCAAATCGTAGACGTTTTTTTTAGATTCAAATAAAATAACGATTGCCTCGAATATTGTTCCTTGTAGGATAGATTATATGTCAAGATAAAAGTTTTTTTCAAAATGAAAAGCCAAGAAGCTTTCGTTGTAAAAAAATGTCTTCTGGAAACGCCATGACTGAAGAGAAGACCATTTCGTTCATTTCATTAGAATTTAAATTTAGGTATTTGAAAAGCATCAGTGGAAATTTCTTAGTCTTCAAATATTATTGCCAATAAAAAATTTAGATCAGACAACTATATCTGTAAAAAGGTGTAGAAAAATTTTATAAAAGTGTCATCTATATATGTGAATTTATTAAAGAAAAAATTTCATAATTTTTATACATTTTTTTAAATACTTCACATTCAGCAAGCGATCAGTGCGGAGAAAATGTAAACCAGCTCACGACTACCAGTGAATTTGTGTACGAGTCTATCTAAAGCTGTTTCCGGATAATAAAACACCACAAATTTATTTGTCACAACACAGTAGTGCTACAATTTTCCAGCTGCTTGCAACAGCTCCAACAGCTTTTGTGCGCTTGCTACGACTCGGCGGATTACATTGTTCTTGCTGTACGATGGCGGCATTAGCAGTATTCGTAGTTTGGCTCATTTTTGTTGCTCCACACGAAATTTCGCACAAGATAAGAGTGATATACGCGTCGCAAAGTTTCGGAGACGCTGCAAAACAATGCAACCGTTCGTGCTGTGGACCTCGTATAGCGCACCATAACGGTGTTTGGCTGTGTAAGCAAAGAAAAGTGAAGCTAACTGTAATGGTAAATATGTGTGTTATGCAAAATAGACAAAACAAATGTACACACTATACCTGCGCATAAATAAAGACAGCAACAACACCACCAACCAGTGGTTAGTAAACAGTTTTGTAAAAATTCAAAATTATATGAATTGCGAGCTAACTTTGTTGGTGCTTATATATGCACCTTAGATTGCAGCTGGTATGCAGCGGAATGTGTGTGCAAGATGCATAATCCTAGAGCAGATTAGAAAGCTTCAAAATGTGTGCATAACAGTCAACGAAACTTAGCATAGTGCTCTGGTGAATTAATGTTATGCCTGATAGGCACACATATTTCACTCTGAAAACTACAGGTGTTTAATGTAACGGTATTTTTGAAAGTATATTTGCAACTGCATGGCTACAAATTAAATCAAAGACCGCGAAATAAATTACTGTTGGAATTCCTCCTGCGTTGCGCATGCGTTTTCAGATATAATTTTTGCGCAGAGTGTAAACCACAACGGTTATAGGTTCTAGGTGTACTTCCTAAAACTAAACGAGTTAGATATAAAGTTGCGTATACCAAAATATTAAGAATCTAAAGACGAAATGAGTTCCTGGTGATTGCTCTAACATGCTCTATACCCCCCGTTCCTCATCTGTTTGTCTGTCCGACTGTCCATGACTAAAAATTGAGATATCTTGATGCAGCTTAGTACGCGTATTTCATGACACTGAAGACGTTGGTATTGTAGATGGGTGAAATCGAGCCATTGACACGCCGACATTATACGATTAAACGTCATATTATGGAATAGTTGGGTTGGGAGGAGTGTGCAAGAAACCAGAAAACTAACTAATGTAGTGAGATCTAATAGGTCGACAAGCTGATTATTAAAAATCTGCTTAAGTTTCTTATTCCTCTTTCCATTAGTTTACCGTGATGTCTAAAAGTATCTTAAAGTGTGAGCTCTTGAAGCCTTGATCTCGTATAGCCTGCTTAATCAAGGCGACAGTGTTGATATGTTTTTATCACGTCTTCTTCTAGAAAGCTTTTACGACATATTTCCGGTAACGCAGATGGCCAGTTAGGATCCGTATAACTAAAGAAATGTTACTTTTGCGGTGGGCGAAGAGCTCACTCAATCTTTTGCGTAAAGTAATGTTTTCGTGAAGCACAGCTAAGCAGTAGTAAATGAGAGAAGAGCTTCTACTCGATTCCATTCTACTGATAATGACGCTAAGGTACTTTTTCTTGTCAGCTGATAAAGTTGACATCTTTACGCTACCAGTATTCATCCAACTGTTGACCTTTGCTAGCAGATTATTAAATTTTTAAAATTTTCTTTAGAAAAACCAACACTTGGAACAGTTGTCTAAGTAACTTATACCATACGTCTGTGAGTATTTTTAAATACCTGTGATATAATTTTATATGTAGTTAATCGCTACCTGTTCGTCCAAGTTGAAATATGTATTTAAATATATAAACAGACAAACCTATCGAGTTGAATACTTTATCAAGTGGCTTATTAAGTTTCTCAATAACTACTTATTTAACACCGTTCTCGCAAGGTATATATGTATACCGTTATTTTTCTTGTTCCTTACTTACTTAACACTTCACTTGAAACTTGTCTGCTTAGAAGTATTTTTCCTCATACTCACTCCACAAATACATACACACGCATAATACGCGTTCACTTACACACACTTACATTTATATGATATATGCATTATTATGATGAGTAATATGTATTATAAGTACTGCCGTTATTACCTGTATTTGATTCATATACCGTCGCAACTCGTGATGTATGTATATGTTTTTATTGGTAAGCGACTAATTCAGTTGAATATCAACAACCATTGCGCGCAATTGAGGCTCATACACATACATACATATTTACGAGGGCATAAACTGCTACTTCAACATTTATACATACACATACATATACATATGCATATATATATATAATCGCATTTTAGCATGCCTGTGCAAGCAAATGACATTCACACACCAGCTGTGGCATGATTAATGACGTCATTAATATTAAAGGCGGCCATAGTGCGGATAGACGGCGAAGAAAGTGCCACATTACTACTACTAGACGCTGAGTGCAGTAAAGATATATGTATGGGTTTATAGAAACACATGAAGGCGTATTCATATTTGTAGAAGTAACTGTAGATTCCTATATGCCATATTTGCTATGTTAATGCATAGGTGAAATGGGGCTTGAAATATTTCACAAATGGTGACAGAATTATTGCTTGCATTAAGGCCAAAAGTCAGTCTAATTTTCATTGTTTATTTAATGAAACTTTTTTTTTTATATTTGTTGAATTTTATTCTAGGCGAGAAGTTGATAGAGCGCGTCTGAGTATATGCTTTTATACCATATAACACAAGCTAGGTTCCATAATTTCTTCTGTAGGGCACTAATATAAGTCTATGAAAGAGGAGTAATAGCTATAAGGAGCTAGAATTTACTTTCGATACTTAAAATATGTTTTAGTTCATTTGAAATGCCGTTAAGCTTATATACTATACATTTCATTCTATTGAGAATCTGCTTGTGCCACCAAAGCAGTCATGAAAAACTAGCGCTTATTAGGCAAATAAAATACACCAAATATAATATTTTTTTTTCAACAAAAAAATATCAATTTAAAATTTTTTGGCGATATTGACAAGTTTTCGAATTTAAATTTTAATTTGGTGCACCATTTCGTATACGCGACAAAAAAATACACTCGTGGCCACGCAAACCTTACCACTCAACATTTTCAAGTGTTGTGCATATTTAACAATGCTTTATAGCAGTACTTTTTGCGGTATAGAACTTTTTTATTTAGAAATAAGTTAATGATATGTTATTAATCAAAAATATTAAAAATTAAAAACAAAACACATTCAGCTATAGATATAAATCAAGAACTATAATTATAATTAGATAATATAATTTGGTTTACTTATGCTTACTAAAAACATAAAAACAACAAAATTGAAGAACGAACGAAAAAGTCGGAAAAAAAATTTAAGAAAGTTTAGTGGTAATGTTTGCGTGGCCACGAGTGTAAATTGTAGTCAGGCGCATGTTGCCAAAATTGACAAACTTATATGTTCAACAATAAATCAGCAGTAGCATAGTTTGTGCATTCATACATATATATTCTGTGTATATTATAAATTCATTGTCAATCTATGCATTGTGTTGCATAACAATAATTTGTTTGCTATTAATTTGAAAATCTCAATAATTTGCAATAACATAAATTTATAGATTTTTTTCTTTATAACAGCAACAGCAACACAGCTGAAAACTAAAAAATTTGTATGCATAAATAGACACACGCATGCAATATATATATATATATATTTAAATGTGAATGCCGGACAAATCTATATAGTATTCATGCTTCGAACTTTCGACTTGCTCAACAATAAGTAATTTGCTCTTAATTAAGTTATTTGAACGTTTTAGTAAATATCTATAAATAATCAAAGGTAGTCACAAGCAACATGAAGTGTTCTCACACACGCCTAAAATATCTATTTGGAGTAGTATGCAATAGTTCTGGCTTCGTAGAAAATGTCAGCATTTAGCTTTTAATATGAATAATATGAATAAGCAAAGAGTAAAAAATTTTCAAACACTGCATTAGTTTATTAAATATTGCATAATCAATAAATTTTTTCAATATCTAGCATCTACTGTAATATCACAACCGCTGTGTCGTTTATAAAAAGTAATAAACATTTTAAAGCGAATATTTTATGCTCAAATTATATGATATGCTTTGTTCAGTGACAGCAAAATTTTAATTTGTTTTCGAAAATACGCAAATATAACTTTACGGCAGGTGAATCAAATACAGGTTATGCGCTCAACTTATGCTGACATATATGCACGTATATAGGGTGTTTTCTAAGATATATATATATATATGTATATATTTTTTAATTCATAAAAATTTTTGTCAATATTAAGCTTTATTAGTTTGTAGTTTTCTAATTTGGCATTTAGTGTTTGAGCAGATATTCTGTCATATGATCGCCGTGCCTATAAATTATGAAAATTGTTTAGTCGAAGAAAAGTGTATATTAATTAAGTAACTACACTGCTATACATAAGTACTATATATAAATATTCATGATGTCTTCACATCAACAGTTTACTATATTTTGCAGCTCTTAAAACACACCCTTTATAAAAGTGTATTTCAATTCATCTGCACTAAACAAACACAGCTTTATTTCATTTAATAATGGTGAATGACTGCAATCAGTGACGATTACAAAACTCACGCCCAGTTGCAAATGCATATATACCGAGGTAAGTATCGGCTCGTAAATAATAAATTTAAATATAGTAAAATTATTAATATTGACATATGAACATGTCTTATTCCATTAATGCCAATATACTATTATATGTTAAATAAATGTATGAGAAAGCATTTTGTGGCGAATAAATATTATTCAATGCATTTAAGCAAATTTGTGAGTGTTAACACGCATGCTTACATTCTCATATTTACGGCGACATATATGTATATGCTACAATAATGTTGACAGGTGGATTATTCAACGAATGACAAGAATTTTATCATATTAAAATGTTTGGCTTTTGGTTACACTTTCATAAGAATTGTATGTACTTACATCTCTGTTCAAGTGATATTTCCTAAATTATGAGTTGTTAACATGGCTATAATTAATGGAAATTGAGTCTGTGTATTTATTTGTTTAATCGTATGTAGCAATTATTGCTTATATATGCTACCTTCATTTAGTTAAACTATTTACTTGTGTGCCTTAAAGTCAATTACATCAAAGTGTGTTAACTGAAATTGTTTTAGACGAAGACATTTTTCCGGCTAGTCTCTGTGGCGTACTAAGTTGTAAATAATCGAGGCGTAATTCGAGCTGAAGCCAGCCTCGATCTCGATTCTATTATTGCTGGATTTTTCACGCGAAATCAAAATTTTCTAAAATGTACAAACAACTTCGCTGTGCACAATTAGCTGAATGAACATACTGTACATACTGCAAAATATACTAAAGTTTGGGGCTAAGATAAATTTCTTTTCAATTTACGAACTTCATTGCTGTGAAATGGATACTTGCGGCAGAAAATTCTGTGGAAACATCGATAAAATTCACACAATGTCACTGTCTTTCCACTGAGCATACTTCAACTTCAGTTCGTATACTGCCACAGGCAATGAAATTTAGTTGTAAGGTTCTTTACAGCTTCACGATGCTTATAAAGTAATCTAGGGGACGTAGAAGCTTCCTTGAAGTAACTTTTGCATAAATATCCCCCTAATTTAGCATTCCTGTTGATCCCGAGTTGGGTGAAAATGGTTTGTTTAAGCTATTGGAGGATGATGAAATACACACGATCGTAGCTAATGAAAAATATTCTTAGCCTAATTAAGTATTAAGAAGTTTTGAAGACGTCGCTATCAAATTGCGCCAGCTTTAAATACGAATATGAAACGAACATGCGGAAGTTCGTTTCCCAGTTCTGACTTTAATAATACACATATTGTACACGTATGTATATATTTCTTTAAACTATGTTTGGCGAAAGCTGTTGGGTGAAGGAAACTATTTTAATCTCTTCCAACATATTTCGATTTTATAAACATTTATACATAAACAGAAAGCTACTTTAAAGCAATTCGAAAGTCCGAAAAGTGTGTGAGTTGTTTACATGTAGGCATACAGTTGGTTACTTGACACTGTTGCCTTTTGCATATATTACGTATACGCCCACGCCCACCCTGCACTCATGTGCCCCAAGAGCGCTCCAACAACACCAACATACACGCGTATGTGTGTTCGTGCCTGTATTTTATAGGTAAATAAATATTTTTCTAAACTTCCGATCTTTCTATGTGTGCGTTTAATCTAATATTAATGAAAAGCAACGCGTTGCCAGGAATACCCGCTGCCTATACGCATGCACTAGTGCGGTGCTAATCCAACGTACTGGCAGCGTTTTGTCAGCATTGGAAATCACCGCTTGAGCACACACTCGCACAAGGGTCGCCACATATTTCCCAATGGCTTTTAACTTTTTCAAAGTTTTCGCTGCTTATGTGGCAAGAACAAAAGTTGGCAGCTTAAAATATGCGCATCAGCAGTACTTTTTGCGTATCATTAAATTCAGTTTAAATATGCTGGCAACAACTTTTTGGCAAATACAATATTTACCAAGAGCGCTTTGAAATATAAGATTCCCGTCCCCTGCCATCGAGTGCAAACTGTTGGAATGGCGTTGGCAGGTTTTGGTGAGACACCAGATATGCACACCATGGCAATGAACTAGAAAATTCAACAGATTTTTATAATCTGTTTATTAGAGAATTTCGTGTGAGCGTTAAGTACGTGTGTGTGGGTGGTTATGGAGTATGAAATTTTTGATGTGTGAAATTTTAGTAGCGAAAATTGGAGAGTTGAGTGTGAAGTAAGAAAAGTCAGAATAAGTTCTTATGAAGTTTGCTCACATTTTGTGCGAGTGTGTGGGTTAACACTGCGCTATGTACAGTTAGATAAAAATTTACAATAGTAGCTTTATTTTCAAACACAGAATGGTGTTAAAAGGACGGTCAGTTAAAGTTTCAAGCATTTTCGTGTAGTTGCTGAGAATACCCTAGTCAGGTTGTTCAATGAGAGAGAGAGTGCGTTGCTACTAGGCGAATTCGGTTTTTTCATTTCAATCTGCCAATTCGTTCTTTGTTTAAAGTCATTTAGTGTCGCCGTGCCATAGTATTTTTTTACAATGGAAATTGTGAATATCGTGCAGTGATAAAATTCTTATTTTTCGAAGGTGTAGCACCAAAAGAAATTCATAAAGGAATGTTAAAAGTGTATAATGACTGTTCACCTACAATTAGAACAGCAGAAAGATGGGTTACTGAATTTAAATGTGGTCGTACAAGTCTGGAAGACGATCCACGTGAAGGACGTCCAAAAAACCCATCAACACCGGACCAGGCAGCCATATTTTAAGTGAAATTTAGGGTTTTAGAAAGCTGTGTGTACAATGGAAATCGCATTCGCTAACAATGGGAAAAAATGGATTTTGGGTGCCGATTTATCACTATGGATGAGACATGGGTCTATCACCATGATTCTGAATCAAAATAAAAGGCTAAAGAGTGATGTGAACCTCGTTGTTCGGGTTCGAAACTAGTTCGTGTTCCTAAATCGGCCAAGAAGGTTATGGCATCAGTGTTTTGGGATGCGAGAGGAATTTTGTTTGTGGATTACATGCAAACTGTTAAAATAATTAATTTTGAATATTATTGCAACTATTTGGACCAGTTGAAGGAAAAAGGTCGTGAATAAGGACCGGTTTACAGAAAGAAAAAAATCCTTTTTCACCAGGACAATGCACCGTGTCACAAGAACATTTTGACAATAGCTAAAAGCCATGAATTAAAGTTCGAATTGTTTCAGCATCCACCGTATTCACCAGATTTGGCCCCCAGCGACTTCCATTTCTTTCCAGAACTCAAAAAATTTATGTGTGCAAAGCGTTTTTCCTCAAATAAATAGATCATAACGGCTCTTGAAGCGTATTTTGCAGATCTTCCGGATTTTGACTTCAGGGATGGGATCCACAGATTGGCGGATCGTTGGAGCAAGTGCATTAATGTTCAGGAAGATTATACTGAATAATAAAGTATATTTTGAATCATAAAATTGTGTTTTTCTTATTAAACGACAAAACTTATTGAACAACCTGGTATATACATATACATATATAGTATATATAAACATTTATTATATATATATACCTTTTAAATTTTCAAGGTTAAATTTTTCAAAAACATTTTGCGATATTCAAATCACTTTCGTACACACAGCCAGTATTCTGCTGACCCGGCATCCAAAATGCGTGCAAAATTTCAGAGCGATATCTCAAAAATTCAGGGACTAGTTCGGGTATATACTAACAAACGGACATGACAGAATGAACTAAGCTCGTCATGCTGATCAGGTGTATATATTTTAAAGGGTCTTCGACGATCCTTCTGGGTTTTACAAACTTAAAATACGCTGTTCAGGGTATAATCAAACTAAATAATCTTTGACTAGTGCTCAGCACAAAGTCAGCGAGCGCAATGTTAGTCTTGCGACCTGGTCATGTTTAATGCATTTCCTTATAAGCAAAGTTCCAGCAGTTCAGTTACCTGTAAATTTTAAGATTTGCAAAAAAATGGTAACAAAAGCAAAAGCAATACAGATGCATATTTGTATTTAAAGTTCGGCAAAAATGAAAAAAATACAAACGAATTTCGAACTATTTATAACCGGTATTTCAATTGAAAATGTGGAAATATTTTTGAATCTTTTTGAAGTGTGAAAATTATGCCTAATAAAAATCAATAAAAAAGAATATCTCTATATTTAAAACCCATCAATCATTGCAAAGGTCAACTAATGTATACACATTCATATTACGTACACCCACTGTGGAAGTTCTGAGCTTTTTCCGAAACTTTGAGCTGCCAATTTTATACAAGAAACTTAGTTCAAAGTTATACATATATATGTTTCTCTGTCGTCTTTGATTTTGATGGCGAAATTAATGTGCTCAAATTACACGATGTCCACAACGAATCAATCACAATCAATAAAATATTTTTTTTAGAATAGAATCATTTTCTCCGTTAACTATTTAATATTAATTTATCGTAAATTTTATGTAAAATGTTTGGAATGGATGAAAAGTTTATTAAGAGAAATACATATGTAATTGAATGACTTTAAATATTGTTTTTAGCAAAACTAAGCTATTGAAATGATTAATATTTCAGTGAATAGATGGTGCAATTCAGTTACTATTACTATTACGTATAGCTAATATTGGTTGTCAAAAAAGTCTTGCGGTATTTGCGCTAGTTGGCGCTGAAAGCGCGTAGTTCGAGTTTTATTCGTTGCATCGGGTCATGCTATACCTTTTTGGAAAGCTCATTTCACGCGCTAACACGTATTTGATTGATTGTCGTTTCTTTTACGTCGTTCGTGAGTTATAGCGTCGCAAACATGGAGCAAAATAAAGAGAAAATACGGCATATTTTACAGTACTACCACGATAAAGGCAAAAATGCATCTCAAGCCGCCAATAAAATTTGTGCAGTTTATGGATCCGATACAGTTTCCATTTCCACCGCACAACGATGGTTTCAACGTTTTCGTTCTGGTGTAGAAGTGGTCGAAGATGCACCACGCTCCGGAAGGCCCGTCGTCGAAAATTGCGTTAAATCGCTGAATTGGTCGAAAGAGACCGGCATAGTATTTCAATAAAAATACCGCAAGACGTTTTTGACAACCCATTATTTTGCGGAAAGTGCAAGATCTTGTGAACAAGAAGCCTAGTACTAGCAATAACTGAGACTTTTTCGATTCTTTAGGAAGTGCATCAGAACATATCTCGTAGTTTAAATACATATGAGCAAAAAACTCAGGCTTCAAAACTATGTTTGAACTTAGCTATTAGGTGGAGTTGAGTGGCCATCATTGCATCATACAACATTAAAGTTACGATTACATCAATCTGCTCACCAGAGACCCCAAAACTTGTTGCTCTCTAAAATACCTTCAGCCTTATAAAGTGTTGAGTTGTGTCATATTCTGGTCTTGAGGGTCAAAATTTAACGGTTTTAATACAACTCGGGAGTTACATTGAAAATTTGTTTTAGTTTTCAAAACATGCACACCAAACAGTTCTACGTATGCCAATTCGCTAAATAATTAGCCTTTTGTCATTACAACTTAGTTATCGCGGTTTGAGCGGTTTCCTTCGCATTGTATTTCCTTTCTGTCGTGCTTTTAACTCCCCTCTAGCAGCCATAAATATCTGAATGCGACCTCAAGCGCATTACAAACAGTGTTAGTTCACTGCTAAGTAAGTGCGAAAAAGTTTCCACCCGTGAACTTGCCATGCATTTTGTGGTGAATCGCAAGCTAACATTTAATGGGAGGCATATATTCAGGCGCGCGCACAAGCTGCGTCGGTGACCAAAATCTATGAACTAACTGAACAATTCCGCATTCGTAACAAAGGTAGAGTGCTCGCGGTCGCCACAAGTGAGTGCGCGTGAAAGCAGCGAGTAAGGAAACAACCGAATGAGACCGTAGCAGGAGCGCTGAATGAGCATTTGAGAGCGCGTTCGTTTGTGCGAGTAAACGAGTGAGCACTTGCAGCTGCTCTCAAATAATAACAATTAAGTGTAAAGAAAAATTATGTTTTCGATTATATTTTAGTAGCTATGCAAGATATGACTTATTAATTAAAAAACAAAGTCATATATATGTACATATGTATGTCTTTACTAAGTACTTGATTTCAAAGAATAACAATTTAAATTGCTCGATTGTTGCTTTTGTGCAGAGCCTTTATCGTAGTGTTGAATATGCGACCTTCATCAACGGAAAATGCTTAACCGGGTCGCTAAGGTTTGCTCTTTGTTTGCAGTGAGGTAATCCCCTTCCCTGCTCTGTTTACTACAAAATATTCGCCTTGAAGTTTAACGAACGTTTTAGAGTGGGCGTACTCGGCCGAACTGCTCACCTTACGTTGCAGCTTACTCTTATATTTTTAACAGTCGCTGTTATACTGCTGTTAGTTTAATGTTGTAAAGCTTATTTTCAGCTTAGCTTAGATATGAGCTTCTTCAAAATTTTATTGACCATTTTTAAAACGAAGTATATATTATTTTCACAAATTCAGTAATTTTTAAGGGTGAAAAATGGTTTCGGAAAGCCTTCAAGTTCTAGGGAGATGACAAAGTCGTGTCATTTTTTTGTATTAAAATTTTTCCATTTAACTATAAAGTTTATGTACCAATGTTTAGGTTACTCCTTTTCATCTTTCACAATTTTTTTTTATGAAGTTTTGTTTAACCTTACCTTTACCAACCACTCCCTCCTCCGTCTTTTTTTTGGAATAAATGGACAATGTACATAAACCCTGAATGTGAGAAAGAAAGATCAAAAATATAAATGCTATGAAATTTAAGTTTCCTTTCATATGCTATTGAGCTTCAGTGGCTACGATTCCACTTACTTGCGAACTACCTTTTATCAACGATCTCCAACAAGAAACGATTAACAATTCAAAGAGGCAACTATTCCAATTCCATCTAATCAGCTGAGCCTATTGCGGAACTACAACGGCTTCAATTAAAGGTTTCTAATGAAAATAGCATGAACGAAAACAAAAACAAAAACAAGAAAAAAACGTTAACTTCGACTGCACTGAAGCTAAATACCCTTCACAGGTGCATTTCTGTTAGTAACTATGTGTTCAGTTTATATCGATGCTACATATATGCTATAGTAATCCGATCTGAATCTGAGATTATATTGTTACCTTAAGCAGTAATCCATGCCAAATTTCGTGAAGATACCACGTCAAATGCGAAAGTTTTCCATACAAGACCTTGATTCCGATCGTTCGGTTTGTATGGCAGCTATATGCTATAGTTAGCCGATCTGAACAATTTCTTCTGATTTTACATTACTTCTATAAACAATAACTCATACCAAATTTCGTGAAGATATATCGTCAAATGAGGAAGTTTCCCATGCAAGCATTTGATTCCGATCATTCAGTTTGTATGGCAGCTAAATGCTATAGTAATCCGATCTGAACAATTTCTTCGGAGATTACATTGTTGCCTAAAAAAATAATTTTTACCAAATTTCGTGAATATATCTCGTCAAAAGTGAAAGTTTTCCATACAAGAACTTGATTCCGATCATTCAGTTTGTATGGCAGCTATATGTTATAGTTGTCCGATATCGGCAGTTCCGACAAATGGGCAGCTTCTTGAAGAGAAAATGACGTTTGCAAAATTTCAAAACGATATCTTAAAAACTGAGGGACTAGTTCGTATATATACAGACAGACGGACAGACAGGACATGGCTAAATCGACTCAGCTCGACATACTGATTATTTATATATATACATTATAGGGTCTCCGACACTTCCTTCTGGGTGTTACAAACTTAGTGACAAACTTAGTAAACCCTGTTCAGGGTATAAAAATCAATCTAGTTGAAACTTCAACACAAAAAGTGTCAAAGCGTTTGAAAACGTGATGCGATCAAGTGCTGCAATCGCGGCTTACAAGCGCAAAAGCGTAGGCGGCACATTCACAAAGTGCCCCAGTCAAAGCGGCAAGTGATGTATGTTGATAGCGTAAAAAGTTCTTTGCCTGTGCAAGAGTTTCTCCCCTGCTACCAGCGCCTGCCGAACGTGGCATTATCTGCAGCAGTATCGCTAAATCTCGGCGGCAGTTTTAGACCAACGAAGGGGGAATCAATGCAGCGTGCACCCACTCAAAGCGCAAGCCGCAAATATTTTGAGCGCCGGCAAGGCTTCGCCTCCATGCATTTGTGGACACTTTAGCTGAGCAACAAAATGTTTGTGTGGCTAAAATAGGCTGATAGTTATCAAAGCTTCTCGTCTTCATGACTGCGAAAATTTGCATATATATAAGTTTGGCTGAATGTCTGTCTGCATTTCTGTAAAAGAGCATTGAACTTGCTAATTATATGAAAAATTAAGTATATGGTATATTGTGGATTTAGAAGCCTTACAAAGTAGCTTTGCTATAAGTACTATATTATTTGAACAAAGAGACAGATTCCAATACATTAAAATACGCTATAAAGTAATGTTAGAGAGTTCTATTCGAAGGTTTGCATTGCAGGCGGTGGCGACTCTTATTGCTGAACGTTTGGAATACCATTTCTTTTTGTTTCTACTTTTGATCTAATTAATAAATTTTTGTAGTTCAAATGAGAGTTAATTCGATACACGATGCGCGGTTAAGTTCGTATCCACTGCATGGTGTTAATGAGGCGGTGTGTTCCATTGACGATTCTGTACAAAGTAGCCAGGTTTGATAATGACCTAAGTTTTCTATCAAAACCATAATTTTAAAGGAAAATGAAAATAGTTTTTGTGTATACTTTTTAATGCTTATTTTATAGCTTTCAACTCTATTTTTGGTTTTCTTCATTCTAGCTTAGTAGATTTCTTCTCCAGATTCTTCTGTTCGTTTGCCGTTCAGTTAATTGGGCACTACTTCCTCTAAGGGGCCATTCTAGTCTAGAAATACAAATTTTGTTTTTTTTGCAAAGTTTCGCTATTCAAAAATATGTTTCAAGAGAATTTTTCAAAACTCAAATTCTTTTCGGAGAAGTGTTCGGCCGCAACTGAAACTTTATACGCTTTTTTCTCAACCGCCTTTTCAAAAGGATACTAATGATTTTCCAGGTTCTTCTGGACTGATTTACCCGAAATTTGTAGATTCTTCTTTACAGTTTTATGCCTATATCTGAAACTTTACATTTTTTCAAAATTATACTATTTTTGAAAGTTCTAAAACGCCAAGGAAGTGGTGATTACGTGAAAAAATTCAATCTTTTTCATAGTTCCAAATATTGCGATGTTATTCTAAATTAATATTTTTTTTCTTTTATGGTTTCAGATTACCAGGAAGGTTGAAATCGTGGGTGTGGTCACTTGTAACTTTTTTAAGACCACCCGCTTTATCAGCTACTAGTTTTTGAAATTTACAATTTTATTTTTTTTTTTATTTTTTTATGTAATTTAGAGGATATACGGTCAAACTTCGCTTCTTGACTCGACATATATACAAGTACATCAATTGTAGACAGGCTCATTTAAGATTGGCAAACGACCATTTATAGCATGCTTATATGAGTAATGCTTTTAGTTAGTGACGATTGGATGATTTGCTAGAAAATAAATGGTGTAATGTGGAAAATAACTAGCGTACTGCTATCTATCGGTATTGTATCATTCCGATGTCAAGCGCCTTTGTGCCCTCAAAGGAATGATTCGCCTAACTAAGACCGATTCTACATTTTGAAAAATGGAAATATTTATTTCATTTCTCCAGTCGATCAGTTGGAAGCACGCTTTCGATCATTTTGGTCCTCAGCGCGTTTCCGATCTCAATGCTCGGAAATTTGAGAATTACATACTAATATTTTAAGATTATAAAATATAGCTTCTAAACTTGTCACTCTGTAAAATTAAAGTTTTATCTACACACATACATATACATATGTATATTTATGAACTGTATTTATTAATTGAATTGGCGGCAATTACGCCAGAATACTGTTTAAATAATGTATGCTTTACCACCAACAACTTAGCAGCTGCCGAATTAATAGACCGGGAAGCGCAACTAACTGCGTAAGTGAATTGGTTCAAATCTACATATCTAAGTGGGTTTATGTATGTGTGCGTTCACTTGCAATATCGTCTTTACCAAAAGCATGCAAGACATGAGCACGTAATATAGATATGCACCAGCGCATATAGCTGGATTGTGGACTAGTAGACAATCACCGAGTGTGTTGTTACTCCTTAATTCCAGCGGTTTTCCCCCAACTGTGATGTTCCTGCAACTCTTCGTCAATATAACTGCATATTCATGTCACTGTCGGTGGCTGAACCCATCAAATTAATAGAATTACAACAATATTGCGGCAGTGTTGGCATGCTGCAGAGCTGGCAAACCACAACTGAGCTACAGCAACAACAAGAAATCCAATTAAGACATGAGTATATGCTTAGATACTCAACTACTGAGCAATTCGTATTTGCATAGAGAACGGCTAATACATTTGGATATAGTAAATGCCTGTACGAAAATATGTATTATCGAAAAAAAAGAGTTTCAATAATGTTCAGTTGAGTTGTTTTTGGTTTTTTTTTAATTCGCTGGTTTAATACCAAACAAATTTATAATAAACAAGAAACTTACAGTACAAAATATACCTTGCGACAACTTAATTTCGATTGTTCTTCATTTCTTCAATTTCTTTAGAGGTTACATTATTGCCTTAGGTTATAATCCATGATAAATTTGGATATCTCATCACATGAAAATGTTTTCCATGCAATTTATTCTGAACGTTCAGTTTATACAGACAAAAGGACATGTCTAAGTTGACTCAGCTAGTCATACTTACCATTTAGGTATGCATTTTATAGGGTCTCAGACAGGTGTTCCAAACAACGTGGCAAACTTAATATATTGCCGAGTCGAAAAAGTCTTTTCGTATTTCTAATCACTCTTCAAGTTATTTTTTTTATATTTATAATAATAAATAAATAAAGAAATATGTATCAATTATGTACTATCAGTGTAAAGCTTTCAACAATTTAAATCGAAATTTCAATAACGGAAGCGAGCGAACCATTATTGTGCCACAATACAATAGCGAATTTCTTTATTATTTTCACCCATTTTTGAACAGCTGTAACTTTTTTTTAACTTCTCCGAATTTAATTTTTGGTTAAATGAAGCTTAAAATCTCGCCTTTCCAACACTATATGGTATGTCACAATGCGATTGGGTAGCACTGGAGAAATACGACTGCAACGACATCTATTGACAAAATACGAAAATACTTTTTCGACTATCCAATACGTTGTTCAGGGTATAAAAATGCAAATACTAAAATTTCCAAAAGGTAAATAATAAATTTTTTCATCGTTGGCGTGCATTCTGCAAAAAAGAATTTCTTCCAAAGTTTTTAATTCAATATTGTGTTCCAAAAAATTTATATTCCAAAGTTTATTCTAGCATTTCCACTCCTCTTCTTTTGATATTACGCCGGACGCGGTTGGTGGCAAAATCGAATATTTCACTTTTATTAAAGTGCTATTGCAACCATGTGCGTTTATCTCTAACGTATGCTATGAAGCCGGCGATCAGCAATGCGTCCAACAAGTCTAAACTGATTTACATACATGCCATCGAAAACGGAAAAAACGCGAGAAGAGCGAAGTGAAAGCTCACTGCTCACTAAGCTAACGAAGTATTGACCAGCTATAAACAAATAAACAAAATATACATATATGAGGCAATACTAACTACGTAACTCAGTTAAAATAGTTACCAAAACCCTTATAGAATAGACTGAATGCATATATGAAGGCAATTGAAACTGGGCTCAGACCAGTTAACAGTGTGTTAGAAGCGGGAAGATGTAGATTAAAAAGATTTCCATTTCTGTTTGGGATAGAGGAAAAGCAAAGTTTTAATTATCTTTTTACTTTGTAATTGTTTATGTAGAAATAAGCATTTTGTTGTTTTTTGCATTTTGCGCGTTTTTGTTAAAAACTAAAGCAACGTATGTTATTGTATTCTTGCACCCACCACAAAGGTTATGTTCAAAATCACTAAAAGTGCGTTAACCGACTAACAAAAAACGTCAGAAACACTAAATTTTACGGAAGAAATTGCAGAAGGAAGCTGCACCCAGGCTTTTTTAAAAATTGAAAATCGAACTTCGTCCTGAAATTGTTAAAATTGTATTTAAGATCAGTTTTCGGATTCGGTATTTGGTATTCTGTGCTCTATCTAACGATTTATATATTTCAAATATACCTAAACAGGAGAGCTATAAGGTAAATGTGTGAAGATTCTTCCTGAAACTGATACCATATCATTCTCTAGTAGGTGTGTTTCACGAGGTATGAGAAGTGATAACTGAGGGATAGCTTGACTTTATGAAAATGAGTATTTCATGTTCACTTCGTTTTCCTATATAGTTTCAATCTTTCACTATAATTGTTTCTTTATAAGTAATTGTCAAAAAATATATATAGATATATATTGTATATATTTCAACAACAATTTCCGTTTTAAAAATGTAATAGTTTTTTATGAGGAAGACAGAGTTTTATTAAAGCGAAAATATGTGAATTCTCCATATTACTGGGAACGATTAACTGACACTTCCATTTAAATGCATCGCTATTGGTTTATAACAACTGTGCGTTGTTCACAAAAACACAAAAATATCGCAAGAGAGAAAAATAAACCACGAATCCTTTTTAATTCAATGACGAGTTAGCCTTTCCGTGGCTGTGCGCGCGCAAGCACCACATTTTTTTCCGAATTCCGCATATATATACATACAAATCTATATATATACATTCGAAGTGAATGCTCCTATGCACAATTATACAAAAATATTTCTTCACAAATGCACGTAGCGCGTTGGCTAGTTTATTTGCATTTGCGGTGAAAGCATAAAATCGCACAAAACAGCAATTGAACACGCGAACAGAATGCGGCACACACCTTTTCAATGTTGAAAATGTTCAATAAAATCCTCAATCCGTACTCGTACAGTGCAGGTGTACGGGGCTTGGTGGCAGCGGCGGCCGCTGCATGTGCATCATTCACTGAGCCCAGCCAGCAGGCTGTAAGGCAGCCGTGTGCTTTTGTTGCAACTCTCTTCCGCATCTATTTTCGCCTCTTAATCGCCTTCAGCTCCTCACTTTTATTGAGGCGCTGCTATATCCATCCGTTTGGGCCGTCATCCGCCTACAAGCACATGAATCTGATTGCCATTGTATATGTGTTGGTAGTAAAATGTGTCAGCATACATATGCAGGCCAGGTTTTCCCAGTAAACCAAGCAGCAGTGTATCACAATAACTGTTTCGGAAAATGCAGAATTGAAAATTTAATATTTGAAGCTCGACCTAAGTAGCTTCAGTTGATTGTCAGTTTGATTTATGCCAATGATAACAAGAAGCTTTAAATTAGAACAAATATATCTGCTTCATAGTTGAAACTTTCTCTATTGAGGAATGCTGTTTCCATACTGAGATACCTATGTGGAAGCTCATTAACAGTTCGCTGAGCGCGTGTTGAAAAATAATACTAGTGGCTTCCGAAAATTATTTAATTTTTTATTGTGCAGTCAAATACGTTTTAGACAATGGCCAGTGGTGGTCGGTTTTAAATTGTTAAATGCATTTTTTCAAAAATAAATGAGAAGGCTGTGGGTATAAATATATTTTAGATATGAGTATGTCACTTTAATCTTTATTCAAAGCGAAATTAAAATACATAAAATTTCCCGTTTTTTAGGTAAAAAAATATTTTACAAGCTTAACAATATACAAGTATATTTATAGTGGCTCTAAATTTCGATTTCGACCGAATCACGTTATCACCGAATTTCAATCATATGTGAGAACATAGGTCATAAGTGAGAACAGCACCTTTCTGAAAATTTCAACTACAACTTTCAATGGATATCTTTTGCTTACTTCATAATGATTCCCGAATTGCTATCAGTCGAAATAGTGCGCTGGGTCTCGCGTGATTTTTTTTTTTTATTTCCGAAAACTGTCCACAAGCAGTCATTGAGCTATGAATGCATTTTATTTGAAGCTAAAATATCAATGCAATAGCGTCAGCGTCGCTATGGCAACAGCAGACGTACTGTTCTGAGAACTATTGGCTCAATGTGTAATAAGTGCTTTTGTTGTGCACAAGTGTTTTTGTTGTTTTTGGTAGTGGTCGTTGCTATGAATTTCATTAAATTACGAGTGAATTGGCTTCGCCAAACCATACCGCAAAGTTAGCAACAGTTGTTGTTCACCGCCTCATTCTGCCATTGCCATTTTTTTCTCGCTGATGGCAATAATAGTGAGGCCAATCCGCGCAAATACCAGGCGCCATGTAGAGATATTTCATTTGTTATGTGGATATTTTTGTTATTAGCAGCTTAGCCTACATCGGCGGTGTTAGCCGATTGACTTTTGCTGATATGTGATTTGCTTAAATCCAGAATGTTTAACTCCATAACTTAGAGCCATTTAATAACATTTTTGGAAATTTGTGATCTTGCAATATATATTTGTGAAATCGGTATTAAATTTTTAATAAAATTCCATTGCTGCAATTATTGTTTGCTAAGTTTATGCTGTGTAGCCAAGATCGCCCCAATTTTAGAGCTGACTGAATTGTTATAATACTATAATAAATTATATTATAAGCATACACTAAAACTAGTGAGAAAACTAGTTGTATATAAAGCGATTCAAATATTGAATTGACTTTGGACAAACTCGGAATTTTTTGGGATTAAACTGCCCAAAAATTGAATTCATTGCTGTACGTCTAAAACCCTGAACGACTTTTTTCACCTCACGATAATCTAATTAACAGCAAAATAAATATGTATACACCGTTAAGAAAAGTGGAATTTTTCGATTACCGTCATTTCGTAGGTCAATTTCAGACACCTTATGTTCTAGATACAAGCTTTCTAAGTTAAGTGTTCTACAAATATATCTCTTGCATATAGTTCATATTCTACAGATCTTTGCAAAATATCCTCTGTTCACATATTTCGCATAGAGTATGGCCTCAATAGCGTCAAATAACAAAGACTGTTTTTGCTCAAACAAGAAAAAAAAATAAATAAATCTCGCGGCCTCCCAATACCTGCATGTAGTTTATTAAAAGCGCGGGCAGCTATGTCCACATTGCGTTGTTATAGTAAATGTTTACCAAGTGAAAGCCTGCAACCTTTTTTGTGGTAGCACGAATCGCAGTACGTTTTCCCTTTATTCAAATCTTGGGTTTTTCGCTGTTTGCAGGCGTCCGGGCGTCCGGGCTACTCTTTGCAGCGTGTGAATTTGAGTGCATGAAATGCGGCTCGGAAGAAAAATAAAATAGGCTCTCCAGTGGGCATATCAGACGGCATGCTGACTTATAAAATACTTTAAAAACAGACTGCGCATACAAATATGCTTTTGCTGAAAGGTGTTTATTGGGAAAATAAAAAGCGACTTAAAGTTGGTAGGCGTATTTACGCCAACACGATTACTGGAGAAATCGGGCAAAAACTTCACGTAATT
This sequence comes from Bactrocera neohumeralis, assembly GCF_024586455.1. Classification (NCBI taxonomy): domain Eukaryota; kingdom Metazoa; phylum Arthropoda; class Insecta; order Diptera; family Tephritidae; genus Bactrocera; species Bactrocera neohumeralis. The sequence continues at coordinate 5,772,335 of NC_065919.1, forward strand.
TATTTGAAGCTTCCGGAAAACAATATCTGCTCAACGTGAGTTCATTGGTTCAAAAGAGAATTTTCACGTAAAAGAGAAGAGCATTTATTATTAATAGGTGTAGGAGGTTATCAACACTCCTGCTGTTTTATTCACTCTGGTATTCAACTTACTGATCTAAACAAATTCCCCCTTCTACATATGTATCTGTATTTGTCAAATTTGTAATGGAAATTTCAATCTTAATAATGAAGAATTTCAAGATTCAAATAATAATGTTTTGTTAATGTATTCTATATATCTATATATATATATGTGAGAAATCTGTAGACCAATTAGTTACACAATTATGGCACTCTTTCATATTATATCTCATTATATGCTTATGTGTTGATTCGAGCATTCTCTATATGCTTTAATTACTTTCTCGAGATCTTCAAAAACGATCAAGCTTAATAACATCTCATTTCAATTCTAAGGTAGTCCCTACCACTCATTTAATACCAGCTATGTCCAAGCTATAAGTTCTTGGGCGAAACCAGCTTCTCTGCTTTCTCATATACACAAGAGACCGTTCAGTTGTAGTTGATCAATCCGCATTCGAGCACAATTCACTGTGTAGTATACATACAGGCGTTTAGAAACTAAATCAATAACTTAATGCGCCAGGCACATTAAATTTGACCACTGATATGAGAGTGCTTTATAGGAACCGGAGTAAGACTTGGAAGATCGGCGTGGCACCGCCCACTATTAGCTGAAATTACAAATGTCAGAAGCCGTCAATTTTAAAATCCATTTGTTTCTTTTATTTTCCACTGCACAAATCAAAATCAAATTAAAATAATCGGATAAAACTGAGCAAGAATAAAGCACTTAAAGCATGCTACTTTTCGACCAAAAATTATCCTAACCGAACCAAAACTGTTCAAGCTCATATCTACTGAATAAGACCGAAAATATCGGTCAATCTGTGTGTGTGGTATGTCTGTGTTTCAAAAACGGTTGTGTTATGACTTTTTTGCACTGGACACTTTTGTAGAGTGAACAATTCTGAGAAATATGCGTCTAAAGTCAAAGCGATGTCATAAAACACCTCTGATCTGTAGGAATTTAAAGATAAAAAATCACGAATAAAGTGTATTTTCTATGGAAGATTTTTACATGCCTTGGTCCAGTTCTTAATGTTAATATTAAGGGCTAAAATTTTCAGGGAATTTTTTTAGGGTATTTCCAAGGAAATTTCGTGACGGGATTGAAAAAAATTAGTAGTTCAATAAAAACACCCTAATATGTATATATATATATACTTTTTTTAATTACTGGCATTCCAAATCTCTGCTTGACGTGACCCGGAGTTTGATTCTTGCAAGTTGTCCGAAGATATGGTATAATAAAAAAGATTGAAAATGTTCTAAAATCTTACAATCGATATCCTTTTTCGAAAATTTTCAGCAATATAGAGATTTTTTTAACAAGAAATCTGCTAAGACGTATCATACTTAAATATTCCATTACTACGCCTCTATAGAGATTACGCTTTTCTCATTATCATGTAAAATGATCTGAGCTCAATGCCAGTCAAAATTAGAAAATGTACTGTCGAAATTAATGTGTGCCGAAAATCTCGCACAAACGCACACTTTTGCAGCTTGCTATGTGCATGTGTGTGTGTGCGTATGTGCAAAGTAATAAAGCACTGAATCTCAATATCAATCTCTTTCATTGCATGGGTACGTAGTAAGAAACAGAGAAGGCAAAGCCTTAGATGCACTTCTATGAATGTGTTGGTATGCTTGTACTTGTACATATACCTTTGTACGCGCACATATTTAATGATGCACATAAACTCATATCCATGTCACTGCGCGGACATACTTGTTTGCCGGCACTACGGCGCACATTTCGAAGTGTTGAGTAGATCGACTGCAGTTACAGAAGGAAAGTGGGGAGTGCATAATTCACACAAATAATCCTGTGTTTGTATGTGTTCACAAATACGATGATATATATGATATATGTATATGTACTCAGTTATGTATATGGCTGAGTTTGGCAAAATTACTAGTAATTTTTTGCTCTAGCAACGTATTGGCAGCTGAAACAAGTGAACTGCAAAAATGTGAAATGAAACAAGGGAAAGTTTATAAAAGCATTTTGTGCACTTTTCATTTTGAATCGCTTGAGTGATATAAAGAAATAAAAAGCATTCGGAAAATATGTTAAATCGAAAAATTATCTGCACACCAAGATACATACAAAAACATAATAAACATGCTCAAACAAAGTATAGTTTGTGCATCTAGTTTCGCTTCGTCTCTCTGCTTTCCTTGTTCTACTCGCTCACTCATAAATTGACTTACTACTATAAGGACATTCAATCATACACGAAAGAACAATCATTCAAACTGACAGGAATCTGTGTTCATACGCTTTACTGTTTACTCATTTAACTTGCACTTGTACTCCATGGATGTGGATCAATGTGATAAACGATTTGCTCGCAATCACATGCATACCATACATACGTACATATACACGAATAAATGGAATTTAGTGCTCTCATTTCATGGCAGAAGAGCTCACTGTTATTGGCATTGGATTTCAAGCTTTTACGACCAGTTTGCACGATTGGAATTTGCTATAAATATTTGCATTATTGATTGCAAAGTGCGTGTGGTGGCGATCAAATTTAAATAATTTAAAAATTACATAACTATGGAATGTTCGAGTTTTTAGAGGTTTGGCATTACATAGAAAGATAGCTGTCAAACCAGCTGTCAATGCATATGACATTTATGTTGGGTACACTCTGACGAATATTTTTGGTCTGAATGATTTTAGGTCACTGGGGATAGGCTAGACGTCGGTATCGGCATGGCATCATACTCGACCTTGTTATTGAACTCGAGTTAAGCCAGCAATACGACCGAGTAAAGGAGTCGAGAAACTAAGCACTCCATTTTCAATCACCAATAGAGAAGATTGGGTCAAAGCTTCTGTGATCGACAGCTTCAACGTCGAAATCTAAATATTCACTGACGGATCAAAGGGTGAAACAGGAACAGGCCTTTTCCGTATGCCGCTTCAAACTACAATTCAGTATTTTAGGCTGAAATTGTGGATGTAGCAGAAGGTTCCAAGTGGGCTTCTGCTCTAAACAGCAAGTACATAAAAATTCTAGTCTATAGCCAAGCGGCAATTGAGGTCATCCGTAGGGCCAACACAAAGTCACATTGACACAATTAACAGACTTTTAACAGGAAACACAGTTAATATCATCTAGGTACCTGGTCATATAGGAATAGACGGCAATGAAAAGGTAGACAAGGAGTTGGCCTGCTCGAGAGCAGTAAAGATCTCACCTTCAGAAAATGGAAAAAAAATGGTTCGGTGGAATACAGGACATGCGCGGAGGATGATGAGATCTGGAATATTATCTATGCGAATGCTCAGCCTTCAGCCTAACTTATTGTATTGTGCTTACCTGTGAGCCAAAAGAAGAGCAAGCGGAAGAAAGGGTAAATACAACACATTAAACCAATTCTTTTTGGTGTACATATTTTAAGAGCATTTTATACTTTTTGGATACTTTTCCATGATGCACACATATTCAGACAATATATATACTATATATTGCTCATGCTGGTGCATTTACGAGGAGGATGGAGGCTACTAAGCAGCAGCTAACTTAGCAAGGAACACCAGCTATCGCCAACAAGCAGAAGACCATGCTAATATGGTTGTCAGCGGTGCACAGCGGCATCCAAAGATGTTGCTACTTATTATTGCTATTGTTATTGCAAGGTGGATGCTGTGTTGCATGTAAAATTTGCAATAAGCACCGTTGGAATATTAAACAAAAGCACACCAAAGAAAATGCAAACTGCGCGCGTATAATCAAGGTAAGTTGTGGGCGGGCAGAGTAGCTGAAGGCCAAAAGCAGCAGGAGACACGAGGCAGGAGCCACATCACAAGTTGTGGCAAGGTGGCAGGTAGTAGGCGGCAACAGACAACAGTAATAATGGCGTTTTTTTCACGACGAAGGAGCTTCATAAAACAGCGTCAAGACACTTATGATGTGGAGGTGTTTGCATGTGTATGGATGAAAGTGTTATTTCCCATTATATTGTTTGCCATTGGCATTGGCTGTATGGGGCATGATTGCTTGAGAGAAATAAAAATCCATAGTGCAGACTATGAAGGTGAATGAGCAGCCCCGCCACGAAAACGATATACATGGTAACAACACGTTGTTGTTATTATTGTTGGCGGCAATAAAGAATGCTATATGCATTTAAGGGCGTCGACGTAAATGACGAAGAGGTTAACGCGATATTAGTACAGTTAATAAAAAACTAACTATTAGGATTTTTTCTGAATTTTTTTGTGCGGAAACATTAAGTCTTTAAGGTGATGATCACACTGTAAAAGTTGGAATATGTGTTTTAAATTTTAAAATTTCTCCAATTAAGAAGTAAACTGTTTATCATTTGATGGTCATATGTGTGATTATTACCATGGTAGAAGTACGGTAGTAAGTGATATCCTCGCGAATCTGATGTAAAAGAAGTAAAAGTCTCAAGATAGATTGAATATTTTAGCCTCTTCATTAAACATTATTTTGTCAAAAATAAGGAAAGCAGTGTGAGTGCTCTTCAAGAGTGTTTACACTTTCCGAAAAATAAAGAATATTTTGACTTAAAATCTCTTCTTAAAACATGCTGTTAAAAATTCAGACCGAAATTCATAGTATTTGATAAGTTACAGCTCATAGTCGCCGACGTGTCGTAAGCGACTGTCTACCAGGCGCCATGACAAGTCTGCATCTGCTACGTTTCTAAACGCATTTTTCTCGAATCATCATTTTATGAAACTGCCATGGTCCTAAAAAAAAAAAGTATTCAACCGATTGCTTTAAAATTTACATATGTTCTTCTACTCATTTATAGTTATCGTCCCTACCAGAATTGTTTATTTTCGAAAATATTTTCATATTTTTTTAAACGATTTTTAACGAAAAAAAAAACAAGATTTTCGTGACATTTTTTGAAGTTCGACAATTTTTTTTAATGAAATTGATTATATTTGGTAGGGACGATAGCCGCAGAACTACTGAATAATACATAATTCGGTTGTTTTATTACAGACAAAATGAACAGCCGATATCACCATGACCAGTGAACTACTTTTTTTTGTTGGGGACTACTTTGATTTAAAAAATATATATATTAAAAATGTAAAAAACGAAAAAAATAAATTTTTTGTACATTTCAAAATACAAATAAAAATATATTAAACAATTAAAATGATTGAGTTTTGTTGTTGCATAAAAAAAATTGTCCTAAAAAGTGGTAAAATGTATGCGTTCACATGAGAGTACCTCATTAGGACTAAACATTTCGATTCGGTTAGTTTTCTTATTTCAGCGGTAATCAGGTTTTAAGTATATATCTGCTGCCCGTATGTCAGATGCATCGATATCGGGCAACTTCAGTATAAAGCTGTCAACAAATTGACCAAACAAAATCGAATCTTTGTTTGGAAAATTTTGTTATTTGGCAACATATCTTCACAAAAGTCGTCATAGAACACTAATATTCCCAGGCTATAAACTCTGAATAAATTGTTCACACCGTTCAGAGCATAAAGTTACCATTCAAACTGATCAATTAAAATCATGATTAAGGTTTTTTATGCTTTTATATTTAAAAAAATGTACCTGTGAGAAGTATCATAGCTTCGGTGTAGCCGATGTTAAAGTTTATTCATATTTTCTTATAAAAAAAAATTTCAATACTGAGGTTATTTTCTATTTTTCCTCCCTTAGATGATAATTAAGATATAAAAACTTTACATGACGTACATACATAGATGAGTAATTTCTTCCCTAAACCCGATTTCACAAATAATGATATTATATATAGATTACTTAGGTTTCGATAAACATTCAAAGACCGAAACTATATACAAAATAGCGAAAATAAATTTTAATTGCTTTCTTCAGAAATTTTCCTTTCAAAGCAGTAATTAACATGCATACCTACATACAATATACTTACTAAGTGACGTTTGTCATTTGCGCCTAATTCCGTAATTGATTGCGAAAAAGTTCTAAAGTTCAAACTGTGAACTTACACAATTATCCCTAAAAGCATGCTACAATAATGGATGAAAATTATAAAACAAATACGAAAACTGAACGAAATTAAGAAGAAAAAGTGATTTAGCAAAATGCTTTAGCGTGTCTATGCGGTTGATGGGTGCGAGCTTAAACTGAGCTAGTAGTAGTCGCAGAGGCAGAATAAAAAACTACAGCAACAATTGTGCACACATTGCAGCATTTTGAACTCGTTTGTGCATCGCTTGCTGTTGTTGTTGTTTTTGGTTTACTTAGCTGGTGTTGTTATCTGCGCGCAGGCTAACTGAGAGTTTGTGCGTGTGATTTTGCAAGTGTCGGCACGCGTACATTTGTATGTTTGTATAATCGTATGTGGATTAGAGCGGGTCTCAAATGATTCTTTTTTAAGCTTAAGCATGCATTTTTTTTAATTAAAAAAAAAAAAAAAATGTTACGCATTTCTCTTTTCACGACTTTAAATAAAGTAGATAGAAAATCTGCAGTTTTTCTTAAAAATGTACAGTTTATTAAAAACGCGAGTATTTTTTTGTTTTAAATTAATTTTCAAAAAATAGCTATATACAGGTGTTTGTAAGCCACTGCAAATATTTTACATAAACATCTCCTTAAATCAAAAGCTGCCATTCCTTGCAAACTACTCACCCTAATATGGTCGCATACGCGCACACTATATACACATGCCAATATATATCTGCATATGTTTGAAACTTTTCTGCGCTACATTCAGTGGTTTAGCTTTTGATTAGCCCCAAATGATTTATTATGCTGCACAATTTATGTCAAGGCGAAATGGATTTCTCTTGTAATTATATTTTCGTTGACCAAATGAGCAAATAAAACACTGAAAATGAGAAAAAATGGAATTGAGCAAAGATAAATTGAACGCTCGCTTGGCAGAAGTAATGAAAATTGGATTTAAGTTAAATGGTTTTAAAATTTTGCAGCAACAAATTGGTTGAGAAATAAACATTCTGTGTCCTTCTTTCATTGGTGTGTTTCTCAGTTCAAATTTATTCTGCAAATTATTGCGCTGTACTCAGAAATGAAGACGCCTTGGTAGTTCACTGTCCAGCAGGACAAGCCAAGCATGTATTGTGTATGGATACATACGGCATGTGTGTTTAAGAAAGAGGAAAAATAATTTTATTTTTCTCAGCTTTTCATCTTCTGCCTAACTAATCTACTTGTTCGTGATTCGAATCACATGATTTTTTATCCAGAACTAATTTCAAAACTAATAGAACAGTGTCGATGAGTTTTAAAACCAAAACATAAAAACTTGTAAACAAAATATATAAGAAAATAAAACAAAAATTAAAGAAAAAAATAACTTTTGTATTAACACTTTTTTCACATTGCCACAAAATGTATGTGAAAAATTCGAATAACCGAGTTTTCGAATAACCAAATTATTTTTATCTTTTACGATTTTTTTTCAAGAAACTTTATATAAACCTCCGGTTTATGTTCCAAACACTTTACATGTGTTTTGATTAAAAATATTATGTACTAACTTTTTATTGATTTTATTATGACTTAATAACTAATAAACAGAATCATTTTCAAAGCAAAAATCTCACATCAAAATATTTGCCCTCTTCAAGGTTCGGCGGAACTGTTCAAACATTCCACTAAAACAATCAAAGCTGCTTTTTTATTTCTCAAGCCTATTATTTCGCAGAAGCAGCAGTGAAACCCGTTAATCAGAACTCGATATACAGAGCAGTGAACGACATAGTTAACAAAATGACATTTGATTTTATTGTTTTAGGTTAGGATATGAACGAAAACATGACTACAGTCTTTTACAGCTCATTGATGTTCAGCAGAAGAATTTAACGATTTTCTATTTGAAAGCTCTTTTTAGGGTATAATGAATACCCTTAACAGCAAAATTTATATAAATTTCTTCTGACCAGGTGGCAGCACTACTTAAATAACATAAAAATAGCGGTACCCTTTATTCTTCTTCCTTCTCCATATAAATTCAGTGTATCGAAAGCGCCGCTAATGCAGGTCATTGCGAAATCTGAAAAACGACAAAAACCTGCAAAAGAAGTAATAACAAAAAAAAAAAAAATAGTAGACATGGAAATGCAATATATCGAGAAACTCAATGCTCTCAATTATAAATATTGGACTATTATGACACGCGCTTACCTCGAAAAGGAGGATCTGATGGACACCATCGATAGGAAAGATCCAGCCTCAAATGTAAGTATATTGACCCTTAAGCAGTTTTTGCCTTTCGTGTTGATGACTTGGTGTTTTCTGCCTTTTCCAGACAATTGCGAAAGAGCGTCGTGCCCGCTTCATTTTACTTTGCTTAATTGAGCCTTCATTTGTATGCGCATTACCTGACAATGTTAGGAGCGCAAGAGAGATATGGACACATTTCGCTTTCCGTTATCGAAGGCGAAGAAGCGCCTCCTGCTCACATACACCCTAAAATCAGTCTTCGTTTCATTTTTTTTTTTTTTTGATATGATACCAGCATTCTGTAATACTTGTCGCTGTTAGCATATACATATGTTACAACAAATAAATGTTAGAGGTTCAAGTTACGTAATCATAAATCCGCTAGTATTATTTTTTGGAGCACAAGGTGGCATGTCAAATTTGAATTTTGTAGCGTAGTTTGTGATTAAGTTATAGCAGAGGTTCATATGTATGTATAACATTATACCAAGCTTCGTAGAGTGAGAAGAAAGCGTGCAAAATTTCGTCAACGGACGGACAGATATGCAGTCATCCAGAAACCAATTCGTCTCCACTTCCTGTTTACCTTGTTTTATGTATGCACTTATAATCGTGTATAAAATAACCGCTATATGAACAAAACATTACTCTAGGCAAAATGTTGCGAGCGTATAAATATAATATGCTCAAAATAACTGATTAAGTTGGAGGCCTAATGAGCATAATAATTAATTACTTAATAACTTACATATTTACATGTGCGACAACTGATAAGCTTGGTCTCATGCATTCCGTTTCAGGGCATCGTGTGAGTTCTGAGAATGAGCGCAGAGAGAGAGAGAGAGAGACAGAATTGTATATGTAATGGGCTAAAGCTTTGTATGTGCTACACTCTGTTAAAAAATGTAATCACTGGAAAATTGTATAACGTATTAAGCATTTTTTCGATAAGGAGTGTTTAAAGATAGAATAAAATTCTGAATTTCACATATATGTTTATAAGATACGGTCAATATAAAAAACAATAATAACAACATTTTTATCTTGGAAAAATCTTTACAACTATTTTTATTTAATTTTATATGCTTCCGTAGTTGATTGAGAATACTCGTATAGTACTCACTTCAAAAATAATTAAATTTTTTTCTGCTTAAGTACAAAAACTATTTATTTCAGTGTCGTTGAGCACATTTTTGAGCACTCACATAGAACATAAAAACCATGTTGAATTCATTGCAAAATAAATAAATACATTCATATTTTCTATACATAGATTAAAATATTGTGTTTTTTGTTTAGCTACAAAAACAAATCCCGAGCACGGCTGCCAAGCAGTCTCCGAATCGCGTATTATTTGAGCTTCTGTCGTGCCGAAGCCGCAGTCGCGTTTCAACATTTGCGAAAACACAGCGTACGAGGCGCTTGCGAGAGAATACCAAAGCTAAATATAAACTCTGATTAAACTATTATAGTTTGTAAACACATCGGCTTAATTCAAGTTCAACCAAAATGCACACGAGATTAGATTGCGACTGAAATTAGTCACGAATTGCCAGTGAAGTGTGAAAGAAAAGCAATTGTGTGTTATAATAAAAGACACTTAAAGCCTGCATACAAGATGTCACGTGGGTCACACTCGACGGGCACTCTGCATTGTTGCTGCCAGAAGTTGTTGTTGCTCTTATGGGCTGCTTCTGCATTGCGCGCTACGTTGGCGGGCCCATCTTATCGCTGTATGTATTGAAAAATTTATGTTTTCTGTCACACATTGGAGATTATAATAAAATATAAATGATTATATATGTACATATAGAGTAGAATATTTCTGATAAACAGAAAGCGCATTTGCAATCAAAAATTCAGAATTTGTTTTAATTTAAAAAGTATTCGAATATGGAAATAATAATGCATATATAACTATTTTTGTTAATAAAACATACATATACAAATGTACATGCTTATGTATGCGTATATACACATGTGTATACACTTCTGTTTAAAATGTTTGTACAATAATTGCGTCTTAAGTTAAAGTCTTTGACTAAATTAATCAAACTTCCAGCTTACGGCCAGTGCACTGATGCCGAAACCGGACGCGAGCTCTACATCGGCGAGTCCTTCACACGTCCGGGCCAGTGCATACGCGTGCAGTGCTTGGGCACACTGCAGTTATGGGAAGATGGGTAAGTGTTTTTCTCGCTAAATCTTCTAGACTTCCTTTACAGCTGCGCTAATATACATATATTATATATTCTTTGTTTATTTATAGCTGTGAAGTACCCAAATTAGAGGGTAATTGTAGTCCCGTGCCGCCGGGCAATGAATTTCTCAACTATCCATATTGTTGTCCACTGTTTGTGTGCAGAAAGATTGCCGTCAGCGAAAAGGATCGGCGAGAAGAGATACGCACATACAATCAGTACGGCACTATGATTAAACAGGACATACAGCAAATTTTCAGTGTAGGCCCAGTTAAGGGCAATGTACCGGGCGCTGGTGTAATTACACAATTTGAAATCTAAGTGCGAAAACTATTTGGGAATATTTGACGATTTTTATTAAATGAGAAAGAAGACACCTTAGAATTTTAAAAGGTGATTTATGTACCTAAGTTAATTGAAACATATGTACCAAATTGTTTTTAATTTTATTTAATTTTTTACATCAAAAATTAGGGAATTTATTTCTCAAATTAGTAGATCTTGTAAAATAAAGCAAATTTATGGCCAGCTGAGTTATAAAAGTAACAGTGACGGCCATTATGGTATGGTTAGAAATGCGATGCACAAATCTGCTGCCAAGAAATTAGCCATTTAATCAGTATTAAAAAATATTTCTATAACCTGAACAGGGTATATTAAGGTTGTCACGAAGTTTGTAACACCCAGAAGGAAGGGTCGGAGACCCTATAAAGTGTATAAATTATTTTTAGGCACTAGTGCGCTTTATTCAGGCTCGATCAGAACTAAACTCTAAAACATTCTTACTCTTAAGTCTAAGCCTAAGCCGTCCTCACTGCCGCTGCCGTCGTCGCTGCTGTCGTCGCTGTCGTTGCTATGTTTTGTCAGATGCAGTGTCAGCGAATCCCACGATACGTCGACTTGCGTGTAGTGTAAGTCGTCGCTTGTTTGCGTTATATTTGTGCTGCGTCAGCGGATCCCACGGCTACGGTAGCTTGTGCGTATCGTTTGTTGTTGCTTGTCGTTGGATCATAACTCGGGCCGTTGGTCATGGATTGGGGTGGTGTTAATGTTCAGCATTGCCTGAAACGGATGTTAGGCAGACAATGCTGACTTGGTATTTTGGTGGTTTGCGTTTCCAGTTAACTTATATATAAATGATCAGTATGTTGAGCTGAGTCGATTTAGCCATGTCCTGTCTGTCCGTCTGTCTGTATATATACGAACTAGTCCCTCAGTTTTTAAGATATCGTTTTGAAATTTTACAAACGTCATTTTCTCTTCAAGAAGCTGCTCATTTCTTGGAACTGCCGATATCGGACCACTATAACATTTAGCTGCCATACAAACTGAAAGATCGGAATCAAATGCTTGTATGGAAAACTTTCGCATTTGACGTGGTATCTTCACGAAATTTGACATGGATTCCGGCTTAAAGTAATAATGTAATATGCGATGAAATTGTTCAGATGCAGCATAAAGCTTCCATATAAACTGAACACATAGTTACTAAAAGAAATGCGCCTGTGAAGGCTATATTAGCTTCGGTGCAGCCGAAGTTAACGTTTTTTCTTGTTTTAACTAAAGAACTTCTGAAACTTGCAATAACTCATTGTGAAATTGACTTTCTGTAGATAAAATTAATATTAGTTAAGTAATTAAAAGCGTCTCAAACTACCGTCTCAAACTACAAATAGTTCGTGTGGTATTGTATCGGGTTTTCAATTATGATTCCTAAGCATCGTTTCTGTTATTTTTAATATGTCTTGATCTGTAATTTTTCTTTGTATTCAGTAATTTTTACAATTTCATCATACAAGGTGCCTTCCAAAGTAAACATGACTTTTTGAATTTAGTGTCCCCTTGTGGCGCCATCTATATATTGCTTTAGAGCTATCTTTATCGATTGTCCAGTGAAGTTATTGCGTTTTAAGTGTCAGTAGGTTTGTCTTATCGGTGCGAAAATGAGCTTCGAACAAAGAGCCAACATTTAATTTTGTTTTAAAATTGGTAAAACTTTTAGCGAAACGTTTTAATTGATGAAACAAGTTTATGGCGATGATTGTCTATCCCGTAGCAGAGTGCACGAGTGGTTTCAACGTTTTCAAAGTGGTCGTGAGGAGGACATAAATGACGATAAACATGTGGGCCAATCAATCCGTGATCACCGGAAATTCCATCGAAACTGTGCGTGAATTCATCAAAAATCAGCTGAAGTGAACATTGAAATTCATGGAAATAGAATTGAACGTCTCCAAAACATCGATTTATTCCATTTTGACCGAGCATTTGTGCTTACAAAAGGTGTGTGCACGGTTTGTTCCACACAAATTGACTGACGACCAAAAATTGCTCAGAATCCAACATTCGATCGACGCTTGTGACTGATTATTTGACCAAAAATCACATTTGAACCATTAACCACTCCCCGTATTCACCTGATATGGTACTGTGCGAGTTCTTCCTTTTCGGAAAAATGAATTTGGCCATGAAAGGAAAGCTTTATGCAGACGTAGATGCCATTCAACAGGCTTGCACCGGCATACTGGCGACCATATCGGCCAACGAGCTAAAACACTCGATCGACATGCTTTTGGACCGTGCAAAAAGCTGTATTGAAGCAGAAGGAGACTATTTTGAATGAAATAAATTGATTTTGCCGAAAAAACCATTAGTTCTGTTTTTTTTTAAGCCCTGTTTACTTTGGAAAGCTCCTTGTAGAAAGATATGCATGTATAAAAATGTTTCCACTCAAGTACTGAAACTGTTGGACCATCGTAAAAGCCGTGAATTTACTGTTTTGCCTTGGAACAGCTGGAAAACGATCGATGATAACCAACATTTTATGACCGCAATCGGAAGAAGTTGATCACGACAGCATTTAGTTACAACAAAATGGGACTTAGTGCCACACAACACGTGAAAAGAATGAATTATTGCGAGAAAAGTTTGGAGATTCGATTATTTCAGTATATTGTCACAATGAATGACCTCCAAGAAGTTGTGATTTAACACCATTAGACTGCCTCCTGTGAGGTTATTTAAAGGCATTGGTTTTTAGCAATTAACCAGGCACTCTTCAAGCTTTAGTAGTAAATACTGAACATAATATTCATGAATTAGGACTTCCTATAGGAAAAAGTACTCAAAAATCAGGTTCATCGAATTCGTCCCTGCAAAATAAGACGTGAAGACCATTTGAATGATGTTATATTCAGTTCTTAATTGTATCGATTGTAGTTCACATTAATTAAAAGCATTTGAATTTCGTCAACAAGTACTAGTACTAGTATTTCATTGGCTTAAGTCCGATATCCTGAGTGGCTTTTATTTGTAAACTCTAGAAAAATAACCGACCTCATATTAATGGCATGTTGTTTTGGAAGGAATTCAATGACATATTTGTACACTAAATACTAACTCGATGCTCGATAAATAATTGAAAAAAGTTTGACTTGTCGATACTTGGCTCTACCGTCTAATATTTGGGATGTAGGTAAATCTCAAATTTAGTTTTTGATTCTATGAGAGTGTGAAAATGTTCATTTAGTAATTATTTATTTTTATAAGTGCGCTACTTTAGTGTCTAGTCGAATATTTGGAGACGGATTTTGGATTGATTTTTTATGTAAAATTCATATAGATAAAATATATACTTTTTATATGTCTAGCTTGCTGAAGTACATTTTTCAACACTTACTTAAGCTGTTATTAAAAAATTTATAAATGTACATTAAAATTTACACAGTTGTACATATTGTACAACATACACATGTAAGCTCTGCAAGCAACATACTCATTTCTGTAAGTTACCTTTTCAAAAACAAATTTGCGTGAATATATGCAGGTGGCTGATTGTATTGTATGAAGGAGAAAGTTTTTCAGGCAATTATCAGCACTTAACGTCAGAAAAGTAGCAGACCCCAGTAGAGAATGGAGACCTCCACTCCGTTGGAAAGGCCAAAAAATCCACAAAAAGAAATATAAGTGTTTGCAATGCAACTACATTTCTCAACATGTAATTCCCTACAGGGCCACTGCCGTGCAAAAATTATACAAGCATACATTTGCATATACTTTGTATGACTTTCTTCTCACTTTTAAGTACACTCGTGACTACACATCTGCCACAAAAATTCCGCATTTCCATTCCATGCCTACACATGTAATTATTGCTAGAGCTTTTTTTTTACAGAAGGCTTTTCGCAATACGTACGTGCTGTTTGTGTGAAATTTCTATTCGAAACTTTAGTGCAGCTCTTGAAAAGTTCATATTACATTCCTGTAATTAATAAAACCGCTGCTGATATGAATTTTCTGAGTGTTGCTAAAACTTTAAATTTTTGCACAGTTAACTACTTTTGCAACACTCTCAGCGTTGCATTGTTCACCGCAAGTGCACATATTTCTGTAATACGAGTATAAGTTTTCGTTGCGTGGTTTCTTGAAACTTTACTGTGAAGAAGCGGAATGAGGAATGTGAAAGAGAATATGACGAGTGCAAGTTTCTTTTGACAAGTGAGGCATATGCTACTCGATTGCTTCTGGAGTTCCAGGTATGCCATGTCATATTCCGCATAAGGCGGTGGATTATTTTTAGTATTGCTCGGAACAGCAATGTGGATTCTTCAGAGATCTTAAAAAAGTACACCAATAATTTACAATCTTGGCCTCAAAGACAGAGTAATCATTGAACAACTCTTCTTTTTTGTGCTGAGAATATTTCAACTTAATTTCCCTCAAAATCACTATTATTTATTATGAATTTAGCTCGAATTCTGTGCCAATGTCGAGTTGCCATATCCGTAATGCTGCTTAGTCTGAGTTCAGTGGCCAAAAACTGTACGCAGACTGTAGTGCTCTTAGCACCAGTAGTCATACAGTAAATAAGCGTCTATCCTGGAGGTTTAGAGTTGGTTATCTTCACTAATGTTTGCCGCCGTATTAGTATCAACCAATAGCTCGAACGTTTTAAGTGTCTAGTAATATTAAGAGGACAACAGTATTTTGCTCAATTTATTTTAAATGCACACGCCATCGGCCGAGTTTTGCCTTGTCCGAAATACTAATTGAACCAAAAAAAATGTGTAGCCAACCAAATGAAAAAATAATTACAATCTCTTTTATTCAATAAGCACAAAGTCTTGTTTTTCTTTCCTTTTTAAGCTTTATTTCATTTCAAAGACTTCCACTTGCTCACCTTGTCAATAATGAGCGCTTGATACTGTGGGCGTTGCTGGACATTAATCGCAAGTGTTGCCACTAATTTATGCCTCATTGACTTTCTTATGGAGTACTTGATATTTTAATTTTCTTACTACATTCGATTTGGGAGGAAGACGATTTTTATAATGTTTTTAACGCAATTATTTTGTATGAATTTGGGTGAAGTTGGCGTTCGTCTATTGTTTTGTGAATATGTGGATATAACCTTTTTATCGAAAATATTTCCTGGCAAGTCAAAGTGTCGAATTTCAACTTTATTAATCGGCCACGAACAAGGCAACTACCTCCAGTGAGTTAAAAGATGCAGGTAAAATTGGTTCGAAACGCTTGTCTGCTGATGATGAATGTGGTAACTCGAGCGTTAATGAGCGCAAGTTTATAATTATTTCATGCCAATTTTAGTTTTGTTCAACTTAAATTCTAATGAAATCAAATACACTTTTAAGTCTATGACTCCCTTGAGCCTTCATTGACTAAAAATAACCAAATTTCTTATGAAGCTACTCGTGTTAGAATATTAAAATAGATTTTAAATTTGAGTATTATTTTTGTGGAGCATTCTTATAATAGTTTGATAAATTGAAATATGCATTGCGACTGCTTTATTAAACAAAATTTAGCAAAACCAGAAACTAGTGTTCTGAAACAACTAAGTTATTCTCTAGTCATGAATGCACAAATAACTGTATAACTTGAAATTATATGAAATTGCTACAAATTAAATATATTGTTAACACGTCGAAAAAAATTCCAGAATATTTGTAATTTGCCAATTTTTATCGTGTTATATTCCAAATGTCATATGCTTTCAGAATTGAGATAAAAAATTAAAAAAATTTGCTTGTTTTATTAAATTGCGCTCATAGTTAACTCAATTAAAAGTAGCAAGATATTTCAGTTGAGTTTATTTGCAAATGTGTATGTAACAATGAGAGTGGTGTTGGTAGAGAAATATAAAAATTGGTAAGGCGTCACAGGTAAGAGTAGAACCAAATCTCAAAATACACAAAAATTGTATTTTTATTGAAATATATAACTTTTAGTTTGCTAGCAAATGGTCAACATAATCAAAGTCACTAATTGGGTAATCTTTAATGATTACATGGGTTTACGGGTTTTGAAAAATCGAATTCTTTTGTCCTATTAATTTTGCAACACCTTTAAAAGATTATCTTAAATTTTCAAGCTGATCCGAATAATAGTTTCGGAGATGCAGCCTTTAGAATTTGTGCGCTTGAGGCTAGCTAGGCTAAGCGCGCCGTCTTTAAACGCGTTTTTTCTCGAAACTGTGTTTTTGAAGTCGTTTGGCTAGATTTTTTTGAGAAGTACGCAACTCCGTCCGAGATTTCTTCGATTATAGCCATTAAAAAGTGACGAATTTTTCACTTAAATTTTAATTTTTTTGGAAAAGGTCTGCCAAAATCCATTTTTTTGTATTTTCCCCCTTTTCGAAGTTCCACAAGTAAGTTAAAGTTTTACTAAAACACGTATTTTTTCATTCTTTTAGATGATCCTGTAAGGAGTTATACAGCCAACGCGCATTTTTCTGAGGGCTCACAAGAAATGGCATCGCAATGGCCGAGTTTAAAATATTTTTTTCCAAAAATTTGGGGTTTTTTTGTTTATGGTGACAATAAAAAATTATGATAAAATATTTTGTATATGAGAAAAAATTTGTCGAAAAAAGGCTCTTAAGCGAACATATCTTTTTTAATAGTTCAAAATAGTTGTCGTCCCAAGGGCTGGCAGAAAAATATAGTAGATAATATTTTGGAGTTTGCGGCATTTAGAGAAATATTTTATCAAAGTACATTTTGCTTCTATGAGTACCCCATTCATAATCGAAAAGGTATAATACCTTATCTCTAATAGTCGTTGAGTATAATAAAACTTAAAAATTATTTTTTTCAGCTGTGCTTTCGTTAATGAATGCCGGTTGGCCAAAGGATATCAGTCTCTCCATAAGAGATAGATGCCACCGTACATACTCGCAGTGTTGCGGATGGCAAGCAAAGCGAAAGCTCAAGCTGATGTGGACGTGAGAGGTAATGATATTACTGACCAATATGCAACCGCATCCAAAGGGCTAATGGAACGAGCCAAGTCAACAAGAATACACCAAAAGGAATACAGGTATGAAGCGTAGAGAGAAATATGGCTGTGGGCTGTAAAAGCAACTGTGTATGTTTGTAATGTTGACATTGTCATAAGTGATATATGCGAGGCAACGTGTTGCCAGGTAAGTGTGTCGGGGGAGCGAACCATTATACACATACATTTTTATAAAAAATGAATAACTCAACGGATTTAATTTTTGTTTTCTGATTCAAAAGGATTAAAGTAAGTGGATTTTTTAGGAGATAACAAATTTTATTAAACATATATTAAAAGTTATTTATTTTATTTGATTAATTTGTACAATACACAGTTTAATAATTGAAGATAATGTGCTGTAATATAATGTCTCCACGTAAATCTTGTGCAATTTTAGGTTACAGCTATTTACAAGGTTTTCGCAGCTGCAAGGGAGACAAAATAATATCTTTCTTTCGCTATTTATATAATGATTTTAGGGTGTTACTTAAAAATAAGTATAGAAATTTTGCCTTACAGAAAATGAGAAATGGTTAAGAGGTGACACATAGGTTTTAGAGTTCTGACTATGCAGACTCAAGAACTTTAAGCTAAATTTTTTGAACTCTAGTCTGTAATAGATCGGAAATAATGATAACAATTTGAACGTTGTAAAATTTTTGGTACAAAAAATATATAAGATATATCTTCCTGTCACAATACCATATTTTACGTACACCCCTAATAGACAAACCCATATACATAGAACCCGATGGCTATGTATGTTGGTATAAATGGCTCACCATTACTGACCACAGTTGCGGATTATATACGAATATATGACACATGTACATATGAATGTTGTTATATGTATAAGTATGTGCGGCTAACATGTTCGCCTAGCGCATATCCATATACGTGTGTGTGCGTGCATATAAGCTTGAACAAAAAATCTAATTTTCCACTCTAAGGCACAGCACATCACAATTTATTGAATATACAACGACTAGGATGACCAAAAAATACAAAAAAAAAGAGGAGGATAGTAATCGAAATCCAGTTAAGCTCTGGCTAAAAGTAAAAAAAATGAAACAAAATTGGCATAGGAAAGATTTTCTGAGAGCGCTTATCGTAATGTATGAAGAAGAGTTAGGAAAACTTGATTTCGCATAAAACTATATGAGATCAACTACTCGAACTGCTCGTTGTTAGTGTGTGTGCGTGTGCGTGTGTGGAGATGTGTTTGCTTAATGCGAATGAAAATATAACGACATGTTGCACACGAATTGAGGACATGTTGACATGTTCGGACGTAAGACAGTGTGAGAGCCGAGAGTTTGTGTTTGTGGGCTGGTATGTGTAAGTAAGGTGAACTTAGCGAGCGCAGAACAAAATATTATCATCGGCAATAATTGAAATATTCTGGAATACCTGTAACAAATTTCTTAAATAATGATTACATTGAAGAATTTTCTTTAGTATTTGTAATATGCTATTACTCTTATACATAGGCTTACAGTTCAAATATCGCTGTAGTGGTCACTGGTTGTAGGCGCTCTAACTGGGCACTGTCCTATCATAATTCATGCAGTAAAATTGAACATCTTTCCGAATGCCAGTTGCATCAGCTATTTGGAAGAGGATGAGATAGAATCATCTCAACAATTCCTCTTCAAATACCCCGCTATTGCCAGATCAAGGCAAAAACACCTCGGATGTCATATATTTCCACATACAAGTGGAATAACTGAATTAGAAATGAAATACCTTAGAACATTGTGACTGCAAATCACAGTCTAAATGTGATCCAGCCGCCATGCTGAGGGAACAGCTACTTAAACTTATCTAACCTAGCAATATTATATTTCTTGATACATGCATAAGCTCAATGTTATTTTGAGTAGCAAGTGTCTGCTAACTATAAACTTCTACTATATACTCTCTCGCTCGTTTAAATCAAAAATACGTCCATAGTAAAAGCGAGTCGGTTTTTAGATTTTCAGTGTATTGTAACCTTTAGACTTCGTTACACATTGAACAGGGTATCTTAAGTTTGTAATGATATTTGTAACACCCAATAGAAACTTCTCATATAGCTGTCATACAAACTGACCTATGGAACTCATATACTTGTATGAAAAACTTTTTAATTTGACAAGGTATCTTCACAAAATTCGGCACCGATGATTCAGGTTGATCAGATTGAATGCCGATGTCAACGTTTTTTTTTGTTTTAATATAATTTCATACACTTAAATATTTTCGTCTAAAGTAACATCAATTCTGTCGCTGAATGACATTTATATCGATGAAGGCATTTTGAGTTGACTTATCTGAGTTCATCCCGACATGCGAGAACTGCTGTTTAGCGTGACTAAATACTTCATGGTTTAGTTTAAAGAAATAAGCAGTGAATTAGTTTTGGGTGCCCTCATAAAATGGGGCTCTTAATTTTCGACTTTTATGAGACATATCGTTGGTTATTGAAAATATATAAAATAAAGTTCAGTATAACCTATTTATAGGCAGTAATACTTCGATAGTCATTCTCATGAATGAATGGTAAACCTGAGTTATTCTTTGCTTATGAAATGGGCTTATTTTTTTCTTTCTCATTTTCAACTTCTTTGGCGTAGTACATTCTAAGTAAGGACTTTAGCTTAAGTAACGACTTGCGGCACAAAATGTGAACTCTGACCACCTTCACATATGTACTGTACGTCTCACTATCACTCCATAGATTGTGTGTTAAATCTAAAAAAACTAACTGGAGATGAGAGGATCGAAATGAGAACTTAAATGAAGACAATGAAGCTTTAGAAACTGACTTTTCGTCGCGACCTATGGTGTCAATCATTGAAAGCGTTGTTCCGAACACATTTTTGATAAGGTTCTCAGATTATAAATACACTTCAATTAACTTTGCGTCATGACACAAAATACAAACCACAAATGAACATTTGCGTTTCAAATTCAGAGTAAATAAGTCGCAGCGAAAGGGAAGCAATAACATTCTGAACGAAAGGAAAGCTTAGCAGGAAGTCGTATGAAAGAATATTTATATATTTATGCACTGTATTTGTTTTTACATTTCGATGCATGCTGAATACTTATTTAATAATCGAATATAATAAATTAAGCTGCTCACTTGTTAAATTTTAAGAAAATATAATTGGCCAAAGCATTTTGTTCAATTACACCGATAAAAACCACACATGTCAGGTAAAGGTGTCTTCCATTGTGCAGTTATACATATAATAGAAATTTATACAGCAATACACTAATATATTAATTACGTAAACAGTTTCGAATTTCAGCAGAACAGATCTTCCCACACACAAACGCACAAACAAAATGTACGTGCGTACACAGGCACACAATTAAACTACTGCATGTGCGTTTAATTTGTAAATTTATTGGAAGACAAAGTGTGACTGCAATGTAACTGCATTTTCTAGGCAATTTATTAAATAAATATTTGCGTAATAAATTGCAGTGGAAAAATATTTGCATATTTGTTTTAAATAAGTTTGAAATATTTGTTGAGCAGAATACAATCTATGCGTTTATTTGCTGTGTTTTAAAGCATTCAAAATATTAAGGGTAATGAAAATTAATATCTGCCGAAAAGTATGCTACGATAAATAAAAGCTATTCTATGTAAACTATTTTATTGAAATATGCATGAGAAATACCTGAGTGCCTTGCCTGCATATACATACTTATTGCAAATTTTACTCACATATGTGCATACATACGTATCATTATAACGTCTCACTGGCATTATAACGTCTCACTCGACTTCCGGTCAAGCTGCTATTTGATAACAACTACATACATGTGCCCGACACACACACATGTATTTCTTGAGCATATGAATAAAATTTCATTCGATTTGAAGTCGAGATTTGCATATTGGGTGTGCTTGCTCGAAATAAATTGCGCTTCATTGGGCATGAATAATAATATTTTGTTTTCAAATAAAATGAAGTGGACGGAAGTTTGTCTGAGCCGTTTTGCTGATAACTATATTACTTGATTAGACACAATATTGATAGGGTAATAGTCTATGCCAGCGGAAGTGCAAACCAATAACAAACACAATTTCTTCGTATAAGCTGTAAACGGCCACTTTAAAAGTATAAAATTCAAGTGAAATACATACCAAAAAAAAACAAGGAAAAACGTTTATTTCGGTGGCACCGAAGCTAGAATACACTTCACAAATGAAGACATTTTTTCACAAGAACTTCATTTGCACGGTTTGGGTTGGACGACAGCTATATGTTCTAATGGTCCGTTATGGAAAATAAAACAACATACAACAACAATATATTATAAATTTCAGCTTTTTTATATTTAGAATAATAAATAAATAAACAAATATGTACCATTGCCATTTGTTGTGCTACACGAAATTTCACTGGCGGCTTGCGTGGCATTCTTCCCTACTTTATACAAAAATTTCGAAATATAACGAATTTCTTTATTATTTTCACCCATTTTTGAATAGCTGTAACACTTTTTCAACTTCCCGGAATTAAATTTTTTTGATTAAATGAAGCTTAAAGTCTCACCTTTCCAACACTATACGTTATGACACAATGCGATTGGTAGCATTGGAGATACAAGTATATTATAGCATTATCGTAAACAATAATCTCTGCGAAATATCGGGAAGATTTCTTGTCAAATAAAAAAGTTTGTATGACAGCTATATGTTTTGGTGATCCGATAACGGCGGTTCCGACAAATGCGCAGCTTCTTAGTGCACAAACGACGTGTGCAAAACTTCAAAGTGATATCACCAAAACCGCGGAGAGTCGATTCGACGCCGTTCGCAGCAACTCGGACTGACGTATGGAATGACTTGGCGCATTTTACGTGGAGATCTTAAATTGCGAAAGAAGTTCTGACATTTTTGAGCCAAATTTTGTTCATTGATGAGATGATGATGGCTCTATGGGTATGTAAACAAACAGAAGAAACAACGGTTTGGTGTGGTTTATGGGCTGGTGGAATCATCGGTCCATATTTCTTTAAAAATTATGACGGTGAGAGCCTAACCGACAATGGCGATCGTTATCGCGCAAACAAAAACAATTGGTTTCAACAAGATGGCGCAACTTCCCACACATCACATCACATCAATGGATTTCTTGAGAGAACACTTCGGAGAGCAGATACTTAATTTCACGTTTTGGGCAGGTCGATTGGCCACCAAGATTGTGTGTTATCACACTGTTAGATCCTTTTGCTGTGGGGATATGTAAAGTCAAAAGTCTATGCGGACAATCCCGCTTCGATTCAGGCCTTGGAGCAAAACACCACACGTGCCATTCACCATCGAAAATTGGACATGGAAAATTGAACTCAACGGATGGACCATCTGACACGATATAGCTATGTGGATGTATAGAGGTTAGGTATAGGGTGTATATATTACACCGAAATCAAACAAAGACAAAACTAGGCTTACAAAAGACTGTGTGTGTTATTTTCTTACTTATAAATATGCCTGCTTATGTGCCACGACAATAACCTCAATACATTAAAAGGTACGCTGGCTTACAATTAATTGTCTATCACATGTACGTGTGCGTGTGTGTGTGAGTAATACAGCACATTACGCAAATTTAACCCTTCAAATGCTGAATATGTAACGCATGCATGAATGTTACTGTTGCTTGAAGGAATGCTGTTGTTCGGTATGTATGCGCTGATACAGTCGTATGTATGTGGGTGTATATGTGTGTGTGTTAAATGGTTGCCGCGGCTCAAATAAGAGTTGTGCACTTGCCACATAACACATTCGGTTGTTCGCAAAGCAAACCGCCAACATTCAACAAATATTTGCGCGATCTACTCACACGCACATCAGCAGGACACATAGAGAGTATGCCTGCGAGGCATGCTGAAATATCAATGTTCATTTCTCAAGAATACTCACATATTTGCATATGCGAGTGGTTGGCATTTTGCAGAAATGCCGCGTGGCATACATTTATATTAATATGTGTGCTAACATGCAAATGATGACGGGCGGAGTGGGAGAACACGTTTGATAAAAGAAATTACTTTAATATGTGGCAGTAATGACAAAAGCACAATAATTTAATTCAATATAATTTAGTTTAATTATTTATTGTTGTTGTTCTATATATGTGCCTACTTTATGAAAAGCAGTTTTCTGCGCTTTATTGAAATTTTCACTTAGCAGTTTTACGCAAGCACGCCCACACAAGCACGGCTGACTTGCGCTAATACATTCAAATATATTTTTTATTCGTATTTTATTTTTGAGGCGTGCGCAAATACTATATTGAATTTGTATTCATATGTAAAAATTTGCATAACATAAGGCCTCAGGTGCTCAATTTATATGAATTTGACTCTACACATGTGCAAATTTTCTCTATTTTCGATCGAAATATATACTTAAGTAAGGTGGCATAATCTCCTTTGGGACTTGTGAGGCAAGTGTTTAATGGTTACCTGCTTACAGCACAAAAATCTTGAATAGAACATGAGTAGAAGTGCAATGGATTCATTGATAAATTTCGATGAATATTGTTATAGAGAGTCCAGCTTAATAATATGTATAATGGGATACAAGCAATTCCCGTTAACACCAATATTTTACAAGAAAATTGTAGTCATTCTGTCAGAGGACTCTAAGCATCGTCTCACTGCATTTTCTTGTAGTTTAGAGAATACAGTGTTTCGCTTCCTTATAAATCGTTCTGACTTCGCAAAAAATATTAGGAAAAGCACATCAGGGAACTGCAGCAACTTTTTTACAAAAGTTTGTTTCACAGTAATATTTTATTGTTCCTTAAGTTCAAAGAAGTTTAATTAATTTTTGAAAACTTTCTTGCACGAAATTTCTTAACAGAATTGTAATTTCAGTCACAAACAATTACATACCAACTCAAAGGCCACTTTTTGTATATATCATCACCTAAAACGCAAAATAACGTAACATCACTTTTCTTAAGTTTACGGGCGGAGGAATATAGAATAGAAACAACTAATAATGAAAAAAAAAGTTTTGTGTTTTGGTTATAAAATGGTTATGTATTGGTTATATATTAGTTATCATACACACATATTGAAGCAAAATTAGAGTTTTGCTTATGATATGGTTATAAGCAATATTTTTATCTGACATCGATTTTCAATTTTTTTTTTTTATGTTATTTTGTTTTGCATCTTAGGTGACGATATGTTATCTTACGAATTCAACACGTATTTAATAATTAAATTTATCGAAAATGCGAAACTGCTATTTCTAGAGAAAATTATAACAATAATGCGCGAAATAATAAAGCTTACGAACCCTCTACACTTTACAGCCATCTTTCTTCAGGCCGCCTACGCACAACTCCAAGACAACCACTGCGTATACGCAACATTTTGTGGCACGCAATTACATGTAGTAATTTATGTCGTAGCGCATGTACTTCACCACCTTTATTGTTCAGGGTGGCAATGAGAGTATGGGCTGCTGGGTGGAAGTTTGTGAATACCACTCTTAGACGCATATATGCATACATACCACCGCACATACGCACTTTGTGTTGACAAAAATGCTACCGCAGTGAAAGGTAAATTCAAATTTAAATATTTTATTTACATATGCATGCATGTAAGTGAAGGTGCGTATTTGGGCAGCTACACGTATACGAGTATTTGCATACCACAAAAATGTTGCTTGTAGTCAGTGTGCGTATAACATAACAACAATACGTAAGTCCCTGTATATAATGTATGTATGATGGCGTATTTAATGTATGTGAAAGTGAATGGTGTCAGCAAATAATGAAATATACACCGGGCGAAAGATTTAGGCTTGAGAATTTAATAACAACTGCTACACAAATATATTTGCTATCATGCTGCAATTAACACAGACTAATTGACCGCATATTCACGGAAACACCAATTTCTCATTCTGAAAATTTTCAAAACAAAACTCATTATGCATTAGATTCGTCTGAAAACTGCCAAGTGCAGACTCCTATGTTCAGTGTAGCCTTTATTTACGTATGTACAGGCATCAAGTCACTTATAAACGAAATGGTTTGTTGGGTTACCAATATGTTGCATGCGTGCATAAATATGGCCCTTGTGACCCTTCTGTAATTATATGAATTAGCATAAGGCAAACCCAAAGGTGGCACGAATGCGCACTCGCCACGTTTCAGTGATCACTTTAAACTGGCGTTAAATTTCGCGTTTCCAATCCGTTGGTTAGTTGCAGGCATACGCACTTCTGACAGCATAACTGCTGCAGCCTAGTGTTCTGCTATCTTGCAAGTGGAGAGTAGTGCGTGAAGCCGAAACCCGCTCAGCAGAAAAGTCTACTTAAATAGAGTAAAAATCATCTAAGAGCCGTTGCAAATGAATATATTTAATATATATATTTTTTTCGTGATACAATAATTATAATTATCAAAAACAACCACAACATTATTATGATTCGTATTAAATGTCGACCGGACTGTGAGACTATTGTTTAATTGCCCGTCACTCTGTTGACCTGGATGACTAAAAAGCACTGACACTTTTGCGCAGCGCACACCGCACACCGCACACCGTTACTAGTCGTCACGTGCATTTTTACTGCGCTTTCCGCCCTTTTGACGGTTTTGACGGCATTCTGTACTCGCCAATTACGACGCTTTGCCACTCGTTGGCAATAACTGTGCACCTTTGGTTAAAAATGGGTCGAGGTCGGACTCACACTCACACACACAGACACACAGCCATCTAAAGCGTGTTTACATATACATTTACGCACTCGCAGTTACGCTCGCTTGCGCAGCTACTTGTGTAGATGCACATAAGTGTGTGTGCGTGTGTGCGCGCAGCTGAGCTTGCACATAATTAACGCAAAGCTCTCAAAAAGGTGTTCTAATGTTCAAATTGATGGCGGCAAACGCAACAGCGTGGCATTAGAATCACTGCACACCATTGGCTTTAACTGGATTTAAGCATTTTTTAAGCATGGAAATCTGTACGAACGGTAATAAGGAATATGAAAATATGCAAAGAATGATACATACATATATTTTCCACTTTTTTCCAAAGAAAAAATTAAGAAAAAATAAATTGCGAATAAATATAATAAGTATGGACACTAGACTTGAATTTTTTTTCGAAAGCTCCTAGCAAAACGATAGCCATACAGACGCAGTGTGGACTTTTAATCGGGGCTTTCCGCATAAGTTACTGAAGTACTTCTTTAACTTCAAAGTTATAATCATCGCTCATAAACATTTCTTTAGTTATGTAATAAATAAAAATTATAACGAAATCTATAGTAGAAATATTGTTGTTGCCAGTAGCGATTATTCAAACACTCTCGCTTTTTAATCAGCTGCAAGCAATTTCGAAGCGATTACAAAATTTTTACAAAGTACCAATAATTTTCAGTTAACAATCAGGTATACTTTCGGACTTTCAGGTATAATTTTGTTTTGGCAAAATACGAAAATACTTTTTCGACTACCAATATCATATGATTTTCTAAGATATATTGATAATCGAGGAGATCATAGATGAGCATGCGTGGTCTAAATGGAAAATACCTCTTGTATTGTACTTTTTCAGAATTGATTTCAAGTTGAATATAAATAATTCATATGAACCAATAGCCAAATAGCAATAAAATTCTTATACTAAATCAAAGACGATTGAAAAATTCACCCAGTTTGGGGCACAATAAGTGTTGACGAGAGAATTACTTTTTCAGATTTCGTTTTCATGAACAATAAATGTTTGAACGAGAAAGTCGTTTACTGGCTTTTTCATTGACTAACTAAAATATTTGTATAAAAGAAGCAAAGCTTAGTAAAACTCGGTAGGTCTCTATAGTGAATACATAATTTAAATGGATATTTAAAATAAATAAAAGTTGATGTACATAAGTGACTAATGTGAGAGTGGAAGTTGGAATGGAAAAGAAGAAAGCATAGCAAAAGTAAATTGAATAAAATGAGAATATTGAAGAATAAACGAAAACTTCACAAACGCAGTCTTTGCTCCTCATGTATGTATGTACATGTTTCATATGATTATTTCCGGTGAGCGCTGCTCAACTCCACGCACCAATAAATGGGTAATGTGCCAGTGGAAACTTAAGCTGAGTGCAATGGATACTCGATACGTATAATCAGCCGCGACTATGCCATCCCACATACATGCATATATAATATGCTGGTAGGAGTATGACCGAGAGGGCAGTAAATGTTGCATGAAGCAACCACTACTGGCATACACTCAAACGCAGTTACATTTACGAATATTTTTATAACTGCGCCAGAGCGTATTGGTGTGCTTTTCCCAGCTTCACAGTACTAATGAACGAAAAGTGAAAAATGCGAAGGTGGACTGATAATTTAATTATATACAGCTAATCTGATTTCCATGCAGCCCACAACGGTAAAATTATTTGTGAGGGCGATGTTAAGGCTGAAGAAGCTGCATGTGTATTTACGAGTGTATTTATTCCACCTTTGTGCATCGCTGGATATAATCGCATAAAATTATGTTGCACGCACTTAAGAAGAGTGCGCAGCATACAGTGTGTCGGAGAAGTATCTTCACTATACTGCGTACGAGATACTGATCGAAATAACGGTTTGTTTAACTTCTTCGAAACGATTGATCAGTTAAATATAAGTTATATGCAAAAATACTCCTACCACAAACCGACAAATAAAGAACTCTAGCAGATCTCTGGAAAGACCCTTAAAGCTTCTCAAATTGAAATTTGAAGTAGAATAAAAGTAAGACAAGCCCAAGATTTTTTTGTCGCCTCAATACGATTTTTTCACTATTTTATAAGTAATACAAGTCATCTGTAGTATATTTTTCTCTAGAAAAAGTCACCTCGATTTTTCCTTCATAATAAACGCGACTCAAAAGTACTCACTTTTCTTCAGCACTGCACTATTTATAGCCACGTCTGTATGTGTGCTACTGCAACGAGTTTCTGCATCTTTAAGCAAACAGCTATCCTCATTTGCAACTGCAAAATATCAACTTAAGCAGTAGTGCTTCCAATTGCAATTAAAGACAACATTTCGTGTTGTTGAGTGGCTAAATGTAAGTAAGAGATAATCAAGTATGTGCATAAATGTAAGTGCATATACATACACACAAATGTGCATATGCAGTTGTAGATTGCTTGATATACATTTATTTATTCATTTTTCATTTCTCAAGAAAATGACGTATGACACTTGAACTCATTATGCGCCAACCGTTGCTGCTATAAAAATACATTTTAAATATATACTTAAGTAAGTTTGTAAGTAAGTATATATGCCTTTAATACCTTTGTAAATACAAATTATTTTTAATTTATTTTATAGTGTGTTATTCGTAAAAGCAAAGTGGCGAAGTGAAGCACCTGATTATATTACAACAGATTTTTAATGTCATGAAGTGTGCGGCAGCTGCCTATCAAATCTCAGACACTTCGTATTTGCAGCTACTGGCACTTTAGTGCACCCTTCACCTGCCATTCAGAGCCAAACAAGGCAAATTTATATGCAAATATTTGCATATATACATACATATGTATGTTTGTAGTTTGAGACTGTGCAGGAGTCATAAGGATCACTGAAATACGTACATTTATATATATAATATTGTAGTTATACAAATATATACATATCTACATGTATGTATGGTATACCCAAATACACGTTATTTGCATTTACTTTGCGTATCCTTTCACCCACTTAGTGCTTACTCAATGCACAATGTGTATTTTATTTGTTGTTGCTAGTGTTTGTACTAACAACTTGCATTATTGTTTCTGTATTTACATATACATACATGCGACTGTCGCATTTGTTAGATTGCATTTCATTGTGCATACACACGCAAATATATGTATGTATGGCTATGTATGAGTGCATGTGTCAGTGTACATATATGTATATATTAGGGTGACAAGTTTTTCCCGATTTGATTTTTTCGCAAATGTGCCAAGGTGTTTAATTTTTTGCATAAAACAAAAATTATCCTTTTAAATCATCGCGGCAGGTGGCAGCCAATATCAATCCATCATTGATATTAAAAATATCCTATAAGCCTGTCAGGAGACGTTTGAATTGAGCAAAGTTATTCGAGCTTGTTTTGAGGAAGAAACCACTCCTCCTCAACTCCTCAAGAAAAATGCTTGGATTTTTGGAAAGTGTATTGCAGAGTGTTGTTGCAAAGGTCAATAAGATAGGAAAAATGGCAGAATGTTTGCTCATCATACTAAGGGCTAAGAATATATGTACACCTAAGTTCACTCTAAATAGGCTAAAGCAGAAAATGGCGGAAATATTATGGTTTAGGGAGCATTTCTTGCCATGGTGCGAGTGCGCTCGTAAGAATCATAAGAAAAGATGGACAAGTTTCAGTGCATGTACAGTTAAAAAAAGTCGCATGGAACCATATACTTTCGATTCAATGCCAAGCAAACACAATTTATGCAAGACAACGAACCCAAATACGCTCGAAGCTGGTAGAAAATTGATTTTATGCGAAGAAGACTGCTATTTTAGATTGGCCAGCGCAATGTACGTATGTATCACCCTAATATACATGTATACACACATACACAAATGCACATTATTTGTGTGCGTGTGTTGCTTTTATTTGCTCAGGTCTTCGTTGTTCATGCTTTGTTGTTGCACATTTTGGTAAATTAGCATACTTTCAGGAGTCAACACCAAGTGCATTAAATGTATGTTTTTAGGTGTGTAAGTATGTTTGAATTTTAGTTGGGTTGCATTTGCGCACGCTGTACGTCAGCGCAAGAAGCAGAAGATGACTAGCAAGCGTGCAAGTAAGGAGAGTAATGCTGCCAAATAAATACAATTGCAAAATAAACAACTTCCAACAAGTCTATATCCGTTAACTGTTACGGAGTAGATACGAGTGTTAGCGAATGCATAAACAACAATGGCTGTAAGTAACGTAAATGGCGGCGGCAAAAACAATGCAGCTAAGAAAGCCAACAGCTACGAAGAGTGCATCCGCAGCAATAAAGAATGAAGAGTCCTATATACCATGTATGTATGTATGCACTCTGTAAAAATTTGCTATGCTCAATAAGGACGGCGCAAGATAACAATTCAAAATAAATAAGAAAATACTTGCTTTCAGCTGGCTCTTTCCAATCAGCACGGCCAGAATTGTTCTTTAAGAAATTGTATTTTATTCGTAGCTTCCGATTGAAAAACTATAATAATTTCATTCTCAATCGTTCGCTCAAAGCTTTTAATCAGCTTTCACGCCAGCTTTTTTTGTAATTCCAAATATAAGGAGCTTTAAAACTGTTAAGCATACTTCTGCTAGTTGTTAAATTGTTCAAGTTGTACTCTGAAATTTTGTGCACTGCTCGTTTCTTACCCGAGTGAAAGCTTTTCTGTTAAAAAAATGAAAGATTTCTTTCGACGCATAAATGTATTTATATGTTTATTTTAAAGTTAATTCTCTTGTCATTCCTAGCACAGTTCCATGCTATCCGCTTTTTATTTATATTTTTCTCAGTTTTATTTAGTTCTAAAATTTAAATTTACTCTTCTTCGAATTGTATTTTCATCGCTACTATTTGCTCTCTGTTTGACTTTGTGCTTGTTTCTATTGTTGTGATGTTGCTTCTCTCCATTCAACTTAAATTTATGCACTAACGCGTATCGGTCGGTAGTCATAGTTTTCATCCGGAAATAAGGAATTTCATTCACCTACGGTGGATCTTGAAATCTTTTCCAAAAACTGGTGTATCCTTTTTCCCACAATAATTGAACTGATGTCATGAAATCGGAATTCAAGCGAAAATTTGTACGGATACTAGACTGCTGAGTGTATCTCCCTCGAAGAATTTTTGGATTTCTACTATATGAAGTCCTCGGCGTGCTATAAGTTATTGGTTTGCATATAATTTCCTTAGAAACACTAACAATAGCATAACAGGAAATTGAAAAGTCTCCAGCCTGGCAGATAGATGCACTACTAGAATTAAATCCATATGATTTTGATCTTTATGACGGCTGAATTAGATCATTTTGAGTACTTTTGTTACTGTGAAAAAAATTGATAAAAGGGAATTTCGCGTGTTGATAAAATATTGTTTTTTGAAGCAAAAAAAAAACTGAAGCAAAAACTTAGCTTAATGGCGAGTTTTCGGACACTGCCCTAAGAAAATCTGCCATCAAGTATTGATATGCTAAGTTTAGAGGTGGTGAAATGAACACTAAAGACTGTGAACGCAGTGGACGCCCAAAAGAGCTTGCTACCGACGAAAACATTAAACAAATTAAAAGTGTCCACAAAATAGTTTTGAATGACTGTAAAGAGAAGTTCTTCGAAATAGCAGGCGCTCTAAAGATATCAACTGAACGTGTACACCATGTCATTCACGAATATTTGGTTATGAGAAAGCTCTGTGCATAGATGCCGCGCGTGCCCAATTTCGACATAAAAAAATTACGAGTTGAATTCGGAGCAGTGTTTTGTGAAGTTAAAGCATAATAAACCCGAGTTTTTTGCGTCGATAAGTAACAATGGATGAGACATTGCTTCATCATTTCACTCCGAAGTCCAATCGCCAGTCATCCAAATGGATTGCACACTATGATCCTGATCCAAATGGTGAAAAAGCGCAACAGTAGGCTGGCAAGTTATGGCATCTGCATTTTTGGTGCACATTTTTTGTACAAGGAACTGCGCTGAATAAAATTAATTTTGCCAAAATAATATGTTTTACTATGGCAGGCTACTTATAAATTGACTTCTAAATATTCCTATCAATTATCCGTGCTTATAATTGATAGTAACAAGTTAGAGTCGTAGCAAGACTTAGTTCCATCTAGAGCCGCGCGAAACCAGTACGACCACGCTTCAATTTACTGCTCTAATAAAAATTCCAATTTAACACAACCAGTAAAAAATTGGTAAACTGAAGCCATCAAATATCACGCTGTAGAGACAACAACGCACACACACATCCAGCTCTTACGGTGGCTGTCGGCATCAGTGGCCACCAAGCTGCGACTGGTGCCATCACCACCGTTACCAACATTACTACAACACAACAACTGATAGTGAAAATGTAGCAATATCAGCAGTCAAGCCTTGCAACTGCTTACCACAAGTACAACAACTGGAAAATACAACACAGTTTCAACCAAACGAGTAACAAACCAACAACCAATGAACGACTACCGACGACCATCAACCAGCAGGCAACGAGTGTAAAAACAATACATTTTTGACATTCGCAACGAAGTGAAAATTAAAACAACAACAGCTACGGTTTGAAAGGCAAGCAAATCTACATTCAACATGCACACGATGGAGCTGACAAACTCACAGATTGCATCAACCAAAGTATCGAATATCCGTTGTGTGGCACGGAAAAAGTGTAGCGCCAAAAGGTACTGAAATTTGTGCCATCTGCTTATTGGAACAATGGTCGCGAACGAGAGAATTTATTTTAGAATTTGACGTTGAATATTTATTTTTTTAAATTTTAAGCGCGTGAAAACCTTGGGCATTATTCAGGAGTAGAGTACTGATCCAAAGATGTTTGTATGGGACTTCGGACAAAGGTAAGGCGTTGAAAATTTAAGGATAGTGTGTTAGGATATAGATTACAATGATTACCATTTTTAACAGTTATTACCAAAAGGAATGAGAGATCAAGGACTGATCGAATAATTAGTGTCACATTACCGCTCTGGTGCTTTAATTCGAAGACTTCTTATTAATAAAATAATGAATATACAATTTGCGTTTGCAAATCGATGACTTGGAAGTTTGATATATCTTAAGGTCTTGAAATACTCGAATTCACTACATTTTTATATTTGCTAGAGAGGAACCATAAACAAACTTTTGCACTGTTCCGGCTGCACATATGGTACTTTAGATTAATACTATGTGTGTGTGTGTGTGCAGTTCCTCATATAAATACGGCACATCGAGTTTGTTATTGCAGTACCGCTCTCCTGTAGGCTGGTGAAACAGTCGGAATATGGCTGGCATCACTATATTTATGTGAATACAAACGTTTCTGCAAACGCAACACTTTAACAACAACAGCGGACAAAAGGCAAATCCTCGCACAACAACAATCCGAACCTATACAGATGTTTAGGAGTTCGTCCTGTTCCTAAAAAGGTAATATATGACTAGTTAGGGACTGATTTAGTCTCATGGCATACGCGCACTTTACTCAAAGACAAAGCATTATAGTTGTTGTTCTTTCTGTTGATGTATTCAGTTCCTTAGTCCTTATAGAAATGTAATAATTCCTTCCCCAAAAAAATCCCTTTTCCAGCTTTTAAAAAACCCCTTTGCATCAACGAAGTCCCTTGAGCCTGTTAAAGTGGTAATGTCGTTACGAGCCAATTCGTCCAGTTCACCAACGGTATGACATCCAAGATATTGCAATCTCCGTCTAGTGAAAGCTTATCAGTCGAAGGATAAGTGTCGGTAGAAAGACCTGCTATTGCGGCAAAGATAAATTTTTTTCAGGCTAATAGTTTAATAAGCCTTGTGATTTCGACAGCGCTTAACCTAGATCCTATTGCTTAGCGATAGACCGCTCTAACGCATTCACAGTTCGATGATATTGAGTCCAGTGTGCGCTTCCCTGCAAGCATATCAGCGTTAGAGTACCCATAAGAGAGCATAAACTAGGGCTCCCCCAATTCAAACTAGACATCCTGTACATGTGAGAGGGTGCGTTTCGCTATATACTCGTAACTCATATGCGCTCGCAAACGCATGCAATCAAGCAAACTGACTTTGCGCAACCGTTCGCAGAACCTGGCAATAACCCGTAGTCCTGCCAGCTACCCAGTGAATGCGGACAATTGTATAAACTATACACGTACATGCGTGTGTGTGTCAGTGTTTGGGAGTCGTAGCAATAACAAAAGTATCGCTTGCAGCAATGGTCGGCGATTGTTTAAAGCGAAGCGTGGCAAAACGTTAAGTTGCGGGGAGGAATGCGTAGAATTCCGCACAAATGCAAGTAGTTAACACATGCGACGTGCTGAAACAGAGTTACACAGCGACGTGTTTCATTTCGCCGGCTGCCTTGCTACATACACACACACGAATGCGTAGATGCGGCAGGGGCGAAAGGAGGTGGCCTGGGTCAGAGGAGTTGCACCACAATTACAAAATACCACAAAACGTTCATTTCAATCGCTCGCAATGACAACGACCATGTCGCGCTTGGCCACCAGTGCGCTGCGCTACCTCTTGCAACTATAGATCTACTTATGTGTGTGTGTGTGTGGCATTATCAACCGACGGCCAGTTTGTATTAAAATGCGTTGTATTGTCCTGAAATGTATGCACTTGTACTGACAATGTGTCCATTGTGCTCGTTTGGACTTGCGGCAAGTGTGTGTGTGTGTGCGTGTGGTGGCTGGTGTTGACAATGTAGTTCGCTTGCGGAAGTTGTTAGAGCGTAATAATGTGATGGCATAGTTGATTTTCTTACAATTAAAATGCCATAAAACGAAATTAATTGCAAATGTCTAAATTTCATATGCTAAAGAACATTGTTGCTCGTTGCTTTGCTATTTTGTTACCAAATGGGAAGGGTTAATTGTTGGTGTGCACAAAAATCAGTAATAAGTATTGAAGTTTAGAAAGAAAAAAGTCAAAATCATGTAAAGTTAGATATTCTAAGGTTTCGTTTTTGGTTTGGTAAGCTCAGTGTTGGTGTTTGGTGTAAGTATATCAGAAAACTGAAAAGTGTAATAATTGTAATGTCTGAATTTGTTATTCTCCGGAAAATTAATAGGGTTGTGAAAACTGACATTGAGCAAAACCAAAAGCTCCGTCAGAATCGGGCAGGATCTCTCCGAGCCGTTCGATACCAAACGAGGTTTCAGGCAAGGCGACCCCCTTTCGTGTGACTTCTTCAACCTACTTTTAGCTAAAATAATCCGAGCTGCAGAACTAAGCAGAGAAGGTACCATCTTCTATAAGAGTGTTCAGCTGCTGGCATACGCCGATGATATTTATATCTTTGGCCTTAACAGCCGCACCGTTAGTTCTGCTTTCTCTGGATAAGGAAGCAAAGCAAATGGGTCTGTCAGTGAACGAGGGCAAAACGAAATAGCTCTTGTCCTCAAACAAACAGTAGTGGGACACCCTACGAGGGCTGCTATATATATTCTGGCCTAGGGCAACAATAAGTGATGCCAGGTGCAATCTGACATTTCCGTTGGAAAGTTTGACATTTTTTAGCATAACATCACTCAGAACGTTTTGTCATTTAATCGTGAATTGTTTTATTTACAGGGAATTAAAAAATTCATCTCGGCCAAAAAATGGTACTAACTCAATTTTTGTGCGATCATTTTTCACAACTTTCGACGTGGATTATCACGACAAGAGTGCATCGATGAACTAAAATCTTTGTATGACTATGAAGCACCATCCTATAGCACTGTGAAAAACTGGTGCAACGAATACAATCGGGGCCGACGCTCTCTCAAAGACAAATTCCGTGAAGGTCGTCCAAAAACAGCCGTTGTGCCAGAAAACATCGATGCCGTACGTGAACTGATAATGCAAGACATACCTTCAGATAGATATTTCGCCCACCAGCATACATTCGATATTGCATGAACACCTGGCCGTAAAAAAGGTTTGTTCTCGTTGGATCCCGCACAATTTGACAATCGCTCAAAAAAAGGCTCGTTGGATTCGTGTAAAGAAATGCTTCAAAAATGCGCTCGCGGTGCTTCAAAAGACGTTTGTAAGATCGTCACAGGTGACGAATCATGGATCTATGCGTATGAGCCCGAAACAAAACAGCAATCGACAAAAAAAAAAAAATTAAATTAAAAAAAAACAAAAAAAAACATTTTCGATGATAAATATGCCT
This sequence comes from Bactrocera neohumeralis, assembly GCF_024586455.1. Classification (NCBI taxonomy): domain Eukaryota; kingdom Metazoa; phylum Arthropoda; class Insecta; order Diptera; family Tephritidae; genus Bactrocera; species Bactrocera neohumeralis. The sequence continues at coordinate 5,809,059 of NC_065919.1, forward strand.
ATTTATATTATTAGGCCAGAAATATATATAGCAACCTACGTACTAGGCTACCACGTCACTATTGGCACTTATAACTTTGAAGTCGTAGATAATTTCGTCTATCTTGGAACCAGCATCAACACCAACAACAACGTCAGCCTCGAAATCCAACGCAGAATATCTCTTGCCAACAGTTGCTACTTCGGGCTAAGTAGGCAATTGAGAAGTAAAGTCCGCTCTCGACGAACAAAAACAAAACTCTATAAGTCACTCATGAACGAAGACAACATCTGATGAGTCAACGTTACGAGTTTTCCAGAGTATATTTCATTCGATGGAACGATGATCTGTATGAGATATACGATGGCATTAACATAGTTCAGCGAATTAAAAGACAGCGGCTACGCTGGCTAGTTCATGTAGTCCGAATGGACAAAAACACTCCAGCTCTGAAAGTATCGACACAATACCCGCCGGAGGAAGCAGTGGAAGAGGAAGACCTCCACACCGTTGGAAAGACCAGGTGGAGATTTTGTTGGCTTCGCTTGGATTCTCAAATTGGACCGCATTGGACAAAGAAGAAACGACTGGCGGGCTGCTGTTAACTCGGCTATAACCGCGTAAGCGGTTTCAACGTCAGTAAAGAAGAAGAAATCAATGGAAAGCTATAATATAATATGCTTACCGAATATTATTCGAAATTAATATGTTAACTTTCCCAGTACGTTTTAGTAGACTGTGTTACAGCAACAAATTGCCAAGGAAATAATTCCAAAAGGCAATGACTTACTAATCCTCTCAGGACAGCTGGTTGTTTTATTTACACTTCGATTTCGGTATATAACAGCACATTAAGTGCAATTGCTTATATAAGCCAGAGGTCTGTAGTATTTTTGAGGCATACAAATGGCGTCTAGACACCAACACCACAGGTGGCCTGCACCTGTTATATGTGTAAGTATGTATGTGTATTTGGGATCTATGTGAGTAAACAACAAATTTAAAGCAGTTGTATTGATATCATAGACAAACAAAGTTGACTAAAAAAAGTTTAAATTTTCGGAAGTTCACACAATGTCAAGCTGTGAGCAAAGACTGTGCAGCAAGTCAGGTTCAGTTCTTATTGTAGTATTTTAGGAATTTGCGTTAACCTTTGATTTACAATTTAGGGTTTTATTTCCAATAATAAGGCGATATCTTTTCTGCAGATATTTTTAACAGCTAAAAACACGAATACTGCTTTAACCAACACCGTTGGTAAATTAGCAGCACTGTGCACTTGTTCCTTGGTTTTTGCCTAAAAATCATGTCTTTGCTTAAAAGTACTAAAATACCAAAACTTACTTAGCTTTCAGAAATATCATAGCAAGCAAGGTGTGTATGTGTGTGTGTGTGCTTTTATGTTGGCCGGAAGTCATGTACTTTCGCGCGCATTTGGGCACCGCTAAATGTGCTGATGATTTTCCGCCGCTTTAATTCAATGTTTCCTGTTTTGTTTGCGCTGTCGCTGTTTAAGTAGCTCGGCTTCTTCAATACCTAAGCATTCGCTAAATACCACAGTTCAAACTTGTTTCTTTTTTCTACAATTAACTTAATTTTAAATGCGTCGTCGCTGTGGTGTGTGGTGAAATGTTAAAATTTCTTAGTTTTCGGAAGAGCAAGTTCATGGAACGCGGCCGAAAAATGCTGCTAAGCTAAGCATTTGCATATTTTATTAGCTCACGAATACATACACAGATGTGCAGACGCTTCGTATTCTGCATGCTATTTAATTCACTATGCTGTCATGAAGTTGCTGCTGCTTATTTGTTTTATTAATTTTTTCCAAGAGATCTGCTAACTGCCTACCTAGTGCACCGCGGTCAGGCCGCAGGCAGGCAAATAAAAATGTTTGCCAGTGGCTTTTGATAAGCCGAGGTGGGCACAGTGCAGGATCTAGCGTTTGGTAGCATAGCTTTTAGGCGCCGCGGCTGACGTTTTGCCCTCGAGCCAGTGCGTGTCGGCGTTATGACTGCTCCGTTTTTGGTGCTGCAAATAAAGCACTTATTTCTTTCATTATTTATATGGCTTTTTATTCATCTTTTCTTGTGTTCGGGCACTTGAAAAATTTAAATCAGCCTTGAGCTAGTTGCTCGCACATGTATGCACAAAAAAAAAAAACAATTTTTTTTTGGTTGGTAAGAATTTAAGTGAGGTAAAAGAATAATATATTATTTCATGGGTTTTAAATTTGCAGTGTGTGCAGCTTTCTTAGTATTAAAAGTAACTTAACAGCGGCTATCAAGCTTTTATAAAACATCTCGAGATTAAAACAACTTGGTCTGGACCTAACGGGATACTGGAGTAGTACGATAACATTAAACGAGGTTCTTCGTTTTATATCCAATAGAGGGATGAATTGTGGTAAATCTATTATGTACTCAAGCATAGTAGAGCGGCGAAAAAACAGCATCTTCAGCTGTAAAAAATGTAATAAGCTATAAGTTGGAGGAAGCATAAGAATGAAGCCATCCACTTTTATTTAAAAAATTGACAGCAAGGTTCTGTGCTCGAACGAACCTATTGCTCTCTTGTCTGTTGGTGTGAAAGATATCACTGCCGAACTTAGCCAATGAGGTAATGAAACACGCATACCGTAGCAAGACATAACGGGTGTCTTAAAGAGCATTCATACACTCTCGCATTATCACCGATTCTTCCACAATCTTACCGTTATTCCGAAATTTCTTATTTTACTTCGCGTATTTCGGTATTACTTTATTTTGTTGCAAGCATAGAACCTTGATATTTCCAACACTCATTTTTGTGGTAAAACGTGACCGCTTTGGAATAAGAAAATAAGAAAAAGTTAAGCCAAAATAGTTTGTGAAGAAAATAGAAGAACTTATGCGTGCACAGCAGAAAAAAAGCAATAAGCAACGCTTAACAACCTGCTGTACTTTCTTAAGTTGGTGCAAAGTGTCGAAACAAAAATTAAATCCGAAATAAAAGAATTTTCATTTTTTCTTTACCTTTTTCTTGTGAGTGCTTCTCCTTTGACTGCCAGTCCAGCAGCTGTTGCCATTTCCTGATGCCACAAAGCACGCTCTAGTGGCGGTCAGCCAGTCGCGTTCATTGCTGTTCATGCACGTGCACCTGCTGTGCACCAGCTCGCGTTGACACAATCATCGATTTTGTTTGTCTCCAGCGTCCGTGAACTCGCTCGTTCCCAAGGTTTCTTTTAGTTTTAGCACTTGCTTTGAACTTTATTTTCGTATTTTTTTTTTTGTTTCTTAGCGGTTTTTAATTTATCTGCGTAATGTACTTAATTTTTTTTGCACCCTTGATGATTATTCTCATCAGTGCTTTTAAGTAAGTTTGAAAAACGGTTTCGTACTCTTTACCTCTTTCCTGTTCTGGGCTGAAATAAGTATTTAACGAAGTAGTCTGCAAAATATTGCCTGCTAACAGGGAAAGTTAGAATAAGATATGAGCCCAAAATAGCGACCTCAAACTTTATTTTAACTCAAAAAATTTCAAAAAAAATAAAAAATTATAGCAAGCAATATTTAAGCAAAACGTTTTTTTTATTTAAAATTTAAAAATTAATTAATTTTAATTTTAAAAATTAAACAACATTTTGGCTCTAATTTTAAACTTCTGTTATATCTTTTGTCGCACTTTCCAACACAGGAGGCGGCCTACCTTCTTTGCTTCGTAAACTGGTACTCAAATTTTTAAGAACTGTAAATATTGCTGAAAAATATTTTATGCAGTGTAAGCAGTTTTTCTGGTTCAAATTCTTTAACTAAACCACTATGTGAAAGTTTACTCAGCCTTAAAGAAAGCTTATATTGTTCGCCACTTTAACAGTGTTTGTTTGATAAGTAGAATCGGATCTATAGAAATATAGGACTGTGTTCAAAACAGCAATACTTTCTTGGATCAGTGGAAATATCAATTATCCAAAGGAACTCTCAAGATAAACATCATCGAGACTCTGTTCACCAAAGAAGAAAGACGATAACATAAGTTGTCCAGATAAGGCTTCTGGACTACGTAGAATTTTTCTGTTTTCCTAAATTCGTCCTCAATGAGCCTTCCTGATATTATCAGAATATTAAAAAGAAAATGATTTTTCGCTTCCAGGTAGCTTATGACAGCTATTACCCATTAAACCTACATCCAGATACATCCAAATTATAAGGTAAGCGATAATATTTCCAATAGTTAAAAAATTAAAGCAACAGAACATAAAAACTGAGGGTTTCAAAATATATTAAATAAACAACGAGAGTACTTATATTTAATTATTAATCTGTTGAACAAGTGTGGCATTTTAAGCCAATTATCATCCAATTCCTGTCCAAAATTTTATAAATTTTTCTCAAAGCTTCACGTTTTTTCTAATTTAAGCAAAATTCTTGCCTCATCCACTATTACATTAATACCTCCACTTCAACGAATCTACCTCTAAAGGACAACAAAACATAATCTCTCGTTCACACTAGCCATTTCGACGGTTGCTCTCATGTTCACCTAGAATTCCCTGAAAGTGAAATGGACCATTCAAATTCTTGAAACCAACATATTTATGGGCAAATTGTTTTACGCTTCATCTATCCCATATTTGCAACCTAAAATCATTGCAGATATTTAGCGTAAAGCTGCGTGAACAACAATTGCGAACACCAGCACAAGGCAACTGACCAATAGCAAGAGCGTCGCCATGACTATATCCTCTGGGTGAAAAATGTATTTTAAATCAGATTAGTACATGACCAATGTGTGAAGTGCTTTGATGAGATTTGTTGTGCCATTCTTCGCCAAGTTGATGGATAGAAGAAAATTGGTCAACCAAAAATTTTAAACGGTAGATTTTTTCTGCTAAGCTCTTTAATAAAGTGTGTAAGTCTTTAACAAAAATTACTTTCATGTACAGAAAGTCTACTCCACTTTATGCAACCTTTAAATCGTACCGCCTTAAATACATTCGTAGCTGGAGTTCTTGTATAGGTTTATTCGGAAAAACCAAGGTAAAAATTCGTTAAATTATATTGACGTCAGTATGAAGCTTATTGACATCTTACAGCCATTTTTTGATATTTTTACCTTCCATATTATTGGACGATAAATTAATATGATTTTTGAAGTGTTATTTGAGTTTTTTTTTTTTAATGGTAAGTAATACATAGCTAGCATTGTGGAGTGATTTTACAAAGGCAGAGCGATGAAATGTCTCTTTTACTGCAAATTTGACCTTAAATTTCCATAAGTTAATCGCTGCCCACAAAATATGTCCCTCGCTTTTCATTGGTGCGAATATGAAAAAGTTATTTCGGAAAGTAAATGTTTAAAGGTAGGCGGTATATTGATTTTCATGTTTATTATTTTAGCCGCAAGGGTTTTACGTCATTATTGGCGAAATAAAAAGTTGCCTCTGAGCTTAAAAGGAATGGTCCTAAAAGTGAATTAAAGACTCACGTATCATCATATATCAATGTGAATTGTATATTTGGTACAGAAATGCAAATGTACAAGTACAATATATATGTATATATGTAACTCCATAACTTCACTTATTTCATATGATTAGTATTAGCATATGACTTATCTGCAATTGTGCACTCAAGTGGCTGTAGGCATACATATTATTGAATTCTGTCCAAAAAATATTTGTACACCCAAGCTAATAAATGTGCATACTTGTACATACATACGTATAAATCAACTCAATTAGTTGATGTTAACAGCTAGGTACCGTTTGAATGGGAGTATCATATTTATTTCGTGTATAAAAATGTTGAATTTGCATAAACTATTTCATTTGGAGTTAAAAAAAATAGTAATTAAATTCCCTTACTCGGAATAGCGAGGCACAACTGGCTGAGTATATTGACGTTCAGCACACCGATGCACTGAGACTTACCAAACCAAACCTGTAATCCAATTTATTTATTAGATAATAATACATCGCTTTCCTGATTTCCTTTATACTGTTTCACTAAGACATGTGTGGCGGCGCCATTTTGAGAACTACTCGACAACTTGACGGTTTTAAAGTCTGTTAAAACAAAGCCATATGACTACGTATAGGGATTATGCCGAATAACAAAGCGATCTCTGAATACTGAAAAAAAAAACATTTTTGATTGTCCAATTATTGATCAAAGAATTTTCAGTCCATCAGGTACTTTCAGTACGTACAATAGCTTGCCTTTTATACTTCGGAATTAGAGAACACAAAAAAATGTTAATCATCGAGTATCGCTTAATTGTTTTGCAAAATATTCTCCATTAAGATTTTTATACTTTTGTTTGCGTTTGAACCAATTTTCGAAGCACTTTTTCTTATTTGATGGTGGTATCTACAAAACATGCGTTCAAAATGCATCAACCGCCTCTTTAGATATCGCAACACGTTGACCTCTTAGTTTATCTTATTTGATTGGTTCGATACCACGTCAGCACATAACGGGGCCTTACTCATCAAATCGGTATTTTAAGTGGTCAAAACAGCAGTTGTTTCAAGCGATCCGTTATCGGTGGTTTCGGTGATTTCTTGAAAGAAACCTGTCAAGAAAATGATTGTACACCACTCAGAACTTACTGCTCTATATTGTTTTAGTGGTAAGGTTGCGGCATGTTCAGTTTTTCTAATAAGCAACAATTTTCTTGGAAATACTTCGTGCGCGAACAGCTTTTTAGATTCGGCTCATTTTTGAAGCACCTACATACATATATAGTCAACTGCTGTTTACTTTCGGGCTCATACGTATATATTTACGATTTATAACCTGTCACATTATCATAAACGTGTCGAAACACAGTTATCGTTTTCTTTTAATATTTTTCTCGACCAATCGACACGAGCCATTTTTGGAGTGATTGACAAACTGTGCGGGATCTTACGAGAAAAAAAATTCTACAATGAAATGTTAAAGCAATTTTGAATGTATGCTAATACCATTAATACCTATAGTTGTCTAAAACTCAAGATAGGTCACATGACGATCTTGCAAAAAACAGTTTGCACACAGCATTAATAGTTTCCACAAGAACAACTGATTTTAAACGACCATTAAGAAATTCGTTTTGAAGTTAATTACGACCTCGATTGAATTCACCATACCAACGATAAACGCTGATGACTTAAGTTTGTTGCGATGTTGCTGAAATAATCCACGTCGAAAGTGGTAAAAAATAATTGCGCGAAAGTCTTTGCGATCTAATTTGATTTTTTGGCCTAGATGAATGTTTTAAGTTACCATAACGACATGGTATTTAAAACACAAAATGCCAAAATGTAGAAGGCAACCTACGTGAATCTTTATGAAATCACCAATACCAATAAAAAAAACATGTTCAGATCTCATATCAACAGACCAACAATTGTGAGATTTCGTGTTTCGTACTCACCAACCCTCCCCCTTTAAACATTTCCACAGTGACCGCAGCTTGTGCAATGCGCAATAACATAAATGTCGTTATTCACATTGTGTCGGTTCGCCTGTCGATATTCGCGATTTCAACATGCGCAAAGGGTACATCAAATCTTCAAGTGCAAGGCAACAATACATGCATGATGAGTTGCTCAACTTCCTGCGACACTTTCCTAACACTTGCAATCGCCTGGAGGTCATGTCACTGCTATTTGCACGCCGACAACAATGCCAACAACACTAGCAGGTAGTCACCGCTGACAACATTGACATTGTTGGCTTCCTCTTGCACTACAACTTTCCTTGTGTCATCATTTATCGTTGCTGCTTTATGGCGTAGCATGCAACGTCACTGGCGCGCTGTTGTTGTCAACGCGGCGACTACACTTTTGCGGTTTTACCTTCCTTATTTAGCGACATGTTGCATTGTTGCTCGTGTTGTTTGCTGTCGTTGTTTCTGTCATGTTGACTCTAATAAAAATGAATTATCACCGTGTTATTCGCGAGCTCTTATTGCGCTTCTATGTGTTTGTAACTGTGTGTGTGTGAGTTTCAACAATTTTTTATTTGTTTTTACACTATTCGTCTTTGCTACTTGCCAATTTGCTGTATGCAATGCCTTATTACCGATTTTGCGTCACTTACCAACACTATTCGTTGATCTTTTTTCTCCACTTTGCTAATTCCTCCTCCGTTTTATATTAAATTCTTGTGTGTTTCCTGATCAATTTTACTCACACTGTGTTCAAACAATAAATTTCAGTGGCAATCGCCAAAGTGTGCTTATTGGCACGTACCGGATCGGTATTTGGTGCTTATTTCGCAATAGTTCAAATGAAGTAATTTGGTTGTTAGCATTAGTCAGCATTTTGTTTAAATTACACTGAGGGGAAACTATCACTTCATTCATAAAAATTTCACTATTTCACATATCTCAGATATTTCTTGAGTGTCTTAGACGGAAATCGTGATGTTGCAAATATTTATGAAATCGGTCTGGAAGCATAGTTCTCCGGTATGAGCGCAGTTTATTCAGAATCTCTGTCAGTTGACTTCAGTGTCAATATTTTATTCAGTATCCTTAAATACCTCAAATGCAGATAATACTATAACTAAAACTCCGTTCCATATGAAGTCAGCATTTCCGAACCTACTTCGACGTGCTTTTTTCGGCTTCGGCTCACCTTTACCACGTTTTTCCGCCGATTGATCGTCTGTTTTCGAGTCGTGATCCAAGACTCATTGCCAGTGATAATACATTTCTAGAAGACGGAAAATATTATTTCTCAGACGTTAAAGCGGCGCTGTTTTGCGAAAAAAGTGTGTGATTCTGGAACCAATTGTGCTTTCACTCTTCTTAGGCCCAAAGAATCTTTGTAATTTTAAATGCTTTTCATTGATCCTTCCCATATTCCAACGATGCCAGTAAGATCTCTGAGTATTAATCGTCGATTCTCATGTACCAATTCCTTAATTTATTGGCGTGTTGATCATCAGTTGATGTTGATGGCCGTCCTGGGCGTGGTTCGTCGTCAACGCATTCTCGACCTTCTTTGAATAACATATGTACCAATCAAAAACACTTGCTCAAGACAAACAATTATCACCGAAGGCCTTTTGGAAAATGCTGAACATTTCGCACTAAAAATTCGATTCCGCACACAAAATTTATTGGAATTCCTTTGTTGAATGATCTCACTCATCGTGAAAATCGCCGAATGCCCTTTATGTAATTCAGAAAGACAATCGTTTACTAAACGCTAATGACAGTCGTACCAACCTGGAACAAGAAATTTAAATTAAAAAGTCTTACTAAGTTTTGCCCTATCGAGAAATTTTTATAAATCCTTGCATATGCACTTACTTCACTTTCAAAGTGAACTCTCTGATTAATTTCAAGTGAACAACTTGCAATTACTAGATATTCATATGTATGTACAAATGTGCATTTGTGCATATACAGTCAAACCTGGATAAGTGAGAGTTCAAGGGAGCACAATTTCATTCTCGCTTATAACTAAAGGTTTCTCACTAACCCGAGTGCAACAAAATGAACACTTTATTTAATCCTCGCAACAGAAAAGGCACAATATTGACATGAAAACAATACAAAAACAAGAAAAAACGTGCACCGAAACTAATATACCCTTCACAGGTTCATTTCCTTTAGTAAGTATGTGTTCAGTTTGTATGGCAGCTATATGGTATAGTAATCCGATCTGAACAATTTTTCCGGATATTACATTGTTGTCTTAGGAAATAACTTGTGCCAAATTTGTGAAGATACATTGTCAAATGTGAAAGTTTTCCATACAAGCTTTTGATTCCGATCGTTCGGCTTGTATGGCAGCTATATGTTATAGTGGTCCGAAATCGGCAGTTCCGACAAATGAGTAGCTTCTTGAGGAGAAAATGACGTTTGCAAAATTTCAAAACGATATCTTAAAAACTGAGGGACTAGTTCGTATATATACAGACAGACGGACAGACAGGACATGGCTAAATCGGCTCAGCTCGACATACTGATTTTTTATATATATACTTTATAGGGTCTCCGACACTTCCTTCTGGGTGTAGCAAACTTAGTGACAAACTTAATATACCCTGTTCAGGGTATAACAATGGTCATAAAATAGATGTTAAATTTGAAATTTGTTTTGTCATTTGTTACTGTATGTGTGTATCTTTTATGTATGTATGTATTTTGATTGTAGCTATAGTTCCTTCTAAATAATATACATAAATAATTAAAGCTCGACTGTCGCTTATAGTGGTATAGATATGTAAGTACGTACGATAGCAGTCTCACTTACGGAGGTCCGTGAGGGAAAATTAGTCTCTCTTACAGAGGTTTCCGTTTCTCGCTAAAATAGGTTTTGGAGCTTAATATGACGGGTATTGGCTATTACTCTCATTTATAGAGTTTTCTCACTTATCCAGTTTTCATTTACCCAGGTTTGACTGTAACGCATTTTGTTTGACTTTTCGCTTTTTTTGAGCCGCTATTTATAAATAGCTTCAATAGCACTCGTATATGTACGCAAATATTACAGCTGTACATATGTATGTCTTTGCCAGACATATTACTCATGCATTCAGTAATTTATTTACTCGTATTGTTTACAAATGCAATAAAACTTTAGTCAATAGCACGATATGCAAGCACTAGCAATGAATGTGTACACTTATAACGTCTAATATGTACTCACATACAATGTATATAATATATAAGTGATTTGCATTGCCTTTGATTGAAGCAATGCATTTTGATTTAAAGTGGAACTTTAAGTCTTTCCTTCTTCGGCGATATATGTATAATCATGATAACTCAATTTGTGTTTATAAATATCGTCGCTAATTATCAATGCTGTTTCCAAGCTAAGCAGTGTCCATAAAACCATTTGATTAGCATTGATAAGACACCGATTGGTCACAACATGCCTCAAGGGTCGACTTGCGGAGCCGCATATTGTAAGCATATGTATGTATATATTAAATGATCTTATTTTTCTCGGTTAATTTTTTATGGAACTTGTGGTAATTTCAACTTTTATTCATGCTGACGTAAGGCGAACTTTTATTCGAATGAGGCCACACAAGTTACTACGCTGAGCATATTAATGATATGCTAGATGCAGGTTAATAAAAAGGCCATCAATAACAATCGTTGCCAGGCTTTAACTGATATCCAATTTTTATAACGTCCCGAACTATACTCTATTACATTTTAGGTAAAATTTAGTGTAAACGAAAATACCAAAAAGTCGTTGCAATTTCATTATTTTTTAACAGAAAAAGAGGGAGATAGAAAAATAGTATTTCTTCTATTTTGGTAACCTCTTTCCTAAAATACACATAAATATACACATCTCGGACATCTGTTACAAAATTTTCTTAAGTCATACTTTTGCCGAACTTAAGCGGCTTCATAAATAGCGGCTGAGAGCACAACAACATTACGTTATATAATTAAACAATTTTTTATACATATATTTATTTCAAATTAAAAATAGTTTTTTTTACACACCCATGGTTTCTAATAATTTCATTTCACTCATGCGTGCAATAATTTAAAGGAAACTACACTTTTAATATTGATTTTCAGATTTTATAATCAAAAACACACACGGACACACGGGCACACGATCCATTCCACCATAAAGCAATGCAAAGAACCGAGCTTGAATTTATATGCAAATATTATTTAGAAAAGTACTCTGGCCTTGAAGTGGATGAGATGAACAATTGCTGGAACAACAATAGCAACTAAGGCGAATGCAAATAGCAAATGCCTGTGGGTGTAATAAAAATCAATGCTTTAATACATTTTTATTAGAGCGATAGCGCCGCACAATCGCCGCTCGAAATATTATGCTGTCAATACGAATCAAACGCTTCACTGACTCTTTCCGGGGTCATTCAGCATCAACTGTGGCCAGACTTTTGATATTTGGTAATGCTCGTAGCCAAATTCCTCTGCCCGTAGCCGTGCTGTTCGGTAGACTCATTGCGCTTTGAATTCGAATGAAATATGACGGCGGAAGCAAGGCACACAGGTTGGCCTGATTGATGATTATGCAGCATGGCTTTGGTTGTCAGTTGGTGGAAAAACTTTGCGCACTAAATAAACAGGATTATACAATTTGAAATTTGAAACAAAAATATATGTTTTAACAGAAAGTTATTATTATGACAGTCAGCTCTGTTCTCGAGTGCTCGTTACGGTTACTCGTAGGTATGAAAATGTGCGCACAAAAATATATTAATTCATATAAAGTATTTAATATAAGAGAAAATAAACCTTTTATATGCATTCCATTCAGCAAGTCGATTTATGGTACTTCAAAAATTTTTTGGAGTATGCCATTAACTTGCTTCTTCTAAAATGATGAGTGACTAGGTGAAGCAATATCATCCATCAATATGCTTTGAACTTTCCAACTACTTAGACAAATATTTTTACTTATTTCTTATTACTAAATATTTTATTATCAAATGCATAAACATTAACAACAAATAACTTAAAGTAATTCTCACATTTTAGAGAGTCTATGTTAAGAAGCTGACGGCCTTAGTCGCTAATACTGTAAAAATTTAGAATGTCAATAAAATAATAATAATAATTTAGAGAGTCTTCTTCCTTATATCCTTTCGCGCAAGCACAAATTGTAACCAATCCCATACAGAACGTATCAGCAGTAAGATCAGCAGCAGCACGAAAGACAAACCACCAAATATGATCAACATGCTATCAATACTATGATATTGTATGAAGTTCAAATCTTGTCCGGCGCAGTGTAAATGCCTTGCACCCTTATGCCTCACCACATATTCTACCCAATAGACCGCCAAGTCCAATGGGTTCGTTGGCTGATCGCGATATTGCGCTGATATATCCGCTACACGTTTCGTATAGCTCTCATCATTCAACATGCGCTCAATGGCCGACTGGAATGTCTCTTTCGTAAAACCATCGTAATCTACACGTATACCATAGCCGCCAGTTACGGCGCGATTCATATTGAGGAACTGATCGGCGAAGATCGGTATGCCAATAAAAGGCTTGCCATGATAAATGGACTCAGTGGTACTGAGTAAACCGCCATGCGTAATGAAGAATTTTACATTCGGATGTGCCAAAATGTCGTCCTGTGGAAACCATTCACTAATATAAACATTATCCGGTTTACCTTCGAGTTTTGGATTTTCGAATTTCCAAAGAACACGCTGTTTCAAGCCACGGAATGTTTCAAGTATTGCCTTACGTTTATCCAAAGACAAAAACTCGCTACGCAAATAAGACCCCATTGAGAAATAGATGACTCCATGTTCCGATTCATTGATGAATCGTTCCAAATCGGCTGGTAGTGGGGAGCGTTTTCGATTAATGTGCATGCCACCAACTTCGATCTGATTATGGACGTAAGGACGTGAGAAACTCAGCGAGACATGCTGATTGAGTAGCACTAAGGCAGCACTGCGACGCACCTCGTACATATCACGTTTGTTGTTAGGAAAGTATTCCTTATATATAGCTGCTTGTTTTGGCAAATAATAGAGATCGAGCGACAAGCGTTCAAACATGCCAAATGCAAAGTTGCACACACGTTGCCACAGTGTCATGCGTTCATTGAATGACAGAAATGCGCTTGCCACATACGAAGGTGGGCTGGGTGAGCCGACCTGTTATATTAGAAAAAAGTAAACATTTAAAAGTTGATAATCCGTTTTGTATATCTACCATATCCGTATTCCAGGGATATGCGCCGAAGGTGCCTAGACCTATTAGTGGCGCATTGTAATGTTCACTTAGTCCATAGAGCGCCTCAGCGAGAAAAACTTCACAAATAACAGCATCGAAGGTCTGATTACCAGCAAGTAGTGCTTTAAGATTGCTTTCTTCTAGGAATGTGCGCGTCATATTAAGCCCCATTGCTTGGAAAATCAATACACTTTCTGCTCTACTGCTCGCACGAGATTGCAAAACGTGGCCTCCCGCCGCTGTTACATTGATAAAATAATTAAATGTAGGTACACATATTTGAATAAGAGTGTTTAAAAAGTGAATTAGATCTATTTTCTTTGACTAATATTTTTTGCTAAATCATACATTATGTGTCTATATACAAGTATAACTCAAGTGCCTGATAATTGGGAACAATTAAAAATATACACTTTCGCATTTTTACCAAACGAAGGTAACCCCAATATCATCGGATACTTAGATACATTTTACTTGTTGGAATATTCCTACTTCACTTATCATAATTAGCTGCTTAGATAGTCAACATATTGCATGATATAACATTCTGAAAGTGACCATGCAATTACTAATCAATTAGATGTTAGATTAGGTTATACTTTTTTTTCCATTACCATGAACAAGCGTCTTTAGCAGTCCAAGTAAGATTATTGGCGGTCTCACGACTATCAGCCTATTTACCTATTTATCTAGGTTAAGTTAAGTCGGAGGGTTAATTCATTCGATGGATCTGATTTTGACATTTTCTTACTCATAAGATTTCTAAGTTGGATCCCCAGATCCTCGTAGATCGTCGAAGCGTTTTGAGCTTACCACCAATTTATTAAGGTAGTTAATATCAACCGCAACCACAGCGTTAAGTTCGCCAAAGATGTGCGGCGATATTGACTTTTCTAAGAGCAAGAAGTTTACGGACCTTTACCGTTCACTCTGGACAGAAGGTTCCTGCAGCACATAAGTTCTGGCTGTTGCCTAATGCTTGCTGATCTGCCTGGAGGTTTATGGGTTCAATGCCAGAGCACAAGAAGACATCGGTAAAGCGACTCGCTTCCGATCGCCTTATTTTAAGAAATGGTGTCCTTCCTAGCAAGCTCATCTGCTCTATGGTTTTCGGCGATTTAACTTCGACCCATCCGTGAAAAAGCTTACTGCTTACAAATTTCTCGCAGGTATGTGAGCAGTGAAGGAATTGTCGGGAGAAGGTTCCGCGATACAGTGATCTTGATTCAAAGGATAGCAATCGAAACACTTGAGAACTTCAGTGTGTCTTTACCCGCAGCGCTACATATACATACTTCCCTTAGTTTAACAACATAATGTTTTCTTGGTCAGGTAGTATTTCAGCCGAACATTAGCTGTAAATATTGCATTTACAGGGTTTCACCAGAAAGTATTAGGACTGAGTCGATTTAAAAAAGTTTATTGAACCAATCGTTACAATTCTTTGAAAACTTTCAAAATAGGCTCCTTCTGCGTCGATGCAGCGCTGTCAGTGCGATTTCCAAGCATTGAAGGCGTCACGAAAGGCATTCTCCGGAATAGCTTTGAGAGTCGAAGTCTTGGTCTTCATCAGCGACATCTTCCCGGCCCTCCAAAATGGCCTGGTACCACCGTTTGTTAGCTACAAACGCCCACTACTGAATGAAGTCGGTGCGCGCACGCTCCGAAGTACAGTCGCGGCGGAAGGAAATCACTTCTATTACTTTCTGGACAAACCCTGTTTGTTTTCTGAGCTATTGTTGTTCACTCTTTTGAATCTAAGTGTGCTTTAAAAAATTCCTGCAGCTACACCGTGTACCTTTCCAGACGGTGGTTAGCCGTTATAACTTCATACCCTTTTCTATATATGTATACTATTGAAACGCGTAGTGGATAAGTAAAATTGAAAATATTGCACAGTCACTGGTATACTAGTGTACGGGCAAATCAGTACATATTTATTTATAAACACAAAACTCACAGTCGATTGGTGTCGGTTGATATGTTTCTATGTCAACATAATTATCCATTGGTTTTTTTAGTGGAAATGGCGATATGACAGTGACATGATGACCCCTACGCGCTAACTCCTTCAGCAGCGCTGTGCCTACGATATTATGTGATTTTATCCGGCTATGAAGAACGCCCAAGAAGCGGTAGGCCTGCACATTGTAAGCACAAAGCAGAGCTGGGGCGATTAAAATGACACTTAGGAAATGCATTTATTTATTTTGCTCTCACAATATAAACACACCATTAACAAAGTGAATGTATGAAAACTATTTAATCGTTAAGCAATAACAATTCTTTTCAGACTTTCTTATAACTAAACCCAACAATTCACTCACGACCTCTTGCAATATTTATTTAGTGTTGTGCTTTGTAAGAATAGGAATTGACTGAGCAATGACAATACAGATGTGCCGTTATTTATTTAAATGATGATTGACCGATATTCAAAGCGCACTTATGCTCTCCTCTGCTCTTTTACAGCCTCTGCATCTGAAACGCGCTAAAGGCAACTAGTTGCATTGATAGCATGTGCCACAGCGAACTTACTTCATAATTAAGTATTATTATTATGCAAATTAGCATGACACAAGGCACACTCTCTTAATGATAACAGATCTGCTTATAAAATTAATTAAAGCCCGTTAACGAACACTTGTGTTTTGCTAAATAAATACTAGTATTGAGATAATTAATATGTCCGAGTGGACAGGTGAGAAACTGCTAGAGCTTGCAAAAATCAAAAACGTAGCACGAGATTTTATGACAACCAAACCATTGCGTGACATGACGATGAAAGAGTTCAACGTGAACTACACAAACGACACAATAGGCGCAACGTGTCTCATTTTAACTTAACTCTAAATCCGTAAATCGAAAGCCAGTATCAAGCGGAATCATTATCATCGCTTTGATTGATTTCAACTATCTGACAAACAACTGAAAACAACCAGAGCACATCAATTATATGTATTACAACAACTTAGAACAAAATAAAAATCATCAGTATTTTGCTTTGATTCATTACGTTAAGTTATTATCACTAAAGTTAGCTTAATAATTATGAACAGACAATTTCAATAAAATAAGCATTAAATAAAACACGTTTTCACTATTACAATCTTTGAAACATTTTAAATTAATTCTCACATTTTAGTGCGTTTTCTTTTTGATATCCTTACGCACAAGCGCAAATTGTAGCCAACCCCATACAGAACGTATCAGCAGCAAGATCAGCAGCAGCACGAAAGTCAAACCACCAAATATGATCAACATGCTATCAATACTATGATATTGTATGAAGTTCAAATCTTGTCCGGCGCAGTGTAAATGCCTTGCACCCTTATGCCTCACCACATATTCTACCCAATAGACCGCCAAGTCCAAGGGGTTCGTTGGCTGATCGCGATATTTCGCTGATATATCCGCTACACGTTTCGTATAGCTCTCATCATTCAACATACGCTCAATGGCCGACTGGAATTTCTCTTTCGTGAAACCATTGTAATCCACACCTATACCATAGCCGCCAGTTTCGGCACGATTCATATTGAGGAACTGATCGCCAAAAATCGGTATGCCAATAAAAGGCTTGCCATGATAAATGGACTCAGTGGTACTGAGTAAACCGCCATGCGTAATGAAGAATTTTACATTCGGATGTGCCAAAATGTCGTCCTGTGGAAACCATTCACTAATATAAACATTATCCGGTTTACCTTCGAGGTTTGGATCCTCGAATTTCCAAAGAACACGCTGTTTCAATCCACGGAATGTGTCAAGTATTGCCTTACGTTTATCCGCAGGCAAAAATTTGCTACGCACATTGGAACCCATTGAGAAATAGATGACTCCATGTTTCGATTCATTGATGAATCGTTCCAAATCGGCTGGTAGTGGTGAGCGTTTTCGATTAATGTGCATGCCACCAACTTCGATCTGATTATGGACGTAAGGACGTGAGAAACTCAGCGAGACATGCTGATTGAGCAGCACTAAGGCAGCGTTGCGACGCACCTCGTACATATCACGTTTGTTGTTAGGAAAGTATTGCTTATATATTGCTGCTTGTTTCGGCAAATAGTATAGATCGAGCAACAGACGTTCGAAAATGCCAAATGCAAAGTTACCCACACGTTGCCACAGTGTCATGCGCTCATTGAACGGCAGCAGAGAGTTTGCCACATACGAAGGTGGGCTGGGTGAGCCGACCTGTTATGTTAGAAAGAACAGTAAAAATTTAATTATTGTCATAGTAGTTATACCAGTTATAATATCTACCATATCTGTGTTCCAGGCATGGGCGCCGAAGGTGCCTAGACCTATTAGTGGAACATTGTAATGTTCACTTAGTCCATAAAGCGCTTCAGAGAGAAAAATTTCACATATAATCGCATCGAAGGTTTGATTACTAGCAAGAAGCGCTTTAACATTGTTCTCCTCTAAGAATATGCGGGTCATATTAAGACCCATTTCATAAAAATCTCGCACATTTTCCACAACAGTTTTCTCAGTAGTTTTCAGAAGAGCAGATGCGGTGTCTACGAAAAATAAATGAAAATATATGTAAAGAAAAATATTTGTTTAGAAGTAAGCAATGCTTCTACCTTTTGATAACGTCTTAATAAGAAAAAATTTTTAGTTATATATGTATGTCATATTTATTAGTACAATATTAGTTTCTCAAAAAAAATTGCTTATGAAAGCAATTACGAAAGTTCCTACTTAATTGCCATACAAGCAATTATTATAATACCTCGTTAATCATAAATGTTGATCAAAGAGCTTTGCTAATCTAATTTTAATAAGTATTCTCGATTTCTGATGTGCATGACAGTTATATGCTTGATTCGCAACTCTCAACATACGTATCATTGAATAAATGGCGTGCATTGCATACGATCATTTACTTAGTTATATAGTATGTTACGTAATATGCGGCTTTCCCTCTAAGGGCAAAAAATAGCAAGACTTTTTAATTTAAATTTCGCGTGAAAACCCATTCGTCGAAATACTTCTTTTCTTGGTTGGTCACTCTGTCATTAGCGATTAGTATACGCCTGTCTCTCTGAAGTACATAAAGTGCATTCGGCGATTTTCACGGTGAGTAAAATTATTCAATATAGAAGTTCCGATAAATTTCGTGTGCGGAATCAACATTCTCGTGCCGAAACATTTAGATTGTGGCAGAGGGTCTTCGGTGATAATTGTTTGTGGCGAAATATCATTCGGGCTTAAGAAAATTGAAAGCACAATTGGTTGCAAAATCACTAAATTTTTTTGAAAAAGAGTGTCACGTTAACGCCTGAGAAACAACAGTGGTGCGACTTCTTCAACCTGCTTCTGGAGAAACTAGTTCGAGCTGCAGAACTAAATAGAAAAGGTACCATCTTCTATAAGAGTGTACAGCTGCTGGCGTATGCCGATGATATTGATATCATCGGCCTCAACATCCGCGCCGTTAGTTCTGCTTTCTCCAGGCTGGACAAGGAAGCACAGAAAATGGGTCTGGCAGGGAACGAGGGCAAAACGAAATATCTCCTGTCATCAAGCAAACAGTCGTCGCACTCGCAACTTGGCTCTCTCGTCACTGTTGATAGTCATAACTTTGAAGTTACCTGTAGATAATTTCGTCTATTTGGAACCAGCATTAACATCACCAACAATGTCAGCCTGGAAATCCAACGCAGGATCTTGCCAACGGGTGCTACTTCGGACTGAGTAGGCAATTGAAAAGTAAAGTCCTCTCTCGACGAACAAAAGCCAAACTCTATAAGTCGCTCATAATTCCCGTCCTGCTGTATGGTGCAGAGGCTTGGGCGATGACAACAACCGTTGAGTCGACGTTACGAGTTTTCGAGAGAAAAATTCTACGAAAGATTTATGGTCCTTCGCGCATTGGCCACGGCGAATATCGCATTCGATGGAACGATGAGCTGTACGAGATATACGACGACATTGACATAGTTAAGCGAATTAAAAGACAGCGGCTACGCTGGCTAGGTCATGTTGTCCGGATGGATGAAAACACTCCAGCTCTGAAAGTATTCGACGCAGTACCCGCCGGGGGAAGCAGAGGAAGAGGAAGACCTCCACTCCGTTGGAAGGACCAAGTGGAGAAGGACCTGACTTCGCTTGGAATATCCAATTGGCGCCACGTAGCGAAAAGAAGAAACGACTGGCGTGCTGTTGTTAACTCGGCTATAATCGCGAAAGCGGTATCTACGCCAATTAAAAAGAAGAAGAAGGTTAAGCGCTGAATATGAATGAATTTGTTCTAGACCTTGGTTCTCTGCTTGAATTTTTTCGTACTACCATATACATATGTACATACATATGTGTGTCATAAATTTAGATTTTTTGGTTGAGTTTACATCGCCAAACCAAAGTAATGACCGTAGTCCAATCAACTTGGCATACTAAAATGCCATGAAAATTATTTCTCTGTGTTATGTGTTGCTTGAGTGCTAAACAGCGTTATGAAGTTTTTGCAAAGTCACTGATAATTTGTCATTGTTGATATTTCAATATTTTTTAAATACAAATAGCTATAAAATACACCTGCACTTTAAACAAATGCGTATGCACTTACATACGTATGTACACATAATCGAATACGATACGTTACTAGATAACCGAGATTAGTACCATTCTACGTCTACGCTTATGTGCTTATACGTGTTCATGCATGCACAACTGTTATCATAATGAATTTGTCATTTGTGCATTAAAAACGAAAATAGTTTATAAAAAATAGCAAATATGTTTTGTTGAATTACACAATAGTTTTAATTTGTATGTTATACCAAATAACACTCAAGTTCTCAGTGACAACGACGCGTCGTTGTTATTTTTATACTCTCGCAACAATGTTGCTAAGGAGAGTATTATAGTTTTGTTCACATAACGGTTGTTTGTAAGTCCTAAAACTAAAAGAGTCAGATATAGGGTTTTATATACCAAAGTGATCAGGGTGATGAGTAGAGTTGAAATCCGGATGTCTGTCTGTCCGTCCGTCCGTCTGTCCGTCCGTCCGTCCGTGCAAGCTGTAACTTGAGTAAAAATTGAGATATCATGATGAAACTTGGTACACGTATTTCTTGGCTCCATAAGAAGGTTAAGTTCGAAGATGGGCAAAATCGGCCAACTGCCACGCCCACAAAATGGCGGAAACCGAAAACCTATAAAGTGTCATAACTAAGCCATAAATAAAGATATTGAAGTGAAATTTGGCACAAAGGATCGCATTAGGGAGGGGCATATTTGGACGTAATTTTTTTTGGAAAAGTGGGCGTGGCCCCGCCCCCTACTAAGTTTTTTGTACATATCTCGGAAACTACTATAGCTATGTCAACCAAAGTCTACAGAGTCGTTTTCTTCAGGTATTTCCATAGACAGTTCAAAAATGGAAGAAATCGGATAATAACCACGCCCACCTCCCATACAAAGGTTATGTTCAAAATCACTAAAAGTGCGTTAACCGACTAACAAAAAACGTCAGAAACACTAAATTTTACGGAAGAAATGGCAGAAGGAAGCTGCACTCAGGCTTTTTTTAAAAATTGAAAATGGGCGTGGCGCCGCCCACTTATGGACCAAGAACCATATCTCAGGAGCTACTAGACCGATTTCAATGAAATTCGGTATATAATATTTTCTTAACACCCTGATGACATGTACGAAATATGGGTGAAATCGGTTCACAACCACGCCTTCTTCCAATATAACGCTATTTTGAATTCCATCTGATGCCTTTTCTGTATAATACGAGTATATACATTAGGAACCAATGATGATAGCGGAATAAAACTTTACAAAAATACGGTATTTGAAAAATATGTAAATGACGTATTATGAAATCTCGATTATCACTTTACCATGCGAGAGTATAAAATGTTCGGTGACACCCGAACTTAGCCCTTCCTTACTTGTTTTGTTTTGAATTTCGTTCTTTAGGCTTGTCGGTCTGCAAATCAATTAAATTAAGCGTAAATATTTCGCTTACTATGATGTACTTTGATACCAAATATTCATAAGTTCAGGAGTTGAGATCAGTGAATATGGTGGATACTATTAAACGAGCAATAACCCACTACATATACCAATATTTACTTCAAAGATATACTTCAGATTCTTTAAAGCTTACACTCGAGCTGATTGGTAGGTATATAAATGAGGTGAGTAATACTATTACGCCAGCATTCTTATGTTAGGTTGTGAAAATGAGAGAAATCGGACAACGATTTCATGTACTTCCCATAAATTGTCTCTCCTCTAGATACCAAACATGTGGAGCTAAGTGCTTACAGCAAATTTTTTACCAAAACTATTGATAAAAGCCTGCAATAAGTTTGTAAAATTCAGAGAGAATATTTTCCTTATAATAGTGTAGCCCTAAATACTAATTAATGCAATACAAAGATTTTCGAACTTTCAGTTTACTTGTTATCGCATGTAGCGGCTAATTACTGAGTTAATGATTAGTTAATGAAGTTCAGAGACAGAAAAATTCTAATAACAGTGTGTCCTTGTGCTAAAAATCGATAAAATCTTGTGAATGCTTCATCTAACTTCTACATACTCGATAAAGTTATTTTAAATTTTTCACCTCCATTTAAACCGTTCATGTTGGCCAACATAAGAGTACAAGTATGTGATATTTCAACGAAATTAAGTGCACAAGTTTTCTCAAAAATATGTATAGTGTTAAAGCGCTGAATATGAATGAATTTGTTCTAGACCTTGGTTCTCTGCTTGAATTTTTTCGTACTACCATATACATATGTACATACATATGTGTGTCATAAATTTAGATTTTTTGGTTGAGTTTACATCGCCAAACCAAAGTAATGACCGTAGTCCAATCAACTTGGCATACTTAAATGCCATGAAAATTATTTCTCTGTGTTATGTGTTGCTTGAGTGCTAAACAGCGTTATGAAATTTTTGCAAAGTCACTGATAATTTGTCATTGTTGATATTTAAATATTTTTTAAATACAAATAACTATAAAATACACCCGCACTTTAAATAAATGCGTATGCACTTACATACGTACACATAATCGAATACGATACGTTAATAGATAATCGAGATAAGTACCATTCTACGTCTACGCTTATGTGCTTATACGTGTTCATGCATGCACAACGGTTATCATAATGAATTTGTCATTTGTGCATTAAAAACAAAAACAGTTTATAAAAAATAGCAAATATGTTTTGTTGAATTACACAACAGTTTTAATTTTTATGTTATACCAAATAACACTCATGTTCTCAGTGACGACGTCGTTGTTATTTTTTCTTGTGATAACATTTGAGTAATGTTGTCATTCTACGATTCTACCGTCCGTAACGCGGATATTAATGCAAATTGGACTTTTCTCGTAGAAATAAGTTAGCTGATCGCTCGTTTATAACACAGTGTGGTCAGACTCGATATTTTGTAGGAATTAAGATTTAAACTTTAACATATTTGAAATACTTTTAAACTAAATATAAATTACAATTATTTATAAACAGGTGAATAACCTTTAATAATTGGATTATGCTTTTGATGTTTTACATTACGAAAAATTATCGCTGAAAGGCTAGCTGTATGCAACACCATCAACGGCAACATTGCTTAATGTGATGAAAAGAGAATAACTAAATTCTATGCAACGTTGTCACTACGGAAGAGCAACACGGCGGTACTAACTGAAGCATAAGTTCTACTTGTATTATTCACAGCACTCACTGTCCATGACTGCCTTAATAGTGGGTATTTCGATGTCAATATAATTCTCCATCGGCTTCTTTAGTGGAAATGGTGAAATGACAGTCACTTGGTGACCTCTACGTGCCAACTCCTTCATTAGCGCTGAGCCGACGATGTGATGTGATCTGGCGCCGGTAGGCATAATGGCCAAGTAGCGGTAAGCCTGCACATTGGCGGCACACAGCAAAGCTGTGGCCATAAAAATTACACTAGGAAAGTGCATTTATTTATTTGACACTCACTAAAGCACAATATTAACAAAGTGGAATTTATGCAAACTGTTTAGTGTTACTTAATTAGAATAAATGTTCTGATATTCTCGCAGTATCACGGACTTAAAAACTACAATAAACTACTGCGACGATCACTGCAAAATTTGAGTAACCTTAGCGAATGTTGCTCGTTTTAAGAGAACTGACTGACTGCCCATTATCCAAAAAAAATATTCTTTTATATATTTCGGTACATACATATATTTGCATATTGTATAGGAATAGATTAGTGCTGAATTCACAGCTGATTGTATATTTGTAAGTACTCTGTACAAACAGAACGTATACTTGAGAAAATATACAAACATACAAATATATGTGTGTTGAATGTAGCTATACTCTTCCTGCTCTTACGCATTGTTTACTGTAAACTCGACTACGATAGAGAGAACCAACAACTGATTGTGAGCGGAGCGGAGCGCCAAAGAGTAGAAAATATTAATGATGCTAGTAATATAACCAGTAATTATACTCGAGTAATTATTCTAAAGGCCATAAAATGTGATATGATGTAATCGGCGGCACCAACACGTATGTGGGCAAGTACTTCTAACATTTATCGATTGCGATGACAGTCGCGATTTTTTACTTAAGTCTGAATTGTTTTAAAACTGTTTTGAGTATTGGCAAATCAAATAGTCTGCAGTAAATATTCCATATCAAAGTATTTTCAACCCAAAGCGCCCAAACGATTCATAAAACGTCTTGATTTTTCTTGGTTTCAAACTCGTTTCGCATGATAAAAATATGAATCTTCTTTATATAGCAGAGCACCGTATTATATACGGGCACATACAGGCAAGGTCATTATTCATGAGTTCTTTCTACCTTTATTTTTTTGAAAATAAAGCAAGTAAGACAAGTAAGAAAAGGCCAACTTTGGGAGTAGCCGAACATTTCATACTTTTGCAACTTGCCAAAGTCAAAGTCAGCTTAATACCTTTAGGTGTATAAAGTTTGGAAGTTATACAGGGTCTAGCGCAAGTCTTCACCCGATTTCATTCATTTTATGCACAAAGATGTATCGTTATTAGAAAAATACACTTCTTCAATTTTATTAAAATAACTCACATATTTGTCGGTATGCATGTGTATGCGGTATAAAGTCAACCGGAAGTTTGAAAATCTATTCATTAATTCGGTATATGAGAGGTAAGGAAATTATTGACCGAATCATCCCATTTTTAACTTTATCTCACACACTTACCAATCTTTTCGATTAAAAGTTCGCAATTGAAACTTTGATGCACTTTTTCGGTGTCTGGTATCTGTGGACCTGAATGGTTTTAGTACAATTTTGACAATTTTCGGTCATGAGACAGTCACTCGGAGTTCAACTGGTCTCGTCATCCTGATCATTTATGTATATACTACATATATACATATATATGTATATAGTACATACATATATATAACACCATATCCATCTCGATTAGTTTTAGTTAGTTTAGCTGAATAAAACTATTATACCCTGTAGCAACACCTCGCTAGAATAAAACGTACTATCAATAATCTCGTTAAGAGAGCGATGCAAACGATCACAAACAAATCTGACTCTCTCGTTATGCGCTTAAGAGCGTACCTTTTTTCTCTTAGTACATATAATGAAGTACGTTTAAGCATGCTGGCATTAATATATATGCATAAGTGCATATGTACTTGACCTGGGGACATTTTGATAAAACTCTCTTAAGTGAGTAGTGCTTCGCGTACGAAATGCTAAAGAAAGGTATTTTAATAAATCTGAGAATATAGAGTCTACCTCAAATATTGTATGATATTAGCAACACCAACATCTTTGCCAAATCATGCTGACCGTAAAAATATATATTTATTGAAAATCCTAAGCACTTTGTTATCAGTATCAAGAAACGCGGAAATAAAACAATTTATGATTCATTTATTAACATTTTTAATAATTGTAAGCAAGTTTTAATATTTCGGTCACTCAATACAGGTTATTGTCTACAATTTTTTACTTGTCTTACTCTGTAATTAATGTTGTGGATTATATCATTGTTTGTTATATTTTTATTCGTGTGGTTGTAGGAGAAGGCCATATTAAGATTTGGAAATTACGAAGTATTCGAAAGAGACAAAATATTCTATACTCATTGCAGGCACTAGAGATAACAGGTTTTTTTATTAAAGTAAAAATTTCGGCCACTATTGCCTTCATTGTTGTCCAAAAATTTAACGAAAGGTTATTTCATTATATTTTTTATTGTCTTTATTATAAATATATAGAGATTTTGATAGCAGTTTGGTTATCGCCTATTTTTGGACATATATCAACTAAGTAACCTCAGTGCTAAGTTGATAAACCGCTTTGTTAATTACTGATTAGTTTTTTAGGTGCATGTAAACTTCGTATATCAATTGACGCAAATGCTTTTATACAACTGAACCTATCAGTCGTGGATTATTATAGGGCGGTGGTATAAAAAATCTAAGGATACCATGGACCATAGTTCCTAAGCGTAATTTATATCAAAAAGCAAAGGAATCTGAGTGCAGATGTTGATTCTATCACTTCAAGAAATCCTGAAGAAATAGAGGAATTTAGAGGAAGTAATACCGTTGAGTTTAGAACATTTTGAAAAATGCTTCACAACGCAAATAATTTCAATTGATCTAAATTTTGATTCCATTATTTTTATATACAACTTCTTCTTCTTTACTGTCATAGACACCGCTTACGTGATTATAGCCGAGTCTCTTCTTTCTCTATGAGGCGCCAATTGGAGATTCCAAGCGAAGCCGGGTCCTTCTTCACCTTGTCTTTCCAACGGACAGACAGGAGGTCTCCTCTTCCTCTGCTTCCGCCGGCGGGCACTGCGTCGAAAACTTTCAGAGCTGGAGTATTTTCGTCCATTCGGACGACATGACCTAGCCAGTGAAGCCGCTGTCTTTTAAATCGCTGAACTAAGTATGTCAATGTCGTCGTATATCTCGTACAGCTCATCGTTCCATCGAATGTGGTATTCGCCGTGGCCAATGCGCAAAGGACCATAAATCTTCCGCAGAACTTTCTTGTCGAAAACTCGCAACGTCGACTCACCAGATTTTATCTTCATCCATGCCTCTGCACTATATAGCAAGACGAGAATAATGAGTGACTTATAGAGTTTGGTTTTTGCTCGTCGAGAGAGGACTTTACTTCTCAATTACCTACTTAGTCCGAAGTAGCACGTGTTGGCAAGAGATATCCTGAGTTGGATTTCGAGGCTGACGTTGTTGTTGATGTTGATGCTGGTTTTAAGATAGACGAAATTATCTACAACTTTGATGTCATGACTGTCAACAGTAACGTGGGAGCCTAGTCGCGAGTGCGACGACTGTTTGTTTGCTGACAGGAGATAATTTCGTATTGCCCTCGTTCACTGCCAGACCTATATGCTTTGCTTCCTTATACATTCTGGAGAAAGCAGTACTGATAGCAACATCATTGGCGTACGCCAGCAGCTGTTCCCTCGTATAGAAGATGATACCTTCTCCGTTTAGTTCTGCAGCTCGAATTATTTTCTCTAAAAGTAGTTTGAAGACGTTACGCGAAAAGGGGTGACCTTGTCTGAAATCTTGTTTGGTATCGAACGGCTCGGGGAGGTTCTTCCCGATCCTAACGGACCATTTGGTATTGCTTAACGTCAGTTTACACAGTCGTTTTAGCTTTGCGGGAATACCAAATTCAGACATCGCGGCGTAAAAGCGGCTCCTTTTCGTGCTGTCGAAAGCAGCTTTGAAATCGACGAAGAGGTGATGAGTGTCAATCCTCTTTTCACGGGTATTTTCCAAGATATGGCGCACGGTATACATCTGGTCAGATGTAGATTTTCCCAGTCTAAAGCCACACGGATGAGGGCCACCACACCCATCCAGCACGTGTTGTGTGCGATTGTAACGTTGCGAGGTAGGCAGCCTATTTTCTCTTCGCTGCGACACGGCACTCCTTGTCCTACCAGCTATTCTTTTGCTTTTTCCGAAAACCCATGGTTTCGTTTGCAGCTGTACGTAAGGAGCTTGAAATGCCGTCCCACAGTTGCCTTATACCGAGGTGCTGATGAGTGCTCTCAGAGAGCAGAAGTGTACGTCGAGTAGAAAACCGTTCGGTTGTCTGTTGTGATTGACGTTTAACCTTCCTTGTGTGTTTTGCTTTTTACATATGATATACTATATTATAATAAACGAGTATGACCACATTTTAAGTACCGGTCTGAAAATATACAAATAAGAATGAAAATTTATGCAAAATATGCGAATTCATATTAAAAGAAAGAAAGATGAATTTGAATGCTTTTAAGAGACGAAGGAGGTTGACACGAAATCGCAAAAATTTAAGTAATAAGTTTATTCAGCGTGTTTGAGAATTGATCAGTAAATTTGTATAAAAGTCCAAATATTATATATGTACGAAGACACAGAAAGCGAACAAAAAAGCAAAAAACAAAAAGCACACGACGAAAGCATATTTCTAGGCGTTTTATTCCGATTTCTCAAAAACGTAGCTGAAATTGAAAATAAACAAAGGACCGAATTCAATGTAGAAAGTGTAGCGGCGCTCGGAAATGAATTGAAAAGCGAGGAAATGAGTAGCAAATAAGTGTAGGCAATAAGGAGGAGGGAGTGCATTCAACTTCGTGCTAAGAAAAAGGCGCGAGCAACAAACAGAATAAACAATTGTCAAAAGAAAAGTTCCTTACGCATAAGCACGTATATATGTATATATATATATTTTTATGTATATATTTTACATTTGCATATACGAGTATATGTTGAAGTGTGCATAATGTCGCTTCCGCAGAAAATTTTATTCATTTATTATTTCTTTCAGCATACAATTTCAATTCTTTATGAACCGGAAACAGCGAAAAATATGAAATATTTATGTATAGATGGATTTCAAAATGTGTATATGTATATTCGATTGAATTGTCGCCATTTCGAAAAAATACGCGCTTTCATCTATTTGTGCATACGCACTTCGAGACATTTCAATAAAGTTGCCCGAATAATTTGAAATGATTGTTATGCAGTAGACAAAGTGGTGCACGAAAAGAGAGTAACCATGAAGATAATGAAACATGCTTATTACGAAAATATATATAGATATATATACATGTAACTTCGATGATAATGACTTCTAATTACTTCTGTGATGACTGCGATGTCTGTAAGTTACTGTGACCAGACCATTAAGAAATCTCCTTAAATATATAATCAGATTTCTTTTTTTCATAAAATATTTTTTATTATGTTTAAAAAATAAAATATGCAACCCTTCGGCTAAATAGTACCCAATTTGATGTGATTTATAATAATGAGACCTTAGAATGAAATGGAAAGTACAAGGTGGGTTCCAAAGTAAACCGGACTTTTTGAATCTAGCGCCCCCTGCTGATGCCATCTATATGTCGACTGGTCGTTGATATCTGCTATCCTTTTCGATTATCGAGTGAGAATTTCATGACATTTCATAGTTTGGAAGTGAAGTTATTGCGTTTTAAGTGTCAGTATGTTTGTGTTATCTGTGCGAAAATGAGCTTCGAACGGGGCCAACATTAAATTTTGTTTTAAAATTGGTAAAACTTTTAGCGAAACGCTTCAATTGATGAAACAAGTTTACGGCGATGATTGTCTATCCCGTAGCGGAGTGCACAAGTGGTTTCAACGTTTTCAAAGAGGACATGAGGAGGACATTAATGACGATAAACATCTGGGCCAATCAAAATCCGTGATCACCGGAAATTCCATCGAAACTGTGCGTGAATTCATCAAAAATCAGCCGAAATCATCACTGAAATTCATGGAAATGGAATCGAACATCTCCAAAACATCGACTTATCGCATTCTGACCGAACATTTGGGCTTACGAAAGGTGTGTGCACGATTATTTGACCAAAAATCACATTTTAACCATTAATCACTCCCCGTATTCACTTGATATGGCACCGCATGACTTCTTCCTTTTCGGAAAAATCCATTTGCCCATGAAAGGAAGCGTTATGCAGACGTAGAGGCCATTCAAAAGGCTTGCACCGGCATACTGGCGGCCATATCGGCCAACGAGCTTAAACACTAGTTCGACATGCTTTTGGACCGTGCAAAAAGCTGTATTGAAGCAGAATGAATCTATTTTAAATAAAATAAATTCTGTTTTTTATAAAGTCCTGTTTACTTTGTAAGTCAGCTTGTAATTTAAACTCTTTTGCAATCGCCACCAAGCTCTGGTTCCTTTCGGCAATTTTCTGCCTATTTTTGAAAGCGGTAAAAGGTTACACTTAAAACTTTATCTTGTGATTTTTATACTCTCGCAACAATGTTGCTAAGGAGAGTATTATAGTTTTGTTCACATAACGGTTGTTTGTAAGTCCTAAAACTAAAAGAGTCAGATATAGGGTTATATATACCAAAGTGATCAGGGTGACGAGTAGAGTCGAAATCCGGATGTCTGTCTGTCCGTCCGTCCGTCCGTCTGTCCGTCTGTCCGTCCGTCCGTGCAAGCTGTAACTTGAGTAAAAATTGAGATATCATGATGAAACTTGGTACACGTATTTCTTGGCTCCATAAGAAGGTTAAGTTCGAAGATGGGCAAAATCGGCCCACTGCCACGCCCACAAAATGGCGGAAACCGAAAACCTATAAAGTGTCATAACTAAACCACAAATAAAGATATTAAAGTGAAATTTGGCACAAAGGATCGCATTAGGGAGGGGCAAATTTGGACATAATTTGTTTGGAAAAGTGGGTGTGACCCCGCCCCCTACTAAGTTTTTTGTACATATCTCGGAAACTACTATAGCTATGTCAACCAAGTTCTATAGAGTCGTTTCCTTCAGGCATTTCCATATACAGTTCAAAAATGGAAGAAATCGGATAATAACCTCGCCCACCTCCCATACAAAGGTTATGTTGAAAATCACTAAAAGAGCATTAACCAACTAACAAAAAACGTCAGAAACACTAAATTTTGCACCCACGCTTTTTTTTTAAATTGAAAATGGGCGTGACCTCGCCCACTTATGGACCAAAAACCACATCTCAGGAACTACTAGACCGATTTCAATGAAATTCGGTATATAATATTTTCTTAACACCCTGATGTCATGTACGAAATATGGGTGAAATCGGTTCACAACCACGCCTTCTTCCAATATAACGCTATTTTGAATTCCATCTGATGCCTTTTCTGTATAATACGAGTATATACATTAGGAACCAATGATGATAGCGGAATAAAACTTTACAAAAATACGGTATTTGAAAAATATGTAAATGACGTATAATGAAATCTCGATTATCACTTTATCATGCGAGAGTATAAAATGTTCGGTGACACCCGAACTTAGCCCTTCCTTACTTGTTTTTTCAAGATTCATTTTACTTTTAAATCAAAAATTACATTTACTGAATTTAATGTACTTTAATAATTGGCGACTCATTTTGAATACTCTTGTTCCCGATCTCAGGTCTCCAGAAATTATGTGTCTGGCGTTGGAAAAATTTTTCTGCTTAAAATTGTCTGAGATGCATAAACCAAAAGAAGGCTTTATTTTTATTGACGAAAGCAGGTAATAATCATAAGAACTAGTCAATATACTGATTTTTGCAAAATGGCGGTTTTCCACAAAAGCTATGCTTTTCCGCTTAAATTTACATGTCAAAGTGGCTTCAGAAACAGAAATTATTGTCAAAACTCTTATTTCTTCGGCCAATTCCTCACAACAAAGAGTAGAGGGTCTCGTGTTACTTCATAATGATGAAGGATGCTGTTCGACTACTACACTCGTGGCCACGCAAACCTTACTACTCAAAATTTTCAAGTGTTGTGCATATTTGACTACATTTTATAGAGGTACTTTTTGCGGTATAGACATTTTGAATTTAGAAATAAGTTAATGACATGTTATTAATCAAAAATATTAAAAATTAAAAGCGAAACACATTCAGCTATAGATAAATCAGTTGAGAAATAAGTGAGCTTTACAAAATGAGCTCGAAATGTAAAAGCATGTCATCGCATGTCAGTGATGAAAAAGTGATATTTTTTATATTTTTAATTTAATTTCAATTATAGTTCAATTAAGTTGAAAAAATTATATTTTTTAACTATAATTGAAATTAAATTAAAAATATAAAAAATATCATTTTTTCAACGGATATTTTAATTTATTTTTTTTTAATTAAAACACGAAGTTTAATATAATTTAGTTTACTTATGCTTACTAAAAACATAAAAATAAAACAAAAATTGAAGAAAATCCGATCGAACGAAAAAGTCGGAGAAAAAATTTAAAGAAGTAGGGTGGGAAGGTTTGCGTGGCCACGAGTGTAATTGCTTCACAATCAATCGGTGATTTTCTTACTATCACACAGTCTAAGAGTTAACAGTATGCAAGCAGTAAAGCAATTAGCGCAACGCAACAATCAAAAGTTGAAATCAAACTCATTTAGAGAAAATTGAAGCGAATTTCTTTTTAAGCGCAAGCAAGCTAATAATTTCGAAATAATAACAGCGCCGCAGCACTCATACGCTGGCACACACGAAGTACTATCTGCTCGTGGCTCTTATAATATGCAAAATGTTTGGCGTTACTTAGCAAATTGTGAGCGCAACCAGCGAAATTTCACATAAGCAGCGGTGGTATGCAATTCATAATTTCCACTTGGCAAGCGCGCACATGCAACATAGCAGTACTAGGGAATGCCGGCGGTGCTACCGCGAATTCAATTTCTATTTAATTGCAAGCAACCAGAACGAGAATGTTTCAAAAGATATTACGCGCCGAACACACATCACATGGCGAATTGTGAGAATTGTTTCGCAGGCGAATGCGCTGGTTGCGGCAGTCGAGGCGAACAATAGCGGCAGCCTTGATGCTATGGCGTTAGCGAACAACAGGCGGTCCTGCAACATATGCGGCATGGTGTGGCTATGTATGTACATATGTGTGCGCCTGGTTGCAAGCTGGCGCTAAACACAAACGGCAAAAGGCAAGTACAATGAAAGCTGCGAATGCAATGAAGAAAAGTTGCCTGCGTTTGTGCTTAAAAAGTAGCAGTAATAATAACATTTGGGAGGAAGAAGTTGCCTCAAAGGGAATGTTGCTCAAATTCTCTCTCCTCGCATAATTACTAATGTTGCAGTGCAGCTGTGTGCTCCGAACGAATTTAAGCCATTTAAATTATTATGTTTTAGTAATATATAGTTTGCTGTTCGGAAATATTCTCTAGAATGAATAAAGAGGTTTTAAAATTTTTGAATACATCTACTTGAATTCTCCAATAAAATTATTTCGAACAACAACGTTTTATGGCGCTCTCTTCCGTTGTTAACTATCGATGGATTTCCTTACAATAGATGTACTTCTACAGGGTCCGGCACTCGAAGTGTAACTAACATAAATTCGGTTTCGAAAATTATTTTTACTGATTTTAAAGTACAAAATGTGTGAAAATAATCATGTATTCAGGACCAATTCACTTTTGCTCGATATCACCACCTTTCGCCTTAACTATGGTCTTGAGACGGTCAAAAAACGAATCGCAAGCTGCCCGAATGTGACTTGCCGGTATTTTGGCCTACTCACGGACAATGGCTTTCTTCAGAATCTCGAGACTGGTGTATTTTTTACTTCGGACCTTGCTCTCCAAAATGGCACAGAGAGAATAATCCATTGGATTCGCATCTGGAGAATTCGAGAGCCATTGTGTGAAGTTCGGAACATTGTTTTTCAGCCATTCTTGGTTCACTCGCGCTTTGTGAGACGGTGCTGAGTCTTGTTGAAACGTGCATGGTTTGCGACCAAAATGTTTGTTTGCTCACGGCTTCAAAGCAGCCTCCAGAATACTTTCCCGATAATATGTCGCATTTACTTTGACGCCAGGCTCGATGAAAACAATTGGAGAGCGCCCATCTGCGGTGACAGCGGCCCAAACAATATTTGTGGCGGGTGCTGCCTCCTGGTGGCCAACCGATGACTTAGATTCTCGTATGAACGTCGGTCAAGTAAACCCTATCGTTTTGAGAGTTTACAAATTGCTCAATTGGAAAATTTTTTTCGTCAGAAAACACTACATATGTTCGGAATTTGACCGCTTTCGGCCAAGCGAATCAATTGCTCTCTCAAGTGTTACTTGTTGCTGCTACGGTGTGAGGTCATGGGTCTTTTGGAACTTGTAAGGCTTGACCTTAGGCTCATTTTTCAATATACGTCGGATGCTGCAGTCGAATATTTTCGGTTCTTTAGCCATTTGATTGGCACTTCGTCGTGAATTTCGCTCAAGTCGCTTCTTCACTTTCCGAACCATCTCACGTGACGTTGCAGTCTTTTGATGACCACCTCCATGGTGATGGTGCGATAAAGTGATGGTGCGATAAAAACTTTATTCACATTATGGTGTTTGAGCTCGCGAACAATTGCTGGCTGTGATTTTCGAGCTAAATATAAAGCAATCACACTATTACTTCTGAATTCCATTGCTGATCACTTTTTTTGCGTTCACTTTTGGCAAAACGCTTTTGTACACTTGTGAACAATACTCCGAACTATCATTTAGCAAACCTATAAACAGCTGATTCCAGTGCGACAGCTGCGCGAACGGTCTGAAGTTGGTTACACTTCGAGTGCCGGTACTGTGCATCTGTCGAAAATTTTGGTCAATTCCGGGCGTACAGTTTGTATAGCGGCTATATGCTATAGCAGTCCGATATAGGCCATTTCGAAAATGAGCAGCTTCTTGGTGAGAAAAGGACGATTGGAAATTTCATATCGTTATCTAAAAAACTGAGATTAGCCCCTGACTGACAGATGGGCAGACAGACGCTGACCATTTATACATATATGTATATACTTTACGGAGTCTCTGACGTTTTCTTTTGGGTGTGACTGGCGAAAAATTAACATAACGTGTTCCGGGTATACAAAATGTGGAAGAAGGTCAATATGGCATTAGGTAATAAGCCATATTTTCTTCTTTCAAGTGTTTCTCTCATCATCTAACGGCTGAGCTTAGCAGCAGCTATACACATTGCTTAATAGATAGTACGTGCACACTGATCAGTATATGTATATCATATCTGCAAATATATGGTACACACACGCATACACACGACGGCAATTTTTCACATTTGCTTCTGTAAGCTTGTTTATACAATGGTTTGTGAATCTTACCAACTTACTTACTTAAAAACGCTTCAGTTACAGTTTGTGCCACTGACAACAAATCACTGCCACTTTGTAATGCCTCAAAGGTTCTTCTGCTTCCCGTTCAAAGTGTCTGAATACCGATGAAGCTAAAACTGATGTTCGAGTTGACGAAGGTGCGGCGATAATAACGAGCCGGACATATGTGCGTGTGAGGACACAAAGGCCACCAAACACTACATATACTCTAAAATTTCTCACTTATGCTGAAAACACATCTGCTTGCACAGTCTGAATAGAATGCAATGTCGAACGAAGTAGATGGCATAGTCCTAAATGCCATGACTTATATGCGGGCAGACCTGTTGTCTATTGCGCCAGTTTTTTTGCTGCGCCGTTTATATACTCTGGCAACATGTTGATATGGAGTATAACAGTTTGGTTCAGACACCATTAACCGAAGACGTATAAAATACTATAATTAAGCACCAAAGGCGCCAGTGTTTTTAGTGGACTTTTTAGTGAAAATATCGGTCAATGTGTGAGATATATAATTGAAAATCAGAGAGAATTCTTTTCTGATAATAGTATACTGAATCTGTGTGTTGAGTCTGGTCAGTGCTTTCCTTAGCCCTTATATACCTAAAATAAATATTTTCGAAATTACTGGTGATTTTATACCGGATATATCGGCCAATATGTGAGTTATCTCAATAAAAACGAGGTAGCGTATTTCGTTATAACGGTACACATTTATGCCAAGAAGGGATAAACTCGGGTGAAAACTTGGCCTAGTGCACAAATAAGTTATATCAGTATTATCGAACATCTGACTAACATTATTCCATATGATTGGTAACGGTATGTGTGGTAAATATATGTGAGGTACTTTAATGAATCTCATGGAACATTTTATTAGTATGTGGCATATTCATGGTATGTGTATTGGCAAAAAATACATAAAATCTGGTCGATACTATCCCAACTCCAATATACTATCTTTTCGTTTTTCTAAGAAACCTTATGACGAATACAACGGTCAGTGTATGAGTTATGTATAGTATATGTATATATAAAATTGCTTGGATTCCGTTCCTCTAGTTGACGTTTTACACCTTGCCTGGCTTTGATTCTTGCACGTTGCTAGAGCATAAAGTATTCGGTTGCACCCGAACTTAGCACTTTCTTACTTGTTGTCTTTACTTTTTTCCCGCTCATCACTTTTGGCAATTCGGGCACTCGAAACACTTTCCCGGCGATCCTTCGACACACTGCCATCTGCATAACCCATTTTTCATAGCACTTTTTGCGTAGCACAGCACTACAGCTGCTGCCTCCGCTGATATTTCCTGGCCAACTTGAGCTCTTCCCTGCTCGGTTGCGATGCTTCGCCCAAGCGCAATTCTTATGTGCATACACATATCTAGTATGTATGAATGTATGTAGGTAAGTATGTGTGCCACTTGAATGTCGTCAACGCCCGCATATCTGCTATGTTTTCAGCATTTCGTTTTAGTTGTTGTTGTTATTGTTGTTGTCATACTGCAGGTGTTTGCTTTGCGGCGCTTGGCCATTGAGGCCAGACATGGCGCAAAGTCAGTGCAAAAATGCAACAACAACAACAAAGCGGTCTCTAGCGTCTGCAAAAGTGTTGCTAGTTTTTGCTTGCGAAATTTCGCTGATACATGTCGGTCTCCAACTAGTCAGATCCCTGCTGTGTGCAACCGTAAATTGTATCCGTTTTGGGCACATAAATTCCGCGCAAAGACCAGCCAAGTTGTTTGTACTCCGCAACAAAAAAACAAAGAAAAAAATGCATGAAAGTGGAGAAATTTTTATTAATTTTCTAAAAAGTGGTGGGTTGAGGCTTGTAGTGTGCCTTGATTCGTACAATTTATTAGCGGATCTTTAGTGTGTACTATTTTTAGGTGTTTGGTTTTGTTTCTGATAAAATAAAAATATTTATATTTTCTTCGTCAGTAAAAAAATTCAATTTAAGTCAGCACCGATACCTTAAACAGCACAGAAGATTAGTAACTAAATAATATACCTTCAACGATTACATAGACCATAGCTTTTTGTGTACCAACTATATTCCACTCAAAAACCTCCTTATTGCTCTAAACGGTTTTAAAAAGTTTGAAAACACTTCCCAACTTTCAAGATTTATTCTGTTCCGACTTTTTAATCGACAAAGTCACAATCTCTATTTGATAAAAGTAAACATGGACTCGGGCTTAGAGCCAAGTGGACTCATGAGGATGTATAAAAAATCTGAAGTTGATTTGGTAATAAAGCGCTCAAGGTTTTTGAAGAGTGAGTTGAAATTACTCAATCATGAACCTGACCGAACGACGGGCGTGTGTCTAGGAAAAATCAATTTATTCAAACAAAGCTTTGCAGAAATAGTACCTTTGAAGTCTACTATCTCAAGCCTTAAATTTTGTCAATCTTGTCAATATTGGACCATAACTGATTTAGCCTGCAATTACCGAATATGGGGTGCCAGTGCGTGGTACTAACATTTCTCCGGAAATAATGGTCAATCTGTGAGATATACCGTCACAATTTAGAGAGGGTCACTTTCTTTTAATTTTATGCCTGAATCGGTGCAATAATTCCTTAAGCGCCCATATATTTCATCGAAATATTATCGAACTCTCGGTTTATTATATACCGCATATATCGGCCAATATGTGAGCTATCTTAATTAAATGCAGTAAGCGTTTTTTCTCCTATCGGCGCATCTCTGCATCTAAAATGTGTGAAATCGGGTGAACTATTGACCTAGCCCCCATATAACTTATATCAAGTTTTTCAACTATCTGGTTGACTTTACTCCTTATATATTGGTGATGATATGTGGACTTAGGTACCTTAGTGGAATTTACTGGAAGCAACTGTTTCTGTTAGTAATATATAGTAATGTCAAAATTAGATAAAATCAAGCGCTACGTAATAGCCTACTCTCATTTTTTTTAACTATGGTTGTGTGACTAAATTGGAAGAGGAAAGATTCCTACGCTTTGACGAAAGACTATAATAATTGCACTTTGGTGAGGCACTTAATTTTCATTAAAGCTACCAAACCAAAAAAAGGTATGAAAGCGAGTTGTCTTTGAAGAGAAATGCACTTAAGCTGCATGTTGTGCTAACAATAACATAAAAGCCAAACTTACACACATACAAAAAGTGCTAAAGAGAAAGGAGAACCGCGGCTAAGATGGCGAGCGAGCAGATATAAAAGCCAAAGCGTGTACTTTGAACAAAATATGCGCAGCAATGCGAAAGCGAATGTTGCTGTCGCGGATAAAAGCGGAAAATGCGAGAACAAAAGAAGTATGAAAGGTTAAAGAAGAAAAGTTAGGCAAAAAATTAAAACAAATATTATTCACAATTAGATGATGTTGTGCCCATTTCGCTTTTACTTGTAATTTCTTCGTCAGCAGTCGCGCGCGAGATAAAGGCAGCAGAAACAAAGCATCGTCGAAAAGCAGCTGCAAGCGCTGTAATTGTGTTGCAGATGCATTAAGTGAGTATGTTTCACGCGTTCGGAGCTTTGCATCTGGCGCTTTCAAGGCTAATCTCATGTATACTCACGCATACATACTTAGGTACAAGCATTGAGTTACACACACAAATGCGTATAATGGGCGCACTTAAACAATGCCAGGTAAATGCAACTACAACAAAGGTGGTATCGCTAAGGATTGCGCTTACTTGTATGGCCTGAAAGAAATTAAAACAATTCTTAGAAAGATAACAATATGACGCTTCTTTCCCATACACTTTAAATACGAATACAACGCCTTTCATGTGAATCAGCCATTCGGTTTGGCCGTGACAAATAACGATGCAGGTTTCACTAATATGAAACCTTTTAAAGATTAGCCGTTCTGAGGACAGCTTTGAACGAAATACACTGCGCTTTAAAGAAAGTTATACACTACGATTTTCTTGTCTATTTCGTCTTTAACTTCGAGATTGTAACATCTAAAACTCGTCGTCGAAAACTGGATACTATATTTTCAGTGTTACAACACACCATAGTAACATACAGATTGCATTCCTATATATTGTTCATAGCTACTGCATTGACTTCAGTTCTTGATACTTGCAATAACTCTTGTTTTGAGGCCAAGAATGAACCAAGCCAATTTTGTTACCTCGTTCTGAAGTAACGGTGTACCGGTGAGGCTGTTTTGCATCGAACGGAACAAATGGTAGTCAAAAGGGACAAGACCTGGTCTATAAGGCGGGTTAGATAAAATTTCTCTCTGATGTTTTCAAAATAGTTTTCAACCAGTCTTGCAATTTATAGCCGAGCGCTGTCATGGTGGAAAATTATTGCCTCCTATCTAGTGGGGAATTTCATGCGTTTTTCAGCAATCGTTCGCTTCAATTTGATGGATAGCTATCGATA
This sequence comes from Bactrocera neohumeralis, assembly GCF_024586455.1. Taxonomy (NCBI): domain Eukaryota; kingdom Metazoa; phylum Arthropoda; class Insecta; order Diptera; family Tephritidae; genus Bactrocera; species Bactrocera neohumeralis. The sequence goes on from NC_065919.1 coordinate 5,848,310, forward strand.
GTGTTACCCATTAATGGTTTAACCCTGTTTTGAAGCTCATAATACAGCACGTCCTTCTGATCACATCACATGCAGATTATTACTTTGTGATCATGGATATTTGCTTTGCCGTTGATTTCGCTGGTTGGCCAGATATCATATCAAATATTTGCGACTTGAGTTGTCTTGTTGAATCATAACCAGTCACAATCCAATGCGAAAATAAATTCTCTTTACGGATCTCTGGTATGCAAAATTGCCTTTCACTATCTGTTGGCTTCAATTGTTCCCAATTTTCTTGCTTTCGAATACCTTCCGCTGTTTTTAAACGTTTCAACTGGCTGCTGGACCAACTCTCAAAGGCACTGCAAGCTTTTGCTGAGCTTGCAACCTTGCCAAATCTTTATATTAATTACACAAATTAGGTATTATATTAATTAATTTTGTTATCTCTTATAGAGTTATTTGAGTTTCCTAGTAGTCTTGAGCCAGTCTGAGCATTTAATAAATTTTCAGGAGATGCCTTTTGAAGTAGGAAAACTAATTCAATGTCAGCTTGAAGCTGTGTGTGAAGCCAAAAATGATAAATATGTACTTCTAATGTATAAACTGTTACTTTAAGTGCTCGGATACGTATATATAGATAGTAACAAAATTTTGTATGTAATCCACTAAACAGCGGCAAGTCGCTGTCAAAGTATAAACCAAACGACAAAAGACATAAAGTTCATACTCAACCGCGCAATGAATGTAGCAACATAAAAAGGACAAAAGTAATACATATATAGATGTCACGCCCGATGTTAGATCAAGCAATTTAAGCTCTTGTAACAGCAATGCTAAGATGATTAAGTATAAAACTTTCAAAGCTAATAAAAATTCAACAATCTAAATAAATTAACACACCCAACCCAATAACGGAGACTAAAGTGCGGGCGAAAGAGTTCAAACAGCTGTGTTGTTGTATTGGCATGCTTGTGGGCGAGTCTTCGCTGTCGTTTGCTGTTAATTTTGCGTTTCAACTCAAAAAGAAAACAATTTAATTATTGCAAAAGTTTTAACACTCATGCGCACAAATCCCTAACAAATGCCATTTTATGCCACGAACTTCACTCCAACCGCTGGCATTATCCGCTCTCCACAGATGCTGTGGACGATATTTGTGCGCCTGAAAGTATGCTACTAAGTGCCGCAAAGCTTAGCGGGAGTGAGTTTACTGAGTGAATAAGCCCGAAAAAGGCATTCTTCAAAGTATTTTCAATTCAACGGATACTAATACACACACATTTAATAACTTGCGCACATATTTATGTTAAAAACAGATTGAAGAAATAGAAAACAAAAGGAATTTGAAATTTTTCGTTAGCAAATGCAGGAAGATGTGTGTAAAAAAGCATTGCCTACCAATCGATTAACTTGAAATTGTTTATATTCTTGTGTGTGAGTGTTAAAATACTAACTACTGGGAGAGCTAAAGTAATTGCCTATCTGCTACAAGTGCGCCATAAATTTTAAGCGAGAAAGTTTAGCACATTACATCGTGACATGAATGTCGTATATGATAACACTTTTATCATATCAAATATCCGTGATCAATATATAATTATATTAGCCTGCATTGCATTACAATTTTTCTTCATTTTGCATTTGTTCGTTTACAATTGTTACACTGAACGAGTAAAGCAAGAAAAAATTTTACTTCGGTTGCACCGAAGCTAAAATATCCTTGACGAATATTAAAGATTCTTTACACGAACTGCATTTCGATTGGATCCTAAGTAAACAGGACGTTTTGAATCTAGCACCCCCTGGTAGCGCCATCTATATGTCGACTGGTACGTTAGAATCTGGATCTGAATCTCGTGGCAGTGAGAATTTCATGACATTTCATATATTGGAAGTGAAGTAATTGAGTTTTAAGTGTCAGTATGTTTGTGTTATCGGTGCGAAAATGAGCTTCGAACAAAGGGGCAACATTAAATTTTGTTTTGAAATTGGTAAAACTTTAAGCGAAACGTTTCAATTGATGAAACAAGTTTACGGCGATGAAGGCCTATCCCGTAGCAGAATGCACGAGTGGTTTCAACGTTTTCAAAGAGGACGTGAGGAGGACATTAGTGATGATCAACATGTGGGCTAATCAAAATCCGTGATCACTGGAAAAATCCAATGAAACTTTGCGTGAATTCATCAAAACTCATCCGAAGTCATCACTGAAATTCATGGAAATGGAATCGAACATCTCCAAAACATCGACTTATCGCATTCTGACCGAACATTTGGGCTTACGAAAGGTGTGTGCACGGTTTGTTCCGCACAAATTGACTGACGACCAAAAATTGATAATGCGCCGTCTCATCGATCGACGCTTGTGACCGATTATTTGACCAAAAATCACATTTTAACCATTAATCACTCCCCGTATTCACCTGATATGGCACCGCGTGACTTCTTCCTTTTCGGAAATATCCATTTGCCCATAAAAGAAAAGCGTTATGCAGACGTAGAGGCCATTCAAAAGGCTTGCACCGGCATACTGGCGGCCATACCGGCCAAAGAGCTCAAACCGGCCAACTCGTTCGACATGCTTTTGGTCCGTGTAAAAAGCTGTATTGAAGCAGAAGGAGACTATTTTGAATAAAATAAATTTGCCGAAAACACCATTTGTTCTGTTTTTTTGAAGTCCTGTTTACTTTGGAACTCTTCGTGTAAATCAACTGTGAACTTTCTCAATGGTAGTCAATAACTAGAACTTAGGCGGCAGCGATATTCTTCTGTGTCGGATTGAAATGCAAGAGGTCGTCCAAACTACTTGACCTCAGCAAGATTCACTTCGCCACAATGGTAGGTGCTCAGCACTGCCCAATAGACTCACATGAAATAATGCCACCTACATATTGGCTAAAATTGCTAACGTTGTATGGAAGAAGGTTGAATGAGCAAAGCACTTTCTACTGAACTGTTCAACGTTTGTCAGATTGAGATCGAAATATTTCCGCAGACACACCTTTGTCGAGTTTAGCGACATGGCTGGTGTTTATATTAGACGCCATAGCAAATATGTCTCAAGCTCAAACCACTTCATGGATCTATAAGCGGTCTAAAACCAGGATTTTTGGGCATCACAAAGGACCAGCCTTGACTGCTATACAAATATGATCCTGCGTTTTCCTTGGTATACGCTTTAAAGACTAATCTCACCTATCCTCTGCCTGCACTTATCGCGTAAATGTAGTGTAATTCAAAGCATCCTTCTAGAAAATGTAGCAGAATATTTCTCCTACTTCTTAAATATGTGGTATGTTTTGCAAATAATTGACGCCACTAACCTTAGGACATTTTTTGCGGTCATCGTAAGAAACTCATACTGTAAATAAACGCACTATGCATGCTTATTGCAGGAGTTCTTCCCCTTTGCTTAATCTAATATACTCTCGCTTAACACAAGTGCTCACATAATACATATGTATGTGTATGTGATTCTTGAAATCCTGCCCATTCACTCATTCATTTATTCAATTTCGTGCAAACTTACAGGCTGCCTTTCAACAACAAACGTTATTTACTTTTTTCTTGTTGCTTAATTTGGACGATTTTCTTTGCACGCTTAGTTATCTGTTTTGTTGAAAACTCTGTTTATTCTTTTTGTTTTTGTTGCTTTTTGTGAACTTGTCAATTGTCGTTCGCTTTGACATGCTGATTTCAAATGTGTACTTTACTGATTCTTGTTATTGGTTATTGTTGAAGTTGAATTCAAGTTGCAAGTTGTTGTTGTTGTTTTTGCTTTGGCTGTAGTACATAGTAGCGACTGAGCGCAATTTGTCTTTACTAATGAATTCAATTTGGCATTTTGACAAGCAATATGTAAAAAGTGAATAGAAAACAGAAAAGTTCAGAAACCTTACTTCGTGGATACACGTACACATACTCAAGTACTTGCATACATATAAACAGTTGATTGCCATGTTGCTCTTGCTTGTACCGAACTGCTAAAGCCAAAAGCGAAAAAGGTTCGGCAAGAAAGTGTGATTGTGTTGGTATTGAAGTGTATATGTTTGTGTGTGTCGTGGAATAGTGGCAAGTTTGTTGGACAGTGTCATATATCACTCTAGCTATTTACGTAAGCATTGTGTATGTCTCCCAGCTTAATAGTAAATTTTAATTTTATTTAGACAGAGATATGTTTTTATTTCAGGGGGAAAAAATAACGATACACTTTATGATGCTTCGTTCAATCTGTTAATACTACTACAGGTATTTTATACAAACTTTATTTGTGGAGAAAATCGGCTATTATACAAGTATATCTCTCTGAATGACTCCGAACAATTCTTCGAAAATGGAGATATTTTCAAGAAATTATGTCGACAGATTCCTTTCCAAAAAGGGAGAACGAGCCACGTCCACAAAACGACACTAAATGAAAACCTACATGGTGCCATAACAAAACACTAAATTAAGACATAAAGCTGTAATTTTTCACAGGGGATCGCAGTAGCAAGGGCAGCCTGTGAAATCAAAATTTTGAAAGAAGCAAAATTTTCAAAAGCACTTATTGTACAATAACCAAATTTGATCAGAACAGATCCCTTAAGCAGCCCTACCGACACTATCGAAAATGGTGAGGTCGGATTATTACCCCGCTCACTACCCATATAACGGGTTTGTTAAAACTAGCTATGAATCAACAACTAAATGTGCTGAGATATAAAATTTTACTCCCGAAATAGAAAGGTGGCAATTTAGATAGTGGGTTGTGTCACTTTATGACCAAAAATTGTCCAAGTTGAACCAAAACTATTCGTGGACCTTAGCTCCGATTTCAAACTTTTCAACGAAAATATCGATCAATGTGTCAGATGTACTATTGAAATTGAGAAAGAATTTTCCCGAGTTTCCACTAAACTAGTTTTTGGACCTTTTATTGGCGCATAAACTGTGATAACTTTTAGCATTTTTATTATAAAATAAAATATTAATATAACCTATTCACGCTGAGCTCAAATGATGTTATAGAGAGCAAAAGTAGTAGTGTTTTAACCATTCCTGAAGGAAGTGAACGTAAGAGGAATCACACTTGTTCCTAGGTCTCTTGAGTAATGGCACTGAAATATTTTCCACTGTGTAGTTAAGCATAAAGGTAATCATGTGTTTGTTCAATTACATTGTAGTTGTGTCACATTGTTACCATACAACCGCCATATTCCAACATTTGCGCTCCACTCTCATAACCTCAATTATTAATGTGCGCACTTATGGCCACCAACTCCACTTTGGTTCGGTTCAGTACAATTCAGCCACTTCTGGTGTAGCTAGGGCGCGAGCAATTAAAGGCCACAAATACATCAACAAAATATTTTAGTGGCAGCAACAGAGGCAGCTTTATCGCATTATACAAATATACTATATGAACAGCCATAGGTGCTTCGTAGTAACAGCCGTTGATTTTATGCGAGGCACACGAAGCTTTTTGTTGTTGAAAAGTGCTGCTAATATTAGTTAGCAAATGAGTTTCAGAACGTGGCGTGTGAGGTATTAAATTGTATTAAAATTACACTAATGTTTGGAAAAATAAATTTCTTTGCATTCCAAAAACATAAAAGAAAGTTCAGAAAAGCTTTTAGGTTCAACTTAACATAATTTCTGAGATGTTTGAAACAAAGTGAAATAAGTATAATTTTACGTTTTCGAAATATTTCTTTTTGAACGGAGAAAGTGCAATTGAAACAACAACTTGGCTTGGTGACGAGTTTTCGAACACAGCCAGATGAAAATCAATGATCAAGGATTAGTATGCTAAGTGGTAAAATGAGCACCGAAGGCTGTGAATGCAGTGGACGCCCAAAAGAGCTTGCTACCGACGAAAACATTAAGGTGGTCCACAAAATAACTTTGGATTTCCGTAAAGTGAAGTTTTTCGAGCTAGCAAACACTATAAAAATATCAACTGAACGTATACATCATACATATAATTTACGAATATTTGGAAATGAGAGAGCTTGATGACTTGAAGCAGTGTTTGGAGAGGTTCTAGCGTAAAAAACGCGATTTTTGCATCGATATGTGACCACAAATGAAACATTTCACTCCGATGCCTTTCGACTACAGACGTTTTCGTTTACTACATACGATGAGCCCAGGTGGCAAGGTTATGGCATCTGTATTTTGGGATGCGCATGGAATAATTTCTATTGACTATATTGACCGAAGGACAATCAACAGCGACTATTATGTGGCGTTATTGAACCGTTTGAATGTTGAAATCGCAATTTCGTCGAAATTTGAAGAAAAAGCAGGTGCTTTTTCATCAAGGAATGCATTGTGTGGAAAGTCAGAGGAAACGATGGCAAAATTCCATGAATTTGGTCTTCCAGCGGAAAGGATGTTTGCTAGGAAAACATTTTCGTCGAATGAAAAGGTAATCGCCAATTATGGTTCCGAAAAGTTGGAGGCTCGCTATAAGCAGATGAAAACTATGTTGAATGAAAAAGGCGAAGTTTGAAAAAAAAAATGTGTTTTACTATAGTAGGTTGGTTCCTTTCCAATCTGAGTGCTAAATGTTAAAGACATCGCCAGCTTTTGACTTAACGGTATAGAGCAGCGCTTTCAGTGGTTTCCTCACGATTAATATGGTATGTATATGAAGTTAAAAATAAAATGAGACTGAAATATGGCGAAATTTATTAAAAGAAAATACGTTAATAAGCAAGCGCCATCCCAATGCCATGAAATGGCATCACATGACCAAAATGTAATTGTTTGTGCCGCTTTAAAAGCAGATAGCATTGAGTAGCCTCCCGTAATTCCAGATTTTACTAACTCACACCTACTTTTGAGAGGTTATTTGGCAGGCAAGGTATGGGTTCGCAGCAATTAGCAATATCAGTGCAATCATTTGCGCTAAAGTCATTGTTGTGCTACCCATGATGATTGAAAAAGTGGAGGAAATTTAATTATAAAGATCAAGTCAGGTACTAACATGTGTAATAACCACATATGTATAAGGGTCGCTACATTTTAGGGATACTCAATATTTAGTACCGATACCAAAATGACGCAGCCCGTATATATATAAATCCGCAAAACCTCCAATAAATAAAAAACAATTAAATTTCTTTATATTCTTTTCAATATCCATTGTGATTTATTTCTTCAAATTTGCTTCCTGTTTTTGTTGCTTAGTTCTTTTAGTTTTTATTTCTTTTCTGTCTTATGTTCAAATTCTGTCAAACGTCAGCACACATCGTTTATGTACCGCTATCTCTGTGTTTTAAATATATGTAGATTTATCACTTAACAATTTCTCTGGATAGTGCTTTAAATAACGTAAATTATTTGCATCTTCAGTATTTGTTTACGTTTCAGTTCCCACAATCCATTTAGTAAATACAAACGAATCAAATGCGCTACACTAATACATACATATACATATCAGCTCGTATGTGTTGCTGTAATTGCTGTTTCGTTTCGTTTCATCTTTAGCGACATGTAGTACATAATTTACAAAGAGTGAGTTGTTGTTGTTGTTGTTTTTTGTTTTAATATTATTATGTCAAAGTTTTATTGAAATATTAATTAAAATTAATTTACTTAGAGCTACTTAATTGGTTGGTTTTCATTAGGTCTCAGTTTATTTTCTGTCTTTTTTTTGTTGTTTTTCTATATTTTCTAGCTTGATTTTATGTTCTTAAGTGTTGAAGAATTTTTACTTGTATTAATTTTGATTTCCTAAAAATTTGTTTAAATTATCTTAAATAAAGTCGTTAATTTAGTACTAAGTATTTTAGTTAATTTCAGAGATGTTTTTCTGTTTGATTTTACAATTCTTTACAGTATTCACTTAATCTACATATTTACAGTTCTTTTTAGCACAAATTAACGGTGTTGCATGTTAGTTGAAAAATACTCATCTTGAAGACGTTTAAGTGAACAACTTGGAGCAAAACTATACATATTCTTATACACAAGTATACAATTGACACACTTACACAACTATATTTGATATGAAAGACACACACACACACAAATACAAAATTGCGAAGACACCATAACAATTAGAAAGAATTTTCACTTGTGAAGTGCGTTTTGCTCGCGGTTTCAACATATAAATTTGCATTGGCATAATTTCATTGGCGAAAAAGTTGCAAAATATTCAGGGACATTTTCAGTATTTTATGAAGATACTTGCGTGTTTCAGCAGCAAATGTTGGGCAACAGTTTGCTCGAAAACTTTCATGAAAAAATAAAAATTAAAATAATGTGTATTTTAAGGTTTCCCATAATTAATAAACGTTGGTGTAGTGACAGCATGCGAAATTTTTAAGTTTATCACAATTCTTTTACAACATCTTGCTGAACGAGATGTTGCGCAACATATTTGTTGCTTAACACTATTATAACTGATTATTTTTGTGGCAAAAATAGCTTTTCCTATATGATAAATCTTTCCAGTTCCAAAGTGACATGCTCAATAAACAAATGTTGCGCAACATGTATTGTCCAAAAGTTGCCAAAAATATAAATCAGTATCGTAAAAAACTTTAAAAAATATATAATGATAATAAAACATATAATTATATTCAGAGAACATTTTGGATATTTCGATATGGAATAAAGCAATTTATATTTTCTGACACATTTGGTTACATAGGTTAGGTTAGGTTAAATTGGTGGGCAAATAAGCCACGCATAGACCTTTATACTGAGAAGTAGTCATCCTTTAGGATGCCTGCGCTTGACGCGAATTTTAACAGACTCTGCGGCCTCACTATCGATACCTCCTCCAGCGTATCAAACCGTGGGGACCCCAGATGCTTACAGCAAAAAACAAATAACAAATAAAAATATATTTTCGATGTTCAGTTCAATTTTTCAAAACATAGCAACTTCACTAGAAAAGTTCTTAATATTGAGTTCTGCAGAAACGCCATTGAAAAATTCAAAAGGAGCGCGTAGAAATATTTGAAGTATTTTCCATAATTCCATGTAGTGAGCAAAGCCAAAAAAATATAAGCAAACAATTTGGTATACAAAACTGTTGTCTTTCGTCAAGAGAACTTTAAATTGACCATCCTTCACTTCGCTAACACTATTTACACAGTTTAGGTGAAATATTGGCATACAAAATTTACAATTAAAGGTAATTAGTAACTATGATTTGGAAATATTGTGGTTTGCATGTGTGCTATAAATTTGTTGATAAAGTGTGCGTATGTACGTGTGCAGTGCCAATTTAGCGAATTGAATGCTGGAAGAAGTGAGTTTGTGTTGAGTTTTGCAATTGCGAAGTGAATTCCGTTTTTGGCCGTCTACTTTCATATATATACACACACATATTTGTGCAAGTTTGTTGTGTTCGCAATTGCTTTTGATTAAATTTTTATAATTTTTTGTTTAAGAATTTGACGTTTTATATGAATTGTTATTCATGAAATGGAAAGTTCTCATACATATACATATTATTAGTACATTTAGCTACATACCTATTTATATGTTTACATAGAGATCTGTTTATTTACAATAATTTACACCTTTGTACATTGTGTATTTCTCTATTTCTGTTTGTATTTGTGTTTTCTTAATTACACAATTGGTTTCTCTAGTAGTTATTTATACAATTATGAAATTTACACAGAAAGGAACATGTAAATAGTAATATACTATCAAGTTGGCTTTCAGATTGCATACAGATATCTCAATTCCCCTGCTATCCATCGGTAGTGTAATTAAGTTCAAGTCTGGATCTATGGTAGTATTCAAGGGAGTTTATGGAGCACAGTTGGCTTATACTGTTAATTTGTTTTAGAAATTCTGTTTAAGTCTCTAATTCATTTTGTATTTGTTATTGAGCTAAAACGATGAAGACTTTTAGATATTGATGGCGGACGTAGTATATGCAGTTCATCGATTTATTATATATTTAATTCATTGAATTCGGGGAATTTACTGAAATACCGTGTTTATAGTCATCTATATAATTTAATATAACTTTGTCGGTCTACGCAACGGTAATGTGAAATAGCTCGAAATATAGTTTTTAAACACTCAACGTTGTAAGTCGGGGACACGGAATATAACAAATATATAATTTTAATAAAACATATAAAAATAATTAGTTTGGTCCTTTGAAAAATCGTTTTAAAGGCATCACTAGATGTAATTTAAAGGCTAATCTGAAAATGAAACTAAAATTTTAGGAGATATTCTAATATTCGAAAATATTTCGAATTTCAAAACCATCAAGAACTGTGAAAACGGTAGTTTTTATGACCTTGGTAGTAGAAAATTGCAAAACAAAGGTCCACTTTAAAAAAATTTTATTTGAATGAATAGTTTTTGATACTAATATTAGCTGATTAAGATCTTCAAGCATTATGAAGACTAGGTTATTGATAAAACGATGAAATTCAAATGGCAGAAATGATTACTGTTGAAAGATTAGGCACAATTTGCAGAATCATATCGAGATTTTAACTCAAAACTATTCATTTTAGCATTTCTATCACAAAATTAGCAAACCTAGCATGGAAAAACGCAACAAAATTTCATTATGAGTTCTTACAAGGTCTCGTTAAACTAAATTCAGTAGCAAGACAAGCTAATATATTGGAGAGAGACGGTAGTGTTTAAATTGCATTTATTTTTGCTTCGAAAGAGTGGTATAATTTTACTGATGTGCTCGGCCAATTTGGCTAACGTATGTCTTTAACCTAGTATTGCTAGAGCTTTGTGATGGTTTCCAACAAATATAGAGATTTAATTGATTGACGAACTTTTATTCAACAAAAAAATTGCAGTGAACGAGTATGTTTGCTGCTCTCTAGACACACAAGCAGCGCTTCATTCAGATCTAATTACAAACACGAGAAAAAAGTGTAAATACCGAAACGAATTATTTGTTCTTCCATAATTGTGCTATTGAACTCTATCTATTGCATTCGAAATCTGTTGGATTTTAGCTTGATTTCAAATGTATTTAGTTGTTTAGTTGGTATCGTGACACTTAATTATCTCAAACGCATTCAGTTCTTTTTTAGAGTTTTGCAGTTTCGCTTTTCTACAGCGTCTTTCATTTAGTCGTGATTTACTTCAGTAATTTGCAGTTTTATATTCGATTTTATACATATCTAAGATGATTTTTTTTTGTAATTTCTTGAAGATATTCAAGTACTACTCGCCTAAATTTTACTTTCTATGCATTTATCTAATTATTCTAATTACCTAAGTATTTGTGTTTAAATAACTTGCTTATGCACTAGAATTTAGAAAAAGTAATTAAGTTTATATACATTACTGTACAATTCTCTGCTATGTACATTCATCCCATGACCTTCGACTGCTGGCTTTCCAAGTAATAGAATACATTTGATTCATATGTACCTGACCGTACTGAATTTTATCATATCGAAGCGGGGGATGGTTTGAGCGCATAAAAAGAACTTCTTAAATCTCTTTAAATATTTGTAGTTGTGCGACAATTTTTTAAAAATTTTGCAAAAAAATAAAATTTGGCATACGATCAAGAGATTTAATGCAGCACTTATGACAAATTCTGGAAGTAATACTAGAATATAAGAATTAGATATGTGAATCGCGCTAGTAACTTAAGCGAAAAATATTCAGATTAATTATTGTTTTAATGCGTATTAATTTTATTCAAATGTGAGCAGTCGATTTCTCAGAGAATTCCTCGGCGCACACGTTACGTATACGCCATGTTGGCTTAAAACCATTTAATATGTGCTTTTATGATATGTAGCGCACATTGCTTTAATGTTGTCGAGAATTCATAAGAATTTTTAAAATATTCATTTATTATAAATTAAATAAAAAATAAATATCAGTATGAATAAAGGAAATAAATGGAATTTCTAGAAATTTGATTTTCTTACATAACTGCACATTCATTATATTTATTGTCTTATATCTGTGCCTTTGTTAATAACTTTTATTTCATGATATGTGTGCGCATATTACAAACTTTCATTAAAAATTCTTTGTTCAGAATTTGAAAGTTTAAAAATTAATAAAATGTAATTTTTAATTAAGTACTTGACTTTTTTACATTTAACGCAGTTTTTAAATATTTTTTGTTTGCCAGCTAGATTGGCTTATGCAATAAATTTTTATGAATTTCAATAGTAACAATTTGAAAGTATTGAATTTTGTTAGAAATAGTTTTTTATAAAATAATAAGTTTTGTCATATAAAAGAAAATATAAATGATTAAGATTATAAAACAAATTTAAGAAAAAAGTTTGACCATTTCAAAACTGAGTTGAACATCTGCGAATATTAAATTTGCACATTTTTATGTAGCTTTGCGCCTGCATGTAGGCAACAAGAGAAGTAAAAATATACTGACACCGACGAAGAGTTAGAAAACACGAGTCGGACAACTAAAGAATAGTAATTGAATTATTTGATAGTGAAAATTAACTGGTATCATTAATAGACAATTGAAAGATTAATTACAACAAGTATCACAAAAATTTCTCAAAAATTAAAAACCCATGTTTCAACGTTTTTCTATATACGAAAAAACTACTACACGCGCAACTTACTATAACATTGTATCAGAAACCCAATCAGACCAATTTAAATGTAAAAGTTATACTTTCCAATTTCCCACAACTCATACCCAGTCTCTTGTGATATAATTGAACCCCGAGTAGGCTTAAGTATGCCGAAAGCATGCCATGCGCTTGCGCCACACGCTTTTAGACGCAACTCTCCTGCTGCGAGTACATGAGCGGCGTTCGGACCGTCACAATTTCACGCGAATACGATTTGCCAATGGCCGAGAGACCGGACAGCGAACTGCTCGGGCTTGTCACGGCCGCTGTTGTTGTAGCCGAGCCCAGACCGCTGCTATTGCTCGACACCAACATTTGACCGGTGACTTGCTGTTGCTGCAATTGCTGTTGCTGCTGCTGCTGGTGCTGCTGATATGTGGGCGGCATTGGCAGAGTGCCATGATGATGATAAATATTGCCAGCAGCGCCATGCACCACACCCGCAGCCGCCATCATTTGCAGCATCGACGAGGCGGACGTATTGTGTTGCTGATGGGCTTGTTGTTGCTGCTGCTGTTGTTGTTGTTGCTGTTGTAGGTGTTGCTGTTGTTGTTGCTGCTGCTGCTGCTGATGATGATGGTTGTGCGGCAGCGTATGATAACCGCCCGGATGCGAGGGCATTGTGTACATCTGCACTGCGCCGGGCGACACCGTCGATGGTGTGCCCTGTGAGGCAGGCGAAGAAATGCTTGGCGGGAAGGGCGATACAGATGCCGATGACGAGCAGCCAGCATTTGCCGTGCCACCCGTCGTTGTTGTTTTGTAGTGATCTATCTGCGCGTATATCGTCGGCTCTTCAAAGTAATCGTATGATGGTGGTGGTGGTGGTGTTTGTTGCGCCGACGCCGTTGGCTGCTGCTTGAGGCGTTGCAATGTGCTCGCACCGGCATTGGCCGGTATGTTGGGCAACATCTTGCGTACGCTTGAGCCGTGCGGCAGTGTGCCGCCGATAGTGACGGACATGTTGTTTGTATTTATGCCGGCGCCTTGTAGCAACATGCTGCTGCTGCAATCGACCGAAATGGACTTTTTAGGTATGCCACTGCTGCTGGCGCTGCCGGGCGCCAGTGTTAGCTCGGCATAGTGCAGCTCATCATCCTACAATGAAAATGGAGTTTGGAAAGTGTTAGAAACATTTTTCATTTCAGATTAACTATGACTGTGTGGAGTGTGAATAGAGATTTCTTGCTCATACAGTTTTTAATGAAAATTTAAATATGTATTTAATTGTGAAATAAATTGTATTATATGTATTACTCTGTAACATCAGCAGCTGTGAATATTATTTTGAACAAATCTGAAACTAAAACAATATACAACAATATTTTTGGCTGCACCGAAGCTAATACTCTTCACAATTGCACGTTTTACTGCATAAATAAGTATAAAAAGATCTTTATTCTGATTTTGATCGGTCAGCTATAAGCTACACACTCTCGATGTGAACAATGAGTAGCTTCTTGATAAGAAACGCATGATTGCTAAATTGCAGACCGATATCTCAATAACCGAGAGACTAATTGGCATATATATAAGCAGATGGGCATTGCTGAATTCACTCAGCTCCTCACGCTCATATACTTTATAGCTTCCCCGGCGTTTCCTTTTGCGTATTACAAACATCGTGCCAAACTTAATATACCCTGTTCAGTATATAAAGAGGGAATATAAAACGTGAAAAGATCATTACGATCTAAGGGCTTTAATTCTTATCTTTCAGCTATATATTTGGAAATAAGGTCTTAAACTAAATCTCTATCATTTAAGCAATCTTCAAGGGGATCTGTAGTTTTATAACTAATATTACTGGAAAATGGAAGTAACAAATCTAGAATGCTTTGGCAAGTATGAGTTACTCAGGTTTCTTTAAAGTTTCTTCCCAGTTTAACAAATCGAGTAATTCTACTTTAAAAGTTTTTTTCTACATAAGCTCAATTTTCACAGATAGTTTAAATTTTTTTATTCTAAACTCGCATTCTCTTTCTTTTCCATTATTTTGTTGGCTTCTTATGCTTGTAGCAAACTTTTCTTTGAGCAGATAAAAGTCCGGAGCATAAAAAAGTATATGAATAAAATTACGTCAAGCAAAGTCGATTGACACTTTTCATGCACAATTAATGCAAAGTAATTCCACGAAGTTATTAAACATTCAATTTTGTTGTAAAACAAAGTAATTAAAACTTTGGTTGATTGTCTACAAGAAATCATCCTCGCGCTAGCACGTGTAGTTACCAGCCAACTTGAGCGCTGGGCATACACCTACACCTACAGCCATGAACATATGTACATACATCTATACTTCTATAGGCTGCCATTTTAACATCGTTGTAACGGCATATCTTCCAACATTTTCTCAGCCATTCACGGCGTTTTCTATCTTCATTATCGACGCACCAGTTGACGGTGTCTTTGGCAAAACAAAGACCCACTGCTAACTTGTCCGGAATCCTTAGGCATGTAAATGTGTGTGTGTGAGTGTGTGTGTGTGTGAACATTACCAGGCCAACTCAAGCCACAACCGATGCAGAAAAGTGTACAAAAGAGAAAGGAAATGTAGCAAAGTCGAGGAAGACAAAAATATATAAAAACTTTCGAATCTAAATCGAAAAAAAGCAAAAAAAAGTCGTAAGAGTTTCCTCAAGAGAATGATAACAAAAGCACTCACTTACACACAACATTGATGAATTAATTTTAAGACAAGAAAGCATCTACACGGTGTCTGTGCGTTATAGGAGAGCGCATGTGCGTGCGTTTGCTACTCACCTTATTGCTTTTGTATGCGCCAAGCTCGTCCGTTAGTGGTTTACAGCTAATTTCCGCTTCACTTGTCGTGGACAGATGGCCGGATGGTGTTTGTGTTGCTGATTTCTGTTTGTATTCACCATCGACTGCAAAGAAAGGCACTTTTTAAATTATCGCATAATTTTGTGTGCGTCTCTGTGTTGGCGTATATTTATTCACTTGCAAGTTTAGAATTTGACACATTTTTTGAAATTTTCGGAAGTTGCCAGATTTCTAATTTTGCTTAAAAGTTTACCACTTATGAATAATCATGAACTTGCCTGCTAAGAAGTTGCAAGATTTTCTAGCCAGGTCAGTTCGTAAAACAGACACGCGGTTCGAACATAGGAGGAATCTATCTATGCCCAATAAATCTGCTAAAAAAAATTTGTTTTATGTATATTCCTGCTAACAAAAATATATGATGCTGTTTTATGTATATTATGCCTTTTTTTTCGTAGCATTTTTAACTATTCAGTAATCATATTTATTGTAATATAGTAATTAAACACACTTATGTTCACAGTTATTTACAGTTAAAAAGTGCGCCTAATCGCTCTACAACCACGCCTAATTTCACCAAAATTGACTGACGTGCTGTTAATGGGTTGGAATTAGTCTAAGAAGAACCTACATATAAAGATTTCCTTTATGCTTTTTAATACCTCTAAAGTTTTACCAATACCTGAAAATATTCCTGTGTCCTTGGAGCTCTCAGCTTGCGATAGTATAAAGTGTGTACCTTCGCCGGAACTTTGCCTTTCCTTCTATATTAATATTCATGCTTGTTATAATATAAGGGTGGTCTGTTGAGGGTAGTCGAAAAAGTCTTTTCGTATTTCCAATCAAACTTCAACTTATTGTTTTTTTATTTATAATGAACTTTAATGAACCAAATATGTACCATTTTGGTCGAACACTTTTTGTCATTTTTCCCACTAGAGACATTATTCCATCAGTGTAAAACCTTTCTGGTTTCTCGGCGAAAATCAGCGACAAGTAATTTGCACAGACTCCCTTTGGAGCCAACTTTACTCCATTAAGGGAGTTCTGCATTGACCGAAACAAATAGTAGTCCGATGGTGCAAGGTCAGAGCTATATGGTAGATGCTTCAAAATTTCTCAGCCAAGTTCTCCCAGTTTTTGTCGAGTCGTCAAAGATGTGTGTGGTCTAGCGTTGTTTTGATAGAAGACGAAGCCCTTTCTGTTGATCAGTTCCGGCCATTTTTTCCGATTGCTCGCTTCAATCTCATCAGTAGTTGACTTTAAAATGTAGAATTAATTGTTCTACCCGGCTGAAGCAGCTCACAGTGGATGGTTCCTTTCCAATACAGCTTCAGAAATGGTTTGATTTCATTTTGTTTCAGGAAAGAATCGCCGATGTTAATTCGCTTCATTAAATTTTTCACAGACAATTCATGTGGTACCCAAACATCGAGCTTCTTATTGTAGCCAGCCTTTTTTAAATGGTTCAAAACCGTTTGATGATGAAAGTTAAGTACCTTAGCGATGTCATGGCTGCTTATGTGACGGTCCTGGTCAATTTTTTCCATAATTTCATCGACTTTTTCAAGGATAGGTTGACCAGATCGAGGTGTATCTTTCACATTGAAATTTTCAGAACGGAGGCGAACGAACCATTGTTGTGCTACATGAACTGATACCGCATCGTCTCCGTAAACTTCACAAATTTCGTTGGTGGCTTGCGTGGCATTCTTCCTTTTTTTATACAAAATTTTCAAAATATAACGAATTTCTTCATTATTTCACTCTTTTCTGAACAGCTGTAACTTTTTTTCGACTTCCCCGAAATGAATTCTTTTTTGGTTAAGTGAAGCTTAAAATCTCATCATATGGTATGGCACAATGTGATTGGTACCATTGGAGATATACGACTGCAACAACATTTATTGACAAAATACGAAAAGACTTTTTCGACATCGCAATATTAAAGAATTTGCTAAATTTTTATTATCTGAGCTTTAATGACTATAATACCGAATTCGTTTCCCGTTTCTTCTTTATCTGCGTTTTAATGTCATTTGACAAAGAGAGAATGAGATCGGCTTAAGCCGCCTACCTTTTGCTTGATTGATTTTACTGGAAACATTTTCAATTAATTGCGACCACACATTTTCAGTAAACGCCTTTAAAAGATATTTCGTTTGCATTTAAATATGTACGTATGTGTACCCAAGTTCCTACAGTAACGTGACGTTTGGCTAGCTGTGAGTCTACAACAAAGTGTTGCGTACGAATGAATGAATATTCCTGCCACTTGTAATGCCGGCAACCTCTTGGCCTACATACAACTGTGCTGCGGGCCCAATCACCTGAAGCTCGTCTGTGTTTTCATTTGATGGCACACAAACATTGTGACATCTGAAATACGACAACTCTTACCATAAGTTAAATGCTTTCTTCACTGTGCACTTTGCCGGTCAGGCATTTATCGTGATCTACTTATATGCAAATACACAAATATTTATGTGTGAAGACTGTCTGAAAATGCACTCCTCCTTCTCTCTGCATTAACACACTCACATGCATTGCAGTCAGTTGACTCTTTGTTTTTGTTGGTTTTGCTTACTCACCTTCATTGTATGGCACAACATCGGGATTCTTCTCGTCGTACATCTCCTCCGAATGACTTAATGGCAAAGAGATTTTGTCCTTAATTTGTAAATTGCCTGGTCGTGAGAATTTCGCATTTTGATGTTGATATTTTTGCTGTTGTTTGTGTGAACGTAATTTCAATGCTGCAATGGTACCGATGGTAATGCAGACCAATGCCACCAAAATGCCAACGAAAATGCCCACCGACAGTATGGGTGTGAGTTCGAAATTGGATTGTGTACCCTTGTAGGACGTGAGCGCAACTATAAAGAAGAAGAAAAAGAGAAAGAACATTGTAAAGATAAGCTTATTGTGAATACTGCACTGCAAATGCATACATAAGATGACCAGAGGTTAACATAAAAGAGGGAACAGTAACTCAAGCACAAGCAAGGTTATGGTAAAACAAAGGTTTTTCCATGATAACAGGCTGGATCGGATTTGGTCTGAAGGCGAGTAGTGAAAGTCGTGAATTTACTGATTTTGTCTTGGAAAAACTTGAAAGCGATAACGATTTTTTTAAGAAAGTCATCTTCACCGATGACATTTACTTTCATCTGAGTGGTGCGGTAAATAAACAAAGCTTTCGATTCTGGTGTGAAGAAGATCCACAAATTTTTCGTGAACTATTACATTCAACAAAAATGACAATTTGGTCTGGAGGGATCATCGGTCCGTTCTACTTTCGAAATGAAGGTGCCAAGTCTGGTATAGCGGCTCAGAGGCAGAAATTAATTGGCTAATTGGAAAACATTTCTGCTCCAAAACCATTTAAGTAAGAATGTAATAAAATTCATTGGTAAGTTGAAATCGCTTACTCTCCGCCCATTTCTTCTGAAAGAAGAGAGCTAAAAGCTTTGTGCCTTGAAAGTGGTAGGTAGGTATAATTCGTTTCTCTTATTTTTTGTATAATTGTTTCGATTGAATATATGATCAAACCGAATTGATTGACAACTAGCTCTTTAAGTCAGACTTAGGGGATCTTCTCAAGGATTAAGGAAATGGCAACGCTTTACTTACCTAATGAAAAACAAAAGGCGCACTTTGAAGAAATAATTTTATAAAAACAAGTCTACGCGTACCAGGTCTCCCTTTGCAAGACAAGACTCTTTAAATTACAATATTTAAAGCGAAAGTATGTGTTGTTGTGGCGGTCATCGTTTTGCAACTTCGCCGCTGCGGCATCTAATTAGTATTGCAATTTACATTATTTTATACGCTCTTCTTTCACACATTTTCAGCGCCTTTACTTCACCATTTAGTTCTACTTTTTATATGTTTTTGCTTTCAAATTTGTGCCATTTTTTTATTTCACTGACGCTAAGGGTTTCCGTCATTTTCATTAAACCTAATCATTTTAAATTTTCCACTTCCTACAGCTCTTTGGCGGGGCGATCACCTTGCAATTTATCTCCACTTCTGCCATTTGCACAGCGGATGGGCTAACATGTATATACACTAGGGTGATTCAAAAAAAATTTTTTTTTTTTTTCAATTGGTACTGCAAAAATAGGTTCCTAGACACCTCTATCTCCAAATTGAGTTTTTAATTGTAACGGGAATCAGATTTTATATCTCGCTTCCAACACTTGCTTTGTTAATTAGGTTTTGTAGGAAATTGAATGCTCTAAAATATGGTCTCTTATGATTTTTTCGTAAACCCAACCGTTTAAAAGATATTAACGGTTGAAATTTACTATTTTTGGAAAAATTCTTTTTTTTCTTATTAATTTTATAACTCAATGAAAAAAAATTATTTCAAGTAGTTGGAAGTGAGATATAAATTTTTCTATCTGATAATAAGAAAAAATAGAAAACCGTTAGGCGGAGGACCTTCCCGTTACAATTAAAAACTCATATTTGGAGAGGTGTCTAGGAACCTATTTTTGCGAGTACCAATTGAAAAAAAAAAAAAAAATTTTTTTTGAATCACCCTAATATACACGTATATAAAGATATGCTTCAATCCTTCCTCACTCGCTCGACAGCTACTTAAGTCTCGGCAAAATCCAATTTTCTATTCTAAATTATACGCCAGCGCACTTAAGTGTACACTCAGGCGTTTAGCCGAGCCACGCTTGTGCGCTGCTACCTAGGCGTTTTTGCGGTCTTAACGTTTACTATCTTTTCGGACACTTTCTTCTGCATAATTTAAGGTGAAGTGCTACTTACACCAGCAAAAAAAAAAAAAATAAACGTGGGAAATAAGTATATAAGCGCATAAATTGAAATGAGTTCTAGGTTCCAATTTTTCTGAACTTTCTTTTTTCAGCTTTTTGGTTCTCTTCGCAATTTTTTTCTTTTCTTGTAGCACAAATAACGCTTATAAGCTGCCAGAACCCAAACTACACAGCAAATGCTACCTTTTCAAAGGGTAAGAAAAACGAAGACTTACTTGACGAGTAAGCAACCCGAGAAAATGTAAAAAATATATTTTGAAATATCGGGTTAGACGCAGTTGGGGTAATGAAAAAGGATTGCTCACATTTTTTCTTCATTTTCCCATTACACATTTCTACAAGCGTACATTTAGTTGCCTTTCAATTTGTTAAGTCTGCATTGTTATGCGAAGAAAATGTCTTAATTTCAATTATGTCAGAAAAATTGGTTTACATGATTCAACGAGTAGGGTTTTCATGTTGCAGCGCTTGAATTAAATACATAAATACCGCTTGAATTTTTAAAGAGAGCGGTTTTTGATCTCAACTCTTAAAGAGGTGTACTTTATAGCACACAAGTGTTCGAAATTTAGTAACAAATTTACTTTTAAAGTAAATGGTGGCGGAAAGGTTTGCGGAGAATTGGAAATAAATCAGACTAGCTATATGATTTATATTTAGGTAAGTTAGTGCTGTATGCAAAATGAAACCGGTCTCTTGAAAAACTCAAAACTTCGATTTTTAAAGTATAAAGTAAATAAATGAAGATTCAAAATCTGTGCCCAGTTTGGTTGCTGGTACACGAACAAATCTAATACCTATACTAAGAGGCCAGATACGATATCCTCGTCAGATATGGAAGGTTTTCCAATGGCAACTATACCGCAGATGTCGCGATTTGTGTAAAAATAATTTTTCGCAATATATTTTTATAGTTTGTGCTTTCATAGTATCGTTTTGACAAATTCAATGCTTAAGGGATGATTTGACCTTTGCGAAAATTTTACCAAAGTGTAATACGATAATATGTTTGGCAAAAAAAAAATCATTCAGTGTTGTGAGCTGTAGAAACCTATCGGATCGCTTGTATGTTGGCTAGATTACATTATTCATCTTAACACTTCCATATTTAAAATATTTGACTTTCCTTAATTTCCTATGAATTTACTTTGTTAGTCTGAATGACATATTAATAAGAGGGAATAAAGTCAAATTCTATGGATCTAGTATTCTTTTAAATTGATCACAGCCAGTGCCTCAGTAAATACATAAATTGATCAACGAGTTGTTCCGGGCTTTCCTTTCGGTTATATACCACATATTGAGCCTTCGAAATTTATTAAAAATCCTACGCTCTATTTTATACTCGTATATTATCCGAATAATGCTATCCAAATAAATCCAAATAATTTCGCAAGTACCTGTTTGCTTCTCCGCCGCTTTCAGCGTATAGCCTTCCACCTGCACCGCTTCGCTACGTCCGCGCAAATTCACTGCATAAACAAATATGCGAAAGAGACGGCCAGAGTCCAATCCAGTGACACTTAAAAGTGGATATTTTGATGAGATATTGGCTTGTAACTGGCCACTATGCTGATCGAAAATTTCCATTAGGAACCATTGTCGTAAGCCGCCGTCAAAGCCTGCATTAGAGTAAAGCATTCAATTATAGGATGAAAATAATATCTAAGATTAAAGTAGCAGGTTTAAAAGGAACAAAAAATATCAGTAGAAAAATATCACGGTTACCTAACAAGGACTATAATGAAAATTATTTCATATTAGATCAGGATTAAAATCGTAATGCTTCACAATCTACCCAGCTGATGAAAAAAAAATGTAAAAATTTTTTGCTCTGACTTTCTTGAATTTATAAAGCAGAAATTTTTCTAGAAGACTTTGAGCTTTGCAGTTTAAGATTATTTTTCTCATTGAGTTATAAAACATAAAAAGGGAAACTAAGTTTGCCTTACAAAAGTCGAACTTCAACCTTCAATAACTTCTGAATGGATGAGTTAACAAAAAATCTGTTTGAGAAAGTATAAAATGTTTCACTACATCTGCACTTTATGATATGCTTTTATACAATTTTCCAACGTTCTCTCCTTATTTTTATTAATTTGTAAATTTTTAACACTCGCCCCTTGAAATGCTGCATCAATGAGTTTGTCAGCGGACGCGCCATATGCACAAAGCTGAATGAAAACCTTAAATATTCTGATTTACAGCAGTGCAATGACAAACTTGAATCGAACAAATTTGATTTACGAGAGAAAAAGTTGAATGCAAGGCAAATAAATAAATAAATTCGTTTACGTTTTCGTAGGGACTTATATGTAGATTTTCCATATATACATATATATATATATATACAAAGAAGTTGATACCGAATATCAAGCTGACAATGCTAGCAGCAGAAAATCAAACGAAAAGAACTATAGAGAATATCAAAGCCCAAATAAAACAACTCAACAATAAGGCAATCAGCAGCAACAGAACTTTGTTCCAACTAACAACAAAAGTGCTATGCACATAGAAATATACATACATTTGTGCATACCAATACAAATAGGAAATTCAAGCAGCCAAGACAAGTCAAGTAGTTGAAGCAAACTTTTCGACTTGTTGGCCTTATTAACCCCAAAACTCGACACTAAATCGAACAACCAAGACGGCGAACTACAAACAAACACCTACATACCAACAGACGGACAGACTGACAGCTTAAATTCCAACTACACGTACAAGGGTACAGTAAAGCTCTCGATGTTCTCACCGGAAAGGTAGCTACATATAGACTCGCCCACTGGTTGGCTGGCTGACTGCCGGGTTGGAGAGCTGCTTACCCTACACTTGCCTGCATTTTATATGTACATACATACACATATACAAAGGGTATAACAATAGCAACAAAATTATTGACAGCTACAATAAGTACAACAACACTTTAGCGAAATTGGGGCAACAGCAAGCGGGTTGATGGAAAGGTACAAGACAGTGAGTGTATATATGTGCATAAATACATTAGAGCGGGTCGATTTACAGGGAGCCAAAAAACAGAAAAATCACGTATGTCTTTATGCGGAACTTTGGCGAAGAGACTTTGAGTCTAAAACCGGTTTCGAGCCAGCAATATTGGAGGCGTATTGTTTTAGGGATCATAGAAATTTGTTTGCCAGTTTTACAGATGTCCGAATGAAATTTATTACGTAGGTGCATTTTGATACTACTGCTGATCCTTTGTCGGAATCCGACAGATTGGATAACTTTATTACATAACTCCCCTACAGCCCATTATTAAAATTGTTTAAGCTTTACCTTAAAAATCCCTAACGCGAAACTGGTTTTAGATCGATGCGACCCTCTCTAACACACATACATAACTACCTTTTAAGTATGTATGTATGTTCGTATACTTGGCGGTAGCGTAAAGCAACTAAATAACTGTAACTACAGCTGGAAGTGCAGCAAACTCATACATACATACATGCATGCCTACATTTGCGTAACATATTCGCAAGCTTATGAACTGTACCGCAATGTGGCATGAGTGCCGCCCCATTCTTCCCCCCGTACGTTTACTACTGCACCATCTGAGTCTCATTTAAAAATCATGAACAACTTGAGTGCACTCTTGCATTATGTATGCGACACTCACTCACACGCTCGCGCACACTCTGACTCACTCACATTTGAATGCAGTTTTGCAACGCTTCACATTGCACGCACACACACTCGTACAGGTATACGTTAAACCGATTGTACTATATCAGAATGTAGTTTTCTTTTTATTTTTTCTTGTTTTTACCAATATTCACCATATAAGTTAGTGTCGGCATATATGTACGTATGTGAAAGTTGCAACATTTTCACCTTGAAATTGACAAAAATTTCAGAAATTCATGAAAAATTGCTGGCACTAGCAATTTGTAAATGTTTTGAGTTATGTCTGCATGTATGTGTTGGCCAGCGTAAATGGGTAACAGTGTCGTAATTGTCCAACATTTGGACAACCGGACTGTGTCAATCTACCATATTCGTTTGCAGCGCAATAATTTCTCGAATTCTTTCTCAGTGGATGTTGCCAATATTATGAGCATCCTCCGTTATGCACGAGAATACCTCACCTAAGTTATTTTGTGTAAAGTGCCACTTACTCAGCGTTTCAACATTGATAAGTATATGTATATTGCGATGCAGTTAGTGAATCAAATTTATAGAGTAGTATTCACAATAATACATATATCAATACTTTATGAGTTCACTCGCCAACACAGTCAGTGTCGTACTTCGATTAGTGAATGACGCAAAACCGTATACGTATCAGTTGTCACTACCCATCTTATGAGAGCGCAATGTAAATGAAAACTCGCCACCGCTTCTATCGTCCGTAACGTGAATATTATGAAAAATTAAAGAGGAAAAGCTAGATATGTGCAAAACCATGTGAACAAAAGAGAACAACTGATTTCTACTACGTTACGGGAATAACTTTTGACAAATTTCGTTGGATACGGACGGTAATTACGGAAGGGCGGCATGTTACTAAAAATTTCAGTCTCACTACCTTTAAATGAATTAGGAATGCGTCCGAAAGGGATGAAGATCTTGCAAACTGGGAGAGTAAAGAAGGAAGTTTCTAAACATCTGGCATAGCTGTTTAAATAAACTTCCAAGGAATAATGGATAGTGGTCATTGCAAGTACGACAAAGTGATGACCTGTTTACTGGAAGAAGATATGGCCTGAAAAATTCGCTTGAACGGATAAGGTGACATTTGAATTTAAACTGCGCGCGTCGAAGGATTTGGAAAATTATTTTTTTTTTGGTTGGTAGTACTGTCAGTCACATTTATGTCAAATTTCATGTCAAAATATTCATTAGTGTTTGAGATACGAGTCGTTTTGTGAGCTGCTAAAAGTGAGTTTTTTGATTTTTGCGATGTCGAAATTTGTTGAGCAAAGAATTTGCATTAAATTTTGTTTATGGAATCAATTTTCTGCTGCGGATACGTTGAGGATGGTGCAGAAAGCCTTTGTGATGAGGCTATGTCTAAAAAAAATGTTTACAAGTGGTATAGTGAGTTTCAAGCCGGTCGTGAGCGTGTCGAAGACGAAGAGCGTCCAGGGCGACCATCAACCTCAACCGACGAAGCTCACGTTCAACAAATCAAAGATTTGGTGTTGAAAAACCGTCGATTAACAATTAGAGACCAAGCCAATACCATTTTGAAGGATGTTTTGGGCCTCAAGCGCGTTAAATTTCGACTGGTACCGAAAACATTGAATTTTTTGGAAAAAAGGCGTCGCGTTGAAGTGTGTGAAACGATGCTTTCGGACTACCAGGGTATCATGAAATGCATTATAATTGGCGATGAGGCTTGGATCTATGCTTTCGACCTCGAAACAACCGATCAATCGAGCGAATATGGTGCCAAAAGAGAGCCGAGACCAAAAAAATCGCGCCAAAGTCGCTCAAAAATCAAGGTCATGTTGACTGTTTTCTTCGATTATCGTGGTGTTGTACATTATGAATTCCTTCCAACCGGTCAAACAGTCAACAAGGAATATTATTTGAACGTTATGCGTCGTTTGCGTAACGCTATCCGCCTAAAAAGGCCGGAATTGTGGAAAGACAATTCTTGGTTTTTACACCACGATAATGCACCATCCCATACTGCCCTCGTAATTCGTGATCATTTCGCCAAAAACTCAACCCATATCGTTCCGCAGCCACCGTACATATTCACCGAATCTGGCGCCATGTGACTTCTGGCTCCACCAAGCTCAAAAGACCGGTCCGGGGACACCGTTTTTATCCGATAGAGGAGATTCAAGCCGCAGCGAAGACGGAACTGAAGGCCATCCCGGAAAGTGACTACAACCAGTGTTTCGAAGATTGGAAACTCCGTTGGCATAAGTGCACTGCATCGGGAGGGGATTACTTTGAAGGGTATGAAATTGATTTGGAAGAATAAATAAAGAATTTTCAAAATAAATACAATGTCACCTTATTTTTTTGGCACAGTAGTATAATGGAATATGAAACAAAGCTAAACAACTGCACTCAACTCAATGAAGGTTAATCTATTCCCAGCAAGTGTCCAGTTCATTCGTATTTATTGGCTTTTTGTTTCTTTTGACAAAACTTTACTCGACTTGACTTATTCATTTACACTCTAACTCATAATGCGGTTTTATTAGTTAGTAGTCTTTTAATTAAAAGAAAATACTGGTACATAACACGCAAATAAAAACACAAAAGCAGAGTATGCGCCAGGAGAGTGAGTAAGAAAAGAAACAAAAGAAGCAAGCAAAAGTCTTAAACAACTTTGATGAGCCAGAGAAGTGGCCACTTTAGTTAATCAATCCACAGTTTTAACTTGCAGAAACTTTAACTTGCTGCACATTCTACTTTTGTTGTGTTGTTTTCTTTCTTATTGTTTTCATTTCTTCTGCCATGAGCTTATTAGCTGAGTTTTTACAATGCGTTTCTTTTTTGTCCTGCCAAACCAACGGGGTAAAGTTAAAGCTATGTGAGCTTTGCCAAGGATTTATCAAGAAATGAGCGTAGCAGGAAGATAAGTAAGCTGAAAGTGTTGCAGTATTTTAAATGAATATAGTAGAGTATAAGCTGACCTGCTTTCTATACTCTCTACTAACTTAATTACGCTTGTGAGTAGTGTATCGAAGTATAATGGATTTGTATATTGCCTAAAGCGAACTTGTTTAAATTACCATTATCTTTTAAAATGCTCTTATTATTTAAGGCAATCTGATTGACTTGCCAATTTTTTTTCAGCTTTTACTACCCCCCATTATAAGAATTCTATTAAAGAATCTATCAGCGAGCACACCATGAAATTTCAAGCTACACAATGATAAATATTTTGGGACTGAGAGGATTCTTATTCCTATTCTTAATTTAACCAACACATTATATATACACGTTCCATCATGTGATCACAACACTATAATCACAAACTCTTATTGATTTTTCTTGATTGTAGCATCTGAAATCCTTTGAAGAATGTTTTTCTACGTTGCATTTTGACTGGCAAGCTTTCCTTAATTTTTTTAGATGTTTTTTCACTAATTATAGTTTATAATTATTATTCCTTTACAACAGACATGTTTTTCTACAAATACCATATGTGTGTCACCAAATACTAGCAAAATACCATATGAGCAATGCATTTTGACTGGCAAGCTTTCCTTCATTTTTTTGTATAAACACAGAAAAAACAGGTAACAAACTTTGCTAAAAGCTTTTACACAAAAGCTCTTCGAAATATTCTGACAAAATGACTTAAAAATTTAATTATTGAAATTGAAAACAAAATATTTTTCACAATTTTTCTTCCGGAAAAGCAAGAAATGCTTTATTTTATGTCAGATTTTTAGGGAATCTTTTAGCAAATTGTTTTTTTGTGATGAAAATACATTAACCTTATAGTATTTTAAGTAATTGCACTTATTTTCTCTATAACACACATTTACATATTTATTGTTGAAGATAAGTCGTCCTATAAAGCCTACTTGTTTTTGATCCTCCGTATATCAGCTATAAGCAGTATATTTCATTGTTGGCATTGATTCTCAGGAAAACCATGTGATGCATTGAGCTTACATTGAAGTAAATGCGTTCAAATTATTTATTCGTGTAGATCACTATTTCTTGAAAGGACAATTCAGACAATTCCACTTACCTTCCATACAATAGACCTCCAACGAGTCGGATGTCTGATTGAATATGGTGCAATTGGCTGGCATTTCTGGCTTTCCAGCCGCAATCAAATGAAAGACGCAGGGTTCTCTCTGCTGACCAACATTGTTATCTGCCCAACACATGATGGTGCCGAAGTCCATTTCCTGAAAGAAAATATCACTTACTTAAACCAAGCAAAGGCAATAAATTCTAACATGGCCAAACCAAATGAATGAGTTAATAGATTATTAAAAAATAATATTAAAATGAAATAAATATTAAATTGT
This sequence comes from Bactrocera neohumeralis, assembly GCF_024586455.1. Classification (NCBI taxonomy): domain Eukaryota; kingdom Metazoa; phylum Arthropoda; class Insecta; order Diptera; family Tephritidae; genus Bactrocera; species Bactrocera neohumeralis. The sequence goes on from NC_065919.1 coordinate 5,876,414, forward strand.
ATTTAAAAATTCAACACATTTTTGAAACAGTAGAAGTATTACAACTACAATTTCTCTAACTCCCCACTGTATTTTCTTACCTGTCGGCATTATATCTAGATGCTACAATGGAAACTTCAATTTCTTCTGACATGTTTCCAACAAAGTTAACTTCTCGTTAACGAAGCTTTGCAGTGGATTCAATTTGACAGATGCTCGTAAAATAGCAAATTTACAAACAGAAAATGTGTTTCTCTTTTTTCCGAAGACACATACATACATATACATAAATTATACACCCTCGTACTTTTGTAGTTGTCAGCAGACGAACGCAACATACATATGTCCATACAAACCAAAGGAAGACGCACATATGTATGTATACAATTCTGCGTACATAAAGACGTACTCACATATATGTCTCTCGTACTCGAAGTAGTGTCCTCTGATTTTATTTATTTACAAACTCAATGAAAGACATTTATTTGTTCTGAATCTCACGCATTGCAGCACAGAAGCCATTTACATACATATATACATATATATAATAATACATACATATATATATATATGTATGTATACATATCATATACCACATACAAGTAATGCATTGCAGTTAAAACACACGAAACTTCACAGAGCTGGTCTCCTTTGGTTGCCCAGCAGAAAAAGAACTTTTTGTTCTACGAGCACGGGTGTGCGGTATATTTTATTATTTGGCGAATCGTGTGCTTAAGAAAACGTATAGGGTGTGATGATTTGCATTAGAAATATAGAAGGTGTGACTGAAAAGTACCTTGAATAGTATTCTTCAAAAAACAGGTTCGTATTAACACTTCGTGTTGACCCGTAATGGTTCTAGGCAGTATCTAAGACCTTAACTGAGTAATAAACTCACTTGGAAAAGAAATGGTGATTTACTGTTATTAAAATTTTTAATTTTTGACTCAGGTTGATATTAAGAAAGTTATCAAGAACATTTTGTACACTCAGAAACTGCTTTAAATTTATATAATCCAGCCATTGGTAGAGAAAATTCAAAATAACAATGTGTCAGTAAACAATTGTTATCCTTTAAGAATATAATCAACCCATCCGCTGGGTTTCACATAGTATAGAAGTTGCAGGTAAAGTAAAAGAAACTACATTTTATCAGATTACAAGATTACCAATTGTCGGACTGGTATGGATGGGTTGGTATGAGGATAGAAGAGAAATAGAGAGGCGAAAATAAATCACTGCCAAGAGTAATAAATTCTACGAGATGGCAATAGTTTTGGTAAAGAAGGCAGAAAGCAAATACTTGGACTGAAGTTATGTAAGGAAACACAATATGCAGAAAGTTCTTGAAAAAGTGAACAATAAAATTTCGGTTATTTTAACCATTAATAAAATAGACTAGAGTGACCGGCCGCCATTGAAATAATTTGTGTTGGTTTCCAACCTTCAACTCTCTAGTTTTGTTTAATGCATGTTTCCAAATCGAGTAGTAAAGTCAAATAAAATTTCTCTCATTTGATCTTTCTGAGGCTTTGCTTTAGAAGCACAATAGAACTTCCCTTCAAGGCTTCTTACCCGAAACGATTGAAGCGATAAACTCTAATAGAATCCAAATTGACAAAAATTTGTGCAAACAAATTACTAATTTAGCCACCGCCAACATCTTTTGAAACTCTTTCCTTCTTCAAACTCAACAGAGTGTGGCTTGTCACTCACTTGTCCACTGAGCCGACGACACACACACACGCATCTCTAAATGGTGTCGTGTTGGTGAGCGTGTATGAGCCAACTGCCCGACGGCAAATGACATAAAATGGTAGAAATAATAAACAGTCCAAATACTAGCAACAACAACAAAAAAGTTTCTTTATTAGTTTAAGTATGTGTGTTTCCGAAAGTAACAGATGTCTAAAATAGTTTTGTTGCTTTTGCACAGCAACGTCGATATTCAGCTGACTTCCTCGACACTTGGGAGAGAGGATTTTGTTGGCATGTAAATACTTATATAGTCGTGTGAATGCTTCCACTTCTGTTTCGAAACTTTTCAGATTTAACGAAATTCCATCCAAAAAATGTGGTTCGAAACTTTAATTTTTACTTTTGTAAATTGAATTTTGTAAATATATGCAATTCTTTCGAAAAGCCACATAAGATTATACAGTTCTGAAATATTTAATATTGAGCTTTTGAATTGCGTATAGAAGCTATTTAAATAAACGTTTCCCTTTCTTTGTATGTGTGTTATTAGAACAAATTCTAAATATTTTTCTGCCAGATTTTACGTTTAAAAACGACCAAGGAAAGTCTAAAGCTGAACTCAACTACTTGTTCTATCAGATATCACAGGTCAAATAAGCTGTGCTGCCTCATCTGATCTTATCTGCAATAGCTTTATACAACAAAAAATGGTTTAAGAATATGATGTATGAATACTCTATGAAGAAAATCCTGATATGTTGTTTCTAACGAAAGCACAAGTACTAAACTTTCAGAGAACTCACCAGTGGTTGAAAATATAGCTATTTTGAGAGAGAGGTAATATAAGAACCTAACAGTAAATAAAGAACATTTAGTAAGTGATTTATTACTAGTATTTTTCAAAGCTCTTAAAATGCGGAAAACGGGGTGGAAGAAGACGTGGTAGATTAGAACACCGGTAGAGCAATCTCAAAGCAGAAAAAGGTTATATTCTTTGGTTATACGTGAATCATCTATAGGTAATTGGAATCTAGGTATTGTTGCTAGAGAGCTTAAAAAAAGTTATGAGCACTTACTAGAAATTCTTTCTTCGCTTTAGATGATAGATAATAAAAATGTATGCATAGTAGAGCTTACTTAAACAAACATATGTTTGTAAAAACACAAATTCAAGTGAATGTAAATATAACAATATAAATGCTGTCGCGCCGCCTCACCCCATACACAGCTGAAGAAGGCAAGACGTAGCTGATTCTCTTTCATGCATATATACAAGTATACGAAAGGATTACATATATTTGTGTGAAGTGCTTCATTTTAAAATATTATATTCACATAAACAAACGGAAACCGGAAGCGGCAAATATGTCATCGAAACGGAAAGAAACTTTCCAGTTTATATCACATACAGCGACATGTGAACCTTTTAGGGGGAATAATTTATAATTTATCGCCGAGCAAGAGGAAGAAATGTTAAAAGTTGAAGAAAATGATTTCGGGCTTAGCTTTTAGCTTGACGATATCCAATATTTTTTAATATTAATGCAGAAGAGGTAAGCAAATATATCTGGCGACAGATGGCTGAAAACTTTAATTTTTTTTGGAAAGTAGTGCGGGAGAAATAAATTTGCACAGTTTTATCAAAAACATCAGGAATGCATCGCTAGTTCGAAGAAAAATATTAAAAGTAGTTTTCTTTGATTCCAAAAGAAACAACAAAGAAATAAAAAATGTATTGAATCCAGTAATTTTCGCAATGCATAGAGGTTTGATAAGAGGATGCAAGAGATACATGACTGACAGACTCAAATACCAACTACATTTTTCTATGAGTGTCTTAAAGTCGCAGTTCGTCAACAGGTTAGTTGTGAAAGTATAGTGGTTTTGCTAGACGCCAATGGCTAAAGTTGTTTGGAGGAAAGCGATAAAAAATGATCTCGACACTTTCATTATTCAGACGAATCGACTGGAATCGAAGTTAGGCGTCTGAATTGGTTTGTAATATGATCAAAGCGCTTCAACACAACACAGTAGCCCGCAGCTATCCAAGCGTAATCCCACAGCTATAGAGCAATATTTGATCAATCTTGTGGCCTAATTTTGATGTCATGTTGTTTTTTTGGAGGGCTAAAGCAATGTTAGTCAAACTTATTTTACCTTAGCCTTAGAAAAGTGACGTTATCGAGAAGTTAATGCAGAGCAGATTTTACTGAGACTAAAGTCCACTTGCGCGTCATTTCAGCATCAATCTTCAATGTCTAAGACTTTTATTTTCAGTTGTAGACGTGTAACTTCCATAAAATATACCTCCCATTCAGTTCTAACCTCTTACTAGCGGTGCTTAAGTACCTTCAGTAAAACCAAAACTTTATATTGCTCAAAAAAGCTCTCAAACACTTCGAAATAAAAGTAAAGTTAAGAGTGTCAGCCATTCGCCTCGATAAATAAATATGCATTTGCTGACATGTGTATGCGCATCATCATATATGCATGTAGCTTGGTATCTGAGTGAAATGTGGTAAACATATGTTCCAAATGCATAAGAATAATTTATGTCGCCTTAGTCTATATGTAAGTATGTGTGTGTGTGCACTCACCTTGACCGGCGTGTAGGTCAATGTCGATCCCTGCGCTGAATGTGCACGGAAACCACTCTGCGGCATATCAAATGTCTCTGCCGTATTATTGAAGGACCATTTGAAATTTTCCGGCGGTGGAAATGCATCAACTTCACATAAAATCTCGGCGGCCTCATTACGCGCCACACCATAAATTTTCTTCTGATCCGGACGGCAAATGGGTTTGTCTGTAGAAAATATATAAAATGTGAAAAGATTCTATTTTTTTTACAACTATAACACATGAATATAGTATATAGCAGGCAATGTGCAACTGTGTGTGAATACGTAAATAAGGTGCTGCGGATTGTGGTTGTGTTAAAAGAAAGTAGTAAGCCAGCGACGATCCGTTGAGTAAAGAGACATGTCTATATATTTGTATATATATTTATATTTGTATATATATAAATATATTTGTTTACATATAGAGGATATTTTTATACTGTTACCAGCTGGTCACCCGTAGCAACCAACACCTAGCTACCTTTAAGTATAATCCCAGCATTATGAAAGCTTTTTGATGCTCCTGCGATGCACTAAGTTGAAGTAAATAAATACCAGTGAAGACTAAATGCTAGCACAAAAAAGATTCTCTACTAATAGTGCAACGGAATTCCAAAGAAAATGCGATGTAAAAATCTCAGCAGTGACTTCTTTCGCTTTCGACCACGCGCGAGCTGCATACTTGCACAGAAACTGAGTCAAGATAGGCTTTTACAATTTTTTTTATTCTTTATTCGAGCTTTATTTTCAGTTTTTCGCTGTTTTATTTACTTGCAACTGCATTTTTACAATTTAATTCTTTTTGTTGGCGTTTCTTTAGTTATATTTCTCCATTTTGTTGGCAGAAATGAGGGCACTTTTAACGTTGGCATTTGTGTACACATACAACAGCAAACGCTTGCAGGCGCATTTTTTGCATTGTTTACACAAAACATTGCAAGCAGCGCTGGATATACGTAGTTACTTGCGTATGTATGTATGTGTTGGTATGTACGTACACCCACGTGCCCACAAGCTAACTGGGACTAATAAATTGTAGCTTAGCTTTGGGTAAAATTTCTCATAGCATACTTTTACGCTGCGAAATGCAGCAATGTTTTTGTATGTTGGTATGCCTTAAATGTACAATTGTTGGTATTTAGAAAAAAAGCGGACATTATTTGCGAAAATATTTTGCAGCAAAAATAGTGACATTACTTTTAAATATTATCTGCCATGTGAAGTCCTGACGTGGTTATATTAGCTTGATTTTCGTCAAGTTTACCCAGGAGTTATAAGATGTGTTTTATCTTTTCGTTGTATTTCAAAGCGATATATGAGTGAAAAGCAAATTGCAATATGTTTTTTGATAAATGTTTGTAATATCATCCTTAAAAGCGTCACAGAAGATAGGAGCTTTTGCGCTTTACCTAAACTTTACAAATTTTTATTTGTTGATAAATGTTTGTAATATCATCTTCAAAAGGTTTACAGAAGATAGGAGCTTTTGAGCTTTATCTAAACTTTAAAAATTTTTGAAATCTCTGTCTTAATTTTCATGTCTTCGTAAAATATATGTACATAGGTACTAATAACAGTTTAGTCCCAGCTTTTACATGATTTTATATGGTTGAAGCTTTTTAAGAATTATTATGGCCTGAACATGCCCTGGGTATATTAAGCTTGCCACGAAGTTTGTAACACCCAGATGGAAGCGTCGGAGACACTATAATGTATATATATAAATGATCAGTATGTTGAGCTGAGTCGATTTAGCCATGTTCGTCTGTCTGTTTATATACGAACTAATCTCTCAGTTTTTAAGATATCGTTTTGAAATTTTGAAACGTCATTTTCTCTTCAAGAAGCTGCTCTTTTGTCGGAACTGCCGATATCGGATCGCTATGACATATAGCTGCCATACAAACTGAACGATCGGAATCAAGTTCTTGTATGGAAAACTTTCACATTTGACAATGTATCTTCACAAAAGTTGGCACAGGTTATTTTCTAAGGCAACAATTTAATATACGAAGAAATTGTTCAGATCGGTTAACTATAGCTTATAGCTTCCATACAAACTAAACGTTCGGAATCTAGTTCTGGTATTGAAAACTTTTGCATTTGAAGGGATATCTCCACGAAATTTGGTATAGATTATTTTCTAAGGCAACTATGTAATCTCCGAAGAAATTGTTCAGATCGGTTAACTATAGTATATAGCTGCCATATAATCGGAGTCAAATGCTTGCAAGGGAACCTTCCTCATTTGACGATATATCTTCACGAAATTTGGTATGAGTTATTGTTCATAGAAATAATGTAATATCGGTAGAATTTGTTCAGATTGGCTCACTATAGTATATAGCAGCCATACAAACCGAACAATCGGAATTCAAAAGCTTGTATGGAAAACCTTCGCATTTGACGTGATATCCTCACGAAAGTTAACCTGGATTACTGCTTAGGGTAATAATATAATCTTCGAAGTTAAAGTTTCTTCTGGTTTTTAGAGACAATTCACTTAGTTTTAGTTTTACCATTTTTATTATCTATTTCTTTGAATGCTAATACTGTTATTCGTAATTTCATTTTGAGTTGCGTCTTTAAAAATCAGATAAATAAAAGTATTCGAAAACGCTTTTGTCATCAACATTTTTAAAAAAATAACACTGACTCCTAAATTCTTTTGTAAATTAACGGTAAATTATATACCAGTTATTCGTCAATGAGCTTCATTTTAGTACAAGTTCCGCTAGAATATTTGGTTATACTATACATAACTCATTTTTAAATGGGTCTTAAATTGATGTCTTTCATGAAAACTTTTAATATTAATGCCTAATTAAAGAGCTCTTTATTTTGAAGAGTCTCTATAAGCACATAGTTGTATTTAGTGCCACATATGTTGCTAATCAGAATAAAATTTGGCATAAATATTCCAAGAAAAGTATGAAAATACCTGATATCTAAGCTTTATTGCAAAAGCTCAATTTGTATTTCATATTTCAAACATAGAGAACTTAAAAAATAATATATACAGCTTCGAATTTTTGCATATCTCTATAAAATTTTGCCATAATTTGGAGTAACATTGTAAACAAAGTACAAAAATTTGAGAGAGCAAAACTCTTCAAAGAGCTTCCATTACAAGTATGAACAAAGCTTTCGTACACATAAAATCTAATAATCGAGGGTTCGCTAAAGTTTTGTGCTTTCAATAATAAACTATTAGAGTGCTTATTAAAATAGTTATTATATACAGTTTTATTTTATATTTGTGTTGCGCAGCAGCGACTACACTCTTTGTAGTTTAGAAAGGTTCCTACATAATTGAGTTTATAGCGCATCATTAAAGTAAACTCTAAGCGTTGGCTACTCTTTCTCTTCCTTTTACTCTGAGTATATATGTTGGTATAAACGCCACTTCGACTAATAAATAATGCAATTTTCCATCAAAATTCCGAGTAAGTAGCGGAGAGAGATGGAGAGAGGCAAATATGCAAGCAAGTCCGTCAAAAAGGGATGGTGATGCAAGCAATAAGAAAAAAAACTTTATTAACTACAGCTAAATATTGGCAGAATAAAGCTTTCTCCACCACAAACATTATACTGCGCTGTATATCCATAACTCACGAGCTTACCGTACCGCCCAGCGAAAGTTGAAGTTAGAGTTTACGGGCAATAGTAGACGGACTATCAAAGTGAGTTATGCTCGGCACTAGAGTGTACATATTACGTAGCGAACATAATCGTGCATTGAGTGCCAATAGAAATGCCTTCAGAACAAGAGCAGCACTTCTACTTGGCTTTATACTGACTTTTATGTTATTTTTTTTGCTTTTGTTTTGGCTATGGTTGTTAATATTTACTACGGAAAAATTATATTTGCTCTAATCTGTGGGCCAGATCAGTGGCGGGGCGAGTGAAGAAGGAAATAGTTCTAATTGCATCGATAGAGTTTATCAGCTTAGCCATCCCCGTCCTGACTACATTAAAATCTATCAACACACACTCCCACCTATACCAAGTATCTGACGGAACCCATCGCCACATCTTTCACTCAGGAATAATAACACAGCGAAGTAAAGTTGAAAAGTTTAAATTTATAAGTTTATTTACTCAGCTACTTTGAGCGTGTGCAGAAACTTTTTCTTTGCCCACAAGTGAAGCGAAAAGGGTAAAAATTCTAAGGAGAGCATAAACCTTTAATTTTTTGCTCGGGCAACGGGCGAACAACGACGATAGCTCACATATAGTATATTTGTACAGACAAACTCATGCGCTCAAATCCGTCAGCGGTAGTTTTTGTGCCGTTAGGTGAGTCATTTAACATTTAGAATCCGCTTTTTGAGTTATAAAAAGGTTTACACGACAAAAATGTTGCAAGTTTTTGGTTTTGGCAAGCTGCAAATCTAATTTTATTAAATGTTTTCATCGGAAATGTTCAAAGAAAGCAGTTTTAGAGGAATATATATGTATATTATACTATAGTAATTATACTACTCAAAAAATCTGCAGAAACAGTTTGCGACTGATGTGTGAGGAGGGTATTTGAAGTGTCCTGGTTACGATTTTGAGTTCAATATTGTTCCATCACACAGGAAACAGCAGCTAACATCAAAGTCCCAAAACGACTGTAAACTAGTGTTTTTGAACATAGTAATGAAAATATCGGTCAAAAATTTAAAAAATCCTTAAGGGATTAAAGGTGATCTAGTGTAAAAATATTTGCTCATAATAAAAGCTGGAATGGGAACGGAGAAAATAATTTAAATAAAACAAGTAAGGAAGAGCTAAGTTCGGGTAGAACGGAGCATTTCGTATTCTTGCAATTTGCAAGGATTAATGCTAGGGAACTACCTGCAGGCACTTAAGGCCTGTTAGTTGTATTTTCCCTTATTACCACCATATTATTTGGGTCTCCACCATAACTTTTATATCCAACAATAGCTTACAGCTTACGCTTCAGACTAGCATGAAATAGTGATAGAGTATTTACCTAAACTTTTCTAAAAATTTCGATGTCAGCTCAGCTAAAGTTAACTTAAGCTGTTTTAAAATACTGTATCATACCAATACCCAACTATAATCTGTCTAGCAACAAACAAAAATTAATAGAAACTAAAATTCCACCGCACATATTTACGAAAAATAGAAGAAATCTCCTGCTTCAATTTCTCCCTTAGCATTCACTTAAATTCCCAACGCTACAATTGTCTCCACGGTTCCCCACTGCTGACACAGAACTTTCGCTTCATTTCGCGTTGCTCAGCAACATTTCTCGCTTAGCGCTTTCGGCATTCTTTGCCTTTGGCAAAACTTTAAAAGTAGGAATCTGGGTTTCTGGGAAAACTATGAGCACTATTTGAAGTCCTGAACCGAAGTAGAGCAAGGAAATGCGCATATATGTTTGTTTTGCTTTGTTCCAAAGGAAAGATGCTTTTCTCTTGACTTTTCACTTGCTGTAGCAAAACAAAAAGTGGCACAACATGTACACATACATACATACATGCAGTAGGGATTGTGACCAGCAGGAAAGCTAAGCAGTTTCGAGTCAGTTCGGTTTGGTTGTACTATTTAGCTACATCATTTAGATCAATTAGTAATATATGAAAAAACAAAAAAGAAGGTGTAATTCCCAACTAATTTATTTAATTAATAAAATTCCTAAATGACACAGATACTTTTCTAACGTTCAGATTACCATATATTAAAATTCTATTTTTATCCTTTTTATCTGTATACCCGTGGTGTTTACTTACACATCACTTTCAGCTCAACAACGTTACTATCACCGTCGCCCTCAACATTCGATGCCGTGCAGGTGTAGTTGCCCGCTTGATGCCGAGTCACGCCTTGCAACGCCAAATCGCCACTACTCACTATGACGCCAGCACGCTGATTGTGTTGAATGATTTGATTCTGAAAAGGATGAGAATAAAGTACTCAATTAATACCAAATATATAGCTTAATTAAAAATGTTAAATTCCATTCATAAACGGTAGCATATGAGCAGAGTTTTAATTATAAGTATATGCGTGGATTTTATATTAATTGTAAGGAAGCATAAGATGATGATGAGACCAATAACTATATATCCCTTCGAATTATTCAAGAAAATTTCCACACTTTAACTGTTAATATATGAAATATACCCTAAAGTGAAATCTCACTCCTTTCGTATTATTAATCATCGAACACGTCGCTCCCAACGCAAGCTAATTTTAGTATTCTTTTGTGACCATTGCCAAGTTTGGCAGTAATTGCAGCCCTTATGTAAATACTCATATTTAGCCATATTACTGTATACCTTGCAGGACATGTTTAACAAAATGACGTTACTATGAGACACCGTACTGATACATTTTCAAACATGAGCACTAGCTCCAAATTATAAGATCAATATTTATCAGAAACTATATATACTTGTATTTAATATTAGTATATAAAAGCAAATACTTCATACTATAAAAAATGATAATTCCGCGACTAAGTTTGACAATCTATTATCACATTAGCTGTTCAGTTATTCCGTTATCCGTAGTATATTAGAACAGCATTATGTATAACTTAATGAATAAACTGGTCTATATTGGCTGTACTACTGTATCCAGCATTTCTGACTATGGGGTATTTTTGCGGCTTCTGTTTTATCACTGATTTATTTGATCACTGTAATCAAAATTGAATTTTTGAAAACTATTCCTTAAAAGTAGCCTGGCTGCGATCACTTTTTTTATCTTTAATTCGAAAATGAAAAACCTTTTTCCTGAGTCGACAGTTATTCTCTTCCAATATTTATTATAGGACTTCACCCTTCATAACAATGTCATGATCTATAAGACTGCTGTTTCCAGCTGCTTTGGTGGAAGTAACCAGATGTAATAGGTTTTATTTGTCACCTCTGCATCTCACCTCATTAACATATTCCAAAAATATGTGTACAGTTACATTAGCAACGGTGACCAAAAAATAACTATGGTTAGTCGTCTAGTTCTAGTCTAGTGTACTATAAAACTTTATCCTCAGGTCCAGACGACCAAATCTAAAAATTTTTCACACATTTTCCGTTTTGTAAATAAAAACGTAAGGCCAATATTACATTTTCCGTAGAATCGAATTTCCTGGCTTCAATTTAACCAACGATCAGAATTCAATCTAAGCAGCCACTGAATTTTCCAACGGGGTATTTGTGCACACACATCGATACAAATACAGATGAATAATGCTTTTGCTACATTTGTGCTTACAATACAGAATTCTAAACAAATGAAGCAGTTATCCGCAAAATAGTTGACGCGCTATTATTTGTATTTATCACATATGTCTCACGTGCCACATGTCGCACAAGCATACCAGAGTGAGTATATAGCTTAAGCAAACAATACATAGCTCTCCAGATACGTTCACTTATGCAATTCATTTTTAATAAGTACATATGTATGTGCGTAAGCGCGCCAAATGCCAGCATTATGTGCTATGTTGTGCTATGCAAAAGCTGTAATAATCTCACTTCGTTGCGTGCTTTCAGGCGACTATTGTATTTATTTGATGCGGTTTGTTTCTTTTGTTCGCTTGCGTTCTTTTGTACACAGAGCGTTTGTTTGCTTATTTCGCTCACTTTTCATTTCTATTCTATTCTACTAAACACGCTATGTGCATTTGCGGGCGTGTGATTGTAGTATTTCATGGTGTTTGCTTTTATGTGCGTGTGAATGCATGCGTGCTCATCATTTCGTAAACTATGTCAAAGTCATGCATTGTCACCGCTAATAAAGTTCAATTCAATGGCGTGCATTTATTGTTATTTGCTTATTTGCTTATTTGTTTGTTTTACTATTTCTTATTTTGCGCTTACTTCCACATTATATGCTTTTTGTTCGAGCGAGTTTAATTGTAGCATTTTTATTTGTTGCGCGAACGGCAGAAAAATATATATAAATACAAGTTTCATGATTTTTAAGATAAATTAGTAAATTTTCTAATAATAATATAATCTTGGGAAGCAGTATCGCACCTCTACATATATATATTTGCTTTGAAAAAGTTTCTTATAGGACACTTATACTTACAGGTATCATTACTATAGTTTGCTTCGTGCCTGCGATATTTTATTAAAGTCAACCTGCTTAACCCAATACATATATGTATGTATATGCTATATAAACTCTACCATAAAATCTAATTTTGAAATATCGAGCAAATGTGGAAAAATTCAAATTAGAAATCATTATTTTTGGGGTATAAGGTTAAGGCGAGGTCGATTTCACTTATACTCGTATCGATATTTCGAGAATTCGTCGCATGCTCTACGCTTTTCCAATAATCTACAAAAATTTTATGTATATTAAAATCGGAAGAGCTGTGGGTCACTTTTCTCATAAACGACTCAAATACAAGGGTTGTGCATATTTTATAGTATTTCATAGCTTGCGAAAGGCTATTTTGATCGCCTTAAAAACGCCACTTTTACTTACTAACGCAGTCAGATAATGGACCTTTTCAGCCACTTAATTTCTTTTGCTATTTCAACGACTTTTTCAATATATAGTGGCACATGAAGCCATGCTTAGAAGTTCACGCAAGTGAAGAAAGTTCTCTGAGCGCGATTCACTTGGAAGTGACCAGAAACGATTCTTTTACATATAGCTAAAGCAGCTCACGGCTTCCGGTCTTAGCCCAAGTATTCTCTGGGTAGCCAAAAAGCATCCGTTTGAAGGCGAACTAAAGGGAGAGGCGAACCATCCCTCCGCAGGGTTGTGTGCTGGGTTTGGGAACCGATAGTCATTGTTGTAAAGATACTTTTCGAAAGTTGAATGCATTTTCACTCGTTAGATCTTTTTTCTGCAATAATTCCATGGCTACTCGGTGAGTCTTACTTTGCTCCACGCTAATGCCAACAAACTGTGTGAAACTCACATGAACCAATAGACTCATTTATGTAATTCCTCCACTCTCACAAGAAAAGTTAACAAAATTTGTTATTAAAATATTATATAAAAGCATGCACCATCATTTAAACATCCAATTTGCTAGTTAGCTTATTAATAAATTTTATAATTTTTTTTTTTTTAAACTTTCAATATTTGAGAAGCTCACACAAATGTATGTGTGTGTGTGTCTTTTCCTTCTCTGTGCTTAACTAAATTAACATGCCGTTGACATGCCGACATTGTTAGTAGTGTCACAATGTCGTAGAATTTGTTTGAGTTGAGTCTAACAAGTTTAACTAACTGCCATGGCTGCCACCTTTTTAATTAAATATTCATGCTGCACAATTAACGTGCACGCAAATTAAATTAACAATTAGTTTGATCAAAATTGTCAGCACATACAACGAGCACACACACACATACACATATGCATCGCTGTGTATATAGATTTGTACATATATATGCACATGTTTATATGTGTGAATGTGTGGGTAAGAGTGTACGTGCGAGTTTTAATGCGCGTGTTAAATTTTGGTGTTGCCAACACACTCTCGCTCCTGCATAAACAAATGAAAAGTTCAGTGGATCCGGCAGCACAATTGTGTACAAATACATGTAGTATTCTTGTGCCTATTTGTATTTATATTTCGTGCAAATATTGCCAAGATAACGTCGGGTGTGAAAAGGTTTGTGGAACTACCAAATATTTGCAAAGGCGACATTCGTTAGTGAGTACTAATTAGGCATCCACTTAACGATATAAACTAGGCGATTTGCACATTTCAAACACCTTATAATATATAATTAAATAATAATAACTAATAAAAAAGTTATTATATTTAAAAATTTATAAAATAAATTTAGTCTGAAATAATTAAATCTAATTGGCATAGTATTAGTGTGAGCTAGTTTAGTCAATCAGAATTTATTTTAGAAGTTTCTTACAACAATAATTCTTGTTTAAAAGATATTTATTTTGTTCCATATAATTCAAATTGAAATTAACTTTAAAATTTTTAATAAAATATAATTCACTTTATTGTATTGAAATCTTTAAACTAATAATATCATATTTTATTTTGCTTCAATTAACTTAATTCAGTTACATAATAGCTATCATCGTTACGCCCTTTCTCAGAAAAAAATGCTTGAAAAAGCAACAACAGCGTGATCGAGTTGAATTCAATACAAGTGAGTATTCGGATCCACAAGTAAAGTGATAGAACTACTATCTTCAATACTACCAAGTTTCCTTTTAAATATATCAGACCAAGTTTAACAAATGAACGGCTCAAATGAATAACTGGTATTGCTTGCAAGATCTGTCACTCTCCTAGGTTTGCTTATAGAAGGTAGCTTACATATACAGAAGGCAGTTTACTTTAACCACGAGTCACTCAGAAGGAAACGCCGAAGCCATTATATGTAAAATACCGGTATTAAGTGAGCGTTAAGATACAAATGTCTTGGTAGGGTTGTGAACAGTTGGTTGTCAAACATATTCAATAAATTTACAGTGATTGAAAAAAGAACATCATATATTTTTATTGTGTCGAAAATGTCAAAATGTTTTTTTCAGAAGTGAAGAAAATGGACGCCACATGAATTCAATGAAAGGCAAGTGGAAAACCGAAATGAAAAACCACTTGTGAAATTTTGCATCGAATTGTCACTGGCGATGAAAAATTAATTTATTTTAAGAATCTTAAACGGCTGCAAAAACAGATCCATTTGGTAAGAAGACAATGCTCTGTGTTAGGTGGGATCAGAGCAGTGAAGTATATCAAGAGCTCTAAAACCTGGTGAAATCGCTACAGACAACAAGAGATCAATTTGATTGAATGGGACAAAAGACATGGTACAATAATTTTGTTACACGATAATGCATCTGCACACACAGCACAATCGGTTCATGATGCTATCAAAGTACTTGGCTGGGAGGCCCTTACGAATAGTATTTATTTTCATGAATTGGACATCTTTTGGTATTTCTAATCACACTTCGACGGATTTTTTTTATATTTGTACTAATAAATAAAGAAAAAAATGTGTACCATTTTGGTCGACCACTTTTTGGTGGTTTCCTTGGCATGCTTTTCTTTTTTATACAACAATTTCAAAATATAGCGAATTTCTTCATTATTTTTACTAACTTTTTTCAACTTCCCCTAATTTAATTTTTAATTTTTTTGATAAAATGAAGCTTAAAAGCTCACCTTTCCAACACAATATGGTATAACACAATGTGATTGGTAGCACTGGAAGTATACGACTGCAACGACATCTATTGACAAAATACGAAAATACTTTTTCGACTATTCAATATAAATAAATATATAACATATATGTATAAATGATAACCGTGACTAGCTGTGACAATTAAGCAACGCCCGGGATGTTAGTCTCTGAGTTTTATGAGATATTGTGGCGACTATAGCGTATGCCTTATAAACTGAAGGACCGGAATCAAGTGCTTGTATGGAATTATGTTTAATCTGAAGTGGTATCTTCATAAAATTTTGAACGAATTATTATCCAAGACATTGGCACAGTTTCCGAACATATTTTTCAGATCGGACCAGTTGCCATACAAGTTGACCGATTAAAATCAGAACAAATATATCTTTAAACCCTGTTATGAAATAAAAAATACACCATCGAAGGGTATTATAGCTTCAGTGACGCCGAAGTTAACATTTTTTCTTGTTTTTACTTAATTGAGTTCAATTAATACTTATTAAATTTAAAATGTGTCGCATTCAACTTCATTCAGTTGAACTTGTGTAATTTCGAAACACTTCTGCACAGAACTCCCACTTCCAAGCATTTTAAATTAGAAGCAGCGCTAGTTCAGCTACACCAAACTTAATTGCGGTGCGTCCAAAGTGGCTTGCTTGCCTTGCTATGCTATGCATACGTACTTCATTCTGTCACGCCAGTGCCACATCTTTTCAATTTTTCATTGCACTTCATTTGGAGCAAACCATTAGGAAAAGAGTGTTTAGTGGTTTGGTGTAGGAAAACCAAAGGTGGCGCATTTAAAAGTGCTGTCATTTACAAAATTAGCAGGCACTAATTGCGCGGCAACCAACACTGGCTGCGGAACAGTTTTTGCACTTAAACAGTTATAATTTGTCTTACTTAAAAATCGGTCATTGCTATGAAGTAAGTTGTAGCACGAATGTGCTAAGGCGAAATAATATATCTGCATAAATAAGTGTTTACTTCCGAAAGGTATTTTAAGTTAATTAAGAGCCTTGAAAAACTATTTTGAAGCTAAGATGCAGTTTGCTGCAAATTTATAATTAGAACAATAAAAACTTAGCGAATATAAAAATAATAAGTTTTTGAACGTACTACAATATCGGTCCTGTTAATTTCTGTGAATAAATAAACGCCATGGAACCCTACCATAAAATTAAAAAGTGTAGAAATTAAAATTATAAAATCGTGCGCTGTCTCTGTATATTTCTAAAGAAGACAACTTTAAAAGTGACCGCAATAAACGCAACCAGCTAAGTGACCCTGACCGCATTTCGTAATGAAATTGTCATGTAGCACACTAATTGCAGGGTATACTTTTGTGCGCGCCCATTTGCACAGTCGCTCGCTCTTATTTATTTGCTTAGTTACATTTCAACAAACGCATTATGCCAAGTGGCGGTGGCAAGTTTAAACAGATGAACACAATGTGAAGCTGACAGCAAAATAACCGCACGAAAGCACCGAACAGCGGTAGGGAGAAAGCGCTAAGGCATGGTCTAGATATGTATGTTGATGCGCTGAGAAGTATGCTTTGTTCTAGGCGCACAAGAGGTTTCGCTTATCAGTTTTTCCTTTCTTTAGAAAAAGAGTGCAAAGCAGTCAAAACAAGCTTTAGTGGCATATTTTGCGGCGGACTTAATGGAACTTCTATATGTTTTGTCTTCTACTATTAGGGATGTTTCATTCGGTATTGCACTCATTTCACATGTGAACGCTTTAACTGCGTACTTAAATCTTTTAATATTGTTGGCATTTTTTGGAACAAATAACTAAGAATTTTGGCGTACCTTCCTTGATTTTGATTTTGAATTTAATTTTTATTTTAATTTTTATTTTAATTTTAGTTTTAATTTTAATTTTAATTTTTATTTTTTTGATTTTGATTTTGATTTTGATTTTGATTTTGATTTTGATTTTGATTTTGATTTTGATTTTGATTTTGATTTTGATTTTCATTTTGATTTTGATTTTAATTTTATTTTTGATTTTGATTTTGATTTTGATTTTAATTTTAATATTAATTTTGATTTTGATTTTGATTTTGATTTTAATTTTAATTTTGATTTTGATTTTGATTTTGATTTTGATTTTGATTTTGATTTTGATTTTGATTTTGATTTTGATTTTGATTTTGATTTTATTTTAATTTTAATTTTATTTTTGGTTTTGACTTAGATTTTTTCCAATACCACTAAAGCTACAATAGCCAAATTCGGTCAAGATAACGGTTTTCAAACTAACGGCCAACTTTATACCGCATATATCGGCCAACTTGTCAGTTATTAATGCTCAGTAGTCTTTAGATGCATAGCTACAGAAGAGTCGCCCAATTGCAACATATGTATGCGCAAGATTCTATTGCTGAGTCAGTGATTTGTAATAATACGCCTGCATGCATGCTTCAGCAATGCAATCAGTAACAACAGCAAACAAATTTATCTGGAAATTAAATACATTACTTCAAAGTAAAAATTAATTCTATTTTAATCGCAATTTTACTGCAGTAAAGCTATCGGTCAATTTAGTTCAGATTCAATATGAATTTTACAAGTACATAACGTTACCTAAAATGCAAAATAACTTAACATCACTTTTCATAAGTTTACAGGGTAGAGAAAACGATAAAATAGAAACCGCTCATATTGAAACAAAATTTGAGTTTTGGTTATGAAATGGTTATAAAATGGTTATATATTGGTTAAACATTGGTTATATATTGGTTATATCTGACAGCGGAAGCTCAAAATTTTAAGCTATATATTTGTAACAATGAATCGTAAGAAATAAAAAAACTCACTTTCGATTTTTTGATGATACGTTGTTTTGCATTTTAGACGACGATGTGTATTTATATGGTTGAAGCTACTACCGACTACCGATAATAACATAATGTTGGTTGCAGAAATGGAAGTGAGAAGCAGGCTGCACTAGAGTGGTATATTTCCAATAATAAGAGGCCTTAAATTGATATTTCTAAATTTTTCCATTTAAACTGCTATACTAAGTAAACAATTCTATTTTGTGTGTTGTAAATTTTCAATTATTATTCGCCGACATTAATTATGACTTGAAACTGATCTATATCTTTATGCATATTTATTTATATATAATTTTTCCATAAATTTTCTTAACACACTCACATTATGCTTCCACACAACTTTGTAGGCTGCCGGATTCGCATGTACTTTGCACTCGAAATAGACATCATCGCCTTCTTCAATGTCTTCCGGATTCAAATTCGAACCCAAGTCCAGCTGAAGCGTTGGTATAACTGCAAGTAAAGATATGTAAAGCTAAAATTAGAAAAAGTTAACGGAAACTCAATTTACTAACTAAGCCCTGCGGTTGCAAATCAAAAGAAATTCAATTTAAAGCCTCACTATTTATTATATATGTAAATATACCAAATATATATAATAGATATGCTGTATAGATATGTTTGTATATACATATATATATATATATATATATATATATGTATATGTGTGTTCTTGTGTTTTTACTAAATTCGAAAATACATGAAATTGTCAATCACTTTAACTCAATCCTAATTGGCTTTTGGTTTCATTCATGCATATCGATATTCTTTGGCACTACCAGATATGTTGCCACAATGTTTAATTGCACCAGCAAGTGTGTGTGTGTAGTGGCAATATGTAGATAAAATCAATGTGAAAAGAAATACAAAGTTATTATAGTTGATTTTTAGGTGAAATGCACTTCAAAGTAAAACTCTCTTGCCGGGTAATATTGAGCAAAGTACTTTGTTATTGCTTTTTGTGCTATTAAATATTTACTGCTTGCTACAAAACGATTGCAGTAATCAAATTGTAGTAGATATTTTTAATTGCTATTTATACAGGCAAATAAACGTTGCAACAAATTTATTTGTATTATGTTTCATATATTTTCATTGTTGTTTTACAGTGTGGCGAATAAGAATGATTCGATTTTAAGATTATGAAATTGAAAAGTTTTTCTTTGCATTGAAATATTGTAAATACACTTACAATACTATGTGTATCTTCAACAGTTTTAAAAAACATGTTTTGCAGGTCACACCTAAGCAAGCTCACAATCGATCTTTAAAAAACTTTTGCTTTTGCTTTGCTTCTAATCATTATTGCTTCTGTTAAGCCTCCAGCAACGTTCTTCAGCTCTCAGAACTCAAGATAGAAAGGCGGAATGGCCATTGGTTGAAGCTGATTTTCAATCGTACCACAAAACTGGTTTAAAAAGTGGGACAATCGCTACAATAATATATTAAAATTTTTTCTAAAAATTATGATTTTCTCTAGAACGATAAGACATTAAAAAGCAACAGCAACAGAGCTTGCTAAAAGTAGAATTAAATGTCATAAAAAAAGAAATTTGTAAAAAGTTTATATAATAACATAAAATACTTCGATTTTCCGAAATAATGTACGTGCAAAGCCATTCGAACATCTGAAAATTAATTTTCTAATATAATTTTTATAAAACTCAACAACGACTGATTGCCTATTGTGTGCTAGTTCATATCGAAGAGCATATGTGTCTTGCAAGTTTCTCGTGTCACAATCGGCGCCTTACGTGTGCCTGGTTGGCACTGTTTTCAATGCAAATATTTTTTTTTTTTATAATTTTTTCTTCGTGTCTTTGTGTTTCGGCTCACTACAGTTTCACTAGCACATTGGAGGTTGTGTAAAGCGGAATGTTCATGTAAATGAGCAAGGAAATTGAAAATGTTATCTAATTTAATATCTGCGAAGACAAGGCAGGCGAGTTGTCGAAGTGAGCAAGCATAGTTTACAGATGCTTATGAGCGCTCACACACACAAGCAGAGGGCACACGCATGTTCTGCACACATCGGTATGTGGTGGCATGCAGTGGTTATGCTTTGAGCGTCTGTGGGTGTGGGTGTGTGTAAAGAATGAAGTGTGAAAATGCCAAAAAGTATGTTATAATAAACGAAGCGATTTTTAAACAAAAAATTGCAGTTGTGATACGTAAAATTCACAGCTATCTATATGCAAGGAGCAGGTTTGGTTGTCGGTGTACAATTTGGTTGAAGTTTTTTCGAGTTTTTTCATGATTCATTGTTATTGCTTTATATGTGCGCGGCGAAATGTTCGTTGTATAACGAAAACATTCGATTTAAGTGATAACGGCAAGTCGTCGAGTAAAGGGTGCTTGCAAAAGTGTGAAACGGTTCTTTTTTCTACTTTCTCCGTTTAATGACTTTCTTCGTCGTCAACAGTTTGTAGCTAAAAGTAGGCAAACATGCACACATAGAGCAAAAATCTGCCTGAGAACGTACATATATGTCTCAATTTAACAAGCTCTTTATGCCCCGAAAATATTGCAAAGCTTATGTGTACATGCATTTATACTATAAGGACACCAGTACGTTTAACAGTATCTATTTTTCTTTAGCTCTATGTTGCTCGTCTTCTTTTATAATGCTCAGAGCGTCTTAGAAAATCTAGCTTTTTTACACATATTCCGCTCGTATTTTGTTTGCCAACGTCGCTGCTTTGAGTTTCTGTATTTTTCCTTTGTTTGGCTTTCAGATTTTTTCATTGTTAGCAAAGCAACGACGCGGCTGCGCCATAACAATGCATTTTATAGCCAATCAAGTTGAGTGCTTCATCTCTCTTATGCATATTTACATATATATTTTTATATGGATTTTGTCTTTGTAACACAAAATTTGGCAGAGCATCATTGTGGCTTACTTAAATGTGTGTATGCAGGTATGTAGTTGAGAAAATAATAATATTATATATATTTACACGTCTAAAGCAATGTGTCAACATGTGTATATGTAGTATAAGTCCCATGCAAATTTAGTGAAATTGATTTGAATATAAACTTTTGCATTAAACAAACTGAAAATAATTTGGTTTCATTTCTTTTTGTGGTGAAACGTTATCGAAATCGTTTCTAACGTAAATATTATAGAGAAACTTGACAAAATGGATTTGTATGAAAATGTATTATTAATTAAATTGTAATTAAAATTGTATTAAAATCTTGTTAACTTATCTCGCCAAATATACTTTGAGCCTCAGAACGGCGCTTCTTACTCTTCCTACCGGCATTGACTGATTTGACCTCTACCAAAGTTCATCTCACTTCAAATGTTAAAATGTTTGCAAAAGCACATTCAAAAAGATTTTTACTACTAATAACAAAAATATCCGACACATATTTCTACTCTTCTAGTATACATTTATATACTGCTTACGGGAACCTTGAAAATATTATTTGTGGAAATTTGTTTAACACTCAGAGTTTCTAGATGAAGTTTACGTTAGTGAAACAATGCTTTATAGGTACCACATATTCATAAAAAAAGTTAGGAATTTTAAATAATATCAATGCTACTTACAGAATACATTAAGTTTCATCGCCGTCTCACGTATGCCGCTGCGCACCAGCTCATTCGTCGCACGACAGGACAACGCTTTGCCATGATCAGCACGCGTCGGTGTAATGCTGAGTACGGAAAGGCTGACATTGCCATCTTCTGAAACCTTTAAAGAATATGAAAATACAGCAAAAAAAAGTTGATTACAAAGAAAAGCAAAATATTTATTTATTTTAAAGTAAAAAAAGAAGAAAAACGCAATTTCTTTCTTACAAATTTTCCTTAGAAAAACTAAAATAATAAATTTATTACAATATCTTATTCAAAACAAGAGAAAAAATTTAACTCCGGTTGAACCGAAGCTATAATACCCGACCCAACTGTAAAAGATTTCTTACAAAAGCTTTGATCAGTCAGTATATACAGCAGCTATATCGAAACGAACAGTTTTCTCGGAGATTGGACGTCACTTTTGGCAATAATCCATGCCGAATGTCTTGGACATATTTTGTCAAATGAAAAAGCCATGCAAGCACTTTCCATCGTTTCATGTGTATGGCATCTATATGCTTTAAAGGTGAAAGAGTGGTAAAAGGGACAGCTTCTTGGTGAAAAGGGACGTTTGTAGAATTTCAGTTCGGAATCTCAAAAACTGAGCGATTAGTTTGTGTAAGCCGCGACGGACAGAAAGACCGATATGACTTAATCGATCTTTTCAAGGTAAAAATATACTAACTGTGATATAATTAAAAGTTATTATATTGCACTTTTTCATTTTAGTAGATTACTGTTTCAATTTCCAAAAAGCTTTTGAATGTTTTGTATTTTCTGCAACATTTGCATTGCAGCAACATGATTTTTGGTTTCGAAAAATACTTTTATTTACCTTCTGACTGTGTCCCAACAGCTCCATATTTCCCATCCACCAAGTAATTTTGGATGGTGGTCTCGAGCCGATGGCTTGACATTCAATTTCGTATTTCCGATCAGCAGACATCGGTTGATTGTTGAAGGAAATCTCAACCATAAGCGGCCGCACTGCAATTATATTGAGATTAAAGAAATATTAAAATCATAATAATTTTGAGACGTTTGAGGTTATAAGATAAAATAAAGTGTTGATATGTTCTTCGTACGCCAATTCTGACTGTCTTATGTTAAGATGTAAATATTTATAATTAAAATTATTAAAAATGGCTTTCACGAGTATATTGAAATTTATTGAAATATTCGTTAAACCGCTTATGATTTTTTTACGATTTTTTTGGATTTATTTAAATATTATTAAATTTATTAGAATATTCGTTAAACCGTTTATGATATTTTTACGTTTTTTTTTTGATATATCCAGGCTTTGGTTTAATTGTTATATACCTCTCATTATTTTTACATGAAGAAAAATATGAAAATGAAGAAAAGTTAGTCTATAACAAATATTGGGTAGTCGAAAAAGTCTTTTCGTATTTTGTCAATAGATGTTGTTGCAGTCGTATATCTCCAGTACTACCAATCACATTGTGTCATACCATATAGTGTTGGGAAGGTGAGATTTTAAGCTTCATTTACCCAGGAAATCAAATTCGGGTAAGATGAAAAAAGTTACAGCGGTTAAAAAATGAGTGGAAATAATGAAAAAAATTGCTATATTTTGAAATTGTTGTATAAAAAGGGAAAAA
This sequence comes from Bactrocera neohumeralis, assembly GCF_024586455.1. Classification (NCBI taxonomy): domain Eukaryota; kingdom Metazoa; phylum Arthropoda; class Insecta; order Diptera; family Tephritidae; genus Bactrocera; species Bactrocera neohumeralis. The sequence goes on from NC_065919.1 coordinate 5,899,922, forward strand.
TGCCATGCCAGCCACCAATGAAATTTGTAAAGTTTATGGAATACAATGCTGTATCAGTTCATGTAGCACAACAATGGTTCGCCCGCTTCCGTTCTGGAAATTGCGAAATTTGGATGAAAGTTTTACACCGATGGAATAATGTCTATAGCGGATAATGGCAAAAAGTGGTCGATCAAAATGGTACATATTTGTTTCTTTATTTATTAGTATAAATATACAAAAAATTGGGCTAAGAGAACGGCTGCACCAATCTTGATGAAATTTTCAGAGGTTGTTCTTTGTGGATTGGGGAAGGTTCAGAAATAAAAATACCTTTTACTTTTCGAGAGGAAAAGTCGGAAAATTTGATAATTTCAAAAGTAACTTTTTTCCATAAAATTTTTTTTTAATTTTTGTTAGTTTTGTTTTTCAATATTTTGATTTTGAATTATTTGAATCGTTCAATTTCGGTCGCTTACTTTTTTATTTCGGCTATTCAAAAGAAAAATTATTGAAAATTATTCAGTGCAACCTTTACGTGTGTTTCATACAAAGTGATCAATTGCGAAGAGGTCGCCCTAATATCGGCCGGCGTTCTTTTTGCCATCAACGTATGGTAGCCCAAGGCAAGGCAAGGCAAGAAGTACTCCCAGGATGCGATGGCATATGTACATGTGGAATTATGGATCACGGTCAATCAGCAAGCGATCGTCACGATGTCACAGCACGACTTTTCAAATAACAGTTACGATGTTTGATGGCCTTTATCTTGAAGCAATGGTTAGTAGTGCTGTTAGATGCTAGATGTACTCTGTTGAGTGGCAAAAAGGGAGGTTTGCCGCACGCACACATTCTTCTTTGGGTGGTGGATAATGGTTACACCAGATCAAATTGATAAAATCATTTCTGCTGAAATTCCTGATGCAGAGAAAGATCCAGTATTATACAAAGTGCTGTAAACCAGTATGGTTCATGGGCCTTGCGGAAACCACAATCCCACTTCGGTTTGTACTCGTGTATCTGACAATAAATGCACCAAACACTATCCACCTGCTTTTCTTTCAGAAACACAAACTAGAAATGATGGATATCCACACTATCGGCGTCGCTCACCAGACGACAATGGTAGAACATCCAGCATTCAATTTACAATAGTGAAAATCGAAGTTGACAACACAAGGATCGTACTATATTCACCATTATTGTCTAATTCACATTCAAAACTCATATCAATGTTGAGCATTACAATTACAATTGCTGGAACATGTTAATCACTGGAATGAAAATGAAGTTCGCACACTTTTCGCGATAATCATTTCGACAAATCAGCCTTCAAATCAGCGACAATTGTGGGATACGAACAAAAATGACATTGCCGAAGACATTTTACATCGTCTTCGCTAAATATTAGAAATGGGTCAATTCCGGTTGATACTTCCGGTGGTTTGATATCAATTCCATCTTCCCTTTTCGTTACTACGATTCCTTAAGTGCACGCGCCATGTTAGCTGCCAAAAATACCGATGTTGTTGACTTAGACTGAAAGATTCAAATTCAAATTTCGGGAGACTTGCGCTCGTATAAATCGATCGATCGTCTTGACAATAAAGACGACGCCGTGAATTATCCAATGGAATTTCTAAATTCTTTGGACAGGCTTGGTATGCCACCATATCATTTGCGTCACAAAATCGGATCTGTCTTTATGTTGTTCCGCTATCTGCGCTATCGAATACAAGGAGGCAGAATGCTTGATTCTAAGAATTCCTTTGAGTTCTAACGGTTTGCGATTTAAGTTCAAACGTATTCCGTTTTCAGTGAAAATTGCATTTGAGATGACAATCAACAGGACACAAGGATAGTCGCTAGAAGAGTGTGGCATAAATTTGGAAATGCTATGTTTTTCACACGGTCAGATATACGTGGCATGCTCACGAGTTGGAAAACCATCTTTTCTGTACATCGGTACGGAAATCAAAAGATGTTTATCAAGCTGCGTTACATTGAAAAAGCAAAAATGAAATGATAAATTTAACTTTCTTTTCATTTCAAAACACTTAATTTCACGCAAGACAACGGCTGCGGGGTCAGCTAGTTTTAATATAAAAATATAACATACCCGCCCGCAAGGCAGCTTGAGTTAGCATACTAAAAGTAGCGTAAAGCAAACTGTCAACAAAAAATTAACGCTGTTTTCAACTTTGCTGCAGTTGGTAACATGATACAGCCTTATGCATAAAACATAGCATATATTATGCTTGGTGTTAATTTATTTCGTTTTTCATTCGATATTTTCCACCATTAATTTATAAGCTTATACTACAATAATTAAATAGTATTATTTGTGGTGCGTTAAAATCTCGACATTGTTGCTATTAATTGTGGCGTAACAAAAACAATAACATACGGATGGTCAAGAGTGGACTGAATACTTTAATCCACGTTATAAAAAATGTCATGAAATATCACAGCCCTGGCGGTGGCATTGTGCGCTTGTTCACAGTAACCAGTTCAATGATGAAATGTTCAAAACAAAAGCGCTAAACAGATGGAATATTTTTCCATACATTTGCGTTCCAATAAATGCCTTGAGTTTTGGGATATATTTCAAATAAAGTGTGCTTCTTCGCTGGATACTTCAGTGTATGTACATACATGCGTAGAATATGAATCAGTGAGGTGTGAATTGCGGCCTTAAGACCGCCTGTGTGTGTAGGTATCTGCAATGATCTATGTCCTTCTCGCGTACATGTTACAAATTCAGATTAACGGTTTCGTGGGGTAAGTATAATGCTAATTTGATAAATGATAGCCTTTCACCGCTTAAAATTTGTTAACGATGACAGGTGTAGCGTTTTATTGGACACATGGCAGTGGAGTTACAAGTAAAAATTTAATAAAAAACCGAAACAAGCATAACAAATGAATATATATGAAATGAGAATAAGTACCACGTACATTTTATTTGCTAAGTGTTAGTTTAAAAATTTATAAAAAGCATTGAATACTTTACCAATTTAAAAGGATGGCATTTTTATTGGTATCCAAAGTTCATATAAAACTGAGAATGCTACAAATTAGCTATTTTTAATTAGTCTTATGGTGTCAAATCACAACTTTTTGAAGGCCATTCATTGTCACAATTTCTTGAGATAATCGAATCTCTAAACATTTCTCGCAATAATTCCGTCACTGAACGTGCTGTGTGGCACGTAGCCCCTTGCTTTATTACAACTAGATGTTGCCAAGATGAATTTCTTCCCATTGCGGCCATAAAAACATACGTATCATCGATCCATACCGTTTTCCATTGATAATAACGGTATCGCAAGCTCCATTTCGAAAGAGGTACGGACCGATGATCACACCAAACCGAAACACCACACCAAACTGTGATCAGGTGAATTTAATGGTTGTTCATAAATAATATGTTGATTTTTATCGCACCAGAATCGACAGTTTTGTATTTACCACACCACTTATATGAAAGTGAACCGCATCGGAGAAGATGATTTTCTTAAAAAAAAAATGTTACCGTTTTCAAGTTTTTCCAAAGCAAAATCAACAAATTCACGACATTTACGGCAGTCCAAAAGCTTCAATTTTTGAGTGAGAACAATTTTATATGAATATAATACCCAATGCTTTCTCAAAATCTGCCAGTTAGTGGTTGTAGATAGTCCCAAACCTCGAGAACGTCTTGAAATCGACAAATCGCGGCCTTCAACAAACACTTGGCTGAACGGCAGCAATATTTTCATTACTTCGAGCGGTTCTTTGTCTTATTAGTACTTGATCATTATGTAAAGAAAATTTTGGCTCGAAATTTTCAACAATTCGACGAATAGTGGGCACAGTTGGATCATGAAATGGCAAAAGTGCACGAAAAGTTGCAATTGGAGAACGATTATTTTAATGATAAAATTGAGTAATTAGTAAACGTTGTTCTTGCAAATATCTTTCCATCATGAAATTGTAAACATTGATGAATACAATGAAAAAATTAAAGATAATGACATATAACAAATGGCCGAAATGACACTTAGAAATCCTATCATGCCTATGGCAAAACCGGTATATGCACAAAATATATAAAAGCTACTCTGCATACTAGTGCTAATTGCAATTGTTAAATTTTAAAATTAATAGGATATTAATTATTGAAAAACTGCCTTTATTCACAATGGTGTATAAATAACGAAAATTGAATCATATTAATATTTTTTTCACCAGCGAAGTGCTTACGCATACATTTAAATACATGTACCGTAAGGCTGTGTAATTTTTGTTGCATTTTCGCGCATAAAGACGCGCCCCACTGATTTCATAATCCATCCGTTCATATAATTAATTTGCAAATTTTCAACCAAATTCCAGCGAAGTGGAATGGCAGCACTACGTATACATTTGTTTCATATTAAACATTTTACATAATGAAAATATTTAATGCGCTTACTAAGCATGCCAAAATCCCGGTTGGTTGTGCGTGTGGTGGCCGTGGTTGTGGCATTAGTTCCAACATTAGTGTACCATTAAAATTTAAAATATTTAATTAAAATCAAAAAGATCACCAAAAGGTTATGTGTGAAGTCGACCGTTACACATAATACCACACAAGCGCACACTCACAGCACCGAAACACTGCCACTGTTGAGGGTTTTTGTTAACATGAAAAATTGCTATCTAAGCGGTGGTTGGCAAAGCTGTGGCGGTATACATGCAAATGTTACGAAACTGTTGCATACAATTTTCGAACTTAATGCAAAATTGTTAAATATAATTAAACGAATATTTATATGTAATCCTGCAGGAAAATCGAAATAGCTGGCAAGGTAAATATAAACGCAATAGTTGTGCAGCTTCCCACATTAGCGTTACGTATACGCCGTGGCACGCTTATGCTGATTAGCACTTACTGAGATAACACAACGAAAATAACCGACTTTTGGGCAACTAAATGCGATTGTATAAACATTTTATTAAACCAACTCACATTCTAACAAAATACACTATCGCTACTGACATATTCTGTATAAACTCGTATTAATTTGAGTGCTAATACCTCTGAATGATTGTGTCTTAGTTATAAAATTAATTAAATGTAAACCGTGTTGCCGATTTTAGGTACCAGCCAAATTTGGTTGACAACAAGCAAACTGCAGCCAAATCACAACAGTAGTGAAAATAAGTGAAGTGGGTGAGAAGTAAAAAAAAACATGTAGGAGATATCAAACCGATTTAATTATATTACTTCCATGAAAGCTCTGTAGGCTAAACTCTACTAAATTCTTAATTGAAGGTTTACAAAAAAAATATTGCGAAGTTTGTGAAAAAAATTATCTTTAATTAGTAATGGTAATCTCCATATGTAAATAGAGTTCATTAAAAATATACATTCACCATCACAAAAAGTGTCACTTAGCTATAAGCTATAAGCACAGATACAGCAATATTTCATTTAGTGTGATAATCATTGCTCCAACATCGTTTAAATTTCACACAACTTTATCTTTCACACGTTCGACGCTTCCTGAATGTGCACTTCGTAGATTAGTTGCTGTTATTGCTTATTTATATTTGCTTATAACTGTAAAGCAACTAAAGTTCAATATAAATTGTACTTTGATATTTTGCTTTACGCATTTCCGTTATTCTTTGCATTTATTAAACAAACAACAAATGCCAAGCATATATAGGGATTATGACGAAGATGGCAGAGGTTAGCAGCCGACAGACAAGTGAATGTTGGCGCTATCTTCAATCAAACCAGCAAAAAGCTGAGGAAATAAATAAACACGGATCTCTTACTATAAATAAATAATAAACAACATGTTAAAAGGCGCAGTTTGACATTCTCCAGCAGATATTTCTACAAAATATTTTCCAACATAAATACATATCTGAGAATGCTATTTTAACTTTACAGCTTTTTAATATTATATAATTGGTGTAAATACTAAATAGAGAAAAGAAATACTGCTTTGTACAAAAATTAGTAAGACTTTTAAATTTAAATTTCACGTGAAAACCCATTCTTCGAAAATATCTTTTTCTTGGTGGGTATGACTGCCAATGATATCTGCGCGAAATTTCACAACAAAATAATCATTAGTGTTTAGTATACGCTCGGCTTTCTGAAGTACAAAAAGTGCGTTCGGCGAGTTTTACGATGAGTGAAATTAATCAAAAAAGAAGTTTGTGTGTTGAATCAGAATTCTGGTGCTGAAACGTACAGAAGGCTTTGGGTGAAATTTGTTTTCACGAGAAGGTGTTTTTATTGCTACAAATTATTCAAAAGAGGATCGAGGACGCGTTGACGACGAACCGCGTTCAGAACGGCCATCAACATCAACCATTATCAAACTGTCATTAAAATAAAGGAATTTGGTGCTTGAGAATCAATGATTAGCAGTCGGAAATCAGTGTGATCTGGATCTGGTGTCGCTGGGATATCGGAAGGATCACTGAAAACCGTTTTCAAATATCATTCGGGCTTAAGAAAAGTAAAAGCACGATTGATTCCAAAATCCCCCACCTTTTTCGAAAAACAATGTCGCGTTAACGTCTGAGAAACTATGTTTTCTATCTACTGGGATGTCATCCAACGTATTATTAGTGGCATTGAGTCTTAGATCCATGCTTACGACCCGAAAACTGATGCTCAATCGGCCGAATATCGTAGCAAAGGTGAGCCGAAGACGAAAAAAACATCTCAAAGCAGGCCAAAAATCAAGGTTATGTTACTCTGAATTCTCTCCTACCGGCCAAACTGTCAACAAGTAATCCTATTTGAGTGCTTTGTTTGTGGGCCGCAAGCTGCTTTGATTATTCGCGAGTTCTTCGCCATGTGACTTCTGGCTCTTCAGAGAAATCGTTTTGAGTCAATTGAAGACATTTTGTTTAATTTTTGTTTTAGTTATAGAATCCCAATATATAGTCAATGTTGTAGAAGAAGAAAAGAAGTATGGAAATCTATGCGCTCCAAAAATTCTAGCATATTTACCCTATAAATACATATTATCACGTAATACCAATATTTTATTATACTTATATAACAAACACTGACTGTGGAAGTTTTTTTATTTGTTTATTGATTTTGTGACCAAATAGTTGAGCTTGGCTGTTGACGACTCATACTGATGTTAGGATAGTGATTTTTACAAAGTTTTATATATACATATATTTACGTGCAAAATATGTCATTATGTGTAACGTTTGATTCCGCGTCAGTGTTTTCCAGCTGCCTATGCAAAAATACTGCTTACACTTTCTCATAAAGGCATGTATTACTCATCCGCCGTAGCACCTATGATTCGCAGTGGCGCACAAAATGGAATACTAAACTAATGACATAATTTATTTAGCTCACTCAAAGCTATTCTATCAAATATCTTTAAATTGCTATAAACATATACATACAGGATAAATCCACTCTATACTTACAATACAATTCAATGGTGATATTGGTGGAGACATATTTCTTGTGAAAGTTACTCGCTTGACACGTGAACACAGCATGTTGGTGTATGCGTGACAAATTCTTCACCAACAATCTGCTCTTGATGGTGCCATCTGCTGTGAAATCCACAACACTATTCTGAATGTGGCCATTCCAGAGCCAAGTCACCGTGGGCGGTGGTGAGCCTGCAAGTTAAAAATGAAAAATAAAATACATAAATTAAGCATAAATGTGAGAAATTCTTCTTCAAATAAAATAATGTTATATTATATATATTTATTATTGTTAAGGCAGTAGTATCTTGTATGTAATGTGTTGCTGCAATAAATATATTTCACATATCTGTCTCACTAAATACCATTTATACCAAACTATTAAAGCAACATATCTCACATTTTTGCTCATGACACAAATTATATAAAAGTGATTTATGCTACCGGTTGTCTACAAACGGGCACATCAAGATTATTTATGTTTATTTGTAATGTTCTTGTTGTTTTAGGTCAATTAAGTTTGACTCCATTAGCAGTGATAAACCATTTGGAAAGTAATAGTTTGTTGTGTAGACTGTTTTCTAAGCGCTTTCGTGCAAATAGTGAGAATTGGTTTATATGTAGATTAGTGTTTAGCTATTTAATTTTTAAAGGATTAAAAAATATTAAAGAACTCTTTCAAGGAATGAACTGACGTAACTGGAAATTTAAGAAAATTCTAGAAATAAAAATTTAAGCTAAGCTTTCTTTGGTCATTATGAGCTAGACACATGAAAATGTTAAAACTCCAAGAGAATCTTTACAATTACTTTTTGTGAAGTATTTTAAATAATGACAATAACAAGAAAAAGCGTTAACATGGGTTTACCAACAGCTATAACAACCTTAACAAATTTTAGTTATCCAATCTGAATAATTCTTCATGGATTATTGAAGCCAAATTTTGTGAATATATTTTTTCCATACAAGCGCTTTATTCCGAACGTGCAGTTTATATGGCAGCTATTGCTATAGCGGTCTGATATCGGCTATAAACGCAGCATTTATTTTTGGAAATAAATTTAAGATGTTTCTCATACGTCATGGTTCACCAATTAACCAAAGATAATAAATTCAGAACATTATACTATATCTAAATAAAATCGTTTTTCTTAAGAGAAGCTGTCGTTTCTCTAAAACACACTTTCAACATTAAGATTTCTTGCAGCCGTTTGTCTTCGCAAACCCTTCTTCACAGTGTCAACTAGTTACTACCGTACGAAAAGCAGCTCAATATGTCAAAAATATTAGAAGTGCCAAATTTGCACCAGCTATCTACTCTGCGTTCGGTATTTACTCCTTTTTCCGCTGCGAAAGTATGTTTTTGCAAATTTTCGTCCGGCCGCCGTGTCTGCCAGAAATGTGCACGTCCATTAAGGAAATTGCATTTTATTTATATTTTGGAACTTGGAGTAATCGCTTTACAAAGTGCAATCAAAAAATATACAAATGACAAAATGGAGCAAAAACTGAACGCTTGGCGAGAAAATGAGTACAACGTAGGGACAAATGAGCTTCATACGACAGATCTGCGCAATGAAGTGGCGGAGGATTCGGCATAAAAGTTTTGTGTACAAAAACTGTACTGTAAACATGCGCACACATACCAGCAAAGGCAAGTTGAATTTCTATACTCGTTAAGGAATAAGAATTTATGTCATATTACAAGCAACATACCATACCTACCTATGTAGGTTTGTATTTGCGATGAGTTTTTCGTTGGCAGACAATTTGCTGCAGCGGCCAAGTAGCCTCTTTAGAGGAAATATTTTGTGAAAAAACGTGAAAAAGGCAGACAAACTAAGTAGAATCAGAAAGCCAATTTTGTGTCGAGTGAAAAAATGGTCTATAACATAAAGCACAAACAATAACAGCAACAACAATTTGACTGCCAAACAGTAAGAGCTGGCTATAACAATAAGCCGAAATGGCGGGGTTGTGTTGATGGACCCAAATAAAACACACCTACCAGCAACAAGAAGCCTTGCAGGCAGTTACGCTTCAAGTAGGAAGTGCGAAGCTAACGGTTAGTACTGGATGGAACCAGGAAAGAAAGCAAACGAAGTTGGTAAATACATTTGCAGCCAAACGGCAGACCTTGGCAACCTTTAAGCACAACGAACTTTGACTTGCTTGTCGAAGCGCTGCCTGACCGCTCTTCATGGGATCGGGACGCCAACGACAAATTGCCATAATATGCGGCTTAAGCGCTTGCCGAAAAGTCGCCAAAATTACGAGTGCAGTATATGTAAAGAGTGGCATAAAATGAAATCGTAAAGCCATTGGTTCATATGCGTATGAATGAAGATTGCATCAATGGTTGAACGAAATGTCAATAATTCGTAGTTCTGTCATTGTCTGTTCCACAGTCAGTTGAAATTTCGCTTCTGAAAGACAAATGATAAGGTTTGAAGCATACCAAGAAGCCAACCGAAAGCTAAAAATAACAGCGAATCGGTGAAGTTTTGTTGATTGTAAAACTGGATAGTTAGATGCTGCCGTAGTTTGGCACACAGCTTATATTTAACAAATTAGAATTTCAGAAAAAAATTTAAACTGGTAGGCTTGTGGATACCGATTTTATTTAGACAAAATCTCAATACTTTAAAATTCAATATCCCTGACTTTATTTATCCTAGTAGCCGTTCGCAGTAACTAGAACTGACGTATGGAATGACTTGGCGCATTTTACGTCAACATCTTAAATTGTAAGCGTAGCAAATACATCTTGTGCGAGAACTGAAGCCACTCGAATTTCCCAAGCAACATCGCTTCGTCATATGGGCTCTTTAAATGTCCCAAGAAGATCCGACGTTTTTGAAGAAAATTTTATTCAGCGCAGATGCCAATTTCTAGCTCAATGGGTATGTAAAAAGCAAAGTTTCCGCATTTGGGATGAAGAGCAACCTGAAGATTTCAAGAGCTACCATTTCATACAGAAAACGGTTAGGGGACGTGTGTGTGCCGGTATGTTCGTAAGAACGCAACTGTCAACGGCGACCGTTATCGCGCATTGATAACCGACTATTTTTGCCTAAAATTGAAGCTCGTGATTTCGGCGATATTTGATTTTAAAAAGACGGCGGAGTTTCACATATATCGCATAAATCAATGGATTTGTTGAGAGAAAACTTCGGCGAGCAGATAATTTCACGACTTGGACTGGTCGATTGGCCACCAAGATCAAGTGATATCACACTGTTAGGCTTTCTTATGTGGGGATATGTAAAGTCTAAGGTCTATGCGGAAAATCCTGCTTCAATTCAGGCCTTGGAGCAAAAAATATTTTCATCAAAATATTGTCTTTAGATCTACAATAAATAAAAACTGCTTAAAAAAATAATTTCGGTTAAGTTTTTGAGCCTGAAAATGAAATTGTGCTATAGCTAGATAATTCTTTGAGTTTAGTTTTTGCAAGTAATTTCTAAAATTCGCTTGCCCGAATTAATTAAAAAGTTGATTAAACCTGAGAATATAAAACGATTTCTTAAATTTTCTTTACGGAATCACTCCTTTAATATTTGATTGCTTATCGCCTTACAGAATCCATAACGCTTCAGGTAAGATGACCCGAAATCCCAACTATTTTGGAAATCAAATATTGCTAAAAATTTCTAAAATGGTCGAGTCGTCACTCCCACAATTTGCATAGCGATAACAGTAAAACTATTTATCTGTAAATTAACCCAAGTGGCCAATTGCTATTCTATGATGACTGTATCCAAACATATAAATACATATATGTGCACTTATGTATTTGCTTACACGAGCGTGCATTTTATTGCCAAATTGCATGTCACCAAAAATACAATTTAGAAACACACCATAACGCACCGACTTGCCTGAGGGGCTGTTGACGCTACTAGCTGGACGCTTTCAAGCAACTCGGTGCAATAATTTTACACTCCTTCAACACCACCAAGCACATTTGTTTCGCAATCTACACACCGCCAACAAATGCAGCGCAACTTGCCGCAAGCATTACCGTTGAAACTGTTATGGTTTTCGGTTTTATGTGGCACCCTGTGCGTTTAATAAGCACATGTGTGTGGCTGCGTGCATGTTGCTTTTATCGCACGCTTTCTTGGTTATTACCAAAGTTGTTGTTATTTTTACAGTTTTAGCTTTTGTTGCACAATTGCGCAAACTATTTGTTTCGCCTGCTCCACTGGCCTACTTCGGCCGTCTGTACATACATATGTATATACCTTTGTGTTTGCGAAGTCGGCATAGGGTCGGGTGTCTTCTTCTGTGTTGACGGCATACTTTTAGGCGCATATTGGCGTTAACTTGATTGCTGCCAGTAGTAACACAAAATGCAGCTTTTTGAGTGTGTGTGTCTGTGTGTGCATGTGTGCGTGAAACACTCTTGTGAGTAGAGTGCAGCAAGCTATTGGCTGTGATGAAGCGAAGGTGCGTGGCAGCGTCGTTTTACAAAAGCTTCGTTAGCCTACTTTTACCTAGGCATTGAAATTTGAAGACTTCTAATCACAGCGAATCAGAATTGGTGCGAAATGTCTTGTTGTGTAGCGAACAACAAAAGGAATTCTGCACGTGAAAACAACGAATCAGCGATTTTAAAGATTGCAGAAGAAGCTTCGTAGACAGCGTTACATATTTTGCGAGTCATTACTAATATTATTATTATTATTATTATTCATAAATAACCGTAATTATTGCAAAAATTATTAAAGTCTACGCATTTTTCGTAAACTATACAAACTTATAACTGCAACTTGTCTATTTTCATATTATTTGCTTATTAAAATAAATGCTTTATGAAAGCAGTAAGCAGCTGAGTACTTAATAAAATCATTACTACTCCACAACTTAATGTGCCTGAGCTAATATAATGTATACAGAACTTATATATTCACATATATATTTAATGATCAACCATATATGCGTTATTCACAAATAAACACAATTCTTCGCATATTCATAATAATCGTAAAGGCATATTATTTATTATGCACATGCATATTAATTCAGTTTAAGTGGCCTTTTTAAGTGCCACTAACATTTTTATAGGAAATGTCTTTATTGCGAGCTTTAGCGCACACATATAGCGTACACAAGCCAGCTCGCAGAAGTAAATGAACTTTCATGTTATAAATTATATATATAATATATTACTTGGTATTACGCTCTTCGAAATACAGGGGTTTCCAATAAGAGTGATAGGATTTATTTAAGCAAAAATACGCTATATGTCAAGGAAATTCAAATGCTATTAATTTAGTTTGAAGTACAATCGACATAATTAAGAACTGAATGTAAAAACATCATTTAAATGGCCCCACGTCTTCTTTTGCAGAAATAAATTCAATGAACTCAAGCTTCGTGTACTTTTATCAATAAATCAAGTCGTGTGTCAGGAATATTGTCGTCTAAAACATAAAGAGAGTCTGGTTTATTGCCTCAGATCAATGACTACAAATAAGCCCACAACAAATAATCTAATGTTGTTAAATCACAACTTCTTGAAGGCCATTGAAGGTCCCAATTTCTTGAAATAATCGAATTTCCAAACTTTTTTCGCAATAAGGCGGTTATTGCACGTGCTGTGTGGCACGTATTCCCGTCTTGTTGCAACTAGATGCTGTCAAGATTAATTTCTTTCAAATACGGCCATAAAAGTTGGTTAACTTCAATGTGCAGGTATACCTGTATACCGCTCTCCATTGACAGTCACGGTGTCACCAACTTCATTTCGAAATAAATGCGGACCGATGATTCCAACAGACCAAAAATCACACCGACATGACAATTTAGGTGATTGTAATGGTTGTTCATGAAAAATTTGTGGATTTTCTTTGCACCAGCGTCGACAATTTTGTTTATTTACCGCATCACTTAGCCGAAAGTGAGCCTTATACAAGTAGAAGAAGATTATTTACTTAAAAAAATTCTTATCGTTTTCAAGGCAAATCAGCAAATTCACGAAGTTCTAGGTGGACCCGTGGTTTCAGTTATTGCGTGAGAGCAATTTTATACAGATGCAAGCCCAAATCCTTTCTCAAAATCCGCCAGAGAAAACCCCTTATTTCATACCGCTAGCATACTATAACACTTTTCATATACCAACATAACTACATTTATTTCAACACGCAAGAATAACTGAAAATTAACTAAGTTTAATTACTTTCGTCGTTTTATGCGATAACTAACTAAATTTCATGGAAAGAACGTGTAAACGGGTTATTAGCTACCGCATGAACGCTTATATGCTACTATGCATAACTGTATTTCGACAGTATCGTCGAGCGTATATGTATTCACATATTCCACATGTATATGAAAATGATAGCCTTGAAGGAAATTTCTTAATATTTGAAAATATTATAAACGCTGAAGTGGTCTGCCATCGTTGCTTATGAATCAATTATCTAACTAGTTACTATCTAAGACTTAATCTAGTGCTGCAAATTGTCAGCAGCATGAAGTTTTGAAGTTGTCGGTTTTTTGCTTTCTTCAATCGCTTTACTGTAGCATTTCCTTGTACATCTGCCGTTTATTTGTCATGGCGTATGAGCAACATTAATTTATTTTGTAATATTAAATGCCAGGTGCGCAAACACATAAATCATACTCTACGCCAGGGCAAAAAATAATTAAATTGTTTTTTAAAAATTACATTTGTATATGGCATTGGTAATAGTATTATCAAATATCTCTTTAGTTTCATATATTGTGCCTAAAAATCGGAATTACTGCAAGACTTCATTGTAAGAGGGTTAAAACTCTCGAGCGCTGAAATAAATCGAAATTGACCATTTTACAATATGATGTTATATTTTAGGTACGTTACTTGTAGCTAAGTAGCTATTTCCTAATATTATTACCAACGTCATATAAGTTAAAAATTAAATAACTTTTTCCTCCATGGCGTATGAGTAACTTTTATGTTTTTGTTTTATGCTGTTGCTACAATTTCTAAAACACATCAAATATATCGCCAGAATTTCTTGTTGGGTTCTTCAAGACATTTGCAAAATTTGCCACAACAACTGTGCTACATTTGATTTATGTCAACGTTGACATGTTAGACTATTCATTGGCGCTTATGTTTCCGTTCGCCGGCAGTATTTGTACAACTGAAACTGACAATGCCACGTCAGAAGTAACATTTTGGTAAAGCACTTGAAGTTTGTTTGTTGCTGCAGTAGCTAAACTAGTCACTTACACCAGTTTTTATATTAGTACAGTGAATATATTTCTAAGATAGGTGTTTACTTTAATTACATTTTTTTTAATGTTCTTATATTTCATAATTTTCTATTTGCTACTGTATTGCTTTTTCAATGTTTTTTTTTTAATATTTTATTCATGCAATATTATATTTTCTGAAATTGATTGCCGAAGCAAAAACATAAACTCTAAAGAAGAAATTTTGACCGGAATTGGGCAAAAATAAATAAGAGAAAAGAAAATTTGGAGTTCTGGGAGCGCAGCCAAGGTAATATTTTTTTGTCGAACGGTTCAAATAGTATTTTTTTGACAATTTCGAGATACTTTGTGAATTGAATTTTCGGTTCCTTAAATATGGCACTGCTATTTATAAGCGTTGCCAGGTCGGACCATTGTAGAATTCGGCGTTTGCTTCATCTTTCAACTTTCAAAACTTTTCTAAGCAAATTTACTAATATGAAATGTGGATCTCCCTCTATATTGAATATGGGTAATGTCTCACCAACACTTAAATATACATATATAAAATGCATTTGCATTAAAGTTCTTCACTCGAGTGCACATTTGTAGGTGTGCGCCTTTAAAAACATTGGGACGATCTGATTTTGCGATAGCTAAGCGAATTTATTGCTAAGTGGTTCATGTTGATTGCCGTCAAAACCGCAGACTGCTTAGCCATGCTGCTTTAAAACGGCAACTTAATTTTATTTCACACATATAACAAGAAAAAAGCATTTAAATTCGAAGCGTAAAATACATATACATGTAACTCTGAACATTTGCAAAAATTCACAATTCTGCTATAAAGTTTTTGATAAATTTTTATACTGTCGCAATCCATTAGTTTGCTTAGCTTGTGAGAACCACAAATACTTCTATTTATTATATTTGCGACTTCCACAAATTTATTTAATATTTTCTGCGAATTCATAGCTCTATTATAGTAGTGTTTCTACGAAAATTGCGTGAGAAGTTTGCGATTTTAATAAGCCATTCTTGAAGCTTAAGTAAGAACTCTCCTAAAGACATATGTTTAAGCTTTTGTTGGTGTACATAATACACCTCATAAATAGCGAATAATTTGGTGAATTTCTAGCGCCACAATGTACCTGTATCGCTACAATAACAAAAGTTCGAAGTGCAATATATTCGTAAAGTTGAGCGAGAAAAGAAAAATGACAAATTCGTGGAAATTTTTGCCTGCAGTATTTTGAAAGGGTTTACTGTGTAACTTACCGCCGTACACCACACATGTCAGATCCAGTTGACCGCCTTCCTCATACGGACCGGCACGTGTATCCGACCTGCCATCCGAATTACTCACAATCGCCGGCTGCTGCGGTGGCACTGAAATGGAAATCAAACAATAACTTATGAACTTATGAATTATTAATTAAAACAACGTGTGAAAGTGTTAAAGAAATTAAGCAAAAATGATAACAAAAAACAGCTTTGAAAAAGGTGTGATTAATTTGCTTTTGTGTTATATTTTTTTCAACTACCATTTATTTAGTTTTATTTTATAATAACTAATTAAGGGCTTGAGAACTTTTGGTTGATATTTAATGGTTAAATTTTTTTAATATAAGAAAAATTGGAAACAGTAAAGTATTTGCAAATGATAAATAAATTCGAAATAAAATGTTTAAATTTTAATATATTTTGCATTAAATTTCATTTTTACCTTTCTCACCTATGTATTATTTATCAAGCGAAACTTACCGACTACTTCCAAGTTAACATTACTATTTCTAGTTTGCGAGAGCTTGAAGTCCACTCTGCAACGAAAATTCCCTGCATCTTTTTCCTGAAAAAAGAAAGAAAAAAAATTTAGAAAATGTTGAACTCTTCATAGTAAGTATAAATAAAAATAGTAAAAATTTAATTTTACAAAAAAATGTTTTCTTGATCTAAGTGGTTTATCTGCTTGAAACTATCGACAACAATTAAGCTATGTTCACCATTATCTTCGATGAGAGCATACTTCAAAGATTACAGTTGACAATACTAATTATGTACTCGGCATAGATTGGCTAATTTGATGAGTAAATATATCTATAAATGCACGTTTTTAAAAAAGAAGTTAAGGTATTAATTACTGTGGATCTCAAAGTTTTTTTGTGACTTTAGTAGTCCAAGACAGGAAAAACGTTAACGTCCTTTCCACCTAAGCAACGCTATTACAAAAATTTCTCAGAACACCTTTGATCGGTCAGATTGCACCTTTGCCTTGGACAATAACTCAGGCCAAATTTTATAAAAACACGTTCGAGCATTCGATTCCGATCGTTCAGTTTGTATGGTAGCTGTTTGATATGCACATATATCTGATCTGAACAATGCTTTTGGAAATTTTTTCTTTGCTCTGAACAAAAACTCATACCAAAATTTTTGAAGATATCTCGACAAATGAAAAATTTTTCCATACAAGTACTTGATTTCATTAGTTTAGTTTGTTTGTGTTCAGCTTCTTGGTGAGAAAATGACGTATGCATAATTTCAGATCGGAACAGATCAAGCAAACAGACAGACAAACATTCAGGCGAACATGGTTTCATCGGCACAGCTCGTCATGCAAACTTAATACGCCCTGCTCATGGTATAAAAATATATTTTGGGTAGTACATTTAAGTTGTTGACAGATTTTTATTACATAGTTAATATTTTGGAAGGGAGTCCCAAAATGAAAGCAAGATTTAAATTTGCCGACATTTCAATTAAATTATATAAATGCAAAAATAATTTGCACATACCTTCAGAGGATTTATTATCAATTCAGCTGGCTCCTTATGTGTGCGAAAGACAGCGCGATCTTCTAGCACGTCCTCATCCCGCCAATGGGATGGCGTGCCCGCATGCGCACCGCGTGTATCATAGCTGTAAGAAGAAAATTTATGAAAATATATTAAAAAATCTTATAATACTTGTATTTTGACGCTGATGGTTCAACAGTAAGTGATAGACTTGTCGCAGTGAATATTTGAAGAATTCAAAGGTTAGTGATCTGGAAGTTTTTAAAGTCTTATTTGATCTTTTCGAAAATCCGAAATTGTCAAAGTAATCAATGGCCAGCCACCTTGCCCCAATACATTGGTTTCCCTTGCTTCTTCACTTTTCGGAGCACTTCATTTTTCACTTAACACTTTTACTGTTAATGAATTAAAATTATCCACAGCGATTTACCTGCCTTACTAGTAACTACGTATGTGGTTTAAAAACACAAAATAAAGTAAAATAATATTGTATATGTTAAGAGTGAAGTAAAAATTAATTTACTCACCTATAAATTGGAAGATTATTCTTATACCAAACGACCAGTAAAACTTTATCGTCCGGCAAACTGGAACCGACATCACACTTAATTTGCGCTGAAGTGTTGACCAGCACACGGAGGATCTCGCCATCTGCAAATGAAGAGAGGAAAGCGGGAAGTGGAAGTTAATATTCGCATACAAATATGTATATTTTTGAAGGTAATGAAAGCGTTTGATATATTTTTTGCACATATTGCGATAAGAGTATGCACAACAAGTACTCATGAATATATAACTACCTTAAGTGTTCAAAAATTTCGAACCTTTAAATAAGGTTGCTCTTCATTTTAATAAACTTCAGCTAAATTACAATACGTAAACAAAAATGCAAAATAAAGTAGAGCAAAGTTAAAGTCATAAATGCATGTACACGAACGGGCAGTTGTCGATAAATTGATATGCCGAGACAGGTTGTACACATAGGTCAAGGGGTAAGCTATGTAAGCACACAAGCGCCAATCGCGTAGATTTTATAAAATACGAAATTCTGGCCAATTTTGGATCAAAATTATGTATGCATCCAATAATAAATTTTATTGTTTTATATGCTTCAATATACTCTTACATATATATTTTGAGGACATAGACATATTGACAAGCCCTTTTAGAAGTTGAAATCAGCTTTTATTTGCCTTTAAGCGTATAATATTCGTAGTCAACACAGATGAAAATCGATAGCTGTACGCATTTTGCTCTTTTTTACAGAGAAAAAATATGCTTGAAGAATAGTTATCGAATTGACTGCCTAAATTAACCACTGTCATGGAAATTTACAAATATGTATTGGATAAGATTAACATCGACAAGTTTTATAGTTGTGAGTTTTTTGCTTCATAAAACGTTTGAAGAAATTTACCATAAAAATGCAGTTTTTCGGTTTTATTGACTCAAATAAGGACATTGAATCAAATCGTTATAACGTCAGTCTAATTAAAACCAAATGAACACATATATCTTAAACTGGTTATGTAACTAACTTATCGGTTAATTTTAAGTGTTTGAAAAATAGAAAAAAGTGACTGAAATCGCAATAATAAACGAAGCGATGTTATCAAACCAATATTCTATGAACCTGACCTTGAGGATTGAGCCATAGTAAGTGAGCAGGCCCTGTATACTTCTGTACTAAAAATAAATCAACTAACTGATAAGCAAATCCATTAAGGTCAATCAAATCGTTGCTAATGTCGTGAGCAGTGAGCAAAACTGTGCTCAAATCACTGAGCAGCAGAGTTCTTCATATTTTTTGATTGGTGCAAAACCACTAACACTAGCGAGATCTCTTTTCTTTTTTCTGCATCAATGGATCTTCTGGATCAGATGTAATATACCATACTTTTCAAATTGACATAACAAATGTATAGGCAACAAAAGAACAGAAAATTTTACAACTATTACACAACATTACAATTATAAAACTCGATCTTCCTTTCTTCTCACTGTAATAAGAGCAAATAATTCTTAAATCAGATAAAAGTAAATTAAAACTGAAATTAAACTGAACTATATTCCCTTCCAGTGTCTCCCAGCCTATTATATTCTTGTACTCAGCCAATGAAATAATATATTTTAAGTATTACTATTACTAGAGCAAGTTTGATAGTTATGCAAAAGAATTGAGTGGATGTGTGACTGACCTTATGCTTCAATATACTATAATGGACCAAAGCAGCAAATGCATTTGAATACCTTATTTCTAGAATGCAAGGGAAATTCTCTATATTAAGAAAACTCTTCTGAAAAAATTGCTCACTCACCTTTATTGATGCACTCACATATTAGCTTACCCCTTCGGCCTGTATTTAGTATCTGTTAATTCCATTAATTATTTCTATTAAAAGCAAATTTTCCCTAACTTTATTTTTCGCCTCCACAGTTTTCTCCGAGATTATTTTTACGCTACTAATATGCTTAAGGCACTCGTCTCCCCAACGCCCGCTAGCCAGCTGCACCGCCGCTACTTCTAGCTGCTTGCCTGCTGTCATTCAATTAAGCCAGCAAGATAGGCAGTCAAGCAAGCAATTTTCGAGCTGGCATTCAAGTGGCATAATGTCAGTGGCGTCGCCGCCGCATCAACGCTAATGCACGATGAAGACAAACGGGGCAGAGGGAAAACCAAATTTAACTATGCGTATAATAAATACGAGTGGGCAACATCAAATTGCCGCATGAAGGAGTAAGGAGAAATAATCATCCAGCATAAAAAGTGAGTGGAATAGAGAATAACACGAATATAATTAATTAGCTCTAACTGTCAAAATGAGCAAATAAATGGCTTGACAGAGAACGTAAAAGCAAAAAACCAAACAGAAAACAAAGTAAAAAAATAAGAAAAAATTGCTGTGAGAATAGACGTCAATTACTAGACGACGCCGACGGCAGCCTTGACGCTTGCCATCACCCACTAACCCCCAAGACCGCTCTTACTCCTCACTCCCGTCCCTGTTTTGTTTGCTTTGAGTCGTTGAGTAGTTAAGCAGCGCATTTAATACCGAGTCAAGACAGACATTTTACCCCGCTGTTGCCAACACCCACATTCACACGCTCTTTCACCTCGCCTGCTCAGTATACGTGCACGGCCGAATAAACTCAATTATTATATTAGACAGCTAAGCAGAATGTTGAAGCGCTTAAGCGCGCCTCACGATAGGCTATATTTTGTTGAATGCGCGCGAAATTGCCGTGGCCGTGAAGTGGTGGGCGCGTCACTCGCTTTCTCGCCGCTTTCAGTCAGCACGTTATTGGGCATTTAAAAGGGTCGAGTGTGTGCTTCGCAGGTGATTGGTATTAATTTGCCTGACATTTACTTAATTTTTGAAAACTTTTATGAAATGCTAAAAGTTTTGTGTACTTACTACTCAACTTGTTTGAAAATATTTTGGTTAAACGCGCCATTTTATTAATATGTATGTCTGGACGTTTGTAAAAGTTTTGCTCGCACTAGATGCGCGACAAAATTTAAGATGAAGAAAATAAATTGGTTAAAAGCGTATTTAGGTGAAAGCTGTGTTATGTTTAAATTTATTTTTAAGAGAAGTTATAAAGAAATTTATGACTATTTTATTGCTGTTGATATAAAGGCTTCTGAGGTATTTGAGAAAATGTTTTTGAAATTAATAACAACAAATTAAAAACTACCTAGACAGCGACAGTGAAGTGCTTGATTAATGTCAACTGTTTATAGAGTTAGTCAATTCTGCCCAGCTGCAAATACAATAGAAAAGAGCATAACTAACGAAAGTTGGCATCATATTCGTTATCTGATTCACCTACTCGAACCCACATCGGATTTTATATGAAAGGACTTCCTCTTCTTTATATGAAAGGACTTGCTTCGGCTAAGAGCTCTGACCTGAGACTTAATTCTGGTACCACGGGGAGCAGGAGCCCTCGGAGTTTACTCCAACCTGCTCTTGCGGACTGGCCCCTCGGGGAGTATCGTGGTGGTTGTGGTTAAAACCCTAATGCGGGAAGAACTGACTTTGTCGGTTGAATGTGGAGTTGCATTGCAACCGGGTGCCGGACCCAAAGCACGGCAGAAGATTTAGATGGGCCTCGAACCCGACCAAGATGGTTAGTGTGTCCATTCCACACTGCCAATTGGTACTGAAAATGCTTAGCATTCTCAGGGCGCTGATCAACTTTATTTTCGCTAAAAGTAGGTTGAAGAAGTCACACGAAAAAGGGTCGCCTTGTCTGAAATCTCGTTTGGTATCGAACGGCTCGGAGAGGTCCTTCCTGATTCTGACGAAGCTTTTAGTATTGCTCAACGTCAGTTAACACTGCCGTATTAGTTTCGCGGAGATACCTAATTCAGACATCGCTGCATAAAGGCAGCTCTTTTTCATGCTGTCGAAAGCAGCTTTGAAATCGACGAAGAGGTGGTGTGTGCCGATTCTCCTTTCACGGGTCATTTCCGAAATTTGACGCATGGTGAATATCTAGTCGATTGTTGATTTGCCAGGTCTAAAGCCACACTGATAAAGTCCAATCAGTTTGTTGACAGTGGGCTTTTATCTTTCACACAATACGCTCGATAGAACCTTATACGCGATGTTGAGGAAGCTTATCCCACGGTAGTTGGCGCAGATTGTGGGGTCTCCGTCTTTTGGAAAGCTTCTTATTTGAGGAGATATCTTCATGAAATTTTGCATAGATTATGGTTCAGGAATTTGCGAACAAATTTATCATAACTTCGGTACAACCGAGTCAACTTTTTTATTTTCTAATATTTTTATCCTTAATTTCTTTTGCTTGTTTAATTTCATGTGACTGTTTACTAGTTTTTCCTACAGGGTACAACCAGTCAGCACAAAAACCCGTTTATATATAAAAATAGAGAACGCAAAATCATTACGGTTATATGGCTATATATTTCTACAGCTTTGTGCCAATGTTGCAACTGGCAGTTATGCTGTTTGCTTCTGGCACTACTCTGCTTCCCCAACTTGCCAAGCACCACTGCCACAGCACAGCTATTTGGATAAGCTATAACACAGATTTGCTGAAGCGCGCAAACCGAAATTCTGCCAACATTTTGCGAGCTGTTGTTATTTGCCTATAAATGTGTGCGCATGCAAAGAGGCTGCATAGGTGAGCTGCATTTCGTAAACAACATCCTTTATTCACAGAACCCTATGCCACACTGCACTTGCCGCACTTGCCGCCTTACAGTAAGCTGCTATTGTTTCTGGTGGCAATAAAGCGCAGAATCTATTTATCGTCAGCCAAAGTGTTGCGCTGCAAAGGTGCAATGCTTGCAAAGCTAAAACCAAAGCTCACTGTATCAACCATGCACACAAGGTGCAACAACAAGCACAGCTATTATTGTTTTGTTGCACGTTTCATCCATTCATTTTACTACTGCAATCGCTAATGTCAATGCCAGAGTGTTGCGCCGCAATTGATGTTGTATTGTCTTCCCCATGCTCTACTTTGCTCACACACATGCAGCACATACACAGGCACAAACATACCTGCCTGCGGTACCATGAGTATGTGCGGCTACGTATACACAGTGCTGATTGCCCCATTCCTCGCCATCATAAATCAGCGTTAAGTGCACAGGAAGCTTAGCTCAATTTTAATGAAAAAAATCACTTTGCTTGGCATTAAGTTGTGATTCTAAATTGATTTCGTAATTAATCTGCTTGCTTGCTGTTGGACAGGTGTGATTATTGTGTGAGCAACAGTGTCTGTATTCGTTTAAAAGCTAATAGCGCCATTTCGAAAGAGTTCGGGCCATCAAATGGTTCCATAAATAGCAGCCAAAGCAGTGGTAAGAATATTACTCAGAAGCAGGAGCTGAGGACTGTAGTCGACACAAGTCTTATGAATGCACTCAACTGGCCAATTTGTAAGGATGCTGCCGTGCAAAGATAACTAATAGTTGTTGTGCTTAAGGAAATTCAATAAATGAAAACATGCAGCATTTACTGAGGTTCAAGGAATTTTTAAATCACAAAAGAGAGTTATTGAATGTGAGCATGACGCCATTGTCTATTGATGTTAAAAATGCCAGAGCTTTTCGCATTTAAATTACTGCTGGAAGCGAGATGAATATTCTCTTTAGATCGAATTAGCAGATATATACTAGCTAAACCTCATTGATTCTGAGTCAAATTTCAATACAGGCCTTCATGTGAGCCGCCACTATAGAAGCGATAACAAAAGCAGTCATTTATTCTGGTAGCATTTTACATCTATTTTTCGCCTGACAATTGAAAAGTCACAGCCGTACCAATTTTTCGCAAAATTCGTTTGTTTTTTTATTCAACATCGTTCCCTTCAAGGGTGATACACTGATTATGGCGACCCTCCAACTTTTCGATACCGGTTTTGCAGTACGATTTCTCTTTTGCTTCAAAATAGCTCACAGTTTCGACGAACATCTCTTCATGCGACGAAAATTGCTTCCCAGCGAACATTCTTTTGAGATCCGAGAACCGAAAGTAGTCGCTGTGGGACAGATTTGGAGAATACGGTCGATGCTGAAGCGATTCGAAGCCCAATTCAAAGATTTTTGCCATATTTTACTCTGACTTAGTATGACACGTTGTACTTTCTTGGTGAAACAGTTCTTTATTTTTCTTCAAAAGCAGCCGTTTTTTTGTCAAATGGTCCGATAAAGCTATGGAATATGGAATATGAAATATGGATGGAATAGTTGCTGTTGGTAGTCATTTATTTTTCAAAGTAATAAGTCAAAAAATTCCATGCGCATCCCATAATACAGCCGCCATAACCTTGCCAGCCGACTGTTGCGCTTCTTCAATCTTCGAAGCGGCTTCATTGTGTATAGTTGACTCGGTTGATTGTCGATTGGACTTCAAAGTGAAATGATGGAGCCATGTTTCATCCATTGTCACATATCGATGCAAAAATCGGATTTATTTCGCTTGAGTATTTCCAAACACCGCCCCGAATCATCAACTCGCCGTTGTTTTTGGTCAAAAGTGAGCTTTGCGCAGAGCTTTCTCATATCCAAATATTCGTGAATGATATGGTGTACACGTTCAGTTGATACGTTTAGAATATCTGCTATTTCCACCAACGTCACTTTCCGGTCATCCAAAATTATTTTGTGGACTTTTTTAATATTTTCGTCGGTGACAACCTCTTTCGGGCATCCACCGCGTTCACTGTTTTCGGTGCTCTTTTCACCACGTCTAAACTTAGCACATTAATCCTTGACGGTTGATTTTGCAGGGGCAGTGTCCGGAAACTCATCATCAAGCCAAGTTTTATAACAATAATAATAATAAGCAGCGGTTCTGTCAAGTACTTTAGGTCATAAATATGTATTCAGTAGAATACTCGCAAGTTTCGAATGTGGAAGAGATATCGAAATTTATCACTAGATATTAAATAGTGTACTGCTGTGGCAACAATATCGCAAAATCACATAAAATGGCAACGACAAAAAATCGTGGTTTTCTAAAATTTAAAAATTTGTTTGCAATATTTTGTAAAGTACTGCATTGTTTTTAGATTTTCGATACTTTCATTTTTATCAAAAATCTTTTAAGAACAAAAAAATATTTCCTAAAGATATCCCTTTAGGTTAAAGTCAAAATTCTTGAAACTAATATGCGACAAATAACAGCAAAATCAAGGCGTTACCAAAAAACTGTATGCGGTTAACTGTATTTTTGGAAATGTATGTGTGTA
This sequence comes from Bactrocera neohumeralis, assembly GCF_024586455.1. NCBI lineage: Eukaryota > Metazoa > Arthropoda > Insecta > Diptera > Tephritidae > Bactrocera > Bactrocera neohumeralis. Next base: position 5,925,067 of record NC_065919.1, read on the forward strand.
CATACATGTACATATTTTCATTCATTTATTTTGGCTTACGAAAGTTTCAAGGTTTGCGGTCTGTTTGAAAATTAATTTTCCTGAAACGCCTAGAAGTATGCAACGGCCAACTAACTAACAGCTCATAGGACTCTAGAGTCATCCCATAGTTGCTAATAGATACAAGTATATCACATAGTTAACTTTAGTACACACAAACACCAATACATATGTATAGACACAGTAAGGAGCACATAGAAGTGAAACAAAGCCCTTAGTGCATTACAGTAGGTGAGAAAATTGAAATTAATGTTGAAGTAAATGCGTTGTAATTATATTTTTAATGTTCAACAAAGAACGTGACATGAGAGTAAACATCGGCAAATAAGAGCAGAGATGAAGCAACGTAAATGGCAGAGAATGTGGCATTAAAAAGAAACTCCTACAAAGAGTTGACAATTAAAAACCGACATGACAATAGCAGAAAAACTTGCAGCTACAACGAAACTTACATGCATAGATGTATACATATGTATGTGGCTTGTACGTGCGCAGAGCACAGGGGAGTTGAACTATATGCTACATACACGTATTTATATGTATATGTGTATGTAAGTGTTACACGGAGTCTTCCGGTGGCCATAGGTGTGCTGCTGCGCCGGTTCGGTTACAACATATTGCCATAGCACATATCAATGTGTGTGTAAGTGCGGAAGTGTGGCTTTGTATACAACAGTATATCTCAGCTTTTTCACTTGACACGCTGTTACCGTCTTCGCCTCCCGCTGCTGCCTCTCGGGTTTTGTTGTTCGCTGGCGGTTTATGTGCGCTTGTTTGCTTCTGTGTATGTGTGAGTGTTTATGTGCATTGCAAAGTTGTGGTAATTAGATTAATTAGCCAGATGTTGAATGCTTGTCGTTTACGTACGCTTTGTTGTGCTCTTATAACCATATACCCCATATACATATATGCCCAAAACAAAACAAAACCTCTTGACATTTATATTATTACGCGGAGGTGTGTGTGTACGTGTGTAGTAGTGGTAATAAAACTGTAAATGAAATGTAATTGAATTAGTTTTGCTGGTTTTGCATTAAATTTACCATGACATTTTATCAAATGTTTGTACATATACGCTCGTACATGTGCATGTAGGCGGTTAGAATTTTTTGCCACCTCCCAGTTGCTTTTGGAAATTTGCCACAAAGCTTCTACTACAGCCATAACCGTTATGTGAGTGATAAATTTCACAAAGTTGCTGTGATAAAGTTTAGATCAATTTATGAATTTATGCTTCCGGGACACATATTTTGAATTTAATTTAGTTATGGTAAAAAATAGACGCAGATTTAATTAAAGTTAATTAATATGCACATTTTAGTGCGTGACGCAGCGACCCACAAATACACGCCAATCCGCATTTTTAGCGATTTTCGTGCTTGCAACGGCAATACATAACATAACAGTATTATATTAAATGTCTTTTAACTAATACGGGCATGTTAAGTTTTACACATTTTGTTCACACTTTCTGTAAAAATTTAAAATTTTTATAAAAATTTCTTTGAGTTAATGCTTAGATTTCATATGATATTAGGTAGTCGAAAAAGTCTTTTCGTAATTTGTCAATAGATGTCGTTGCAGTCGTATACATCCAGTGCTACCAACCACATTGTGTCATACCATATAGCGTAGGAAAGGTGACATTTAGCTTTATTTAATTCAAAAAAAATAAATTCGGGAAAGTTGAAAAAAGTTACTGTTCAAAAGTGTGAGAAAAAAATGAAGAAATTCGCTATATTTTGAAATTTTTGTTTAAAAAGGGAGTCACCAATAAAACTTTTGAAGTTTACGACGACAATTCTGCATCAGTTCGTGTAGCACAACAATGGTTCGCTCGCTTCCGGTCTAGAAATTTCGATGTGAAAGATGCACTTCGCTCTGGTCGACCTATCATTAAAAAATTCGATGAAGTTATGGAAAAGATTAACCTGGACCGTCACATAAGCAGCCATGACATCGCTAAGGTACTTAACAATTATGATCAAACGGTTTTGAACCATTTAAAAAAAGGCTGGTTAGAAAAAGAAGCTCGATGTCTGGGTACCACATGAATTGTCTGTGAAAAATGTAATGAAGCGAATTAACATCTGCGATTCTTTGCTGAAACGAAATGAAATCGAACCATTTCTGAAGCTGGAGTAGAAAGGAACCATCCACTATGAGCTGCTCCAGCCGGTAAAACAATTAATTCTACATTATAAGGTCAACTACTGGCGAGATTCAAGCAAGCAATCGAAAAAAACGGCCAGAACTGATGAACAGAAAGGGCTTCGTCTTACATCAAGACAACGCTAGACCACACACATCTTTGATGACTCGGCAAAAACTGGGAGAGCTTGGCTGGGATGTTTTGATGCATCCACCACATAGCCCTGACCTTGCGCCATCGGACTACTATTTGTTTCGGTCAATGCAGAACTCCCTTAATGGAGCAAAGTTGGCTCCAAAGGTAGTCTGTGAAAATTACTTGTCACAGTTTTTCGCCGAGAAACCAGAAAAGTTTTACACTGATGAAATAATGTCTCGAGCGGAAATATAGCAAAAGTGGTGGACCAAAATGGTACATATTTGGTTCATTAAAGTTCATTATAAATAAAAAAAAAATAAGTTGAAGTTTGATTAGAAATACGAAAAGACTTTTTAGACTAACCAATATATATATTTTATATAGCATAAGAGTATACACTATTCAAAATATCCGGAAAAAAGCAAAAACTCATTAATTTATGCAATATAGCTTATAGCTGACACATATACTTAAGCATATATGTAGATGCCGAGATCCGCAAAGAGCTGGGCAAAGGAAATTGTGTTTGTAAACAAATCTCTATTTATTTACATACATAGAATTTCAATTTATAATCTGTGCGCGCCTGCAAGGTCGATTCTTTATGACAGTCAATAGGTATTTGTTTATGTACACACACAGTTGCTGCTTGCAACATTTTGTCGAGCTTAAAACACTATATTTTCCGGTTGCAAATGCATTCATACAGATTTGACACCTACGCCAGATGAAATTGTTTTCATGAATATTTTAAATTGTGTAAACGAAATGAAAGTTCCGAACAAATGGCGAATGCCGAATAGCACAGATGGCAACAAATTTTCGACAACAAGCATACTCCCGCGTACCTCCTAAATACAAATTTACGCACTTGCTTGCACATGTGTGTGTGTGTGTGTGAAGGGCAGTGTGTGATCGACGCTTGTGCACGCTGTAACAATAGCTGTTAGCAGCTACTACATATATATTAATTTGTGTATAAAATAAATGTGTGTGTGTATGTGTGCACTTGTAATTATTCAGTCAGCCATTACGTGGCAACACATCGTGCGCTGTCATGCTACGCGTTAAACTTGTTGCCACACATAAAAGCAAATTCATTTTAATTTTGCATGTGTGAGCGCGCATATTATTGTTGTTATTACATTGATGACGTTGCGTGGGAAAAAGAGGCACATGAGTGCAGCGCAACTTTGTGATGATAAGCGTTGCTTACTGTTTTTTTTGGGCGCCGCGCGGTGAACGCTGTTTATATAGGTCAGTTATTTTTATATAATGCTAGTGAATTCGTTTAACTATTTTCACTAAAGTGAAAATGAAGCGACTTTTCCGCTACTGTGGCTGTCGTGCACGATGGGCGTGCTTGCGTCATAAGTGAAAGCTAAAAGCCATTTTTGTGTGGGCGTGTATGTGCTCAAACTCATTTACGCTTTTTGTTAATTCCTCAATCGATCATAAAACATTATAGCATAGACATGCATTATAAATATACTAGGGTAATCATTAGTGTTTTTTAGAGTTTAAATTTCCATTAGCTTTTTAATAAGTCACTGCTTTTCAGATTTACATACCGAAAATATTTTAGTAAAATAAACTTTCGAAGAAAAATATATTTTGTCAAGCTATAGGGTTTCAACCACCCTCATAATAACAACTTTTCAACTCACTCGCGGAATTGGACGCAATGATAGTTTTGTGATGGTTCTAGCACTTTGCGAAATTTCGCAGACAAACAAAAAACTTAATGTAAATGAATGCTAAGGAAGTTAACAATTTACAAAAAATACCTTATATAATAATGGTATGTCTTATACTGAATAAATTATTGGAAAGCTTTTAAAATAGTTAATGGTTCATGGTAAAACATTTATTGGAGCAGCTCGGAGCCACATTCACAATTCTTTTATGAAGAGATTTATTTATTTTGCCTTTAAAATAAGAAACATTTTTAATTACATTTAGAACTAAAAAATACTATATATATATGTATATATTTCTTATTATTCTTAAATAAATTATAAACTAAAGTCCTAAGTCGCCTAATCGTCCTTTCAGATCAATAGAGTGGAACAATTTGTATCAAAAAACGTGAAAATTATCCGGATTTTCATCGAAAAATAATCTTCAGCGATGAGACTAATTTCTGGCTGAATGGCTTCGTCAAAAAGCAAAATATGCGTTATTGGTCAGGCAGCAATACACACGTATTCCATTAATCACCATTGCATCCCAAAAAAAAAGGGCCGCTTGCGTCATTGGGCCTGTTACTGTGAATGGGAATCTCTACCACTCAGTGACTGGATTATATGAACTTGGACAATATGTGGTTCCAACAGGACGGCGCCACGAATTTGGCGAACGTGACTATTTTCGGTAGGGCTATATCAAGTTTATGGTCTATGCCAACAAAGCAGAGACGATTGATGAACTTCGTACGAATATCGAACGTGAAATTGCAGCAGTATCGGCCGATTTATGCTTGAAACCCGCCGGAAATTGGGTTCAGCGTCTGGACTTCTGCAAGCGTGCCCGTGGTAACCATGCAAGTTTCATGCATAATGGCATCGGATATACTTTTTTTTCATTTATTAGTTCCCGTACAGATAACGATATCTCTCGTAGTTAAGAATGCATTTTATTTAAAGGTTTGAGGAATATTATAATACAGTTCTTTTTATCCAATAATGAAAGAAGTTCTCATACATATTAAAAAGCATATTAATATCCAAGCAATTCCAACTCCGGCAGTTTGTTTCTCTTGAACTTTCATCAACTGATGCAACTGTGTAGACCTCTACCAGCAACAGAGAGCATAAAAATACAGATTCATCAAAAATCTGGTACAATGAGTACGACTGTACGAGCACAAGAAGATGTAAGGTTCTTCATCACGACCCACACCAGACAATCGATGGCGCATTTTCAACTCCAAATCAACAACGACAGTCAAGATTTCGTTGTAGACTTTTCTTAAAATAGTCAACCAACGGCCAGGATATACGTATTGAATATAAGAGGATTACGGCGACGTGCTAAGGGCAGGACGTAGTTGTTTAACTTTGTGGGCCAATAGAAATTTGCCAAAGTCCACAAAGCTCTGCAAACACAAAATGAAGTAAAGGTATGAGGCAGTAAAGGCAAAATAATCTCAAAGCTGGCGGAAAATGTGCGAACGAAATGAAAAGAAAGTACTCCCAAAAGAGCACACAGCTACGAGCCAGCCGACTAGACACCCGTGTAACCGCAAGTTGTAAGTGATAAGCATGGCCAATGAGCAAAAAATGTATATATATATAAACTTTGTAACAAAAAACAGCCACGCTACTGACTTACTTACTTACTTATTTGTACAAAGGCTGCGGAAATGACCAGCCCAGGGGACAAGCACGCAAGCTTGTATATAAATATTCCATATGTCATAGAGTTTATGTAGCTCGCATAGCTAAGGCTTCGAAGCCGACAAGATTAAAGCACGTGGAAGTTAGCAGGGAAAATTTACAAACTGATATACATATAGATTTAGCCATCAAAGAAACTTTGACGAAACGTTTATTCATTGACAAGCAAATCAATAGTGAAGCGGTCAAGTATAAAGGTATCCTTCTAGCCTTAAATCCATGCACATTATATAATGTGTATATTAACAAACATACATACTAGTACGCTTTCACTTGATTCAAGTTTAGCAACCCTTCTTTCTGTATACACTAAGCGACGAGTAAAAGTTTGCCTTTTGCTAGGATCGCTATACTTTATTACTTTATGTGCATTAGAAAAGTAATTTGAAATGCAACAAACCAATTTGGTTATAAAAATAATTAAAAGAAAGTAGTACATTTAATTTTAATTATTTTTTGATTTCACAATATTGTAATTTATGTCGTTATCCATATGCAATAAAAAGTTTAATATCTATAGACTTATTTTTCTGAGAAGATGACTGACTAGTTCGAATAATTACCAAAATAAAAATATTTGTATTTCTTTCGACTTAAAATTCCCAGAAGTTATGAAAAAGTCTAAAAATTACTATAGAAAACATTATTGAAGTATTGCTGATATGAAAATTTTGTATTACATATTTCAGTTTAATTCTAAGTTATTTAATATTTGTAAGTTTAAAGTACAATAAATACCAAATTTTATGTAGAAATGTTCGTAGAGCACACATATGCACATCTGGACCATTTCAAACTACTTAAATGTCAGTTCGGAAATGCTTGCGGAACCCTAGTGTATTTCCGACTCTTCAGCCACCGCATTCCGACTTTAGACAATGCTTCGAAAAACACCCTTCACACAGATGCTGAAATCCATATGCAACCTGCTGTCCGTTCGGCCATACCTCATGCTTGTCCCCTATACAGCATCACAGTTTATTTTTTTATTTGTTTGTTCATCATTACACACAAACAATTTAAATCTGGAGGATTTTCGTTAAGACTCACTTCTCTCACTTTAGTTTTGCTGTGATATTTATTTTTTCATGAATTTGATGTGTATGTTAGTCTATCATTTTCCAATCTGCAATCCGTTGCTTAGTGAAAGTATCTATTCGTATGTGTATGTGTGCTTAACGGAAGCGTGTACCATATAAATTTTGAGGAAATGATTCCATTTAATGGTAGATTTAACACGTGTCCACATTTTTTATCGATTTATTTTGATGCGGTTGAGCTGGCGGATTATTTATGCTACTAGATATAGATATAGATACGTTCAATTGATAAATCACAACGAAATGTGGCAAAAAATAGACAAGAGTTAATTAAAAATGGATTGAATGTGCGATTATTTTTTTATGCTCAGATGGTGTCAATGTATATAAATAAAAATATCTTTTTACATAGTTATTTTTGTATGTGTTGGTTTGAGACATATAGAAAGCCAACAAGTTGATTTATGAAAATTTATTTTGCTCGCACCGAGTCTTTTACTTGCGGAGGATTTTTAGTAATTTCGCCCGTTTTTTTATTTATGCATGTTTGCTTGAAATGGGTAATGAAAAAGAGATAGGCAAAGAGAAAGTTGAAACTTATTGTGTTTGGGTTTCATAGATAAAAATATACACGGAAGACTTTAACTCGAACAGCTAATAAGGTCCTTAATCTTTTTGTTTAATAATTTGATGTTTCTTAGACATTTTCCAATAGATCTAACATTTCTGTTCTTGTTATAAGCAGATCTCGCAAAATTTTTATTTGTAATGATATTATTTACTAACTACAAGGAGAGTTCCAAAGTAAACAGGACTTTTTGAATCTAGCCCCCCTGGTGGCGCCATCTACATGTCGACTGGTGCGTTAGAATCTGCTATTTTTATCAATTGTCCAGTCTTAATTTCATGACATTCCATTAATTGGAAGTGAAGTTATTGCGTTTTAAGTGTCAGTATGTTTGTGTTATCGGTGCGAAAATGAGCTTCGAACAAAGGGGCAACATTAAATTTTGTTTCAAAATTGGTAAAACTTTTAGCGAAACATCTTAATTGATGAAACAAGTTTATGGCGATGATTGGCTATCCCGTAGCAGAGTGCACGAGTGGTTTCAATGGTTTTAAAGTGGTCGTGAGGACATAAATGACGATCAACATGTGGGCCAATCAAAAACCGTGATCACCGGAAATTCCATCGAAACTGTGAGTGAATTCATCAAAAATCAGCCGAAATCATCATTGAAATTCATGGAAATGGAATTGAACATCTCCAGAACATCGATTTATCAGATTACGACCGAACATTTGGGCTTACGAAAGGTGTGTGCACGGTTTGTTCCGCACAAATTGACTTTACCAAAAATCACATTTAATCATTAACCGCTCCCCGTATTCACCTGATATGGCACCGCGTGATTTCTTCCTTTTCGGAAAAATACATTTGCCCATAAAAGGAAAGCGTTATGCAGACGTAGAGGCCATTCAAAAGGCTTGCACCGGCATACTGGCGGCCATACCGGCCAACGATCTAAAACACTTGTTCGACATGCTTTCGGACCATACAAAAAGCTGTATTGAAGCGGACGGAGACTCTTTTGAATAAAATAAATTGATTTTGCCGAAAAAACCATTTGTTCTGTTTTTTTTTTAAGTCCGGTTTACATTTTCTCGGTAAAATAATTGGTCGAAAATACAGCGTTTCTTTTTTTCGCACTGTAGCGCCAATTGGTAGTCCACCTGGTCTTTCCAACGAAGTGGAGGTCTTCCTTTTTCTTTCAAGCAGGTCACGACTTCCAGTCTTAGATCAAGGGATCTCTGGGGAGCGAAAGAACATCCATTTGAAGGCTAGCTAAAGTAAGAAGTCGAACCATCCCTCTTCAGGGTTGTGCGCTGGGTTTGGGTTCCGCCACGTAAAAAACGGCAACAATGAAAAATAAATGACAGCCTCGGACGAGAAAGCCCGCTTTTGATGACGACCATATACTTTTTTTACATTTTTTAAAGTTCGAAGGTCTGTTTGGGATCTAAAGCCTGAAAATAGCGCATTAAGTACAGTGCTTAGAGTCGCTCAATTGAAAAATGTAGTGATATTTGCTATAAATTAAATCGACTTCATTATGTAAGTTTGAGGGACCTTTACTAAGTAGAAAGTAGAAACCAAAGGTGTAGAACTGTGCATAATTCACAAAAAAAATCGTACAAATAAAGCTTTTTGAAACCAATAATAATATAATGTGATTTGCTTGAAAAATACATATTTTGCTCAAAATTTGGTGAAAGTTAGTAAAAGCTCCAGGGTTAATAAAAGCTTCGCGGTTAATAAAAGCTCCAGTACTAATAAAAGCTCCAGTGCTAACAAAACTTTCAGTATTAATGAGAGCTCCAGGGCTAACAAAAGCTCCAGGGTTAATAAAAGCTCCAGGGTTAATAAAAGCTCCAGGACTTATAAAAGCTCCAGTGCTAACAACCAGTTAATGAAAGCTCCAGGGCTAGTGAAAGCTTGAAAGCTTATGAAAGAATCTACTATTTCAGTTAGCAAACTCGTTGACCCCCTGTGAAACAGTACTTAATCATATTTACCTCATTGAATTACAAAGTTTTAACTTTAGTTAACAGTTAAAATTGCCGGAAGTGCGTACAAAAAACACAATCAAAAGCGATATAATTGCCCATATTTATCGTCTCCGCTTAAATAAGCGATTGTATTTATATTATTCTGCCAAACCATTTAAAAACACATATATCGGATATTATTCAATTTACGGCTCTTAAAATTAATAACGGTAGTGGGCACTTTTTTGGCGTTATACGTACATTTAGTGAAATATTAATAAGTGGAACACAAACCCGCCTGTCTGCCACACTTTTGCGCCACCAACTGTCTATTCAGGTTTTTATTTCAGCCGACAACATAAAAGCCAATGCACTCGCAGTTACATGCTAATGCGCAGAGGAGTGCTGAAAAAAATTGCTTACGGAAAAAATGAAAGCAATCCTTTCGCATTCATGCAGCGCAGCTGCCGTCGAGTTGCTTGCGAAATGCTGTGCGCTCAAAAATATTTAAAACACACTTTTTTAAGCAGAAACACCAATACATACTTATAGATGTGTTTGCATGTTTGTATGTACGTAGGTATGTTTGTTCGTATGCATATAGTATGTAGTTGTGTACGTAGACTGCACCTTTTCAAGAGCTCACCGAAAAACTGCAACTACAAACACACTATACCGTTACAAAGGCGAAAGCAATGGCGCAGCTGCAAAATATGTCGAGCAATTGGCTAAGTACATGCTGGGCTTGTATGCCTGTATGCATTTGTGTAAGTGTGGCAGTAAACAAGTGTGCTAATGTGAATGAATGCAAGTGAAAGAGCGCAGCTTTGTGCACACCCTCTGCTTTGAACGCCCCCTTCTCATGCCAATGTTGCCGCTGACATACTTTTTTCGGTGCATTTGGTGAAAATTATTTTGCACACCCTTTCAAGAGAACACAGCTTGCATCACACTAACACACTGACACATTTAAGCATTGACGCTCATACACATCTACAAACATGCAACACACTCAAACAAGTGTATGTATGTATGTAATTGCAAGTGTATAATTTGTATTTCGCAACTACTTTTGGTGAACACTCACTTCGTTGCTTATGTGTGAGTAGCTGTGCATGTTTAGGTGCTCTTTTACACTATACATACATATGCATGTATTTAGAAGTAGCTGTGTTGCTGTGCGCTTGGCGTGGTTTTTAGTTACGCTGGCACTCCTGTTCCTTAGTTTTTAGTTTCGAAAACCGCCGCTAATGCAGCCATTATGAAAATTTTCTCTTCAACTGCGCCACACTTCACATAGTTGGCAGACTTCTCATTCACACACACACACACACGCATACATGCACACAGATAGTTGCGCTTAAATACAAGTAGCCTACTGTAATACCAACTATGCCCGGTGTTTGTATGTATTATGTGTGAGTGTGTGTTTGTAGTAGTGCGAAGCTTCCCCAATTCACAGGTGGGTGTTAAGTAATAAATGTTGGCTGCCATTTAAGAGCAGCTAAACACTTTTGCCACAGCTAATTGCAGATTTGAAACTAATTTGTTTTTGATGTTTTTGCCACACAGTTCGTCTTTTAGCAAGAAGCTGCGAGAAAAATGCATTGTAACTTGGTTCTTAGGCGCATATTTTTTAATTTAGTAAAGTAGTGACCAATGTATTTAAGCTTGCAAGTGGTGAGTATTTGAGCTGTTACATAGTGTGCTTCCTTCAGTGGGAAGTTAATTTTATATTAACGGAAGATAAAGAGGACCTTGAAAAAAAATGGTTTGCTAAAATATTCAATATTATGGCCTCCGCATAAAGAATGTGCCGCTCATCTTGCTTCACTTATTATATTTCACTTGTGATATACTATATATGCCTTGCATATTATATTGGTTGTCAAATATATACAGTGTCCAAGCCGGAATTGACGGCCAAGAAGGTTTTGCTGTGTGTTTGGTGGGATTGGAAGGGAATCATGCACTATGAGCTGCTCCCATATGGCCAGACGCTTAATTCTACCATCTACTGCGAGCAACTGGACCGCTTGAAGGAAGCGATCGACCAGAAGCATGCAGAATTGGCCAACAGGAAAGGTGTAGTCTTCCACAAAGACAACGCCAGACCACACACTTCGTTGATGACTCGTCAAAAGCTACGGGAACTCGGATGGGAGGTTCTATCGCATCCAACATATAGCCCGGATATAGCGCCAAGTGATTACCACCTGTTCCTGTCCAAGGCGAACGCCCTTGTTGGTGTAAAGTTGAACTTAAATGAGGCTTGTGAAAAGTGGCTGTCGGAGTTCTACGCAAACGGCGCATATTTGAACTCAATTCGATCACTGTAACACTTTTTATAAAGCATTGAATAAAGAGCCTTGCTATTGTAAATTCATGGAGCTCAAACGGTATAAAGACTTGTACTTATGCAGTTTGCTAGCGAAGAACAATTTCAGGTATCGTTTTGAAAATAATAAAATATATTAGTAAAGATAATGCTTGAAAAATATACATATAACTTTCGGATGTTTCATAATTCGTCATATCTATTGGCGGCTTTATAGCGCAAACAATGTTGTTCTACATGAAACCAGAGAAATAACTTTTCAAAGAGTTTTTAAATTGCCATCATTGTTCAGAAAATTTGCACTTTACAAGAAATCACATAACGCAAAAACACAGTGAAACCGTTCGCTGGTAACAGCAGCGGAATCTGTGAAGCCAAATTTGTATTCTACAGTTTTTTTTATGACTGTAGTAGCCATAGTACTACATGTTGAGCAGCCTTCAGATCTAGACTTTTCAATGAAATTCGAATCAATAGTATAAAGCCACAGAATTCATTTTAAGCGAAGGTGTGAGACCTTTGCAGTCTAATAATTTCAAATACCTAACTGAGGGCTCTTCTCTATAAATGGAAAATGAGATATTGATGTCTCTAAAGCCGTGATAGACGCTTTCAATTTTAAGTGCTATTTTTTTAAGTAATTATATCCATAGAAACTTGATAAATTTGCTGCTTGGCGCCCTTATTTCCATATAACACACTTTTGAGTTCCACCAAATTCCTTCACTTTACCATACATCAATCAAACAACCAATCAACCAACGAAGAAATCGATTTGGAACTTTAAACAAATATTGCTCTTAATATTTGTTATCTAAAAATAATCGAAATTTGACAACAAATTTTCAGATACTGAATTTGAAGTCAGTTCTAACTTTATATCAAAAACCTCAGCAAATTAGTGAGAAACTAAAACTGAGATTGAAAATAACAATATGCCCTAGAGCTATAAATTTATAACATCGGTTCATCTTCCTTAGCTTCATACAACTAATTAACGATATTAAAAGATCATATGTGAATATGTTTTCTGGTTAACAATATGGTTAAGCGCAATAATTGAATAAAATTAGTATAAATATTGTTCTAGCCTCCATATCAAGGTCTTATCCGGAATTTCAGATTTCCGTCATTGAAGACAACGTTCAGAACGGCCATCAATAACAACTGACAATCAACCCTTCAATTAAATAAAGGAATTGTTGACGATCTGCAAAACCATTTTTAAAGATCAGTTAGGCCTAAGAAAAGTGAAAGCACAGTTGGTTCCAGAGTCACCCACTTTTTCGAAAAACAGCGTCATAAAACGTATTAATGCTGGCGATGGGTCTTGGATCCAAGCTTACGACCTGAAAACAGTCGATCAATCGGCTGACTGTCGTGAGAAAGGTGAGCCGAATCCGAAAAAAACACGTCAAAGCAGATCATAAATAAAGGTTGAGGTTTCTCCGATTATCGAATTGTGGTACACTCCGAATTCCTTGGCTGAAGTGTATTGAGGTCAAGGGGATTACTTTGAGGAGGACGACATAGATGTTGAAGAATAAATTAAGAAATTCAAAATTATGCTCTTACTATTGTTTGCTCATAGTCGTATGACAATAAATAAAACAATTTAAATAGTAAATACAATTTTCGAGAACCCAGGTCGATTGTTTTCGGATTTAAAAATTATTACAAGTTATCTTAGGAACACAATGGGAAAATAGCGTCTCAATGATCTTGCTTCCTTGAATGTGCAAATGTATAAAGTTATTTAAATGAAATTTAAGATTTGTTTAAAAAGCCAGGAAAACACTCCTGTGTAACCGCCACATACATTCCTTGTTTAATATAAAGTATTTCCTTTTATTATCTGCACATGGCTTGCATGTGGCGTTCATTAGAGCACCCTTAGTTTGCTATAAATGCTTGTAGATATTCCATTTCAATACTATAAGCATGAGTCCTATTATATTTTCAAGACTAATACCACTTGCATATGATGGAATAACTACAGGTTGCATATGCGAGTGCCTGCGTGTCTATGTGTGTGTACATAATCGGATATATGCCGTTTATATTTGCAAACATAGAACATTGCGTGTGTATATATAAATGACTGGTGCCTGTATTTGTACGTTAAATGACGCGATTGGCTCAAGAATATATTGACTTTTTCATTTGTCACTGAATATAGATTGTGGCAACATGCAAATGTTGCAATGCAAATCACCACAAATGAAGATAACAAGTAAAGCAAAAAAGTTGGTGTATAAAAAAATAAGTAACACGAAAAGCTATTAGCCGAACAAATAAAACACATAGAAGCATACATTTTTATAAATGTGTTATGTCATATGAATATGTATATGTCCGACACAGTGGCGTTGGCAAAATTAAGCAGGCTTAAAATTTCAAAAACTAAATTTGTGTATCAAATACTTACTCGCTGAAATTCTGCGAAGCTAGTCTTAAGCGATATAACCGAGAGTCCATGTAAAATTACTTTCTGTTGCATGCATAAATACATTCATCTGGTACTTAAAGAAATTTTCTTGTTCTACCGCCTTGTTCACTATCCCTTCAAAGGAAAGCTTAAGCTACAAGGAGCGCTCCAAAGTAAACAGGACTTAAAAACAACAGAACAAATGGGTTTTTCGGCAAAATCGATTTATTTTATTCTCCTTCTGCTTCAATACAGCTTTAATGTTGGCTTTTTGTTCGAAGCTCATTTTCGCACCGATAACATAAACTAACTTCACTTCCAATCAATGAAATGTCAAGAAATTCTCACCGGACAATCGATAAAGATAGCAGATTCTAACGCAACAGTCGACATATAGCCACCTGGGGGCGCTAGATTCAAAAAGTTTTGTTGTTTACTTTGGAACGCACTTTGTATAACAGGAAGTTCGCAAAATTCTTGAGACCGTGGACACGAACAGCGATAAAACTTTAGCAAAACCACAGGAAAATATCGATCATATAATTAAAGTACGATAACCCGACAAAATAATATTAGCAAAGTCACGAACCCATGTGAATGTTTTGGAGAAAACCACAGGTAACCTCCAACCAGATATTTAATATACGATTGGTTCACAACTTTATAATTCTAATTATTATTAAATCTTAATAGAGCTCGTAGATAATTTCGCCTATCTTGAAACCAGTATCAACACCAACAACAATGTCAGCCTGGAAATCCAACGCAGAATAACTTTGCCAACAGGTGCTACTTCGGACTGAGTAGACAATTGAGAAGCAAAGTCCTCTCTCAACGAACAAAAACCAAATTCTATATGTCACTCATTATTCACGTCCTGCTATATGGCGTAGAGGCATGGACGATGAAAACATGTGATGAGTCGACGTTAAGAGTTTAGGAGAGAAAGGTTCTGCGAAAGATTTATGGTCCTTTGCGCATTGACAACTGTAAATACCGCAGTCGATGGAGCAATGAGCTGACCGAGATATGCGACGACATTGTCATAGTTCAGCTGCGCTGGCTAAGTCATGTCATCCGAATGGCTGAAGGTACTCTAGCTCTAAGAGTATTCGATGCAGTACCCCCCGGGTGAAGCAAAGGTAGAGAAAGACGTATACTCCGTTGGAAAGATCAGGTGAAGAAGGTGCTGGCTGCACTTAGAATCTCTAATTGATGCCAAATAGCGAAAGGAAGGAACGACTTAAGCGGTGTTTACGGCAATGAAGAAGAAGATACAGAAACGTTTAAAACGCTGTATAAGTTATTATTAAACGTACGTAGTTACATTTGACAAATATATATTTTAACTTTGCTATCAATTCATCTCCCTGAACATTCATCATAGTGACAGATATAGAAGTTTTGGTATTACTTGAGAAAATTAAAAGAAACTCTGAGATTCAGTTTCGAATTTTTTAGAGAACAATACTAGTACAAGTAGGCTCTAGTTCAAGCCCAATCTGGTAAACGAAAATAAAATAGCAAGTCTTTAGATACTCGAAAATTGCTTATCTCAAGCAGAGTTTTCTTTTTTCAAAGTAAGTAATGCAGTATGACATTACTTCATATGTTAAAAAAAGGTGTCTGCGAAATTTGACACACTTGAAATCTGTAAAGCCCCTCCTAAAACAACACCAACTACGCCTGCGCATGGACATATGTAGTGTTAATGGTTTTAGGCTTTAAACACGCGAGGGCAATGTAACAAAGTTGTTGTGCAATTATAGTAAATAAACACACATCTCAACTTATGTACATGTATATGTGCGTATGTACTTTGCACTTGTCGCTTTTAGCACATTAATATTTGTGTAAATTTATTGTGCTAGCCAGACACTCATGTGCGACATTAATTATTCATTGATTGTAGCAATTACCCATTTGCTCGCATGCAGCAGCCCGCCATAACAAAATTGGAAACATATTTGCGCATGCATACGAGCACATAAACAATAGGCTTTCTAGCTTTTTTCCATACATAATATTATATATTGTGTTTATTCATAAGCGTGTGTGTATGTGTAAGTGTGTGAGTCGGTGCATAAGTGGAATGAATGTCTACATTGGCACTTGTCGCAATGAGCTGTGTATGCCACTAGCAATCAATATGAGTGCTTCTTGTAAACGCAACTTAATTGCACTTCCAAGCACTACTACACATGTCTGTACTTATATATATATATATGTGTGTGTGTGTGTGCGAAAGAAAACATGAATATGCAACATGCTATTAAGTGTGTAATAAATTACAAGGGGTTCTAGTTAGTTGCAGCATGAGTTTCGCATTAACTACAATTGGCGCACAGGTCCCCATTAACAGCACACACACATCTATTTGTTAGTATTTCTATGAATTCATATGCATATGTATGCGTTTTGCAATTATCTGCACACTTGAGATACACAATTGCAGCGTTAGCTCTGCCGACACACTCGTACTATCACTTAAGTTAAAACTGTTGCACCCCTAAAACATGCAACAATATTTCCAATTAATAGGCTTTCAAATAAGCCTACTTGCTTGCAAGTGCAAGGAAAAGCAGGGCTTAAATTTGAACGTTGTTTTATAATAGAAAGCTTACAGATTAAGTACATATATGTATATATCAGAGGAAGGATATACTTATGTAAGTATAAGCCTTGATCACGAATTGGTATATGCAAGCCAGAGTTGATATTTCTTCGATTTAGTTTTCAGTGACTCACCTGAAATGACAGAGGAGGACAGAGAAAGAAAGAAATTAGATTTTTGTTTATGATATCAAACAGCAATTTGTGTTAATATTACGAATAATATTGGGTAGTGGAATAAGTCTTTTCGTATTCCTAATAAAAACAGCTACTTATTTTTTTATATATTATCTTTATACTAAAAAATAAACAAATATGTAACATTTTAGTCGACCACTTTTTGCTATTTTTCCGTTGAAATATTGTTTCATCAGTGTAAATCGAAATTTCAAAATTTCCAGAACGGAAGCGAGCACCCCATTGTTGTGCTACACGCACTGATACAGCATTGTGTCCGTAAACTTCACACATTTCATTGGTGGTTTTCAATTCAAAATAGAGCGAATTTCATCATTATTTTCACTCATTTTTGAACAGCTGTAACTTTTTTTTCAACTTCGCCGAATTAAATTTTTTTGTTAAATGAAGCTTAAAATCTCACCTTTCCAACACTATATGGTGTGACACAATGTGATTGGTAGCAAATACGAAAAGGCTTTTTCGACAACTTAATATAATTACTTCTAAAACCAATTACAAACAAATTTGTAGACAAATAAAAACAATTAACTAGTATTTCATTAAATCATTAATTCTCTACCAAAAGATTACGAAAATGACACATGTTTTCCTCAAGTTATAATAAGTCACTATCAGAACAAATTTTGTAGCAAAAATAACTACATTAATGACCAAACAAGAAAATCTAATAATCTTTCGTGGAAAAAATAGCCAACAGGCCAATAAAATGCGGTAACTAACATTAAAACACGCCATCTCCACACATTTTCCCACAAAAGTGGATAATTTTCCTGAACTACTACTCCATACACATATATATAGTACAAAAATGACAACTAATCGATGTAAATGAGGCCAACGATGGCAAGTAAAAAGTAAAAAACTATCACGACTTACGCAAGCAAACAATTTGCTAAGTATTTAACGCCCAAATGTCAATACCGGATAGTTACCACCAAATAAAAATTTTCCAGCAATTGATCTAAATAGGCAAATCGAAAGTTCACGCCTCAGCTCAATAAACAAAAGCATTCAATTGCGAGTTAACCAAGAACAAAGAACTTGCACAAACACACCCACACAACAACACCTACAAAGGTATTTGCCTCATTGGTTTTATGCCTGATTGCGTATGTATGGCTTGTTGTTTCACTTTATTGCTGATTTCGTTGTAATAAACACGGTCATTATCATAAGTAAACACAAAGCCAAGCAACAAAAACAAAGGCACATAATGAAAAGCCGATTGCACAGAAAAGTCAAATGCTTGGCACAACCCATACCAGAACAAAGCGTGAAAGAAACAAAGGTAATGGCTAAAGTTGGATGACAACAATTAGGTAATAATAAATAGTGAATGAATAGCTCAGCTGTTGCCATAACCAAAGGTAAGAATATCTGAGTATGAGGAAATAATACAGTGGAAAATATGACAAATAAAGTAAATATTGAATTTGGAACATATCTGTGCAAAATTCTTACAGATTATAAGGGACTGTGAGAGTTGGTGAATTACTTCTTCGAAATATAATAATAATTTGTGAGGTTTTAAAAACAAAAATATCTCATGGGATAAAATGTGTGCTTATAATAAAAATCACTCTTGAGATAAAAAACAAAAAACTTAGAAAAACACATACTTTTAAAAGCAATTCGGGATTTAATGCAAGTCATATTCTACAATGGTTTAATAAAATCAAAAAATATAACTTAAATTTATTAATTAATATTTTGTACAAATACGTTTACGTTCTCTTTGACCAAACTATCTGATATATGTTTCTACAGAGATATAATGTGCACAAGAAACTCCGGTCTAAGTAATCGGAATGAAGCTGGATTTTTAATTTCGAATTTTTCGAAATATAATAATATAGTAATGTATTTGGCACAACAACAGCAACAACACTTATTATTTTAAAGCAAACCTCAATCATTAGTACAAGATTGGTTTCTAGAATATTCGGAGTTACAACGTCCATTTCAATCAATCTAGATGTATAATATCTGTAGTACTGTCCCACTTTTTAACTGAAATAATTTGAAAAATCTTTGCTGAAATTACTGAAGCAAAACTTTGCCACCGAATCAAGTCTCCGTAGTTGTTGAGTAGCTAGATAAATAGCAATAACGGCAAACCGCAAGCACGCAAAATAGCAACACAATGAAGTGTGTAGCAAAAGTTGCAAACAATTCTGGAAAAAACCTAAAGAACAAGTTGAGCGGTCGAAGTTGAGCCGCACCATAGCTGCGGTGCGGGAACACCGAAGCGCAACAAAAAACCAAAACACAAATAATCACAGCGCCCGAATTTAATGTCTGTAATTTTTCAACGCCGCAAATGTCGTCGCTGGTCTCGTCTCCAGGCAACAGATAGTCAAGAAAAAACAAATACGCTCTGCGCAATGGCAAGACAATTTAACATAGCCCACATTTAGGCGCACGAACAAAACACATATTTCTCCGGCTGTTGGTTTTTTGGTCGCACATTAAATTTTAATGTAGACACAAAGCTTAGCGTGGCGCGAATACTAATACACACTAATACTTAGTGGTATTTCGATTTTTACAGTTACATGGGTTGCATACACTGTACAAAATGAGACGGAAGTGCTTTGGGTGCCTTAAAATACATAACCTGCCTGCCAGGCAAACAAAGCAAGAATTTGAATCTGATATTTTACTACACCGGCTTTTGGAATCATCGAAAATGTAAGCAATATTATCACAGTCAGTGCTACATTTTCAGCAATTAGCTGATCGAAAATTATAAAAGTATTATTGTTATACAGGGTGTTTATGCCTTTAGCGTGCTTATCATTAGATAATCAAAAACCTGTTCTCATTTTAAGTTCATTAAATAATTTCTTTGAACATATCATCTTGGCCATCATAAAAAATGCGATTTTGGTTTTAAAAACTTTTCGCAAAGCAATAAGTTAATGAAATTATAAACTAAAACTTGTAGATCCTATGATTTGCCAGAAAGAACAGCAGCTTTGATTTCAACAGTGATTTGTGTGCCTAACAGAAGACACGATGCGTTCGAAAGAGAAACGAACAGCTTTATGATTTTTCGAAGTTTAGCAGACAGAACTTCCACTTCTATGCCTTTCGGTTTATTTTTACATTTTGCGGATTAATGACCACTTTAGCATTATATGCTAACCTCCTGATTACTCAAGGTCTTCCTACTTTTTAAATCAAGTAAAAGCTTGCCAGCTTTTAAGCTTTTCAAATCATTTTATTTGTAATCTAATTAGATAGAGTTATGCTAGAACAAAATTTTGTATTGTATAAGAATATCGGTTTTCGAGGCAGCAAATAAACACCTAAAATATTTTTTTTCTACAAATACTCCAATCGTCTACAAGTACTCTACCGTGTACCAAGGCAAGTATATTTATCATCAATCAACTTAACGCCACTAACAGCTTCCCTAAGCTTCACTTTTCATAATTACGCATTGCGCCAATAATCGCTGTCAACAAAAATTTACGAAAGTATGTGAAATATTTCTACTTTTCCTTCCTTAACTTGTATTTGCTTTCAGCCTTCCACTAAAGGACTTAAGGACTTACTTATACACAGCTATTTGTATGTGCTTGGAAAGCCTAATGACTTGGGTTGGCATAAATATGTACGATAAGTGTCCGCGCCGTAGAAACTTCATTTGTACAACGCTGAAGCGCAGAGCATCAGCTACAAATAGTCATATGTACATATGTACATACACATGTATTGGCCAACATTATTATACGTGCATTTGTAGGCATGTTACGTATCCGCCATGTAGCACAGTGTGTGCCTGAGTATATTATTATTCCCAGGTGTCGGTGAATAATATACTGGTTTCGGTTGTCGACCGCTATCAGGCGGACAAATAGCTAAACATTCAACTGTGCAATCTACCAAATAGCCGCACACACACACACTCATACACACACATAGATAGAGATTGGTGGCAGCTAAACTAATTAAATGGTGTCCCATAAATTGCACATTAAACAAAATTTATTGCATTTGCGAAATTATTACGGCACAGTAACGCGCAAACACTAGCAGTATTAACTCAAGCACACACACATGCACACGTATGCACAGGCATGTTATGTTTATTGCTAAAGCTAGGCACATACAAATTATACCAGCTGGGTGTTTGGAACGGAAGCGGAAGTCATGACATGACAATGCGCTCAAAATTGCGTTGGAAATTGCAGTAAATATTATTTAGCTACAGTAGGCTATATATAGATGAGCCCACTCCAGATTGAGTATATGTATGCGGCATAGGCGCAACAAGGCCTATCAGCCAGCTGTATGCGTTCAATTGAAAGGGGATAATTTTATTTTCTCTAGCACAGCATTTATTTTCATGCCTTTTATTTTTCAACTAGGTCAATTCAGCATACTGGTCAGGCTGGCTAAACAACCGCATGAGCGGCTATTACGTACATCTATCTATATCTATATAACATACATATATGCATGTGTGTGTGCAAGTGTGCTTAGCTTAGCTTGTATTTTGGCCAACTAAGCGTATGAGTTTAATGCTCAACTAACTGATTGCTTTTATCCTTTTTTCTCACCAAAGTAGCCGCAACAGCAAGCAGATGGCGTAATCGTCTAAACAAATACACATACACACCCAACAATAGAACGACAAACATATTTATGTACATATGTATATATGTGTATATGTGACTTTATTTGGGTTTATTCGCAACAAATTTCACTAAATGCAATGGTTTATACCAGGATTTGCTCTGCTCAACTGAAATACGATAGTTTTTTCTCGAAATAAAATTAGTCACATACATTCATGCAAGCGCCTATCTATGAACTGTTACATTTACGTTGGCAACGTTATGTGGCATAACCCTTGGTGTCGTTGTAAAGCTGAGGCCATAAACTGCGCGATTAGTGGTTCATAAATCAAAGCGGCTTTCTATTCGGTTAGTTGGGCAACTAAATACACTCACACACACATGTATACTTACTTATTATACAATATAAAAATATAAATTGTATGCAACCCCACAAAAGTAGCTCACCTGCCAAGCACTGCTGCCAGAAACTATTATGGTTATTATGAAATTTTAAAAATAGTTATTTTAAGTGAGACAACTCAACCCTTCTGTGATTTATTTCAGAAAAGCACATTTTTTGTCGCTTTGAGGCTTTTGCCACACGTTTGTTGTACTCTTGGGTCTAATAATTTCTATATTCTACCTGCTATGTTATCATTTATTTATTATTATGCTATCGCGTTGAAATAATGATGTTTGCTGTGCAGAGACGGCAAAGTAAAAACGTCCTGCTCTGGCATCGTTTTTGGTATATTTGACACCCTGTGACTTCTTTTTTGTTCCCCAAACTGACGAAGCCCATAAAAGGACGACGCTGTAATACGATTGAGGAGATAAAGTCTGCATCGAGAGAAGATCACAACAAATAACTTTTTAAGTGCTTTAAGAATTGAATAAATTGGAGAAATTACTTGGAAGGGAATAAAAAGGGATATTCGTGATTAAATAAACATTTTCTTAAGAAATAAAAAATTTGCAATACTTTTTAAACAAATTTCATAACAACATAAGGTACAAGGTGCCTTCCTCTAGAGGAATTAAGTACTTTCGAACAGCAAATAGCCTTACTGAAGTATTGGATAGGACAGGCACTAGGCTAGTTGTCGTTGTGGTACTCCTCAAATTTAAATATGACGCTGGCAGAAATTTTTCTTATAATTTATATATAATGTATATCTCTTTTTCTATAGTAGCATCTCCTGGCACGTTCTGAGTAACATTTATTTTGCTTAGTTTTAATTAAGCAGCGGACTATCATCAATTTAGACCTACTACCTGGAATAAGCTCGCTTACTTCGTTGTAGTTATGTTAAGTTTTTTAAAAAGGAACTCATTGTGAGCCAACTTTGATTATACACCACCTTTTATAGAGAGCTGAGCAGACTTTAGATGACCCGCTTAACCAATTCTTTGAAAGACAGAGTTACAACGCGACAAGAACTAGTCATTGATCGTGTTTAATCGCAGGCGAACTTGAACTTTCTCTTATGCCTACTTGGTCTTTCGACCCTTTATAGAATATCCTAATATTAGAATAATCAATGTTGAGATAACACTGGACACAATCTCTTACTTGCGTTTCAGCGTGCTCTTCTTCAGTTATTCTAGTTATATTTGGAGCTGAGGAGTGCAACGTAAAAAAATGTCAACCCTTCAACTTTCTGGTTAAAGAAAGCTTCTATGCTAAAGTGATCTGAACTACTTCCATTTCAAATTATACTATATGTAATTTTACAATTGGTCACAAAACCGTATATTACTTTTAACAACAAAATAAATAAAAATTTTGACAATTTAAACACACAATGCATTCAGTTTCTTTAAATAAAACATGCAGCCAGAAGTGTGTGTGCTTGTGCGAAGAAGCTCGTATATCACTGCCAATAGCACCGGAAATGTAACGAGGTGTCAAATGTGGGCAAATGGAGTTGTCAACATTGACAGCACGTCACAGGGCATTGCCCTGCTAAGCCAGGCACCACATGACTGTTTGGGTAATGCATGTTGAGTGGAGCTTTCCACTTTGCATAGCGCAGTTCATTGTCGTTTGCTTCAGACTATGTTTAAGCTTTAAAATGAACGTCTGCCCGTAAAAGAAAAAATATTTATTTTTCGAACGAAAAGCGCCAAGTTGCTTAGAATTTCATTTTATAGTTGTCTGCTGCTTGTATTGCTTTGAAAGTGTCTAGAAATATATATATAAGAAAGCTTTTAGAGAAATATCATATATGTACATTAGGGTGTTTTTTTTTTGAACTATTAATTTTTTTCAGTCCCGTCATGAAATTTTCTTGGAAATACCCTAAACAAAATTCGCTTTGACTTTAGACTTTAGACACATATTCCTCAGAATTGAACACTCTACAAAAGTGCCCATTGCGACAAAGTCGAAACTCACACCGGCGAGGTATTACGGGGCTCTAAGCCTGACTTTTCCACGAAATTCGCTTTTTTTGTATATATCTCGTAAATGACAAGAGCTATAGAAAAAATGTACAAGCCAAACTTTTAGGAAATTTTGTTAGGGTATTTCCAAGGAAATTTCATGATGGGACCGAAAAAAAGGAATAGTTAAAAAAACCACCCTAATATGTATATACATATATGTATGGCTATTGTCAAAGCGACGCGAAAACGGAATGAAATTTAATTCAGAAAACTAAGTGTGTCGGAAAATTTATTTCATCAATTTAGAAGTAAATTGCTTGGAGGATTGTAATGCCGCGCACAAGACAGTGTGAAAATAACTAAAACAACAACAACAGCTAACATGAGTGAATGTAAAAGGTGACAGTAACCGCAAACGCAGCACCTATAGCAACAACACCAAAATCAAGCACATAGTAAATACATACATACAGCAACGATATTAGCACGAAGAATACTGTGTGTGGCAGTGCAGCAATAACAAAAAGACCAAAAACGGTATTTGCAAAGTAAAGAAAAATTGAGAAGCGGGCACAATGTGCGATAAAGCTGCGAAGAAAAATTGGTTTTACAACACACACACACGTGCACACAAATCCTTGCATGTATGGTGTACATCAAAGCACCTGGCAAGACGCTTGAATTCATTTATTTATACACACACACTTACATATTTGTGTAAAGGAGTGCACATAACTTTATGCCATGCTGCAATTCGATTTCAAGTCTAAGCTTTGCTGCTGCTGCCACTTTCTTATTTTTTTATATATTTTTTGCATTGTTATTGTCGTTGTTGCGAATCGATTATGCTTTCATATTGCTTATTTGTATCTATGTACATCGCTGTTTGTGTGTGCTTTCATTTATTAAGGTCGCCATGTTGTCCTTTCGATGTGTCACAGCGATTTCTTGGCTCAAGTGCCGGTGTTGGTGCATGTGTGCACACATACAACCATGCATACATATGAAAATTATACATGTATGCATGGAGTGTGTCATTGTTTATTCATTCCAGCGCAACAATTTAAAGTTTTGCGGTTATTGCAGGTGTTTTGGTGCAATTCGTCGAGATATTTATGTTTTTATTTTTACAAGCAATTTGGCTCGTGTGCGCAAACGATTTTCGTTTTATACTATTTGCTTTCACAATAAATAAACGATCCTACATTTTTTGTGTATTTTGCATGTTTGTATATATATAAATATATATCATGGGATAAGCGAATTATTTGGTGTGCTCAACACAAATTGAATCTGACCTCGATTTGCCAAAGTTTGGAGGGCGGTGAATCGAACAGGCTACTGATTTAATTGAAACAACGGTAAAATAGTAAGTCATTATGCCGCTTTAGTGCAGCACTCAGAGAGTATCTCTTGTTTTACATAAAGCCGAATCATGTTGTTGTTGCTTTGCCGAGTTGTGTCTTGACAACAAAGCAGCGCTCAAACTTAGCGAGTAGGTAAATGGCGAATAGAAGAGGATTTGAGAATGTTCTTAAAGCACCTTTATCCACTTAAAGGCCATTTAAATCGAGCTTGTGACTTTTTAGAGTCGAGTTTTAAAACATTTCTTGCTGAAAGCAGAGAAATTATTCATATTTGGTATATTGTGAGATAAAAATTGAACTGCGGAAAAGAAGCTTTTGGTAAAGTGTTCAAAGTTTTTTAAATTCGAAACTCATTTGCAAAATACTTTGTGCTGTAGTGACGGTTCTGGATTAACAGTGTGATAAATAGTGGATATATAGGTACGCGATAAGAACTGGATCTCTTAACACTTTTGAAAATGCCGTAACTGGCCATATTAAAATTCAAAGAAGCTGGTCACAAACTCAATATATCTTTGTATATAGTTCTTTCCACATTGCATAGATATTCTCATATACTATATATCAATAAATACTTAATTATTATCTTATCTTGAACTCGATTACGCTTGATATAAAGCTAACTGTCTTAGAACTATATATACATATACAAAATATATACACCAAAACCAACACATAAGTATTTTCTTATTTACTCAAATCCCTTTAACTATGTATATTTGAATAAAGGTATGTACGAAGTTGGTGAAACTATTCGGTCAAATACGAGTTGATGTGACATTTCAGTTATGCTCAACCATCTTTCAACATCTCTGTCACCTGAATAATTCGTGTTGTCATTGTTGTTAACTCCATTTTGTTTACCTCAATTCAAGTTGTTGGGTATTAGAGAAATGACATAACCATCAGCATTTTTCATTTTCCGCATTTGTTTGTAATCTTTTATTTTCTTTTTGCCATCACTGAAGTTGCTGTGCCATTAGTCGCTGGCAATTTTTATAAAGAATTTTCTCTTTCACTCTTATCTTTTGCTCTGCTTTTTGCTTGTCAGCTATTGCCTGTCAGACTAGCAGTTAGCATAGCCAACAAAAGGCAGAAGATACATTGCATCACACAAATGTGGTTTGAAAAGTATATAACACAGGAATATGTGTATATGTGTCGAAGTATATATGCACAGATCTGAATACGTACATATTTGATTCTGAGCCATCTTTTGTATGTATTATTCACCAGCAGATATTCACCGGCAGATTCTCGGGCATAAATGTGTAACAACAGCATTGTATATGATAAACACGAAGGTCGGTTAAATATTTGTTAAGCATCTTGGATTTCCTGGATTAAAATGCCAAATGCATAATTGTTTTTTTATTTCTTCCTTAAGCTGCTATTCTTGTGCCTCAAATATATTTATTCTCTTTCTTTGAACTCAGATGTGAGTTTTGAAATTTTTTCTCTTTCTCAGGTTGGCGTTATCCTCTTTTGGTTTTATTTTATAGAGCAATGAATGCAAAATTTCTATCATAACGAGTTTTTTGCTTAAATTGTGATGAATTGTAAATAATATAAATTAATGCGATGTGAAATTGAAATGAGGCCATCATAAATGAGTTTGTATTTAACTTGAATTGTAATGTGATGTGATAAAATGCGATCGAGTGTGATTTGATGGTTTTGAGATTTGATTAATGGAAGACGTGATATAATGTCACATAATATGTATTTGTGATGTGATGTCGAGGGATGTGATGTGTTCATGCAGAACTGATATGACATTTCATGGTGTGATGTTAGATGCGATATGAACAATTAAGTTGCGAAGTGACACGCTCGGGCAGAGTTCTATATATTATAATACAAAGTATGATATGATATGGAAAATGGAGATGTGATTTGACATGATAGGATTAGCTGAGACATGTATACTACCGAAGTAGTAAGTTTAGGTTAGGTTGTATATAGTATATTTAAGATCACGTATAGCTGAAGTAATGCCAAGTGACATTCATCATTGTCAGACATCCACCCTACCTACCTACATCATGTAGTGAAGTTAAAATCAATATCTTATGTCATATCAGACTTGATGTGATAGTTTGATTGAATGAGCTGTAGTGAGATAAGATCAAGTAAATGCAAAGCGATGTTGTTTGACGTAACATAATCGAGTGAGACATATTGAACAGTGCTGAATGTAGAGGCTTGAGTGCAATATGAAAAGCTTGAGTAATCCTCAATATGATGCAATAATAATATATGTAAATGGAATATGTATTGCAATTATCAAGATGTGGTGCGATATGATATATGCATATGATGTGATATAGTTCAGATTGAATTTAGTATATGCCTTAGTATTAAATTAGTATTACATAATGCCATGTGATGTTATGTGTGTAGAAGCAGGCATATTACTGCGACGGAACATAATTATTAGTAATATTAATGATATGATACCAAGAAATTACTGGGGGATGCGATAATTTACTAAAACTGGGAATTGTTTTATGTGTGAATATTCTGTGTAATGGGTAATTAAGTTTTGACATTTTTATATATTTTACATATTTATGAAAACATACAACACATATTGTACACTTCTTATATACATATGTATGTATATAGAGACAGGTACATAATGCCAGCTACATTGCAAGCTCCTGGACTCATTCAAAATTTGACAGCCTCCAAACGGCTCTCTCTAAACCATCTAACAGTTTTTTATACGATTTTCAACGTGTTCGTCGCCACTCATTGAATTTTCCACACGAGTAATTTTTAAATTACACACTGGCTGCCAAATATCAAGTGAAAAGCCCAAAAAAGTAATAATCTTTTGATTGCATAAATTCTTTTTTTATTAGATTTCACTGATTTTTCTGAATAACGCTTTATTATGATGATTATTATGTGCAAGACGCAGCTGTGCTTTCTGCTGCTTCTGCCGTGCTGCTTCATTTTGCCGGAGGCGGTCAATGGAGACAATTTGAACGACTGCCATTTCGCTAACATTTGCGATTTTGCTGCTTCAGTGAAATTCGTTGCTTTCAACAAAGCAAGATGGATGAGTGGTCGCACAAGCCTTATAAATCGTTCATCAATTTAAAATCAATTTGGCGTTGGACGCATTTTTTTATTTTTTTTGTATCTCCTTTTATTTTGTGTGTCAGCAGTATAAGCTCACATATTTAATTTTTAATTTCATCTATTTGATATTTTATTATATTTTAAGTGGATAGAAACCATGTGAAAGTGATTGTGCGCCTTTTGATAGGCTACAAAATGGCTGATACTTTTATTTTGCAAAATATTCGAAATTTTTTATTTCGAAACTGATTGAATTTAGCGCACTTGAAGTGCTTAAACTGAAATTTCATTGACATAACGCTGTTTTTTGTGAAATGTTCAAATATTTACAGATAAATATGAATATTTTATATTTTTATATTTGCAATTGATTGGTATTATTTATTATTTGTCAATTAAATAGAAGTTTTTGCACAGTCTCATAGATAATTATTTTTCTATGGAGAACCATAAAAGCATAAATGACGTTATACTTGATAAAGAACTGTACTTTCAACCAGTTTGTGTTTGCATTCCCAAGCCAACTCTTTTTGCCACTAATACTAACAGAAATTTGTCAAATTGCCATTTCATCAAAAATTATGGATTCTGTACGATATTGGGTCAAAGGCAAAATTATATTTTTTAAGAATATTCAGATTGTTTAAATCACCAACAATTTGTTTAATTTACAAACTACAAACAAGAAACTTTGAATTGCGCTTTCAGCTCAATTGTTTTCAGTATATTCGGTGCTTTCGGTTTATACTTTCTGCAAAAATGTTTTATAAGATGGCAACTTGGTGACTCTAAGTAAGAGAGCTGTAGTCCCTTCACCTATCACACCTTAACTACGCAGTAATAAAGTACAGACATGTTGTACATTTTGGCACCTATCTGCTTCACATATTCACAGTTAACACTATCTGCTGCAGAAAAAACAACAATCTCCACTTTAGTACTTATCACAAACCTACGGAGCCCAAGCAGGCCTGCTAGTTGAACTAATAAAAAGTTCGACTGAAATACCGTTAAGTGGTAAAATGAAAATAGAGTAGAACATGCAAGTAAAACTACAAAATTTGTAAAGTGGCCTATTGCAAATTCGTTAAGCACAGAAGCCTGGCTAAAGGTAGGAGCTAGTGTAGGCGGCAGAAAAACACCAAAAGCGCCACCGAATAGCACATTCGTACACAGGCACAAATAAGCAGCTAACCGCTTATATGTGTGATGCATTGGTATGCAAAAAACATACATACACACACACATACATAAATATCTTCACTAAATGCCTTTCGCCTGATGTGCACGTGTTACGGTGACACCAGCAAATAGAGCAGTTCAACCGCAACCAATGCTCCTGTCAAAGATCTGCACCAACACATGCATATATCACGTGCGTGCGTTTATGTGTCTGCACTAACATGGCATCTTTGCTTAACCGAAGAATTCTCGATTTGCTTCTGGTAGACTGCTAGCCAACTGCTGTGGTAAACAAAATTTCCATTACGAATTTACCGCACTAACCCTTTGAGGAATGCGGGTGGCAGTATATGGTGGCAATGTAGCTGCAGAGTGCAGGGCTGGTAGGAAATATTGAATGTACTTGAATGAGTTGGAAAGAGCAGTAAAGAAGGCATAGCTTGCTACGAATATCAAAATGAAGAGTAAGCCACCGACGTTATGTAGTTCTTTACACAGATTTCATTTCTGATTAAAAATAATACTAAGAGTATCTGCTTATACCTAAATTAAGATACATTTGATGAAATTAAAAACTACATTTAAAGGCGGATTGTGATATCAAAAGTTTAGCACACAGGTACAGCACACAGGTACACACTATGTTGAACAAAGTATACTTTAAGGCTTGTATATTTTAGGCTGGTTAGGTTTGAAAATATCTCCCTTCCGCTTTTTTGCTCTTTATTCAATGCATTAGAAAAGGTTTTACAGTGATCGGATTTAGTTCAAATATGCACCGTTTCATTCGATAATCTGTTTCCATCTAGACAGCAACTTAACTACATGATACGCCCCTCGTAGAAGCCCCCTCCTTATTTGCGAAGAACTCGGACAGCCCACTCTTCACAAGCCTCTTTTGAGTTCAACTTTACACCAACAAGGGCGTTCGCCATGGTCAGAAACAGGTGGTAATCCCTTGGCGCTATGTCCGGGCTATATGGTGGATGTGATAAAACCTCCCATCCGAGCTCCCGTAGTTTCTGATGAGTCATCTACGAAGTGTGTGGTCTGGCGTTGTCCTGGTGGAACACTACACCCTTCCTGTTGGCCAATTATGGACGCTTCTGGTCGATCGCCTGCTTCAAGCGGTCCAGTTGTTCGCAGTAGATGGTAGACTTAAGTGTCTGGCCATATGGGTGCAGCTCATATTGGATGATTCTCTTTCAATCCCACCAAACACATAGCAAATTCTTCGTGGCCGTCAATCCCGGCTTGGACACTGTTTGGGACGATTCACCGGCCTTCGACCACGATATTGATATTGTCATATGTGATCCAATTTTCGTCGCCAGTCATAATCCGCTTCAAAAATGGCTCGAGTTCGTTCTGTTTCAGCAGCATATCGCAGGCGTTGGTGTGGTTTCACCGCCTTCGAGAACGATATTTATATTATCATATGTGATCCAATTTTGTCGCCAGTCACCATCCGCTTCAAAAATGGCTCGAGTTCGTTCTGTTTCAGCAGCATATCGCAGGCGTTGGTGTGGTCCAGAAGGTTTTTTTGCTTCAAATCATGCGGCACCCAAACATCAAGCTTTTTTGTGTATCCCATCTTCTGGGCGATGTCACGAGATGTCACATGTCGGTCTAATTCGATGTTTAACATGATTTGATCGGTATTCATGATCACAGGTCTTCTCCGAATGGCTTATCCATGGCGTCGTTTTCACCCGCTCTGAATCTTCGAAACCATTCCTCCGCAGTTCGAGGTGATAGAGGACCATCCCACAAAACAACATTAATCTCACGGAACGTTTCTCTAGTAGCGAAATGCAAAAGACAAAAAGGTGGAAGGGAGATATTTTCCAACCTATATATTTTTTTTCGTTACTTCAAGCATACTTTTGGCATCTAAACACATTATTCCGTTGACAGAAGAATAGTACAACAAAAATTATTTCCCTGACAATTCATAAAAAAGCGTTTACTCATCCTACAAAAAAATTCTAAAATATCAAATTGAGAAAAAACACTATAATAAATAAAGAATATTTGTATTTTCCTTTACACTGAAAATAATAATTTGTTAGAGCAACAACCGTAATAAAGAGCTTTCGAGACTGTGTGAGGAAAAAAAATTAAATTTATTAAACTGTAGCTTTTTAACGATTCACCAAAAATGTTTTCAGGAAAATTACAACACAATCTTTTGAACACACTACCGAGGATTCTTCCCCGCATGAAAGTTAATGCTTAATATACATTTACAAGTACATACATTCATAAATTCTTATATAGGTATATGGGTGACCAAATACCGCAGTACATTGTGTGAGCAGGTGTTGAATACCCTCTAACTCACACCATTGCATAGGGATCATCGTAAAGAAACAGAGACGCCATGTCTTAAATAACTCCAGCTTAAAGAGTCGCACTTTGATTTCCTTTTCATGGTACGCTGCGGATTCAGTAGTGTGTACTCAATGGTAGTCAGCGTCACGCATGTTGGCAACTGCCTACACAGCGCTTAGTACTTGATGCCACAACCTGCGTTGCGTGCACCGAGAAGTCACTGCAGAGACACTGAAGTCAATTTGGTTTGTTCATTCATGACTGTGGATTCTCGCTGAGATGGTACACTTCAGGCAATTCAGTAATTTTTGAGCATTACGGACAAGGTGAGGGTGAAGACTAACATGCACCAGCACATATAAAATTTCTCTCTTCTTGGAGTGTGTTTGTATGTCTGCATTTATTGAAGTGTTGTTCGGTTTGGGCTTTTCGCACCTTTATTCCACCTTCTGGTAGTGTGCCATTCATTAAATTTCTTTTTATTTCTTTCTCCTCACCTTCATGTGCCATTCACGTTGTCAACATTTTCAATCAACTGAAGAGTATCCACCACATGCGTTGTGTTTAAAAGCTTTCTATAGAGGGGAAGTTTTTTTCTTAGCTCACGGCGTGTTTTAAAGTGGCTGCGTAGGTGAAAAGTTATTTTTGCAAAACATAAAAATAATAGGGTGAATTTTGTAAAGAAAGATGAACAGTTGCCGTCCATAAATGTGGATGAAAGGTTATTTATAATGGTAATCCAAGCACCCGGGAAAAATATTAAATATATCCGCCCAAACACTTTGCTATTTTAAGGTACAGAAGCGTTCAAACTTAGTTAAGTTAGGAATTTTCGAAAAAGGAAGGAATGATTGAAACTTGTAAATATAATACTATTATGCTGCTTTGAGAAAAAAATTAAAGTTTTACTTATCATTGAGAAGAAGCAGAATTAGATCTGACTATTTTATTTATTTATTTTTTGTTAATTAAATAGTTTCTGTATTAGAGTGTAATCATATTTGGAAAGGCAAAAAAATTACACTTCGCTGTCTCTGTCTCTATTTCTATGTCTATCCCTATCTCTATATATATATCTCTATCTCTATTTCTGTCTCTATCTCTGTGTCTATTTGTGTATCTGACTCTGTTTCTATTTCTGTCCTTGTCTCTGTGTTTAACTCTATTTCTATCTCTATATTCATCTCTATCTTTATAGATATCTCTATCTCTGTCTCTATCTCCATCTCTATCTCTAGTTTAGTTTTAGTTGGGAACCAGTTTTCATGAATTTTCCTAATTTTTAGCAACACTTCTTCAAGCGCTCATTAACTATTGCAATTTAAGTCATTTATAAAGCTCAAAACGAACGTTTGCTCTTTCGTGTGGGTTTGAGTATGTCTATAGTTGTGCTACGAATACAAGTAGGATTAACTGCGCTTAAGCACCTGTACGAGATTTATATTTTCGTATGTACACATACATACATTAGAGCGGTTCTAACATACATATCTACATCTGCAGGTATTTATTTAATAAATACGAAGTTGTACATGAATGAATGAATGTACACAAGCATGGTTGTTCAACAAAGCTGCAAGCTTAAGATTATCATTACACATGCGCACACACACGCACGAAGTGTAGCGAATATTATCGCTCGTGTGTATCAGCTTTCAGTAATGAGTTTTGTTTAGCTGGGATTTAAACACACGCGCTCAAATACCAGACGTCACATATACATGCACACGTACTAAATTTTTATGCTTGTGATTGAATAGATAGTTTGCTGTTGGTGTTTTTATAGTACAGCTTGATATTATACTATAGCGCTGCAGATTCATTATTTGTTTCTAAAAGCTGAGAAGATTCGGGTTTAAGTAAAACGTTAGAGAAAATACTGATACTTTTCTGGAACGGTTGCAGGATAAAAGGTAGCAAATTTAATAAAAAAAAGCGAAGCTTTAATTCCCTTCAGAAATACAAAAGATTTTTTACAAAAACTTAATTCCAATTTTTCAGCTCATATGGCATCTACTATATATGCTTTAGTAATCCAATCTGAACAATTTCTTTGAATTATTATTGCCTTAAATTGGCAAATTTCACGAATATATCTCGTCAAATGAAAGAATTTTCTATTCAAACACTTGATTCCGATCAGCTCAGTTTGTTTAGAATACTATATTGATCCGATAGCTGCGGTTCCGGCAAATAAGCAGCTTTTTCAAGAGAAAATAATGTGTTCAAAATTTCAGATCGTTATCTTCAAAACTGAGGGAGAAGTTCGAGAATATACAGACAGATGGTCAGACGAACTTGGCTAAATCGATTCATTTCGCCATGCTGTTCGTTTACATAAATATTTCATTGGTCTCCAACGTTTCCTTCTGGGTGTTACATACATCGTGGCAAACATAATATAGTCTATAAGTAAGGTTTTGGAATATAACTAAATATGTAGAAAATATTTTCCAAATAAAGTTGTTGAAAATTGCTCTAAACTCGAATGTTTTCTTGTTAGAGTAGCCAAAACTTCTTCTTCTTCGTAATTGGTGTAGGCACCGCTTATAGCCGAGTTAACAACAGCGCGACAGTCGTTTCTTCTTTTCGCTATGTTTCGCCAATTGGATATTCTAAGCGTAGCCAGATCCTTCTCCACCTGGTCCTTCCAACGTTTGCCATGGTTGTCATCAAAAGGGGGGTCACTCATCCGAGGCTTGTTGTTTCCTTTCATTGGGGGTGTTTTTTACGTGGCGGCTCCCAAACCCAACGCACAACCCTACGTGGGGGATGTTTCGCCGTCTCACTTTAGCTCGCCTTCAAACGGATGTTTTCAGACTACCCAGAGGACACTTGGTCAAAGACCGGAAGTCGTGAGCTGCTTGAGCCATATGTAAAATAATCGTTTCTGGCCATTCCCAAGTGAATGGCGCTCAGAGAACTTTCCTCACATGCGTGAACTTCTACACATGACCCCATCCTCCATCCTCCAAAACTATTCATAGTAAAATATCTGTACTAATAGCACACACGCTAGATATAAAACGCTCAGCACATACCGTATTTATGCACTCTCTCTCTATATCTATTTTTATACTCTCGCAACAAAGTTGCTAAGGGAGAGTATATAGTTTTGTTCACATAACGGTTGTTTGTAAGTCCTAAAACTAAAAGAGTCAGATATAGGGTTATATATACCAAAGTGATCAGGGTGACAAGTAGAGTTGAAATCCGTCCGTCTGTCCGTCCGTGCAAGCTGTAACTTGAGTAAAAAGTGAGATATCATGATGAAACTTGGTACACGTATTCCTTGGCTCCATAAGAAGGTTAAGTTCGAAGATGGGCAAAATCGGCCAACTGCCACGCCCACAAAATGGCGAAAACCGAAAACCTATAAAGTGTCATAACTTAGCCATAAATAAAGATATTAAAGTGAAATTTTGCACAAAGGATCGCATTAGGGAAGGGCATATTTGGACGTAATTTTTTTGGAAAAGTGGGTGTGGCCCCGCCCCCTACTCGGAAACTACTATAGCTATGTCAACCAAACCCTATTGAGTCGTTTTTTTCAGGCATTTCTATATACAGTTCAAAAATGGAAGAAATCGGATAATAACCACGCCCACCTCCCATACAAAGGTTATGTTGAACTCACTAAAAGTGCGTTAACCGACTAACAAAAAACGTCAGAAACACAAAATTTTACGGAAGAAGTGACAGAAAGAAGCTGCACCCAGGTTTTTTTTTTTAAATTGAAAATGGGCGTGGCGTCGCCCACTTATGGACCAAAAACCATATCTCAGGAACTACTAGACCGGTTTCAATGAAATTCGGTATATAATATTTTCTTAACACCCCGATGACATGTACGAAATATGGGTGAAATCGGTTAACAACCACGCCTTCTTCCAATATAACGCTATTTTGAATTCCATCTGATGCCTTCTCTGTATAATATATACATTAGGAAATGAAAATACAATTCAATACTCAAAGTACACAAATTGATCTAATCTAATTAATTTTACAACAAAATAAAAAAATATTTAAATGACGGATAATGAAATCTCGATTACCACTTTATCATGCGAGAGTATAAAATGTTCGGTGACACCCGAACTTAGCCCTTCCTTACTTGTTTGCTTCTTATTTGTTGTTCTCTCTACCAAGTTACTTTAAGCTTCGTTTTCTCGTGTATTGTTAGACTTCATTAGTGCTAATCTCGACTTATTTGCCTTAATGCGTGAGTCTTATTGTTTGTCTACAACTTAAGCCTTGGCAGCGCTTGTTGAGGATGAAATTTGCAATACGATGAGTGTTAATGTGTGTGTGCAAAAATATAATGATCGAAAGTATGAGTGGAATATTGAAACGTTTGCTACTGATTTCTTAAGTATATCCCGCGAATGGTTTAGAAATGTTTGGTTTAATGTAAGTAGCAAGAAATTCAGGCATTCATATGCTTTGCCTTTTTCTGCAGTTCTCTTGTAAAGTTTGTATTCTTATCGTACGTATGCACTACCTATATCTTTATCTTTGAGCCAGATGTGCAATATTAATATTCATTTCAATTTATTTCTCTACAGTCCTTTTGTGCGCTGCAATTTTTACTTTTAAAAGCCAATACTTATAAAGGCCAATAAACAGATAAACGTAACTATATGTCAACCTACCATGATTTAACTACTATATATATATATATATATATGTGTGTGTCTGTTCAATATACCTACAAGTACATACGCACATACCAAGAAGTAATTTAATATATAAACCCACAATCAGTCAATCAAACACATACGAGTTAATTTAATAGCAATCTCGACTACTTCCTATGAACTAAAATTTTAAATCGAGAAGTCCTGGCATGTAAAATAATTGCATAGACTGCATATCATATTGATGGAAGTACATACAAATATTTGCAAGTTTTCATAGCACAATTTGCATGCCAGACTATAAATGACATTTAAAATAACCACCCATCTAACTGTACTCAGCTCTGGCAGCCAAATGAAATGAAGCATTCGTTTTGTTGCAAGTTGGCATGTTGCACCAATTACTTGGCAATAAAAGTCGAAAATAGTTGCAATTTATGCAGAGATATGCAAATGTATGAATGTTATTTTAAAACGCAATCGACACACTACCACATGCAAGCTGCTTCGATGGCAAGTATTTTTACGGTGTCGCATATTATTGAGGTTTTATTTACGCAGATTGTACAATTTCAAACCTTTCAAGGAGAATATTGAAAACAGTTTGTCAAAACTGATTTTAGAAAGGTTTTCTGCTACATTTGAGTAATTGATTAGTGAACCACATGGCATACAAAATTATATTTTTAACAAAAAAATATATATATTCATAAGATCCAGACAATTTAAGAAATTCTCATTCATTATTGGTGGCAATAAATATTTAGTGCTAGCTCTCCAATTTCAGGGCTATTGGATAAAATTTTATTTAAAAAAAACTGTATCCTTTCAATAAAGCAAGAAAAAATGTTAATTTCGACTAAACAGAAGCAATAATATCCTTCACAGGTACATTTTTTATACCATAAAAGCATATAAACAAATCTTTATTCTGATTCTGATCGGCCAATTTATACGGGAGATATATGATATAGTGGTCCGATCAGAACAATATTTTCAAATGTTTTTGCGATATTTTGGATAATAATCCTTGTCAAATTTCGTGAAGATATCTCTTCAAATGAAAAAGTTTTCCATACAAGCACTTTACTCCAATCGTTCAGTTTGTATGGCAGCTATATGCTTTAGTGATTCGATATTATCGATTTCGACCGAAATGAGCAGCTTTTTGTGTAGAAAGGCAATTTACAAAATTTCAGGATGATATCTCAAAAAGTTCGCGTTTGTATAGACAGACAGACGGACATGGCTATATCGACTCAGCTCGTGACGAAGATCATTTATATATATATATATATGTATTATAAAGTTTCCGACGTTTTCTTTTGGCTGTTACAAACTGCGCGACAAATTAATAAAATAATAAACGCTGTTCAGGGTATAATTTTCAACAATATTTCAGTCATTTTCAAAGTTCACAAAAATAAAAAAGTCGTGTGTGGTATTATAACCGCCGCTGGAGTAGAATATGTCTCTCACCCAAATTACTACCAACTTCTATTAACTGCGCTACGCAGAGATCTGCGCACAAATGTCTCTAACATTTTTCCTAACTTACCCTCCTCTCAGAGTTGTGCTCATAAAATACTGTAAATTATATTCGCTGTTGATTCCGCATGTTTCTGTTCAACTTTCATGTATCAGACATACATACATATATATGTATGTATTTACACTCGTCTCTTTGTATTGCAACAAAAATGTAACAGAAATATATTCAACCATAAACACCGGTGGTGAGAGTCAATTCCCTATTCATCCGTTGGCAGCCAGCTCACCTCACCACTTCCAAAGTCACACATTGCCTGATTGACATTCAGCACATGCAGCATGACGCTCATCTCCTTGCCCTGCCAGCAATTCACAATACACATACCACAAAAACAAACACGTCTACATGCCACATATGGCAGTTGTTCGTGTGGCACCGAATTGCCATCAGTTTGGCATATATGAAGCGTCACTGCTGTTGCTGCATTTGGCATTTTAGCACATTTCCCCGCAAGGCACAGACTAAACAGGTTTTAATTCAAGTGAAACTGGTTGCGGTTCTTGCCAAATACAGTTGTGCTGGCATGTTTTTGTTTTTTTTTCTTTGGTTTATGAATTTAATATTTGGCTCATGGAATTAGCAGGTTTCACGGTCTTCGTTAAGCCATAGAATGCCTTCGGTATGATTTCGTGGTGAAGAGTAAATATTATTTACACCAATTAGCCTTTTGGCATATTTTTGGACTTGAAATTACGAAATGGTGTAACAATTCGATTAAAAAATATGTTTTAAACCATTAATAGCGCTTACACGCCTTAAAGTATGCTACGGCAATCGGAAGTGTAATGACGTCGTTTAAATTGCAAAAGACTAATAGCTTTCAGCTTTCAATATCACTTTGCAACTTTGCATTGGCTAACAGTGCGATATTTTTATTCGTTGAAACATGATAAAATAAGAAGCGAATTTAGAAAGCACTAATGTAATTCAATTTTTAAAATTAATTTCTGAAATTTTAGATAACTTGAGGTTACTTTTTCAAATATATTCTACTATTTTGTTTCCTTAATTGCTTTCGAAGCTTTAACTTATCAACAGCGTTTGCTTTCTTGTAGAATCTAGATAGTAGTTGCTTACTATCACTTCCCCAAGAACTATTTCCACCAGCATTCTTCTATTTTTAATTTCACTTTTTGGCAACTTGCTCTATTACAATACCAGCAAAAGTTTTCCGGCAATTTTTATATTGAGCTACGCCCACATGCCACATTTATTAATACTTTTCTATACTCTGACTTCAACCTGCAAATATTTACGTTATGACAAAAAAGCACCGGGAAATTGTACTTAAATTCCCCGGGTTAATGATTTTTCAAAAATTTGTATTTTGCTAAGTTTGTGGGACTGTCCTTAACTTGATCTGCGGATCTGTGAATCAGTTTGCTTACAGCAGCTGCTTAAGTCGGCATACCTCAGTAGTGCAAGCTTGACATCTCTCGCGAGTTCGTTCGAATGATTTTGGTTGACATTTTGTATATGAAACGCGTTCTGGCTCCACTAATTCGGATAAAGCTCAATTTTTTTCAAAGAGAGTACCGTAAACAGACCTCTTTTGACATGCTTGACCGTGCGAATTCCGATGCCACATTCATGGAGAGCATTGTAACTGCCGATAAATCATGGATTTATGAGTTCAACATGCAAACAAGTCAACAATCATTGGAATGGAATCCGTTTTCATTCGATGGAAGCGATAAAAAAATTCGCTGAAGTAGCTGAAGGCCATCACAAAAAGAGCTTATGAAAATTATTTTGAGGACTGGAATATCGTTATCATAAGGGTATTACACCTGGCGGGTATTACTTTGAATAATTAAATATTTTGCGCTTTATTTACGATTTCCGGCTACTTTTTTGTCAAAATGTACATATATGTGAGCTTAAGAAATATGCATGGTTTTGCATGAAATATTGATTGTTTTTCTGTAGGGACTGAAATTTTTAAGTGAAGGCATTTGCTTCATTGCTTCTATATTTTTAGATTATTTAAATTGTTATCCAAATTTGGTCTTCTCGGAAAATCCTTTATATTCAAAATTTCCACATTTTGATGACCTTTTTTTCTTTCTGGACTGCCAGGTGTCCGTTGTTGATAGTGTTGAGTAACCACCCATCTTACCTCAAAATCTGCCCATATAACATTGTCAGCTCTAAGAATCATGCCGATATTTCTCTTTTCATTTACAAAGTGAGTAACCGAAAACACCTGCCCTTTATTAATTGAAAACAAGCCGTAGTCTAGGAAGATTATAAAGCATGAATCTTCCTAGAGAACTTTCTAGATTTTTGATTATAAAGCATGAATCTTCTTAGAGAAGGGCTGAATAAGGAACATGTAAAAAGTTAGTAAAACTATTTTTGTACATTATGGACCTTGTAGAAATATATTTAAAATACTTAATATGTATTTCCACAGATTTTTCTTCGATTTTAAGTAGAATTCATAAATCTCCAATAATAAATAAAATAGTATTTTTAAATATATAATTATATAGTACATAATATATAATAAAACCTTTGATTACTTGCACCCTCAGTATAAATTGCGCTGCCAAGATATTAAAAAGCAAAATAAACAAAACTTTTATTTTCTTCACTTTCTCCAATTATCTGTGTATCTTAATTTTTTCTAACTTCTCGTTACCTTTTCGCGATAGCCGTTTTTCTTCATACAGCTCATCAGCTTTTCAATTTCTTATTTGACTTTTTCGCTTTATTTACATTTCTCAAACAAACAAAACGGTAAAATCACGTTTTGGTTGTTGTTATTGCAGAAGTAAATATTCCAAACCACTGTTGCATGACATTACTGCGGGCGATGAATGTGGGAAAATGCAGCTGATCAATTTGTTAGTGCTTACGAGGGTGTAGACAATATTTTCTAAAACCAAATTCAAAAGTTATAAGCTGAGTAAGAAAAGTGCTGAAAACGCTGGAACGCTAGTTCTAATATTTCCGCCACGATTTCTCAAGGCAAGAAAGTTTTCCAACGAACCCACGCGTTATGCGCTTTCTGTATAGGCCTAGTTACTTCTTTTCATCAAATAACAAATAATAAATGCCTGACAACCTCAAAGGAAATCTCAAACGAAAGTATAACCTGTAATTATTGAATATTATTTTGCAATTAGCGCATTTGGTCACGCAATAAAAGGGCTGAAAATCGATGATTTTTTCCTGTTATTATGCTTTTGAAATATATATTTCTAAATGCGTGTGTATTTTAAAGGGCGTGTCGTTAATTTAGGGTTAACGAAAATCCAATAAAAATATATATCAGCATTTCATCCCTTTTATTGCAGCATTTTTATTTTCATATGTAAGTGTCTTTAGTGGAATTATTTTTCATTTAGTGCCAAGTAGAAGTACAGCCATTTAAAGCAACTACCGAATTGTAAGTCTGAGCCTTGAGGTCAATGTGAATATGCGCCAAGAGTTAGAAAGTAAGGACGCGTCATATTAACAAGCTCCTCGTAAACATTTTAAGAACTGCACTTTTCGATAGACTGTACTGGTTTTGTCTTTTTAGTACACAGTGGCCACTCGTTTTGCTGTTTATAACTGGAGCCGAAATTATTTTGATACCAATTGCATTAATATCTTCTTCAAACTGGGTAGTTACTGGATAGTAACTAATTGTGCTAAAGTTAACTAACACTAGAGCAATTAATTAATTAAACAATTAGTATTTAATAATACCAGAGGCAGAAAGTGGCAGCTTCCCCCTTATATCGTATTACTAAATGCTTGATCGGTTACCGAGGTAATTCGGAGAAAAAAGAAGGTCAACAGGGGAAACTCATTCAGGTTATGCTCTTAACTGAAAGCCAGCAGCAGATGATATTATGCCACTAATGTTTCAAACCTCACTGTCACAATGTTGGACGAACGAATCACAGATATGTAGTACTACTTTTGGAACACCTATCAGTTGATAAAATAAATTGAAGTGCCTTTTTTTAACAACGATATCTTTGGTTGCATTTACACCTAGAAAAAGCTGAATATTATTAAATAACTCTTAGACAATAACCGTATTTAGAATATCTTAAATTCAAAGTATTTAGTGTACATAAATCTAGACTCTTAAAAGCGAAATGTTTACTGTAATAGAAACTATTACAGCCAGAATAAGTTGTAACCATTTCGTACAAGAGTAACCCGCAGTTTACAGTCAACCACGCCTTCTGCTCCTGCGCTGTCTAATCTGCTATACCGTACATTCCATAACATTCCCTTGTCATATCACATTTCATATTTCCCGTTGCTTCCATTTACAACTTTTCACTATTTTACGAGAAGATCATATTTTGGCTTGTATTCCCACACAATCACACATGTACACATACATAGTGGTGCATCTTGCCACGTGTCTCCGGCTGCTGCTGGACCCCCAGCGCTTTTTAGTGCAAACTTTCTGTGTGAATTGTGTCATTTTTTATGCTGGTTGTGTATTATTTGATGCGCACCCACACTTACTTACACATACATATACATAAACATATATGCGAGCAAACCCTCGCCTCGTTCCTTTAACAAACATAGTTTTAGTTTTACTTTTTGGTTCTACTGGCAGAATTACTGTTGGTTTATTCTGATGATTCATGGCAACGTATATGGTTGCCTATTATTTTTCAGTGCGCTGTGGCGCTCATACAATTTGAGAGAAGGTTGTGGAGACATTGCAGTGTCAGAGTAGTGGATGTGCCTCTGTGGCTGTTTGGGAATAAAAGTACCAACGCTATGTCGTATATTAATAATGCTACCAAACTGCTGCTATTTAGTGTTTTAACAATGATGGTGCCCCTGTACTGAAGATGACCCTGCAGTGAAAAGTTACATTTTAAATTGAAGAATTTGGAGTGTAATGTCAATGATTATTTAAGAAGATATATTATTATATATATAGTATATGTAGGAACCCTTAAGATGAAGAATAACATGTT
This sequence comes from Bactrocera neohumeralis, assembly GCF_024586455.1. Lineage (NCBI taxonomy): Eukaryota > Metazoa > Arthropoda > Insecta > Diptera > Tephritidae > Bactrocera > Bactrocera neohumeralis. The sequence continues at coordinate 5,968,031 of NC_065919.1, forward strand.
AAAAATTGTTGCGAGAAAATGTGCTATAAAAAGTGCTACAAAGGCAGACAAGGGCAAGAGAATAAGACATAAATTTCTTCTTCTAAAAAATATTGTATATAGCGATCACACTGATTAAATTTAAAAATATGTGACAATCCTGAGAATCTACTGTACGGTCGAATACCGCTTTTCACTTAAAGCTGCAATCACATTTCATTATTCTTATTCCATAATGACAACTCTCAAAACTACAAAGAATTCAAAAACGTTTGGCCAATTCACTGAGAACTTTTGCTTCGCTTTGCGTCAGACATTTGTTTTTACAGAAAACTTCGACGTACGCTTTTCTAAGAGTACGTTTACCATACATACAAAGTTTTCGAAGCTAACAAAATGTTGGTGAACTCTCATCTTTTTACGCATTTTCAAGCAACAGTGGCCATTTTTTATTAGAGACAAGTAGTGAAAGCAAAGCGTGCGCTTTATCGTTTGAGTGCGAACTGTCACTCAAAGCGTGGAAAGTTGTATGTGAATGGGGCTGAATGTTTTGAACGCCACGCGCATGCAACAACTTCATATATTGCTGGAGAGTCTCGAAAGTTTCCAAAAAATCTGTGAGTGAGACTAAGATAATCTCTAACACCTCGCAAGCATATGACAGAAAGACAGCATGAGTAAATATCTTCAAAGCAATCATCTTGGCCAGTCTCTTGTGCAGAGCATCAAATTTACAGCACAAATGAATTTCCTGGCTAGACATGTGCTTTATGCTCACACACACACAAATACACAGCTTTTCCAAACAAAAGAAAAAATATGTATTTATGTCAAATCCACAACCCAACAAGCGCCTCTCACTATATGCATTTATGTGTACGTATGTGTGTGTGTGTGTGTGTGTGCTGAGGGAACCTGTGCATCGCATTGTCTCCAGTGTCCCATATAAACCCGGTGTGTGTGTGTGTGTGCGTCTGTTTGCCCAGCGCTGCCTTTTGCGTTTGTGTGCGTGCTTGGGCTATGAATTCCCGTTGCTTATTTGTTTTGCACTGTACATATTGCTTGGGTAAATAACTGCATGTACTTATGTACATAAATATTGTATATGTTATGCATGCATGCTCTGCTCTCCGACTTTTTTGTTGGCATTTGTTGTACTTTTATTTGCATGCCAAATAAACGAACCATATTTTTCTTTGGTTTATGTATTTTTCTCATACACGCACACATTCAACTTACATACGTAAGTGTATGCGCGTATTTATTTGAATATTTCTACGTGTCCTTTCTGGCGATTTTATTTATTGACAAAGTCATTTTTCAACTGCTTTACCTTTAAAAGCAAAAAGCGCTTTTGCTGCAAGCGCAAAAGCGAATTTAATATTGAAATTAATTAAAAAGACATATTTTGCATTTTAACATTTATTTATGCATGCATATTTGGAAAATATTTCTCGATTGGCAGCAGCTTTACAACCATGTTCGACGGGGTAGTTTTCAAAAATAATCTCTTTTTACTCATACAACCAGAAATCCTTTGTAAGGCGAAAACTGTGACCTCAAAGATAGCACTGTACTACACTCATTTTGATAACACAGATTTTAGACCTGACTTTGGTTATATTTTGTGAGCTGATACGAAAATATTATATTTTATGTAAACCAGAGCTCTCAGCTGACTTTACCGACTATAGATATGGACAGAGCTTCACCACACACAATTATATTTTGTAGATCAGTGTAGTTGGTATTTCTCTCACAGAAGTGTTTTTTGTTTTTTACTTTTAGGAACGCAAATAATATATATTGGGTAGTCGAAAAACTCTTTTCGTATTTTGTCGTATACCTCCATTGCTACTAACCGTACTGTGTCATATCATATAGTGTTGGAAAGGTGAAAAATGCGCCTCGCTCAGGTCGACCTATCGTTGTGAAAGTCGATGAAATTATAAAAAAGATTCACCAGGGCCGTCACATAAGCAGCCACGACATCGGTAAGGAACTTAGTATAGTCGTTATTATTGAATAGTCGAAAAAGAGTTTTCGTATTTGTCAATATATGTCGTTGCAGTCGTATATCTCCAGTGCTACAAATCAAATTGTGTCATACCATATAGTGTTGGAAAGGCGAGATCTTAAGCTTCATTTAACAAAAAAATATTAAATTCGGGGAGGTTGAGAAAAAGTTACAGTTGCTCAAAAATGAGTGAAAATAATAATGAAATTCGCTATAATTTTTGTATAAAAAAGGGAAGAATGCCACGCAAGCCACCAACGAAATTGTGAAGTGTACGAAGACAACGCTGTATCAGTTCGTGTAGCACAACAGTGGTTCGCTTCCGTTCTGGAAATTACGAAATTTCGACTTACACTGATGAAAGTTTCACGCTGATGGAATAATGTCTCTAGTGAAAAAATGGCAAAAAGTGGTCGACTAAAATGCTACATATTTGTTTATTTTTTTGAATAAATAAAAGAAAATTTAAGTTTGGTTAGAAATACGAAAGGACTTTTTCGACTACCTAATATATGTATGTACCCTCCTTGATCTAATTCATTTTAAAGCCTGTTTGCCACTAAAATGTAAATAAATATATGAACGCAATTCAATCGACCCATTCCAGGTGAAATCATAATGAAATCGTAAGTAACAAGAGACAGCCACTCTTTATAATCACAAATTTCTAAAATAAAGTACAAATTTTATGAAATATATATTTTGCGCACCAGAGAATTTAGAAAAGAAATTGTCTTACGAAATATTAAATACGCACTTAATTAAAATTGTGGATCAAAAGACTTTAGAAAATAATTAAATCTTTTTTTACACATCGCAACAACACAAACTGCTTTATATAGCACTAAAAATGTCTCCAACACTCGGTGAGGCGAGTGTAAATTTCTGCGGCGCCATCGCCTCCCACCTTCGGCCCGCATTGCTACTTTCATTTTAATTTCACAATATTTTCCAAACACTTTGCAACGAGGGTCAACAACGCAAAATTACTGTTTTACCTTCACTCGGTTGTGCAGTGTGTTTACCGTTATACTGTTATGGCAACCTTTGCAACCACTTTGGGAATTAGCCGAGTTAATTAGATTTTGTTGTCAGCGCGAAGACGCAATGGTTTAGTGCAACGTTCACAAGGGAGACTTTATTCACAATATTATTTACCGTATTTTGTTGTCAAAAGCAACAATTTTTTACTTAATTCATGATTATATGGTAATATGCGCGGTGTGAGCGGCAGCGCAAAGGCAGGTGCGCATAGTTGGAGCGGGTACCCAGAAGGGATTTATATGAAAAGTTTTTGTTAACGGTGTTGTAGAAAGACATTTTTGACTTTTTTAATCATAAATTTTCATATAAATGCATATGTATTGAGAAGACTTAAATACAAAATATTTTTAAATGAGGAAGGTGATATGTTTTCGAAAAGAGTAATGTCTACGGGTCTTTTATCTACAATTTAGTCTAGAAACTTTTATTCAGAATAGAATAATTTTTTTTTTTCAAAACTTAAATCTTTGGAGAAACAGAAATCAGAGATGGCAATCTTTCGTAGCCATAATTTTATAATCCATGTAATATTCAGACTATCATAGGCGCTGTAATTAGCAACTTGAGTTTCCATGCCATGACAGTCGGGTAATTGTGACGCAATGGGATTTATACCTGTTCTACAAAGTTTTGAGAAAAATTGTATGCCATTGCCAGAACAACAACACCTTGTATATCAAAGAAATGTTTAACTGAAATTATTCTTATCGTCCTATTACATGGTTACGAGCTTCAGAGGATAACGATCTTTCATCAGTCGGAGTTTGGGTGTATTCAAAGGCAAGTTTCTTTGGCAGGTTTATGCATCTTTACGTGTAATATGTTGTAAACATCGCATATCTCTATATAAATGTCATGCTATTTCAAGTGCTAGAGGTTTTCAAGTTTTCAGTGTTGTATGAGCTAAGGTTATCAGCGGAAAACAATGTGGTTTGGTAGGAATAATTTGAGAATAACTAGACTAGTAATTTTATACAAAAGTCAGGAAAGCATTTTTAATAGAATGACTGTGACGTCACTCTCCCTCTCTCATGGTTCATATAGCACCATTTCGTTCTTTTTGACGTTACATTAGCGTCTTTGATAATTTTTCGATTAAGTTAACGTTAACAAGTTATTCAGCATTAAAAATCAACGAAAAAAATAATAAAAGAATAAAAAAAAAATTTTGGAGTAAATTTTCTACGAAACTGTGAAATTTGCAATATCAAAAGTTTTTTTCATTGAGTTATTAAATTAAAAAAAAAAAATATTGCCTGAAATTGATCAAATTTAAACTGTTAATATATTCAAACATGAGAGATTATTTTAAAGAGCATTTCGATCTTACAAAATCTATGAACTGAGATATACATATATTCAAGTAGTTGGAATAGAAATGGGAATTTTTCTAACTGATAATAAGAAAAAATAGAAACATGTTAGAACTAAGAGCTCATAACATATTCATAGAGTTTTCTAAGAACATAATTTTGGGAGTACCAAGCGAAAAAAAAATATTTTTTTAACCTCTCTAATATATACAACATACATATAACACCTTGTATAGGTATGTGGTGTATGTGGCATACATATTTATTTATACGTTCGGCACACTCACCTGGTTTAAAGCCATCGCCATGCTCATGTGTCGAAATAAACTGCAAAGTTGTTAGGCTGAGGCACAACAGAATGGACAAAACGCGCTCCATGACTGCGTGTAATGTTGCTCTTGTTGTTGTTAGCTGCTGTTAAGTTGACGTTTCACAAAAAATACACGCTGTCAGCAGGATTTTAAATTGTATGTTGCTGTAAATGTGTGTGAATTATTGTAGCAGCTTGAATTTTTGCAACTTTTTTAAAAACTGACTGAAATTTCAAACCGAATTCTTAATTAGCTTTGTGTTGTTTTTATTTAATATTAGTATGTTTTAATATTTACTTTGCCTTTATTTTTATGTTTACATCAATTTTAATTAACTAAATTGTGTTGTTGTTGTTATTATCGTGTTTTTACATTAATTAAATTTGTGTTTTTGTTACGCCTTTATTTTCTAATTTATTTAATTGCATTTTACTTATTTTATATTAGAGATTACTGTTGCATTATGCACACTTGCGCATTTACCGCTATTTTCTATTGTAATTAAATTAATTTTTTTCTGTGATTATTTAATGCAACATTTTTCCTCTTTATACAATTAATATATTTTATATGAAATTTTTGAAATTTATATCCGACATTTTGTGTCCCCACTGCAATGCACGGCTGCTTTTTGTTCTATTTTATTACTTGAAATTTTAATATTAATGCATTGTTAGTGCACTGCTGGACGGTTGTGGGTTGCCGCATGCGTTCAACATGTCACATACGTGTTGTGGCACACCTGGCTTACAGCTGGTCCTCTGCTCACGCTCATTACTTTGGTTTAGTTATGTTCCACAAGGGACAGTGCTGCGCACGTGTCAGCACAATATTGTTAATTTTTAATATGTGTTCACACTTTACATTATCTTATTTATTTTTCAACTATTTTTTTTACTCTTCTTCACAAATTTTACTTGCTCGTTTTGCACCGTACGACCGACCGCATTGTTGCTGGCTTTTTAGTGTAAACATTTAGGTGGCGCAAACGCCCGCCTGCGCATCTGTCGCTGTCACTTGCATGCTGTAAGAAATAAAACATACACATATTAACATATTATGGCTAACGGGTGCAATGCTACATATGCCGTATATGTGGCATTTAAGTTATGTGGCAGGCAGGCAGGCAGGCAGTGGCAATGTTGGCACTCATGAAAATGTCCCATAAAAATTCGCACGTGCCACAGTAATCGCACTAACACATGCATAAATAAATTTCACAATACACCCGGTACCACAGGGACACATACACACAGACAGGAACATGTGTATTTATATGCAACACAGAAAAGGTTTTCACCTCCACTTAATACATTTACGTTACTGCTCCACTTTCATTTCCCCATATTCTCATAATAATTAAACTTTAACGAAAGCCTGAAGTTAACTGACACCCCGCATGTGTGCGCTTATCTGTATGTGGGTCTAATACTTCGTGAAAAGACCTTTAGCATTACTTTTTACCTCCGAATAAAACAAAAACCCACACAACTTCCACCACCTTGCTTCACACGCATGTACTGTTTTACCACTCATAATTGTTTATAGCCTCACACTGTTCAAGTCTTTTGGCTTATTTGTAGCGAACATCAACTCTTTCAAGTCCATTCCAGTGATTTCATTTTACTAAACGTAAATATGGTTCAGGACCTATAAGAAAATTTCAGCTCACAAATTTGTATCTTCACCACACAGACATTTAACGTTACTTAAAGGTGGTGAAATAGCCTGCCGCTGCAAATCGAGTTTTATTAAGACTTAGGGTCTTGTTTAAACAAGCTAATAGGTTCAGAAGTCGGCTGTTTCATCGTTCGACAAAGAAAGCTGAACCGATTATTTGTAGAAAAATATACAGAAGAATACTTTAAGGTTCCTAAATACCTGGTGTTTGCAAAATACATAATCTTGATCTGAAGATCAGGCTTTCAATAGAGTTTTCTGTGAAATTTTAATATGGAGAAGTTGATGAATTGCCGATTTTTTTTTTGTAAAATCGCATATGTTGGAAGCGTTCTACGAATATTGCTGTACAATTTTGACTAAGAGGCTATGACTCCAAAACGGATTTTGAGCCAGCGATTTTTAGGTCAAAGTTTAAAAAATCTCAATAATCGGTTGGATGGGAGATGTGTGATGTAGATGTTCCTTCTGGTCGATTCCGACAAATGATCAATAGAATCTCAAAATGCACCTATGTATTAAATTGGGATGTCTCAAAAACCGTTGAGCAAATTTGTATATTCTCTGTAAAACTTTCCCTTAAAAAACGTTGGCTCGAAACCGAAACGTTTTAACACCATTGTTTCTAAGGGAAAGTTGTTCACAATGATCAGTAGAATATTTCACGCTTTTACGATGTTTCCGTTTTTTTTAGCTCCCAGTAAATCGACCCGCTCCAGTGAACTTCTGTTCCCAAACTTACAAAATATAAATGACAATGTAGAGCAAGAAGTAGCTCTACTAAAGTACAACATCAAACTCACATCTTAAGTTCACACAGTTTTATTTAAAAAATTGATTGTTCAATATCGCTTTCACAGCGCACTGTAGAAGTATGCTAAAATGACGTCACAGAAAAAATTTTGCTCTACTTTCATAATAATACTTTTTTTTGCCAAAAATCGTGCAGAAAGTGTGTTTCATTAATACCGCTAAAAAGTCGATTTATTTTGCCTACATTCCGCCCATTATTGCATATCTGAGTTTCGACAGCTTTTCTAAAAAAATCAAGTAACCCCTAACAAATATGGTAGGTGTTAACTTCAAAATATGCATACCAGCCTACAGAGGTACCTACATATATGTCATTTTAGCGAAAATATAGCATTTCTAAAACGTTGTTGTTCTATTCATCAACCCAGCCTTTCATATTCCGCATAATATTAAGGAGCAAAATACAAAATACCGCACAATTTCGCATAATCTGATCTCTTACACTCCTAAAGGTATGCAACAGAAATGCGTGCAGGCAAGTTTTGCATAAAGAAATGCTGTTTTGTTACAAAGGGTGCAGCACACAACCCTTGGCGCGCGTAACTTCAGGCATTTGCGACATTCAAAAGCTCCAATCTATGGCATGGTCACAGCGGTAAGCTTTCGTAATTTCATTTTGATTACACAATGAAATTTTTATTAACACATTCACTGCACTGGTGCCCATTAGCGTTGACATGCGCGTGCGTGTTGATATTTTTCAAGCGATGCTATCTGGTGGGTGGACTTATTTGCACTAATATGTATGTGTATGAGCGCTGTTGAAGCAGTGTTAAGCTGGAAAATGCGTTGGTTCGCTTTGCGTTATTGTTTGCGCAATCAAAATGTACGGCAATCTGCAAGTAAAGAAAGATAAAGGTAATTTGTTAGACCAATTAATAAAAGTCAGTGCTGAAAAGCGAATTTATGGAACACAATGAAATAAAAATATTTAAATACTTTTCTGCCGATAATACTTATTAAAAACATACGAGGTGTGTTCAAAAAGTATCGCGAAAGTTTTGCTGACAGTTTTCTTCGATTGCAGGGGCGTGGTGCATCATGAGTTCTAGCCACAGGGAAGAATATTACCTGCAAGTTATGCGCAATTTGCGCGAAGCAATCCGCCAAAAACGCCCGGATTTGTGGAAGAACAAAAATTGGCCTTTGCACCACGATAACGCCCCTGCTCACACATCGTTGCTTGTGCGCGCCTTTTTTGCCAAAAACAACACACTAATGATGCCGCAGCCACCGTATTCCCCAGATCTGGCTCTCTGTGACTTTTTCTTGTTCCCTAAACTGAAGAGGCCCATGAAAGGACGACGTTACGCTTCTCTTGACGAGCTAAAGACGGCATCGAAGGAGAAGCTGAAGAAGATAAAAAAAATGATTTTTTGAAGTGCTTCGAAGATTGGAAAAACCGTTGGGACAAGTGTATAATATCTCATGGGGATTACTTTGAAGGGGACAAAATAGATATTCATGAATAAATAAATAATTTTTGAAAAAACACAAAATTCGCAAAACTTCTTGAACATACCTCGTATGTTGTCAATATTATTGTATCTATATTAAGAAATATTATTTTTCTGTTTTTAAAACATTAAATCTAAAAGTTGTACTTATTTTTTTGCTAAAAATATACTGTTTATTTCACAAAAGTACTTATTTACGAAGGTTGTCACCTGTGCGCTAACACCATAATTAAATTCAAAATAACGGAGCTGCTAACTACAAAAAAAAATATAAATAACAAACGTAATACGCCAGAAAGTGTGCAGCGATATTTTTCAACGAGTTAAAACAATGGCAGAAAGGGTGAATATGACATAAAAAGCGATTAAGTCAAAGCCCCTCGCAAAACAAAGAAATAAAATGTAAATAAATTCGAAAAAAAACAATGAAAATAATTACACAGCAAGACCAGGGTCATTTCTCATTTAGAGCGCGCACATACGTACACACATTGAATGTGTGTGTGTGTGAGTGCGCTTGTGAGATTGCTTTTTATAGCGACAATCGAGCTTGCAGCAAATCTCCTTTCATATTTATATTGTCACTGCGGGGATTTTTGCAAACCAACAAGCGCACATCCCCCCTCCCGCACGCTGCTCACACACACCCGCAAGCAAACAATAATAATGCTGCACCGCTTTGCTGCTTTTTCGCGATTCATTTATTTTATTTAGCCCATTGTGTTGTTGTTTTCGTACATTTTTCTTCTAATTTCATTGCAGCTTTCTTTAATCTATTAAATATGTATGTGATATCAACAACAATAATAATGTTATTGTATATGTGTGCTAGGCTATATATACAGCAAGTATATATATATATATATGTACATACAAATGCGCTAAGTTATAAAGGTGTTTGTGTGCGTTTTTGGCTTACACTGCACATTTACGCGAATCGTGGCTGGTGATAAGAGGTCTTCCTCGGGGGCATGATTAATTAATGAAAATAATATATACTCGCAGTTTCTGTACCATTGCGCTGATGTGGATATGTGTGTGTGTGTGTGCACGCAGATAAGCTCCACCACAATGCCATTTGCTTTTAATGCCATAGCAGGCCAAATCGGTCGGTGGCATTAGTAATGCCTGAAAGCGAAAAGTAAATCAGTGCTGCGGAAGTTGATGCCTTTACTTACGCATTCACTCGTTGAATATTTTTTGTCGAATGCTATTACACTCGTCGCTTTGCTTTGTAAACGTATTTTTTTTTTTTTTGTTTTACAAAATTATTAATTTTTCAAATCTTCAAAATAACAACACTTATTCGTGTTAGCAAGCTATATAAATGAAATAAATTAAACTTTTTAATAATTTTAGTACAAATTTGTCATAAATGTCTTTATGGACTTTAAACCAGTATCCATCTTGAGGAGAGGAACCATACAAAGGCGTCGAGAAAATAAATTATTCACATTAAGCGAATCTTTAAGATAATTTGGCCGATTATCTGGTAGCAGTGACTATGCTGCTTATTAAATACATAGATTTTGGGGTTGCTTTATGCTGAAGTACCAAACCTCACCTATGCCACAAAACATTTTTTTCTCATCAGATAGGAGCCGTAAATCGTCACCGATGTCTTTGGAAATCTCTTAGTTGATTCGGAGTGACCCCATTAAGGTTCCCACATTTTTAGACGTGACCTTCAGATTCACACGGGTTGTTTACCACATCTCACACAAAGTTGGCCGGTGGTGTTCAACACGCACGCAAGTATAAATATTGAGTATGGTAGCTGAACTATGGCTGGCTACCACATACCAATTTTTCCTCATATTTTTAGAAATTAAGTTCAACCAACCAATAATCAAAGCCTGAAAATCAAGCGCAGAATAACTCTTGTTAACAGGCGCTACTTTGAGATTTGTAAGCAATTGAGATGCAGATCCATCTCTCGACGAACAAAAACTACGCTCGATCAGTCTCTCATTATTTCCGTCCAATTATACAATGCAGAAACAGGAACGATGACGAAATAAGCCGGGAAAGCACTTGGCGTATTCGAGAAAACTGTTCTGTGCAAGATTATTAGGGTGTCCACGTGAGCCATGAATATCGAAGAAACTGAAACTGTTTGAGGTCTACGGCGACAAGGATATAGTTAAGCGCTTACAAATCCGACAAATGCGCTGCTTATACTATGCTGTTAACATGGAAAATGACGTTCCAACGAAAAGCTCTTACGACTCGAGATCCATGGCTGGAGAAACGGTGCCCACGTATCCCATGAAAGAATTTCGAGCATAGCTACCTCGCAAAGGATAGAGTCAAATGGCAAGGTTTTCAGTTCTCGAGCCAGACCGACCCACGATTATAGTGCGAAAGAAGAATATTAAGTTTAATGTTGTACTGAATGTTCGTCTCTACAGTCACGCGAGAGCATATGTGCAACGCTCTCTTAACGTTTATTCACACATATAGGTAAATCTATGAGTCAATTACCTTATTTACATTTCGTAAAAGTTTTTGCAGCAGGTGTTGCTCAGCACCTGCATCATATACTGCCACAAATTACATACCTACGCATATACAAGCAAGCATATGTGCAAAACTAACAAGAAGTAACAAACACTTGTGCTAACTTTAACTGAACAGCAACGGGGCCAAGCACATATTTAAGTACGTGGTTAGATTGTGAGAATGAAATTAGAAAAGTGAATGTTAACGATGTATGAAACGCACTTATATACTAACAATATATGTATGTGTGTGAGCACTAATGGACATGGGTTTATAATGACAACCGTGTAGGGAAATCCAGCCTTTCACTTGGGTTCAGTACTGGAAAACACTGGTGCCTCGAATATGCACTCCAATACTTTTGAATGATCGAATGGAGGAATCTGATTTGGGTCGTACGTCCATGCCCGTATCATCATTAACAACCTAGTAAACACCCATTCTAGTTCAACCATTTAGTCTTATGAATCATGCGCGATTTTATTCCTCATTTACTGTAGTAATATTGACTCTCAGACTTTTCAAAGCTCAAACAATATGTCAAATTATACCACTTGTACTCTATGGCGAAGTGAAAAATTTTCCTGCACGGTGTTTCAGGTGTGCTTATGTATGTGCGCAACGTAAAGTGTTAGAGGACTTAAGTTGGTGCGTAACTAAAACTTCACTCGAAAACTTTGCAGAAGTTTTGCTATGTTAATTTTCGGAGAAAATCAAGTCACACCCCTGGGGCAAAGAAGAGTACACCTATTGGAAGGGATATTTTCTTATATGTACATGTTTATTACATAGCGGAAGGATGGACACCATATTAAATATTAAATAATAAAGTGCGAAGATAATAGATTAGCTGGATGGTTTTTTGCCTTTTTGTTGCAGACTTTAGTTGAGCTAAATTTTGGACAACCAAAAGCTTAAATACACGCAAGTCACGAACATTGTGGAAATGTGAGTGCAACATAATGGATAATATTATACTTTGATTTTTGCAAACTAATTTCAATTTTCATTATCTACATATATACAGGCCTATTTTAGAAAAAAAATCGCATCTCTGGCTATTCCGGCTTTCTCCTTGACATTTTTCATGTAAACAGAAGTGAAGTGCTGACTTAAAATTCATTTACTGCTGTGCGGAGCAGGTTATTGTAAAAATGCAAGATCAAGGACGGAATGCTCAGTACACGGAGTAATTGAAATATACCTCACTTCAAAATCGAAATATTCATTTTTTGCATTTCAGTGTGAAATTTCAGGTATGATATTTCGTCCAACATATTATCTGGACTGACTGGATTTGAGTCCGCAGCGATAACTTGAAATACAAAGTTCTCCTGAATGAAATATATTTCCAAAATTAATTCTTCATATTTGTAAAAATAACAATCAAAATGTTTTTGGCTTTATAAGTTTTTAAATAACTATGGCTCAAATCCCAAATATAAATGTGAAAAGTCTACTTCGAAAAGATTTGAATTTTTCAAAACAATGATTAAATGTCCACATGTAGGTGTCATAAAATAGATACCAGAGAAAAACACTATCTTCGATTAACCACGGGTTAGAGAGTGGCGAATCGAATCAACTATACCCGGCGTTCAGTCCGAATGACAGCACTTACACCCTAACCTTGCACTAGCATGTTCTATGTCGGATGCCCAAATGCATCGCGCCTCTTCTTTTAGTGGAGAAAGGCTCTTACTGTGCCAAAAACAATTTTACAACGAATTAAGGCTTCCAAAAAAAAAAAAACAAACATGTTTTTTTTTATTATCGCATTTAATTCTGTAATATATCCAGCATATTGTCTTAGTTTTTTGAAGTTCATGCGAGTAACAGTTTCGGAGATACAGCTTTGAAAATTTGCTTCATCACGGTCAGCTATAGAGTCACATAAAACCTTGAGCGCGTTTCCTCCAAACTGTTGTCAAGAATTACTCAACCGATCTTTATGAAATTTAGACAAGTCTTCGAAATAAAATTTACAAGATCCTAAAAGAAGGTTCTTTACAACTATTCAATCAATTACAACTATTTATGAAGAAAAAAGACGTCGAAAAACTTTCTCCAAGAATTTGCTTTTTTATGTACAAATGTTCGTCAAAAATAAAGTTTTCACTAATTTTGTTTTTGCCCCCTCTAATACCAAGCTTTATATTATTAAATATTTCTGTATATATCAAATTATAATAGACCTTCTCATCAACACTCCTATTAGTCCCTTTATTTTTATGCTAGATATCGCATTTGGTTTGTTATGAATGCATTTGCGTCCTTCGCCCATAATCTAGCAAAGTATCCGCAATGCCTTGACGACGAAAATGTCAATGCCATTTTTAGTTGTGGTATTAAATAAATCTGACGGGATTAAAGGATGACTAAAAAACTGCCTGGTTCAGGAGCACAATCAGTATAACGAAATGCATGTATGGATATGAAAATTTTACTTATTTCTTTCTGTATTTGAATTACTAAAATTTTCTTGCATAAGTTTTTAACAAACATTTATGACTTGAAATATAATTTTTGTATTTATGAATTGTATTGAATTTTAACATGAAGAGATAAACAGTATCCTATGTATTTACCGTGGTTCTAAGCTGCCTCCCCACCAATTTTCAAATCGGTTCAGCGGTTATTGAGTTATAAATGGTGTAACTAACACAACTTTCTTTTATGTACGTATACATAAAATACTCTAAATTTAACTGCTTGCATAAATTATTTGATATTTTATATGAAAAAAAAAAATTGAAAATAAGCTGTTTTTTGAGGAAACCCATAACATTCTTTAACAGAGTAAATGCCGCCAAGCTATTTTTAAACTAAATTATTTTAAATTAATTTAGGAATTGCATATAAAAACCAGTTTTATACTTATCTATATCAAATTATAAATTATTGAAAATAAACCTAAAATTATTTCACCAGAGCTTAGCCATCGATTTGCTACTCCTTACAACCAAAGATGCAACTGCTATGTGCAGATACTATATAAACGCACAATCAATAAAACAACTAACGACACAACACAAACTAGTTGCAAAAACCATGTCGCATTCAATTGACTCGGAACAAAAAGCGGGCATTCTTAGTTCATAATATATGTATGTATATGTTGAAAAAACAACTGCTAAATATTCAATAGTCACAAATGGCCAACAGACGACAACAATAAAGAAACATACGTTCTTGGGCAATTGCAATAATTGAACTCAGTTTTTTCGACTTTCCTCGTGCAAATACACACATACTCGTACAATTGTAAAAAACAAATGTGAATGTGTGTGTGTGGCATGCAATTTGAAATTTAGCATGACATTGAATTGCTTAATGTCCTCTTTTTCGCTTGCACATATTCACGGCTGCCGGATAAACAGTTACTACATGCTTGCTGTTGTTATTGTTGTTGCATGCACGCTGTTAGTATTACTATGATTGCCATTTGCGCCGGCAACGCGCTCTTGTCTACTAAATAGCGCTTGAGCGCTGTTGTTTCAGTTCACTTTGCATTTTTGTTGTTGTTCTTGCCTTTTGGTTAGTCGCATTTTTTGCACAGCAAATGGTGAACTTTTTCCTTTTGCTTTGCTGGCCGCTTGCCGCCAGTTGCACAGCAAAAACGCTGGTTAGCCAGCGGGCAAATGAATAGAATTGAAAGTTGAATTTAATGTCCCAGACTGTCGATTGCATATTTTGCGGTTTATTGTGGGCAAAAACTGACACACACATACACATGCGCAGGCATTTGTATGTGCGTATGTATGTGTGGCACATGTGAAGGCGAGCAAATGAAAAAGCGCTTATGTGCGAATGGAATATGTGAATTTCGCCACAACACGAGGTACAGTCGCACACTCGCGTCCACAATACACATACATATGCATATATTAAGACATGCACATACATATAAGTATATATATATATGTATATGTGTAAATACTGTATGTGGATCCAAAGCACTGCCATTGAATTATTTTATAATTTAGCAATTTTTTTCGCACCAACTTCTTTGCCAGTTGTTCATCCAGCTGTTGCCAATCCATGCCAACCCACTGTACACGCAGCGCTGCACATATACATACACACATATACTTACATAATTTCCATCAATGGCTTTGTTCAGTCGTGTTGTTGACCACTGATTGTGTGCTGGTGGCAACAATGGAAGAGGGTGACAGCGCAAAGAAAGTAAAAACGGCACAAACACACACATATGCACATGCATAAAAATTCTATCGGAAGTCAACTGCACAAACGAATAATGAAAATGTCAGCACAATCGAGTTGCCAGCGTATATGCTGGTAAATATTTCGCAAAGTTTGTAAAGCGGGCAGCGATTGCGTCGGTTTTTTTTTTAAGCAAGCATGTGTCGGCATGAATATTTACTGTAAAAAAAAAAGGTCAATAGTAAGAAATTGTAACTGACTTTGAAAAGCTAGTTATTTGGAAACTTATCTGAAGCAAAAACTCGCTTGGAAGTCTTTTCGTGTTCGGTAACAGATGAGATATGCCAAGCTCGTTGAAATTTTTCGGTAAACCAGTTTTGTGAAATGAAGCACCATATTGGCAACATCTAATAACATTTTGGTTATTTGTTATTCACTTTATGGGCTTCTCCATTGTGTTGGCAAGTCTTGTGTCGACATATTTTGAAACAATCTAGACTCCTGAGCTAGTAGATAGCTTCATTTAAAGATATGTCATGAGATCAACGCTGAGAAGACCAAGTGGTCAGGCGAACCCCTTCTTGTAAGCGAGAAATTATTAAATTTCAAAGTTATGTCTTTACTCCACACCAACCTACTATATTGATTAACATGTTACAACAATTTCTCTCTCTGTTTATAGTTATGGCTTTTGATTTATAAAGGCTTATCAGAAGAAGTTGACCGTTTTCGCTGCAAAGGGTGACACATTTTACATGAAACCTATCTTTAAAGCATTGAAATGTAAGCTTTTGTATATATAATGGGTTGTCAAAAAAGTCTTGCGGTATTTTTATTGAATTTTTTTTTTATTGAAATTGAAATGAATTTTTGATGACTCATGCCCAGCTCTTGACCGATGCTACGGCTGCTACTATGCTGGTCTCTTTCGACCAATTCAGCGATTTTATCGCAATTTTCGACGACAGGCCTTCCGGAGCGTGGCGCATCTTCGACCACTTCTACACCAGAACGAAAACGTTGAAACCATCGTTATGCGGTGGAAATGAAAACTGTATCGGGTCCATTAACTGCACAAATTTTATTGGCGGCTTGAGATGCATTTTTGCCTTTATCGTAGTAGTACTGTAAAATATGCCGTATTTTCTCTTTATTTTGCTCCATGCTTGCGACGCTATAACTCACGAACGACTTAAAAGAAACGACAATCAATCAAACACGTGTTAGCGCGTGAAATGAGCTTTCCAAAAAGGTACAGCATGACCCGATGCGACGAATAAAACTAGAACTACGCGCTTTCAGCGCCAGCTAGCGAAAATACCGCAAGACTTTTTTACATTATTTAAAAATGTTCTGAGCACAGAACCTAATAGATAAAGCGTCTTTTCCTAGAATGCATTTAGAATTCATTTTTCGAAATTGTCGCAGACGGATTGAAAAAAGTGTTCCGAAATGTTATTCAACCCAATGAAAAAGCATGCAGTTTATCGTGGTAAATAATTTGGGTGCTATTATAACCATTTACGCACACAATATTAACTTTTCCAATGTAAGGTCTCGGATGACAACAGAAATTCAGCTAATTTCTTGGTCACAAAAGCTTTGAAAATTTATGATTTGTTTCTATAACTAAAGTTCAAGTTAGTTCAATATAACTAACTTTACTGTATGTCTCTTAACTCTGGGTTAGGATTTTAGTTCAAATTAAAAAAAAAAAATACTGGCATGATGAACTCCTGAACAGAAATAGGTATAAAACATGTCGAATCACAACTGAAACCACCATGACTTAATTTAGTCGAAAACCGTAAAACCACTTTTTTAACACTTTTTAATATAAGTAAGCTTAATAATATGCTTTTTCAAAATTTGGCGACTTTTGCCAGCCTGGCTATCTTATAGCGAATATTCCCAGCTAAACAGTAGTTAAAATCTTGATATAAACTTCAGCTAAGAATATGTGCTAGACTAGTAAGTAATAACACTTCCAACTTGTGCTGAGAAAATAATGCCTAAATTCTTCATAAACTTCATTGGTTTAAATATAAAGTGTACAAATGCGGTGACATATTTATAGTTACTATAATGTATAGTTGGCATCCATGGCTTTTCGTCGGTTTCGCGAACAAAATACTAATTCATTGCAAATTCATATTTCTCGCTATACATATGTATACGAAGTTCTATGGAGATTTTGAAATCGCCACTAAAGTAAAGAAAAGTATGAATAGCCCCTTGCTTTAATAAAATATTTTAAGTAAAATATCTGGCTAAGTTTAATGAGTTTTGTGAGCGAAATTTTCCAGTAAAGTAATTCGTTTTAAGCACAAATTTTTCCTATTCAACCGATGACTTCTTTTAAATGCAAATTATGACCGGATTTTATTTGCTTCCTGCCACTTGGCGGTGAAATACCACAAGGATTTCGCTGAGCGCCACAACAATTTCCGGTTGCCAGGTTTTATGAGTGCCAGCTGGGTGTTTTTCTTTTCTTTAGCGGTGGCAAAACAATATTACACACTACAAACACCAACACCTTGTCGAGGTCCTAAGCGCACACCAATACAAATGCGCTTACAAAGATCCAAAGCTATACAAACAATCGCGAGCACGAAGCGAGCTGCACTAAACAAATATATCCGTTTCCGGTAAGGCTCACGAAATGGTTTGAAAAAATTAGTGGGCCACAAATGAATGCACAACAACACCAACAAAGCGCTGCGACTGAGCAAACCAAGCGCCGAGCACCAGCCGGCACCATCACTACTTAACGGTCTCTTGTACTGCCTGCGCGCGGCGAAAGGACCTGATTGTGCTATTTATTTGTTCTAAAGTGTTTACTTGGTCTGACGTGTATTGCGCGGCTGTAGATCTGTTGGAATTTCTGCTAAATGAGTGAACCGTAAAATTGCCACGGCACTGCTGTGCGGCTGTGCGCATGAAATAAAAACGTAATCCGCCAGGAAAACAACGTGGAAATTATTAAAATTTTAAATGAATGAAGTGAGAAGCAGCAGAAATCGGCGGTTGCATATGCTGCTATGCCAAACCGCCACCGGTGGCACAAAAATGCGGTGAACGAGCAGTTGAACTTATTTATTTATTTCCGCATTTTTTATGCAAAGCAAATACTTTTTATAAACCAAGCTACTTGACTGCTGGTTTTGTTTTTGCATTCAGAAAATAGTTGAAATAATTTTGCTCACTAGATAAATGCATGCTGCAATCCACTAACCCCAATCCAATTTCAAACTGCATTCATCCTGCGCGCCTAATGGTATGCTAGAGCATTTAGCTGTCATTTAGCATTGCCCTCATATTCGCCTACCTTAACAGCAATGAACTGAAATTTTATCCTCATCGCGGTATACCTAATCCAAGTGCGCTGCTTTTAATGAGGCTTTTACCCCGTGTTTACGTGCGCCCCGTTGCCTGCTTTCGCTGCTGTCCAAACTGGACATTTCGTATTTACCGCCGACCGTGTGTATTCCGTAATTTGTGCACGCCCAGCCAGCAGTGTTGGCGTTTCTCCACACTACGTCTCATTATATAGTCATTTGACGATGCCGACACTGGCATTAACGCTGTCGGTGGCGTATGTAGATTTTACAGCTGCGGCATTTTAAATCTCACTAAATGCCAGCAGACAGTTTAACGCGTTTGGACAGCACTTGATAGTTGCCGCTATACATAGAATGCGAAGGTGGCCAAATGGTTTTCGGAGTTATTTGATATCTGTTGTAAGTTTTCAACCATTCCATTCAATAAGAAAATATATGTCTCAAAAAATGTTATGGCAGCTAAAGACATTATACAATTATTTTGATTGTCAGATTTCCACAAATTGCTTTTATTGTAAAAATTTTTACTGTGGCCACGCAAAACGCATAATTTTAATGTTTCACTACAAAAAAGCGGGTTTTTAAGAGTTTTGAAAGATGAATTGTAAGGAGTCATCATACACCCTGTCAAGAAAGCACCAGGAATTCTTCATTTGCCCCTCTCATCTCCCGCTTGTATGGAAGACAGATACATTTTTTTTCCTAGGTTTGTACAACTGTCCTTAATTATGATGCCAAAAATTAGCGTGATCTGTTAACCAGTGTATTTACAGTAGCTGTTTATGTCAGTCGACCTCAGTAGTGTTTGTCGAATTTTCCAAAAATTTTTAACGTATTTGTGTTAAATTTTGGCCAAACACTCAACAAATATCATTGAGCAAGCACCATATTCACCTGATTGACCTCCATGTGACTTCTGGCTATTTCTTGTAACTCAAAGAACCGCTCTTCCCTGGATACCGTTTTGAGTTAATTGAAGACATCAAAACAAATTCGACGCTTATGCTCGAACCAAAGCTATATAACATAACTCTAAGCAACTTCCAAAAGGAGTGATTTTACAAAACTGAGTCACATACATAAGTATACTATTAATATCACATCAAATTTTGGTGCTTGACTTGGCTAAAATTCGTTTTACAAAACTCAACTGAGATTTGTTAGTGTTCAGCCTTTGGCATTTTCGAGCATCGAATTTTCAGTATTGCAGATGACTGTCATGCCTTATAACATATTAAAAGAGCTTCTCTTTCGATATGAATAAATAAAGTGGTATCAATCTTTGTACGAAAGCAGATTAATAAGAGAGAGACATGCTTTGACGGAGAAACTCACGTATTCAACAGCATTAATTAAATACGTTCATAGGTATACATTGTATGCTAGGGTAATTAAGAAGAATCTTATAGTTTTTTGTGCAAACCATGCCGTTAGAAAATATTAATCACTGTTGTTTTTTTTTTTTTAACGGATAATAAGGGTTTCTTCGGGCAAAAAACATCAACATTTTTTTTCTTATATAAAAAAATTAAAGTGAAAAATTACGTGTTTTAGTTAAAACCGTAACCTAGAACTTGGACGAAGAGGAAAAATAACTGAAAATTGTATTTTCGGCAGACATTTTTACAAAAAAGTGAAAATTTCGCGACATTTTGTTAGGGGTCAGTAGGGTAATCTTTTTTCAAAAAAAAAAATTTTTTTTGCATTTTCTGTTCCCTATACCCTTAGAATTAATGTAGAAAGAAGAAGGTTTCGAAAAAAGCCCAAAAATAATAATATCGCTCGACGTTCGGAGCGCTGGACATGAAACATGGTAACTGGCGGACATGAGTCTGGTCGAACTACTCAACCGATTTGCTTAATTATTTTTGTGTTTCAATACTTTGTCCGCCAAAAATCGCATTTTCTCTTTTCTCCGATATCAAAAACTTCCACTCATGATATGTGAAAAAAAAAAAATTTCTATTGTAGAATAAAAATTTCTATAAAATATGTCCAATAAAACAGACCAGATTACCCTACTGACCCCGTGTTGTAATCGAAAAAAAATCTTTGTCCAAGTCTTTAAGAATTGTATTAGAACTGTGCATTTCATTAAGAACGGCTGAGTAGTTCTCGATAAATCTTGCCAACTGACTTCAAAAACACAGTTTCGAGAAAAACCCGTTTAAAGACAGCGCACTTGGCCTGACTAGCCTCGAGCGCACAAGTTCTTAAGGCTGTATCCCCGAAACTATTACTCAGATCAACTTGAGTATTGAGGACAATATGCTAGAGGTATTGTACAACATAATGATACAACAAAAATACAGATTTTATGAAACCCATTAACCCATGTAACTTCTCAATTGCTTATTACTTATACTTGCTCGAACGACTGTGTGGAGAAACTCGAAAATCATCAAACCTAACTTTTTGCTGTGGCTACTCCTCAACATACAACTTTGAACACTCTTTCAGGACACAAAACAATTAAAGTAATGGATACGCATAATATTTTCAGTGATTATATATATTATATTTTTGATAAAAGGAATTTACTAAACTGTTTGCATATAGAATTCAAATCAAAGTGTTATATGTTTTTGTTATACTATAATAAAAATATTAATATTTTCATTTTTTATTTCTTCATTAAATTGGTCTACTACAAGTATATAAAAAGTGAATAAAACCTGAGAATAACAGCTTTTTTCATTATTGGAATTTTTACGAGCCTCCCTAATGTACCAGCTTATCTGCATACTTCTGTATATGCACCGTACATTCGTGTGTGTGTGGAAATATGGCAGTATCCCCGCTGTGTTGTTTCGCGCAATTTGCTTTTACTGCACAACCAAAGAGCCACTCGTTAGTGAGGTCGTAATGAAATAGCGCCTATAAATTATTCGACTTTCGTTATTGATGCGTCGTCATCGAAGGCGCATGGAAATGGACAGCGCTTTTATGTTGCCTTCTCTTTGTAGATATACAACGCCTTCCTGAATGCGTGTGCGTGGGAAAACACATATAAAGTCTCCCAGTTAACAAAATAAAATTGATAACAAAGTGAAAATGTTAAATCGAAGCACTTTCCATAGCTAAAAATGTATGGATTATTAATTTCTAAAGCCAGAGAGAAAATCTAGAATACTCTTTATTGTGAAAGTTCCAGAGAAATCTGAAGGATTGTCGTGTTTAGTAAAGTTTATAGTGCGACACCATTCAATCAAAATGGAGACAGAGATATTTGTATACCCTTTTTTCTTTTAAAAATGCACCACTGAAGGTTTATATACTAAAGGTTATAATTTCGGTGCAGCTAAATTAAACTTTTTTTCTGGTGTTCTAGTGAAATGTATACCTTTAATTGACCAACTACTTCCACATAACCTTATATTAAATATGAAACGAACTTAAAGCGTGATTCTTAACGCTCACTGGGTTACGCGTAGTTTGTAGGACTTATAAACGATTGCTAACATATGAGCACGAGCACCAGTGGCACTACATACATACATACATATGTATGTCGGTATGCAGTGAGAGTATTCAGGTTTGTCGGTATATGTATATGTATGTACTATAAATCGCATTCAAAGGTGGTCTGCAGCCTATAGCAATGAACAGGTGGGTAAGCTGGCAAGCAACCAATCAGCCAATCAATCAATCCAGCTATCAATCAACGTGATTAAGTGTTGTCCATTTTAATTAACAGCAACGACAAAACAATACATTCTACAAGGTAGCAAAAAGTAACAAAAACTGCAAAAACAAACGAGTGGAATTAATTAATTACAATAACAAAAGAAAGCAATAAGAAAATAAGAATGTGTAGTCGGAGAAAAGTCGGATATACAAAGTAGTCAACTTAATCACTCACACTTTTATTCGCCTATCTGAGTAATCGCTCTTAGCGCAAAAACGAAGTAGGGAATTTTTACGGGGATAGAATAATCGTGAACGTTTAGTTGATGGAAAGTTATCAGGGTGCTTGGACAACACTGGCTTTAGTGAGCCCAGTCCAAACTATGCGCATATCTTAAATTTTAGTCCCGCAACCAAAAATCTAAGAAAAAATTTTGTGATAATGAAAAGAACATGGCTGCATTCTTTTTAGTGGTGAGTTAAAAATCAAAAGTCTTTTTCAGATATTCGAAGGTGCCATGCAGCTCGAAAGTTCTCTTTAACTTCTCTACATGATTCATGTACAAATAAAACTGTAACCGCAGCATGAGCAAATTTTGGTTTCATGTCATAAACTGATGTTCAACGAATATTTATCCATGCTCTTCTCTCTTTCAGGGCTTCTACATCACGATCACTGCAATTTCTGAAGCAATTTATTACCTCCTCGGCTCTATGGGTCTATAACTTCTTCTTCCTTATTGGCGTAGACTCCGGTTACGCAATTATGGCCGAACTTTTGAGTGTAATTTTCGGCTGTGCGAGTATTTGGTCTTGGCAAGTATTGGGTTTATAACTATTGAGGGTAATTTTGGCTGACAAAATAGTTTTTTTTTTTAATTTTCTGAATCTGCGATTTTGTTTATTAAAATTAATTTCTAAGTGCGGCCTTGGCAATATCTAAATTGATAATGAATCATGATCATAATAATAAGTTAAGTTAATAAGTTCCAGCTGTTGCTGCATTCTTTAACACCAAATCGACCTAAGTATCCCTAAATTATTGAAAAAAACCCCTTCAATTACTAGACTAATAGCAAAGTGCATTCGATTTTCAATTAATTGACACTATAAAACCTAATATTTATTTTTCGAAATAACCAAACGCACATAAACGTGACTATATAAAACAATTTAAAAACAACAACATACAAGTTGCCTTTCCACCATTATAACACCATCAAATTTCACAGTAATGCAATTTCCAGCTCAATAGAAGGGGTTGCGTTAATTGCTTTCTGACATTTCACAATTAAATGTCATTGCTTTTAGTGTTATTTTTGCCTCAACGGCCATAATGATAACTGCACTGCGGCCGATGAACCGAGTAGAAATAAAAACAGCCTTCTGGTTATACCTGCCAAAGGATCAACGGCACATTGTTTTAGAAATACATACACATAAGTCTGGTTGTTTTATACTATATATGCTAGTGCTGTGATAAAAGTACAGCAATAGCTAGTTAAAAGTTTAATTTAGTTGAAACGACGCGACCCACTATGAAAGTTATTGCGTCAAAACAAAGGAACTGAATTTTGAGCGATTTTAGCGAAATAAATGTTCGTAGAAGTACAAATATTGGGTAGTCGAAAAAGTATTTTCGTATTTCTAAACTAACTTCAACTTACTCTATAATTATACTAATAAATACGTGAACAAATATGTACCGTTTTGGTCGACCACTTTTTGTCATTTTTTCGCTAGAGAGATTAATCCATTAGTGTGAATCTTTTATTAGTGTAAATCGTATTTTCGAAATTTCCAGAACGCATGTCATACAACAATACAGGAGAAAATCAAAAAATAAAAAAGGTAAACTTTTATAAATTAGCAGCTGATAAGGAGAAGAGTCTCAAAAAATTGTCACGTTACCATATCTATAATTTCAACCCTTGCAGGGTTAAGCTGAAACCAAAAAAAATTATTGATCTAGAATAAAGTCGCAATATCTGGAACCATAAAAAAGATTGAAAGAAGATATTCCATGGAATAAAAAAATATCTACCACTTCTTTGACTGTTTCGATTTTATTTTTAATTGAAATTTGGGGCTAGTTTAGACATAGACAAGACTATATAGAAGACTCTTTAAAAACTTCAGGTAAATCAGTTCAGAAAAACTGAGAAATCGAGTGAACGGTATTGAAAAAAGGCAATTTCTCGAAAAACGCATTTGAAGTTTCAGTTTCGGCCGAACCAGTTTGCATGCCGGGCAAGCCAAATATCTCCGAAAATAATATGCAATTTGTAAAATATTATTGTAGACATATTCTAGAATAGTTAAGCTTTGAAAATATATATTTTTTTAGACTAGAACACACTGTTAAATCCGTTGGCTTTTATGAGGCAACCCTGGTCTTCCAAATAACCAAAATAAAACAGAAATATGCAACTTTTAGAAGGCAGAACATCGATTTTTCCACAAATTCTAAGAAAATTGAATTTTTAAGAAAGTAGATCCTCGACTCTGAAATTTAGTTCGCAACATTTTCAATTTCCCACGGGGTGTTCCTCAACGTGAACTCACTCAAAATGTGTATTAGCTTCTGCTTTATAATTTAAAATCAGATATTTTTTCTGGCATATCTGTCTAGTGATCCAATTTGTGTACGTCATTATATATGTACATATGCTTCGTTGGAAGTGTATGTGTATATGCGTGAGTGTGGATATGTGCTTTACGTAGCTGCAGGGCTTTAACTACATACAATATGATAATTGAAAATTTGTTTTGCTTTAATTAACTCTTTGTTTTTATTGCGACAGCCGCGCAGTGTTTTCGCACACACACACACACATACACAAACATGCGAGTACTTATACATATATGTATATGTATATGTAACTGCCACAAAGGAGTACGAATATTGTGGCAAAAGCCACACACACATGCAAAGCTAAAACTATATGTGTGTATAGTTTTGATGAACATATGTATATATGTATATGCCGCTGTATATGCACTGTTACATTTGCAGCATTGCAATTTGCAATTGCCTGTAGGACCTGCATACTCAACCAGCATTCTTTACCGTTACCCGAACTACAGCCGTTTGCTGCAATTTCCGTTTGTATAATTGCACTTCAGTGCACTCCACTGCCACTCTGCTCCCGCTCACTCACGCTCTCTGCCTCTCTTTCCCTCACTTTCTGTGCATTCGCACTCGCATGCTTTTCGTCACACAGCAGCAACAATAGCAACAACAGCAGCAGCTACTGTAAGGTAAATACAAAGCAAGAAATATACGAAGAAATTAAATAAAATCAACTAAAGTGGAGGCAAGGCAATGAAAATGAAATAAAATAGAGCGAACCATGCAAGCAGGCAAATTGCAGCTTGGCGGCAATCAACTCACAACAGGAATGAAGAAATTAAAGAGCACACCAAGTACAAGGCACCAAAGCGAAGGTTGCGCTACACCAGCAGGCACTCAACGCTTTTTGCCACAACTATAACGGTTAGCGTCAAAATCAGCAGTACCAACTCACAGCCTCCGCTTTTCGAAATGGCATAGCCGTATAGCGCGTTTGAGTTTTCATGTATGTATATATGTAAGAGGTATGTATGTATGTTTGTGGATGTGACTGCAAGTGTGCCACTCATTGACAGTTGAACTGAATGGCTGGATATTTGGAGCTCTTTTCTGTTTGCTGCACCAACAATGGCTGCATGTTGCCTATGTTGAAGAAGACAATGGCGTTGATGCGACGAAGTCGTGACGATGACCCGATTGCCAATTAACACAGTAGCATAAAAATAAAAATAAAGTTTTTTTGCCAGTTTGAGGCAATTAAGAATTTTATTTCAACATTTTACTGTTGCGTGTATGTGAGTGGGATTGGGGTCATCGCAGCTGGCATATTCGATGGTTGGTGAGGAAACTGTAGAGATGGTGGACACACTTGATTTTCAACTTCGCTCTAAAACGTACATCTATTACATATTTTATTATATTAAAACTTTTGAAGCCATTTTTACTAAGCCTAGAATTTGTCGCAATCCGATTACTCAATATACTTGTACTATCTTTGAGATTTGAACAAAAACGAAATATGATTTATAGTTTTTGAATATAATCAGATTATTTTTCGCTCAAATATATATATATATATATACATATATATAAATGTATACATTGTGTTCTGAGAAATTTAGTTAGGTACGACTATAAGCAGGATAAACTTGGAGCCGGAGTCACAAACTCGAATGTTTTTTAAAATGTTGGCTTATTATTGAAATATTGGTGAGAAACAAGAAAAAACGTTAGCTTCGGCTGCACCGAAGCTAATATACCCTTCACAGGTGCATTTCTTTTAGTAACTATGTGTTCAGTTTGTATGGCAGCTTTATGCTATAATTAACCGATCTGAACAATTTCTTCGGAGATGACATTGTTGCCTTAGAAAATAGTCTGTACCAAATTTCGTGAATATATCTTGTCAAATGTGAAAGTTTTCCATACAAAAACTTGATTCCGATCGTTCAGTTTGTATGGCAGCTATATGCTATAGTGAGCCGATCTAAACAATTTCTTCCGATATTACATTATTTCTTTGAACAATAACTCCTACCAAATTTCGTGAAGATATCTTGTCAAATGTGAAAGTTTTCCATACAAAAACTTAAATCCGATCGTTCAGTTTGCATGGCGGCTATATGTTATAGTGGTCCTATATCGGCAGTTCCGACAATGAGCAGCTTCGTGAAGAGAAAATGACGTTTGCAAAATTTCAAAACGATATCTTAAAAACTGAGGGACTAGTTCATATAGTATATGTATACTGACAGACGGACAAACGGACAGACAGACGGACATGGCTGCATCGACTCAGCTCAACATACTGATCATTTATATATATATACTTTATAGGATCTCCGACGTTTCCTTCTGGGTGTTCAAATTTCGTGACAAACTAAATATACCCTGTTCAGGGTATTAAAACAAGGAAGAGTCTAAATTTTTATTTTCTCCCGCTCTAGCACGGATCAGATAAAATACGACAGTCTGCACTCGGAAACAAATGCAGGAATGGAACATAAGATGGGGACGTACGATTATTTACAGATTGATTGGCAACCATAACACTCAACTTCAATGACACCTTCACATGACAGATAATACACGAGTTCATAAATGGCACTCGTCATGGTCGCACAATTGTCTGCATATATTTGAAACACACACACACATGTTTGCTTGACTGTCATTGAGGGCTCACGAAGTCGCTGTCAATCGGCATAAAATTACTAATGAGAGCCGATGACTGCCTGCCTTATACTATCCGCCACCCATAAGCAACTGTTTATGTGAGACTTTATTAGCCGCCAATATGGAACCTTCAAGTACAAGTATCCACTACTATGTATGTATTGGTGACATAATGATTTCAATCTTTCGCCGTTTTTGTTTTGCCAATAACATAAATGCTTTGTTGTGTGCGCACAATGCTCATAAAACTTATTAGGCTCTGGCATACTTCGCCAGCGTTGTCAAACACGAACCAATGTCCTTACGCCATTCCCAGACACGCAAACACCTGTGCAACTATAGTAACTTGGCGGCATTGAGGAAAATAGTTGAATGTGAAAATTGTTTACGCTTGGCTAATGATGAATGAGTGATTTTCCAATTGTGAACATAAGTTGTTAAGTGGCTAAGACTATTAAGGCAATGCCAAGTTGAATTGAGCAGTGATTTGATATGAAGGCAAACTAATGTAGTATTGAGCTGTGTTTGTGGATGAGAACGATACAGAAACAAAAGTGGTCACTTTGTTGTGTATTATATTGTTTTGGGTATAATTTTGGTTATAGTTTTAGAATTTAGGGCATACTTTTCGGTATATTTTCTGATATAGTTTTGGGTATAGCTAACGGCACTGCCTCCGCAAATATTTGAAATCTCTACTAATTGAAAAGAAAACTATTGTTGTTGTGCATACAAATTCCTCCAATTAACTATTAATACCAAATAGTTAAATATACTATTATACTAATTAGTAATAATCCCAAAAGCCTTGATCACAAAAGTTGTTATTTAAAGCTCTACGTTAAGCTAATAAGTATCTATCAATAAATCCATCATTATATCAAACTGTAATTAGTTATAATGAATAAATAAAGAGCACAGATTGAGAGATATTGATTCCAAAATTGTCCACACTGTCTTCAACATGCTTCAATTAAGAATTATTATAATTAAAACCAAGCACTGTTATATACGTATGTAGGTGTGTATGAGTATTCCAACTAATCTCTTTGCTTTGAAGGACATAATCCAGCGCTTTTTTCTCAGAAATTTAATTTCATTGCAATATGCTACAAGGCAAACTGCTATTTCTCATAGACCAACTATGGTGAGACTGACATAACGGTACTAATTAAATTCCTAATAACAATTCCGACCATGGTCGCGGTAATGACGCTCGCGGTGCACATAGATTATAAAGGGATTTTGGAAAACTGAAAATTCCAATTCAAAGTTGTTGTAATTTCATAATATACATATGGACATATTTATATTGTTGGATGTTGCCGCGAGCCCCCGAGCGTTATGCGGCGCCTAGCATCTATACATACACAATTACATCCACAATTGTCAACACACGCGCCCAAACCACACGGGCAACAAAATTTGAAGACAAAATATTTTTCGCTGAAACACAAAGCGTCAAACCGCAAGCGGAACGGTACACATATTTGCGCAATTTAGGGTCAAATTTAGTTTGAAAGCCTCAGCGGCAGGCTGAAAGTGTGCGCAGCGCTTGGCATAACTTTAGACTATAATTAATATACAACTAATCAACGAAATAGCGGCGCAGCGCACAAACACGAGCAGGCGCTGACATTGATTTTTCAATTAAAAATGAGATATTTCGCTGGAACGGTCAGGGGCGGCAAGCCAACACGACAGGACGACAGGCAATAAGAGCTGGCAGCGAAAGGATAATAACAAGCTCGGAAACGCGCAGCTTCAAGCTCAACGCATTCACTGCGGCTGCTACGTTACGCTACAACGCAGAGCAGGGCAGGGGTAATTAAATTAAAATTTAACGAACGAACATCAGTAGCATCAGCGCTATGTAAGCAAATGAGCAAGCAAGCAAGCCAGGAGGAATGAGCGAAAGTCGTCAAAGGCAGCGAATACAAAGTAACGGCTAATATGGAACGTGTGGAGGAGACTCAGGCTGTGCGCTGCGTTGTTGCAATGTAGTGTGGGTGTGCAATTTGCAAAGGATAATGCTTACTGTGATGGCAATCACCCGCGAGTTTACCATCAGCTTAAATGCCAGAAAAATAGTTAACCAACTGCCTACGCGTAGAAACTCCACAAAGCATTGGCATAAATTTGTGGCCTAGTGTTGGCGTCAACAACGGCACACGCAACGGTGTTGTTGTTTCGTCAATGCGAATGTCTTTAAATTTGAATTTAAAAGCGAAAGAAAAGTTAAACTGTGCTTGGTTTAGTTATGTCAGCTTAATTGGAAATTAATTTTATCAACAAATATGGCAAGGTCTGTGATTGAACCGAACAGTTTTGCAAATACTTACTCGACAGTTAGAACAAGTTATTAAATTTGAAATTTTAGATATCAGTTAATTTCATGCTTAATCCTGAAGCTTTTCGATTCATACTATCATATTGAAGCTTTTCGTTACACATGAACATTTTAGAGATCATTACTTCTTTTAAGAGTTTACTTTCGTTTTTTCCCACTCACTGCAAATCCCGGTGCAAGCCGACCCACAGAGTCTTACCATCGGCTATTGGTGTTTATAAAATGCCTTTTTTTCCAAAATATATTGAGAGGTGTACTATTGCTTGCTGAAAAGAACTTTGCTGGCATACTTGACTATACATTTTGTTTACAGGCGTAAATAATTAGTGTTGTGGTTATTTTAGTATAGCTGAAATAGCAATAATTCATTGATACTAACCAGAAGATATTTCAAATTTGTATAACACTTCACTCATGGAAGTTGCTTCTCTTTTAAGTAGAAAACTTATTCAACAAAACTAGTAAATTACCAGTAAAATTAATTGCTTTTATAGATAAGTAGGAAAACTGTCACATAGCCTTGGCCGATCGTTTCCGCACCGAACCAGAAACGAGTTTGGGGCTTTTAAAGATATTTGTATGGAGCTCAACAAAACTTCTTATAATTATACAAAAAAAATCGGTATACTTGTGTAAGGAGCAACCAACTCTTGTGTAGTCTGCAGGATGTCCAATGACTAACACGGTCAAGGAATTTCCTACATCAGCCTAAAATTTTCTTTACAATTTCATTAACTAAATACGGTTTTTGGGGTTTTTGGGCACCTTTAATGTACATTCAGCCAAACAAACATTTTTAATTTTTTTCAAAAACTTGGACTGACTTAGGTTTCAAATGATGATCGGTGAAATATCTCATAATTTTCACTTCACAACGGTTTTTAGAATATATGTTTTACATTGTTCAGTAGGACGCGATAAAGTTCTGTGATAATACTGATCACTAATATTAATACAGATTTTTGCTCCTAAGATATATATTTCTTCAACAATTTTCAATAAATTTCGAAGATTTCCTTGATTTTCTTTGCTTTTTTGTATGCTGAGTGAATTTTCCTATTAGTTATAGTTTAGCCGGATCCCCCTAACTTAGATACTTATGGACTTATTTTTGAACATTTAATAGCCGACTTAGGAAGAAAACTGCGATATTAGCCTTCAACTCATTAACAGTGCATTCAGGACTGGTCAAAGAGTGTCCAACAAGTGTCAATAGCATGAAGTGTCTTTATTATAAAACTAGTATGGGTGCCAGGCCACAGCGGAATCGCAGAAAACTCTTACGTCGATAAACTAGCAACAAAAGGCATTCTAGAGCCTCTATCAGTAGATCGGAGCCCCATCGGTGCATGCGCTGTCGCAAAAGCTGTTTGGTCCAAGATCGAACGCAAGACATCTAGTTATCTCGTTGCTCTCAGTAAGGCTAGCCTGTCCCTAGTTGTGGGACTTTTAACGGCTCATTGCCTTAATGGCGTCTACGTAGTGAAACTGGGAATCTTACCAGACACCCATATACAGAAGCTATATCGAAGAAGATGAGGTGAGAACAACTCAACACTTTCTTATTGACTGGCCCGAGTTCGCGAGGTCAACACTTAAACACTTTGAAGCGCATAGCTTCAGACATTTCACCGAGCTGGCGGGCATGGAAATTAGACACCTGTGCATATTTGTATTGGCTACTAAGCGTTTTGTTAATCTATAAATTCGAATCCACAAGTTTTTCTTTTCTATGACCTCACAAAAGACAACATATAGTAGTCCACGTGCGATATTTGAACAGCCACATAACCTAACCCAACCTAGGAAGAGATCCGAGCAGTGTAAATTAAATAGTTTTGGAAACTCTAAAGAACTTCATGACCTACCGCTATATTTTTAAAGTTTTAAGAACACCGTTAGGCATATTGAATATGTATACTCGTATATATATAAGTTGAATCAACAAAGTCTAGTACCAAATAGGGTTACTATCTAAAAGCAAACGTGTAATTTTCTATCACTTGGCCAAAGAAATTATTCATTCATTTTTTCTCGATCCCACTCGTTCGTGTAAATATGTGTGTATGTATATCTATTCACATCATAAATATTTAACAGCACATGACCTTATACATACATATGTGTGTCCCGTCAGACACTCATTATAAATTTAATTATTTAATTTACTTTTTTTTTGGTGGTTGATAGACGTGACACGCAATGTCAGCTGCCAGTTTTAACACGTCTAACCAACAACCTGCTAACTGTCGTTATGGCTGGCTAGCTGACTGGCTGCTTTACTAGCTGGCTTATTAAACAGTAATTTATGCAAATATGCTGATATGTAATTATGAGCAACAAATGACAAGACACAAAACGACAGACACAACGTTAGAACCGCAGTGCTCTGCATAAAGGTATATGCATACATGTATAGTATATACAATATGTGCTCATTTGCTTTAAAACTCTTCTTTCTACTTACGCCTGGGAAACGATGCCAGTGAGTTCATAGCCGTCCTATATGGTATGTGAGACCTCTGCACGTATAGTGGGGATAACTAAGCTAATATAGAATTTACAATTTTTTATATTTTTATAAATGCTTGCTATGTTCTAAAACTTGAAAAAATTATATATCATAATGCACAAATTTTGTAATTTTCAGACTGGATATTGCAGTTTTTCAGCGAAAGAAAATTAGTTCATTGAAGTATTTTTAGATTTCTAAATAGATTCTCCTAAAAAAGCAAGCCTCGACTGATCAAGAGTTTAATTCATTTTAACATCGAATGAACCAACTCAGAAAATCGAATTTAAGTTGAAATGTTATTTAATTTACCGCGTACAACTCATAAGCATCAAAACCTGCAAAAAAATTAATTTAATTTTTCCAAGATTTGCGGTTGCAGCTTTAATTTTCCGCTATGTACATGTATATAACTAGAAATGTGCATGCATTCCCCACTTTATCTTCTTAATTAAATTATTTTCCGCATTCTTGCGCCTATTATTATTGTCTACTTTCCCGCTCCTCCGACCCACTCGCTTGTGTATTCAACACTTCACGCTTTCATTTAATTTTTTCCAACTTTTGCGCCACAATGCCAACTAAATATTTCACCCTGCGTCCATGCGTTTAAGTATGTGTGAATGCGTAAAAGTGGAGGTTTTTATTTTGAAAAATGCTTTAGAATATGTGCAGAAGTAAGCGAGTGTGAGAAATATATACATAAGCATTACTAAGCGCTGCCCATACATATATGCTCAACACACCAAAGCTTTTCTGCTGCAAGCCAAGGTATATTTCTAGGCGCAAGCATATTTTCAACTATTAAGTATGTGTACCCAACAAACATTAGCATTTCATCAGCAAGTGAAGACAGCAAATGGTTAGAGAAGAAGTTTTCCAAATCTCTCAAATATTCTATTTTCTGGAAAAATCGTAAAATATTCGCTAATTTGTATCAAACTAACAATACACTGTGACACCGCCATAGATTTCCCAAGGGTTAAATAATTGGTTATTGGGTACACATGCCACATACTGCGTATTTATGTATGTGTGCTTACGCATTCACTTGCTGCTGCGGCTTATTGTGCGTCTCCTGGGTCAACGGCAGCCTAGACGCCCAACTGTGCCAACTTGCTCTGACCTTCACCTGCATTAAAATAAAATATAAATATACGACTAGCTGTGCTCCACAATAGTAATGTGTGCACACTTCTAAATATATTAACATATATATATTGCCAAGCGTATATGTATTTAGTTTATAAATGTAATGCTTGCTCTTGCGTTCTTGTCGAGTATCACGTGTCTGTGCGTTGTGGAATTAAAACTAGTAGCATTCATATCATATATACGCTCAACAACAGAGACACATATTTCTATGCAGAAATGAGTGTCACTTATGTATATACATATAGATATAAAAAAACACTCAACATACTGAAAGCAGTCTCACACATTTGCTTTGTCTATTTTGTAGAGGTTATGTGTCTGTATATCCACATACAGATGGCGTGTGCAAATGTTAAGCGGTAGTGCTGAAAATTTGCACTTCGCATATAATTTGCATTTCAACAAGCTTTAATATATCATATATGTATACTTCTATGTCAAGCAATTCATAGCTCGTAAACTCTTGTATGAACTGAGGAATAATGTTAACATAATTTCATAATTCTCATTTTATAATTCTAACGAATTTTCGAAGATTTTTTATGAAACTGTTTTGGTTAAAGATTTTAGCGTAGCTTGAAAAGTTTTTAGAACTTAGAATCTTTTGCCAAATAACTCGAGCGGCACGAACAATTTCTCAAATTAAGTCCATCAACACATTTTCAGTTCACTGCTTAATTTACCTAATATTACTGTGGTGTTTTATTTCTCAAACGAGTAATTTAACAGTATGACAGTTTAAAATTTCAAATTTATCCGAAAAATTCTGTTGATTTAGTGAAAAAATTCTAAATATAATGCACTTATTTATCTACGCAGCGTTAATCCATGATCTACTAGATCCACATTCTCAGTTTATTTCGATCAAAATTTGATTGCCATTATGCCCTACAACAACATCTGCCGAGGCTGCGGCATATCAGGGATTTTACACTTTCTCTGTGAATGCCCAGCCCTTGCACAGATCCGACACAAAGCACTTGGAATCCATCAAGCACCAAACCTTGAATGGATTTCGTCTAGAAGCATATCAGACATAAGTAGCTTCATCGAAACCTCAAAATGGTTTGAGAGAGAAGGAGACACGTGTTAGCAGATACAGAAGGCTTTACGAATAGTGTATCAAAATGGCACATCAAGTGCTAATTGAGCCCGATAGACAACAGGGCTGCACTACTACCTACCTACCTCCCTAGCTATAAAATTAGTGAGGGATCGCCTGTCAAGAAATTTGTATTTGAGTCGGTGGAAATTGCTTAAATCACTGATTCGTTGCTGCAGCATTTTATTAGACTTTTAAGGACTGGAACTCATTTTTTGCTTTGAGAAATTTAATAATAAAAAATGCAATTAAAAAAAATATATTAAATAAACATTTAATTCCTTTGACTTCAACTTAAACTACCTCTCATAAACAAATGTAGAAATCTTTATTTTTTATAAGCTTTTATACGCAAATTGAAAGTTCCTAGAAAAAAAATAACTGTATACAATTCTGAGTATTTCTACCCGTGAATTTCAAATAGCAAAATTTTATATTTCAACTTTACTTTTCACGACTATGTATGTATACACATGTATATATCTGTGTAAATTTAATAATGTGTAGATATATTTATGAAGAGCAACAAAAATGTGTACAACTATACATGCACATACATAAAGCAACTGTATATAACTATAAAAGTGCTTGCGCAAGCATAAGCTTGCGTGATTTTGATTTATAATCCTTACGCTGCAAGAATCATAAAATTCTCAACTTGTGTAAATATGTAGATAAAATAACTACACACCCCATAGGAAATACTGTTATATATAGATATCATGAATTTGATATAAATTTTTATGAAAAATCTCACAAAAAATAAACTTAAAGTTTGTCTTCTTGAATATGAATTTGAATATTTTAACAAAGATTTGTCGACGGATTTTGTTAATTTTGCTTAAATAATTTCAATCAGAGAGATAAGAGAAACATACCTTACTATCAATATAGCAAATGGTATTCTCTTGCTTTCTGTTAGAACACCTTCGATGTATAATATATGGTTGAACTTGAAACAGATTTATATCTCACTTCGCCTACATTTCCTACAGGATCTACTTTAGATTTGTGTAGAAAAATATATATGTAGTTGATTCCGAATATATATGCAACGGCTGAGCTCGGCTTTCCCCTTCTCGTTAAGCGTAAATTGACTTTTCTCACCAAAAGTGCACAGCGTACGAAAGAAACAGTAAAGAAAAAGCGCTTGTCTTTCGTTCCATTATTTATGAAAAAGTGACAATGTCAGGCGTTAGCTTTAAAATGCCACACACGCACTTGTGCGGCGAGCATTATGCATTCCCTTTTATGCTTTCGTACACTAAATACTACAATGTGCATACTAAAGGTGATTTTGAACTTGCAGGAAACTTGTTTCAACTTTTTTTATATCAAAAACAAAGAGAAAATTTTATAAAATATATATCTATTGATTGGTGCTTAGAATCTCCTATCATTATCGATTGTCCAGTGAGAGTTTCATGACATTTCATAGATTGCAAGTGAAGTTATTGCGTTTTAAGTGTCAGTATGTTTGTGCTAACGGTGCGAAAATGAGCTTCGTACAAGGAGCCAACATTAAATTTTGTTTTAAAATTGGTAAAACTTTTAGCGAAACGTTTCAATTGATGAAACAAGTTTATGGCGAGGATTTTCTATCCCGTAGCAGAGTGCACGAGTGGTCACAACGTTTTCAAAGTGGTCGTGAGAACATAAATGACGATCAATATCCGTAATCACCGGAAATTCCATCGAATGAATTCATCAAAAATCAGCCGAAATCATCATTGAAATTCATGGAAATGGAATTGAACATTTCCAAAACAAAGATTTATCGCATTTTGACCAAACATTTGGGCTTACGAAAGGTGTGTGCACGGTTTGTTCCGCACAAATTGACTGACGATTATTTGACCAAAAATCACATTTTAACCATTAACCACTCCCCATATTCACCTGATATGGCACCGTGCGACTTCTTCCTCTTCAGAAAAATGCATTTTCCGATGAAAAAAAGCTTTATGCAGACGTAGAGGCCATTCAAGAGGCTTAAACCGGCATACTGGCGGCCATACCGGCCAACGAGCTAAAGCACTCGTTCGCCATGCTTTTGAACCGTACAAAAAGCTGTATTGAAGCTGAAGGAGATTATTTTGTAAAAAATAAATTTACTTTGCCGAAAAAACCATTTGTTCTGTTTTTTTAAGGACCTGTTTACTTTAGGACGCACATTGTATTTTTTTTATGCAAAAAAACCAATAATAAGACAGAAAATGCAAGTATCATTGGGGGGTATTGCCCATATTTCATACATACATATACATATAAAGGAGTTCTTTCAAGAGTATGTATCAATTTTTTGCAATTAAACAATTCCGCTTATACTCTAAAAGTTGAAAATAGATTCTGATTACTTTCTGACTACTTGAGAAGCAAAATAAAGGCTATTCTTAGAGCACTGCGAGACTTAACAAATATTTATAAAAACGTTAGATATAATAGATCTCAAATACCAGTTCAATATTCAGCAGTGCTCTTCCCCATGACCGACCAAGAATTAACCGCTCATAGTGACTTCTGAAAACGGAACTTTTTCTGCAAATTTCGATTGGACTCATATTTCCATATATATTATATAAATATACAAGTATATATATGTCAATATATGTTCAATCAATAGAAATCGATGACAATCATTATTAGAAACAAGAAGAAAAAACACAAACAATGTTAAACAAAATTATGACAGCAAAAAGTAAACAAGAAGCAGGTGAACATAAATAAATGAATAAAAGCACTTAAAGAGCTACACAAACACGAGCATTTGGAAAACAAGCGGTATAACTAAGCAAAACTGTTATAAGCAAAAACAAAAAAACGAAAGTACAAGGTAACAAACTAGCAAACAAATAGCTGTCATATGGATTTGCGCAAATGTCGCAGGACAATTGCGGAAAACATCGAAAGCGCACTGTCGCTATGTGAGAACATCAAGCCGCATGCCACAATTCATAGACAGAAGGCATATTGAATACGCAAGAAGAAGAAGATAAAATCGCTTAGAGAGGAAGATAAGTATGGCAACATAAATGGATGCTACAGCAGCAACGACTGTAGAAATAAATCGATGCAGCTGAAGAGAGATGCTCAAGTCGATGAGAAGGTATTGTTACTGAAAGATGGTTGGATATTCTTGCAAGTAAAATTTGTGGACAACATTGCTGCAGGTGCACTTTTAAATGTTTTTCAACATTTTTATATACATACACATGTGGGTAAGAAGGTAAGTGGCCCTGGATTCATGTGTTCAGTTGAAAAAATAATATCAAATATTATTGAAAAAACAAAAAACGAGGACGGGTCGACCTAAGAAAGGCTAGTAGGATCAGTATTATATTTCAGATCTGCGACCTCTATCAATATTCGCAAGTGCATAGGTATAATTTTTGTTATATAGAAATATATCTAAGACAAGCAATCGTAAGCCGTTTTCTTACATCTTTTACATGCTTATATAATTTTGTAAGCAACTTGCTTATATAATGCGTCACAATGTATCCCCTAAACTAGTTCCCAACACTCTGACATATGAAATTAAGCACATTTGATGTTGACAATCACAATAAAACATGAATGGAAAAGACAATAAACTAGACCGATTGAAGCAAATGCAAAATGGGACCAGAAAACATAAAAGCATAGCATAACAAAAAATGCTTGTACAAAAAAATAACGAAAACTGGCAATGACAACTAAATAGAAAAGCAAAAAAATAAAGAAAAAAGTGAAAAAGTACAAAACAAAAAAATTAAAAAAAACGAAAGAACCACAATCAACATCAGTTCAATTCACAATCAAAATACGGCATCTTTTTGCGAACAATAAAAGAAACGGAAGAAACACAAGAAGAAGATGAGAAATAAGCAGCACAGCCATTGATGCCTGAAGATGCTGCAGTGCTGAAACGAAGTTCACAACATTTATCTCAAACTGCGCCAGCAGCGTTGGCAGCAGCAGCTGTATCAGCTGGCGAAAGAATGTGAACTAAATAAAACAGCAACAAAAGCTTTCTTGTCAACATTGCCAAGAGCGCAGACAAGCAGCGCTTTGAACACGCAGATATACATATATGCATGCGTGTGTGTGTGTGTGTAAAATGGCATAATGTGAAAACGAGCCTGAAACACCATTCATGGGCACAATAAATAAATGCACATAACAAAATCGAAGATAGGATAACAACAAATAAAAATAGGATAATATTA
Source organism: Bactrocera neohumeralis (assembly GCF_024586455.1). Taxonomy (NCBI): domain Eukaryota; kingdom Metazoa; phylum Arthropoda; class Insecta; order Diptera; family Tephritidae; genus Bactrocera; species Bactrocera neohumeralis. The sequence continues at coordinate 6,006,857 of NC_065919.1, forward strand.
TGGTATTGTGGTAAATAAGAAGAAATGCAAGAAGCAGCAGTTTATTTTAGGTATTGAGAGTATAAAAATACTATAAGTAAAGAGGATTTGAATCAAAAGAATATATTAAATATATTAATACTGATTTGCGTACGATAAGTGGAAAATATTGCAGTGAAAAGCAATTATTTTGTTAATTTAAACTAAAAGTAGCATTTCCGATGCTTTGTGAGTATTAAAATAAATTTAATTAAGAAGGACATAATCATTAAAAATTATTCTTAGAAATTTATATTCCTGTTTTATCAGTTTTTAACTTGAAAACAAATCAAAAAAATAAAACTTAAATAAAAAAAGCAGTAATTCTAGCGAATTTTTCGGCTTAATTAATGTGTATGCTTTGAAGAAGCAGATCCGTATAAATTTTTGAAATAATTTAAAAGTAGCATACAATTTTCAAAGCGTTTTTATGTAGATTGTAATAGCTAGTAGTTAAATTTCAATGAAAACTGCGCAAAAGTATAAAAAGTTGAATGCGCATTTAAATATGATTGGTAATACTGTGCGTATGAGTAATATTTTACTCCATGTATTTAAGCTCTGATTTAAAGATATTTTGCTGCACTTCTTGCTTGCTTGTATTGCGCACTTACAGCTGAAAAGCTTATAGAGGAGTAAACAAATAATTTACAATAATATATATATGAGGGACAAACAGTGCGTATGAGCAATACTTTACTCGCACTATCTGTGCTTTAAATTAAATATTTTTAATAAAAATTTGCAATGCCATTATTAAATTCGAATTTTTACTGTATATTTTAAAACTATATACACATTTTTTTTATCTTACTGCTATTTTTATCTTTTTGTCTTACTCTATGCTAGATGTTCTTATGCTTTATTCGAAACAATTTCTTAAATAAATCCCAAGTCAATAAAGTGTGCCATAATGGTTCATATTTTTCTGCATTTGACAGTCACCAATGGAAGTGTACAGACATATTGACCAATACACACGGTATGAATGCATTCCAACATACACACATACAATTACATGTGCAAGGGCAAGTACACCTAAAACCATAAATATGGAAGTTATGTTGGCACATGCAAACTTATTGGGGGGTCGCTTAATTTATTTGTGTTTTACGACAATTTAGGGGATTAGAAGCGAACAAGAGGACAAAATTTGCACAGGATAACAAAAGGGAGTAAACGAACGGCAACAATAAAATCAGCAGTAACTACAAGCCGAAACACAAATACAATTACGGGAAAGAAGCGCACAGAATCAGCAAGACAGATGGCAGCGTGAGCACTTGCAAACACCAGTAAATATACAACAAACAAATTGGCACTGCAATGAAAGTAGAATGTAAGCAAAGAGAAGATGGTAAGAAAATGGCGAAAAAAGGAAAAAATCATATCCGAATGGAAACACCATTGTGACAACAATGATATATTGGAAGACGCTGGGCGGTAGCATTGTATTTGTGTTTGTATTTATACTCTGTATTTTGTACTTTGTGCTAATGGAAACACAAATGTCTGTCTGTTATTATTTATATACACAATTGTGTGAGTGTATGTGTGTTTGTGTGATGGCGCTGCCAAAAGAAATAATCATAATAGAAATTGAGGAACAATTGAGGTTCCTGCCAATGCAAAAGAAGGTAAAACAGGATGTTTTAGCTTTGTTTACGCACCGCCTACTTGTCTGCGCACAGGCGGAGTGCTGTGCATCGACATCCTGCTGGCTTCCTTCCTGTGCGCTTCCTTTTCGCCTTACATCCATTTGTTCACAGCAAATGACAATCTTAACCCATTCATCTTGCAAATTGAAGTGGACATTGTAAACAATACAATGAGTTATACCGCCCTTTGCTTACACAGCACAGCACATACATAAACACACACCCACAACAATAACGCTGCGAATATATCTGTGCAAGCAGTTGGTAGACAATTGAAATGTGTCCAGGCAATTATTCACTGGTGCGAGGCAAAAAATCTGTGTATTTTATTTGTAGTTCTCTTTTTTGGGTTTTTTTTTTTTTTGAAATTGCACGCCATATCTGAATAATTAGATTAACAAGCTCTGCCTGTGTTATATGAACGCGTTGAATTTCCTTTCGTTCAAATAAAAATGATATCCCCAACCGGCAGAAAGAAAAGGTTGTTTACACAGTTTTTATATTATAATTTCCCGGAGATTTTAAATTAATTCTCAAAGTGGATTAAATTACCGATTGGCTGCTAATTCAAAGTAAATATTCTGTATTTAAAGCTTAAATATTTAGCTACTGGCTTTAACGCTTTCTCTCTTCTCTTAATTGTAATAGCGAGCGTACGTAATGTTATATTTCGTTAAAAAATATTCCTTTTGGTAACAGACGTTAATCTTAATTAAAAAAGATGACTAAACTTACCTTTGGACCATATTTTGAATGTTTGCAGACAAAGAAGAAGAACAGTTTTGTGCTCAGATTGTATGTAGTATGTAACAAAAAAACAATACCGTTTTCGTTTAGTATTCTGAAAAATAGGTTCTTAAGCACATCTACGAAAATCTCTCCAAGCAAGAGGTTTTTTTTTTGTAACGAAAAGGTCCTCCGCCTTACAGTTTGTTATTTTTTCTTATATTGAGATATGAAAATGCATATCCCTCTCTCAATTACTCTAAAATAACTCCTGTTTCATAGATTTTGTACGAAATTGAACGCTCAACAAAATAGTCTTCCCAATCTACAAGATATCCAATATCAAAAATTAACCAAAGAACAGAAAAAAATAAAAACAAGAAAAACGTTAACTTCGGCTGCACCGAAGCTAATATACCCTTCAAAGGTGCATTTCTTTTAGTAACTATGTGTCCAGTTTGTATGGAAGCTATGTGCTATAGTAATCCGATCTAAACAATTTTTCAACAGATCATATTATTTCCTTAAACAGTAATCCATGTCAAATTTCGTGAAGATACCACGTCAAATGCAAAAGTTTTCCATACCAGCAATAGATTCCGATCGTTCAGTTTGTATGGCAGCTATATGCTATAGTTAGCCGATGTGAATAATTTATTCGTATATTACATTATTATCCTAAAAAAATGTCAAATGTGAAAGTTTTCCATACAAGAACTTGATTCCGATCATTCAGTTTGTATGGCCTATATATGTTATAGTGGACAAATGAGCAGCTTCTTGAAGAGAAAATGGCCTTTGCAAAATTTCAAAACGATATCATAAAAACTGAGGGACTAGTTCGTATATATACAGACAGACAGACGGAAATGGCTTAATTGACTCAGCTCAACATACTGATAATTTATATATATACTTTATAGGGTCCCCGACGCTTCCTTCTGGGTGTTACAAACTTCGTGACAAACTTAACCTGTGTTTCAAAGCACCAAGCAAAAAAATATTCGTGTTTGTTACTCACCTTAATATATTTATAAATAATATTGTTCAACTGGAGGATGGAGCCATGTATAGAAGTTTACGCAAATGAGGGAAGTTCTTTCAGCGCCGTTCCCTTGATAGTGGCCCGTACGATTATTTTACATATGGCTCAAGCAGCTCACGACTTCCAGTCTTAGACGAACTATCGAAAATCTGACCCGAAAACACTTTTCTCTAGGCGTGAACTTTAAAGAAAACTATAGCCTTCATTCGTGCTTCTAACTCACTTAAGCAATAAGCACTACACATTTCTCCACCAAAGAAGCAATTTCTCTAAACTCGCCTTGGACATCGTAGAATTTATTAAATACACAACTGAAAATGCAAAACGATTTTCATCAACCACAAGGACTTTCAAAATGAAGTATTTGCCCTAGCGTGAGCGTACAAATATAAAAAACAAAAATTTCAGTTTAATAATAAATACCAAGTTAGCGTAAACATCAAATTTGTTAAGAGTTTACTAAGTTACAATATTTTTTTGGACATTCTTCTGAATTTTAATTTTCTAAAGTTTAAGATAAGCTCGCCGTAGAAAGTCAAAATAAGCAATGTTTTCAACTTTTTAATTTTATGCTAATAATATGGATTTTATACGGCCTCCAAGTTAGCCAGTTTTCGTCTCATCATGTCTTCACTTCGTCTAAGCCCGTTTTAAAAGAAGCGCACTTTAATATCTGCGGGCCATGAACATGTTTTGTGATCTGGTTTGATGATACTCAGTTTCAGCTCTCATTTCTTAGTTTTCTTTCAATAAACTGATGAAAAGCTACTTAAAAAGCTACACTCGTATAGTATTTCAAAAAAAAATACTATATAGAAGCGCAAAAACTTTTGGGGGATAAATTAAAACTAAAGAAAACTTATAGAAGAAAACTGTGTATACAAACTCTTTGCTTATCGCAGCACTGGAGATTGGAACTCATTCAAAATGATGAGCCTCTTTCAACAACAAAATCAACGCTCCTATTAAGGTTTATATAAATTTATATTCAACATTTTACAGGACGTGATCTAACAATAGATTTCGCTATCTCAGGTAAACAGAGCACAGCATGTGACAATGTGGCAGGGCAATCAAATGACAGCTATGAATAGGATCAAAGGCGACACCAATAATAGCTCGACGCTAGGGTTAGCACAACACCTAAAATAAATAAACAACATCCAAGCAAACAAACAATAGCTAAGCCCTACAAACATAGATGCATATACATCAATACATATGTCTGTATATACTGCAGGTACTTCAAAAAACAAAAGCTGCAAGTACGAGTAAGGGTCCTTAGGATTAGAGTGGGCATATGCCATAAACAGGAAAAATTCTCTGTGTTATGTTAATAATAAAACATTTAGAATAACAGTAGAAACAACAACACTAAAGGCAGCATACATATGGGCGCATTAGAAACAACAATAACAGCAACAGCCAGTTAACGGAAGTCATTCAAGAAGAGCGCCTGCTGATGTTGTCGCCCTACGTGGCGTATGAGCAACAAAATTAGATATCAAAGCAGAAGTACGATAAGCATTAATAGACAAACTGGGAATATACATACTATATATGCAGCTGTACAGCTAAACATATATTTGTATGTATATTCTTTGTAAGCAGAATTGATTGACACCAAAAACAACAATAGCATGTGTGTATTTGCATGGAGAATTATAGAGAAAGCAATAACACTGACAGTTGACCATTACACACACACACGCACATACTCTATGCTACTCTAATACACATGTAAGCACGTGTTGAGTACATAATGAATTTGTGCTCTTTTCAACAATACAGTCCAATAATCAACATTTCCTCTCCACACGAGTCCACTTTACTGCAGCGCCACACAAAACTTGTACGAAGATACCTATATTGATGTAATGTTCCTTACAATACGCACATAGATTTATATATGTATGTGGGTATGTAAGTAAACAAAAGCTGCCAGCTCGTACAGCAAAGTGTGCTTATCAATGCCTGGGCTATTGCAGGCAGATGGAAGGATTATTTGTAACAACGACAAATAAGCTTAAATTATATATAATACATACATATGTGAACGGCTGCACATAAGCAACTAAATATATAGCATAAGCTAAATTACTTTACGTATTTTCGCAACGCAATCGAGCGTGCAGGGATGTGTTTACGCTTACAGCAGATATTTTGCTGTTATGAAGGTGCGTCCGAAGCCAACAGACGGCAGGCAAATGGAGGGCAATCAGTAAGCAATCACTGGCACACACACACACACATTGTTGTGTAGGAGTACGGGCATAATACCATGAATTACCGGCTATGGCGGGGCGGGCTCAATTTGATGTTGGTGCGTGAAAACGTGTCAGCCCGCAGCTATTTAGCTCGTGTTAGTTTTAGGAAAACTTACATTTTCCCAAAGAAAATAAAGTGAAAGGCATATAAATGGTCGTTCCTAAGATATAAATAAATATATTGGAAAGCAGGCAATAACTTAATGGCATGTACCACATATTTTGTATGTGCTGTTATTAACAATGATTGTTAGTTTACGATTAAAAGATATTAATTTTGGTTTAGTGATTAATATTTTTATTTATTTTATGATTTATGACTTGTGATTAGTTATATATTCTATGTTTACCGTGAAATATTGTGTATGCCAGACTCATATTAAGTGATTTGTGATTTCATATGTTATATGATCTGTGATTCATGTTTTAATTAATCAGTGACTTATAGTCCTTGATTAATTTAATATTTAGTTTGCAGCCCCAATGTGAAAAAATATTAATTTTTACAATAACTTTAGTACACTGTATGAATTCGAAATTATAATTTGTTTACTTAGATTTCATAATTTGTATTTTATTAATTTATGATTTATGATTCATGATTAACAACGATTAATGATGATAATTATTTATGCTTTAAGATTTACGATTTATGATTAATGATTTTCGATTTGTGAGTTATGATTTATGATTAATTAATTGTAATTATTTTCTATTTCTGATTTAAAATTTATGGTTTATAATTTATAATTACTGATTTACATTTATTGATTATTAATTAATGAAACTGATTAACGATTTATGACTTATGACTAATGATTTATGATTTCTGATTAATGTTTTATTATTTATGATTAATGATGACAATGATGTATGATATTTTTTATGATGAATGAATATTGAAAAACCGATTAAGGTAGTAGTCTGGTAACTTGTGTTAAAAAATTGAACTTTTTTTTTTCTTAATTTAAAAGTAAAATGTCTTGAGAATATACTGTGAAAATTTCAGATAGAAATTCGAAATATTTCGGGAGTTATAACGAGTTTCCTAGAGCGCCTCGAAGTCCAACTTTTAAGGTCGACCGAACTTTAAAAACGTTTTTCTCAAAACATTGTTTTTCTGGTCGGCCCGGGTCCTAACTTGTTTTCTACTGAACCGATTGCTTTCAAATAACAGGCTGTTCTACACACTTATAGTTCTCGCCTAACTTTTTAACTTACAACCCTTTTTTTGCAAAAATAAAACGACTTTTTTTCAAAGTCCGCCATTTTGTTATTTACCCTTGGAATTTAACTTCAGTAGTTCCGACTAGAATTACATTATTAAGAATAATCAAGAATATTTGATATCAGATAACGTCAAGAGCCAAAATCACCCTGGCCACCCACGTGCATTTTTTTTTTTTTGAGGTCCCAACTTCGAGTGACAATAATACGAAAAGTAATAAAGTTTTAATTTTTTTCAATTAAATTTTTGTTTATATTTTCAGTATGTAAAGAAAAACATTCCAAATATTCAAGATAATTAATTTTATTTTCCTATAAAAAACCACCCTCCAAAGAAGTCATGAAAATAGGCATAAGTTACCGGACTACTACCTTAATGCTAATGCTTTATGATTTATCCCAATTTTTACTGGCGTGGCTATTATTTGCGATTATATCAAGCGACTTTTGTTTTATATTGAATAATGGATTTCTGTAAAACATTTTACTTATTTTATTTTATATTGTATTTCACTATATCCAAGTTATAAACTACTAATCCGATATTTGAATAATATTGTTTGCACTAAAACTCTTTTTCTAAAGAATTTTATCTAAAATTTGAAAAGTTAAAACTTCACGTGGATTAGTTTTGAATTATTGAAAGCTTATAAACTCTTCTATCCGTTTCTTGTATCCAACATAATCCATATTCAAATTATCCTCAAACGTCGAAAAAGCACTTTAAACTGTCTTAACTTTCTGGCCTATAAATTAATCAAAATCCATAAAACGAGCTTTAAATTGAATTTCAGTGATTCGATTAAATTTTCGCCGACACAAGCAAAAGCCGGTAAACAAGCATTCAAGCAATGCTCCAAATTCAGAGTTCAAAACGTGTTTTTACGATAGTTTTTGGGGGTGTTGTGTGTAAGAAGGGGAGGCGATCTGTATGCATAAATAAAACGGTAAGTCGAGGTGACAGGCAGGTGAGGCAATAAATTGAAATTATTTCGGCAGGCATGAAGGAAAGGATGAACAAATGCGGACGATCGAATTACCGAACAGAGCCAAATGCCGCATGAATATTGCGAATAGAAGGCCAAAGCTCAAGTTGATAGCGGGGACTGGCTACAGGCGACAAGCGACAAGCTACTAAATATGAGTAAAGACACACATACATTTGGATATCGATTTTTATGCTCTGGTAGCACAGAGTCACACAAAGGTTACGTGTGTTCGGTGACACTTTGAAATTTAATCGGCTGTTTAAGCAGCGGATAAGGTTTCCACTTTATATGTATGTATGTATGTATGTGTACGTGTGGGTCCTCACCTACTCTATATTGCTTTGTAATAAATTCGCGCAACAGCAAATCGTTCGTATTCAAAGGATGAATGTAAATTTGACTGATGAAAATGTACGAATAACGGTGTTTGTGGGTGTGGCATTTGGCTTGCGCGTACAAAAGGTGACTGCAGAGTTTATTTGCTTTAGGCAGGCAATCAAGCGCGTAAGGCGCAGACAAATCGGGTTTCAGGGTGAGATTAGTGAGCGCGCTTATCGCATTAAATGTCGCCGATATTGTGATGTTGGTATTTCATTTTGATTTCAATGTGCCAAATATTTGCCAATACTGACAAATAAACATACAGTTACACAGGTGACGGCGGAAAATATTCTGTGACACATTTTGCACAAGTGTTTTGCTTGTAAGGGCTTCAGTTGGGCTTATAGAAATGTCACTGATATACAAATCGTTTCTAATGCCATAGTGATGTGATACACAAACAAAAACTAAGGAAAATGATTAAAAGAACTTCACGAAAGACTTTGTAAGGCAATAATACCCGTGTTGTAATAATAAGGACATTACTCTTACAAATTACACTGTTAAACACTGTTTTACAACACGAAGTTTTTGATGATACTTGTTTATCTTGGTGTACTCTCATTAACACTATGGTATATAATAATTTTTTTTCTCCAGTTTTTTCAATTGACTCAAAACGGTTTCCTCGCAGCGATGTTTTGAGTTTGCTGAATAGCCAGAAGTCATACGGAGCTAAATCAGCACGATATTAGTTGAAATTTTGGCGAAAAACTCACGAAGAATCAGTGTAGTATGCGGCGGTACACTATCGTACTACAAAAACCAATAGTTCTCGGCCAATAATTTCGGCCTCTTGTTAAGAATAGCTTTACGCAAACGACGCATAGCACTCAAGTATTTCTTGTTGACAGCTCGGCCAGTCGGAAGGAATTCGGGGTGAACCACACATTGGTAATCGAAGAAAACTGTCAACATTAGCTTGATTTTTGACCTGCTTTGACGTGGTTTTTCGGCTTCGGCTCACCTTTTCCACGATATTCGACGTCTGTTTTCGGGTCGTGAGCATAAATCCAAGACTTATCGCTAGTAGTAATACGTTTCATGACATTCTAGTTGTCAGAAAGCATTGTTTCACAGGAGTAACACGCCGCTCTTTTTCGGAAAAATTTAGTGTATTTGGAACTGCGTGCTTTCATTTTTCGTAGGCCCAAATGATCCTCAAATCTCAAATGGTTTTCATTGATCCATCCGATATTTCAACGATGTCAGTAAATCCTCTGACTTTCAATCGTCGATTCTTAAACTGTAATTCCTTTATTTTATTGACGTGTTGATCATCACTTGATGTTGATGGTCGTCCTGGACGTAATATGTATCAATCAAAACACTTGCTCGCGACAGACAAAAGTCTTACTATTTGTTGCCCACAGTAATTAAGAAACTTCCGTTACAGCATATCACCGCTAGGCTGAGTAGTTCCGTCTCAAGAACTGCGCTCCAACCAATTTACCGCTATTCAAGGACAAAAATTGCTCTAAAAATGTTTAATTCACTTCCTAGTCTAACCCTAACGGTTATTACGTCGACGCGTCAACAGTTAAGTGCCGTCATAATAGACAAGAGTGTGGGTAACAATCGGTGAAGTAGTGCAGCATGTTTAAAAACATAACGGCAATTTCAGTTGAACTCCTAACGACGCGTTGCGCATTTTTTGCAGCAAAAGTCAACTTCAAAAGGTTGAACGAGCGCCAAGCAACACAGCTTCAAAATCACAAACTTGCCAAGCGACTTGCCTTACAACGGCGTCAGCCAGCCGAGCGTATCGCGCACAAAGCGCATTACACTTAAGCTGCAAGTAGACGCGCATAATCCCGTTTTGTGCGCATTGCTTTGCTTCGCTTTGAATTTCTGTAAAGTAATACATCCACACTCACACACATACAAACACTTCGAGGGACGGATGCCACTTTTAGCTGCCGCTTTAATTCTAATATGCGCCGCTGTTCTTGTTCTTGTTTTGCCTATGCCATTTTTGCACGAATTCATTTAGCGCTGCAGCACAGTCAGACCAAACCGCCACCTGCATACACACACCCACAAACAGCTGCAGCGTGCGAATTTCCCTCATTCATACTCTACACAATTACGGCTGTATGTTTCGGTATTTACGTGCAATGGCGCTGCAGCAGGTGCCCGGTGAGAGCGCTTGCTACATACACCTTACTGCCAATTTCCAACTCGTTCAAATTGGCGCTGAAGTTTTTTAATTTGCTGCAAAAAAGCATACAAAAAATATAATAATGATATAAATGAAGTTTATGCGCAGCAGCAACGGTAAATCCAATTTTTTTGCAATTTTAAATTTTTAAACAATTTTATTTTTAATTTTTGTATATATTTTTATGCTTCCTCTGTACTACAAATGACTGAGCGTCGCATCGTGGCAGACTTAATAGCACATAGCGTCTGCTCGCTTCAGCAGCGGCAACGTCATTAGCATATTTTACATAGAAAAGCCTCTTCTGCCGCACAACCAGCCCCCACTTCCAGACCCTTTCGCGAGCTTGCACCACATTTGTGTAGACTTTCAGGTAAAAAGAAATAAAAGGATTAAAATTACGCAAAAAGTCTCCCTCTCTCCGATGTCTGTCGCAACTTTATTTACCTGGCTACCACAATCCACATCGCTCCTTCGCTGATTACAGCACAAAACGGATAAAAAAAAATTGTAGTGCAACTTTTTGTGCGACGTTTATGCGCGGAAATTAGTGCAGAGTGCAAGTTTAGAAAGGCTGAAGGACGCGGCTGAGCGAGCGTCGTGCGCAAAGGACAATCTCTACAGTTTTTATATTTCGTAGGTAAAGTTTAGCATAAAGCCTGGGCTATAGTCGCAGCGATGGTGTGTGTGTGTGTGTGGAGGGTGTAAAGGATAAGCTGCTTTGTTTGTATATTAAGTAGTATGAAACTCAAACAGAGGCGTGTTGTAAGGAAAAAGTTGAGTATGAAAATGAGCTGAGCTGTTGCTTTTTGTAGACGCTTGTCAAATAAAATGTACCTATTAAAGTTAATGAGACTGATTTAAATTTATTTTACTATAACTACATGTTACAGCCTTAATAAAAATTTAATTAACATAACTTTGTTTACCAAATTGGTGTAAATCAAAAACTGTACAATTAAACTTAAACAACTGTTTCTCTGAAATAAAGTTAATTCAATTAAATTTTCTTCAATTTTTTATGAGACAATATATCGGCCAAAGAACAAAAATCTATAAGCGAATTGGTGATAGTATCCATCTCTTCTTCACAGACTATAAAACACACATACTATATAAAAAATTGTGCTAATTGCACAAACGCTATATTATTTTCAATGTCAGTTCAAGCCTAGGTTTAAAAAATTAGCAATGCCACTCAATTAATCATCATAAACCTCTGAAATACACGTATACATATATGTGACCTGGTCTACGAAAAGGGAGCTAACGTGCGAAAACTAGTTTTCTGGGAAACACCGTTATCTCGTTATTTCTCCGTTCACAATTTCAATAATTTTGACACCTAAGCCCCCTTTCCGTAGACCAGGACCATATATTACTTGTTACAATACGATGTGTATAACTGTGTTCAATTAACGGTATGTATTGAACTAATTACTTGATCTTTTGAAATAAAGCTTAAAAGCTGGCGATCTAACCTTAAAATTTGTGCTCTACAAAAAATGCTGTTTTTTTTGTTTTAAACAAACATTTCTTTAAGCCGTTACATGGATTTGCGAGTTTCAATTTTCATTTCATTTTGATTTTGAAGTCGGTTGGCAAGATTTCTCGAGAACTTCTCAATCGATCTTCAGGAAATTTTATACAGGTCCTTGAGATACAAATTTTGAAGACTTCGACGAAGGATTTTTTTTCGATTACAAGATTAATTTTTCTTAAAAAATGTCTGCCAAAAATACTTTTTTCGAAAAATTTCAGAATTTCTTTGCTAATAGTGTCTATAACAAAAAAATTGTTGAAAAAGAGCTGTTTTTTACCCGAGAAAACTCATGTAACTCCTTAAAAGTTATACGCAGCTAAAGCACGAAGTACTAGATTTAGTTGCTTAATGGAAAATATTAAAAAAATGACATGTTCCATACATAGAAAAATAAAAATAAGTTAGCCATTGTGTAAATTAAGAATAAAGAGCTTGCTTACTTTGAATTCTTACTTTTAGAGCAAAAATCCGAAACAAGTGCTAGCAGAAAAACTTTTTTATTTGGTGAGATATGTTTACTAAATTTGGCATGGATTGTTGTTTAAGGCAATAAAGTATTATCGTGAAAAATTGTGCAGGTCGAACCATTATCGGATATAGCTGCCATCCAGACAGAGAGACAATTCGAATTATATTCCTGAATATTTTGAAGTTATTTTGTGCAAAAAAACAATCGTTTTTTCAAAATCCTAGACCAGAATTAGAAAGAGGTCGAACTACATATACAGATCGATCGAAATTATGTTCCTGAAAGAAGTTATTTTGTGTTTAGAAAGAGCTTTATAGCTTTTTCTTGTTTTCTCTATATACAGATTCATTTTAACCCATAAATTCAATAGATTACTTTTTTGATTTACCATACTGTACAGTACACACACAAAATTACACAAAAAATCCATGTTATTAAATGCGAAATAAATTGAACTCAGACACACAGCCGATTAAGATCTTAAGATATAAATATTAATGCTTATTCATTTCAGAGAGCGAAAGTACGTGACTATTTCATATGCTGGGCTTTCATAAATCTGGCAATTACACTCTTACTGGAATTGAGATGACTCAGCCACTCTTTGAGCGGCGCCTGTGCTGATTTCTAACATTTCATTCCATTTTTGGTTTTCATCCGCATTTGTGTTTTGTTTCTGTGATGCTTTTATTCTGATTGCAATTTCACATGTTTATCGTAGTGGCATGATTTTCGAAATTTTCTTCCGCTTTTGCGGTAATTGTGTGGGATTTATGTATGACTTGCAAAGAAAGAGACATACAGCCATAAGAAAGTTATAGTTTTCTAATAAAAGTTCTAAATTGACAAAAAACACATGCATACATACAAATATATAAACGTCAGCCGAAATTGAATATTTGTCCAAGTAAAAAAAATTAAGTAATTTAGAGCATCGTGGTTCAAAATGGTCATTCGAGTCAGATAGAACTGACTATCGTGAAATTATTGGCATAAGCCAGGTCTAAAGCCAGTGCCTGCTAAGCGCAAGTCAGGATACCATTGTGACCTGGCATACAAATGATTCTGATGATGAACTAGCTTGATAGTGAGGACAAACACTCACTGACTAGCTTTGAGCGCACAGCTACGGTAGGGAGATCAGCGCAAATATTGCCGCTCTGCCTATAGCCTAAAGCTAAGATTCAAGGAGAGAGCTGCTTACAGAAAACCCCCTAACACTTTTTCCCCTAGCTAAACTGATCCAACTCGACCCCATTCCGATGTGAGCGGGGCTTTGCAATTGCCAGCGATAACGCTGTGAATTGTGTTGTTTTAGAAGCTCTTTTTTTAAATTTTTGAAATACTATTAACTCTTCTCTGCTCGTATAAGAATTTTTTGCGCATCCGCTTCATTTCACAACATTTTCTATACAAAACTGAATATTTGCTCAATAAAGTTGAGTTCTTTTCCCACTTTTCGCTCGTTTTCCTTCACTTGGTGCCGCTACTTTATCCACCTGGCTCAGCTTACAATCTCACTCAGATCACTTTTATTTCACAGCAAAGTCGCTTAAATTAATTAAAAAGTTATCAAAGTCATAGCAAAACAGTATCCAAACAGTCATCGCTGGTGACACTCGGAAGCTGCGACATTACTTTCCACAACGCTGATAGCCTCCCGCCTTGCGTCCGCATGTTAGCTGCAGTTGCAATGTGTCAACCACAGCAAAAGTTGTGGCAACCGAAGAAGAGAGTACAGGGAACAAAACAAAATATAAGAAAGTTTCCACCGCAGAGTAAACCTGGTTGGACTTCTGCAACAACAACAAGAATATTGTTGAGAAATCGAAGCATCAACAAACAGCCGCGTCATCATATCTAGCGTAGCCATCTACTGATTGTAGCGCGGAGATTTAAGTACTTTTCAACATAATTATCACTTGAAATAGCTGCGTAATGCTTCAGCTGTGCTTCGCAGCGCTTATTTGAAACTTACGGGAGTTAAAGATGTATTAACAGTAGATAAATGCTGTAACGGCGGTGTCAATATCAGCGGACTCATGCAAACTGTCCATATGAAAGAAGAACACATCACAGTTTACCTTACTCGCGAGTAAAGATATACGTACTACACGTTCTGTATTGTTAGTCACAACAACAATAAAAATTGGAATATTATTTTGAAAACGGTAATGTTAAATGTTACTAACAATACTGTGCTGCGTTTCAAACCCTCACCGAACGACAGTTAAGCACGCAGCGAACTGCACTTGAAATACCTGACAGAAATAACAGAGAAAGATACAGAAATTGCAGAAAAACTCCCAACAACCGAACAAAGAAACATTTTTTCTTACACAGTACATATCTGCTTAATACATAGGTATATACAATGTTTCACATCGAAGCGATACAAACAACCAGACGCGCTTAAAAGTATGCTTCAGCAATATTGCAAATCACTGTTGAATGATCGACGTAAATCAGTAAGAAAATCGCGCGTTCAAAATGAAAATGTTAAGCTCACAGCAACAAGAAAAGCAACAATTTTTACTTATCACACAATTTTCATGCTTCACGATTGTTGCTTTATGCTTTCTCACGATTTTTGGCCGCACTCGAATTCACCAAGACATGGCATGAAGCTGTCTGTCTTTCTGTAAATTCAAGTTGTGATTTCAGCTGCCAGCAATGTTGCTTCACTCTGCTCGTTCGCTATCTTTTATTCGCCGTCATTGTTTATGTTTGCCGGGATGATTGTGAATTATGTAACAATAAAATGCACGTAAAGTTCAGGTGTGCCTCCGGCTATTCGCTACTTTATAACCGCGTTGGCAATAATGCGCTGTAGTTTTAAGTGTCTTTAAGGGTAAATCACCAAAGAGTCATATTTGATAGGTAAGAAAGCGAAAAACCTAATACGTTGGGTGTGATTTATGGTGTTCCTACCTATTGAGTTAACTGTAATTTTAGCTCTACTAAAGGGTTCTTTAACTGCACAACTTAGTTGCGGTAGTTTACTTTCGACTATTCACAATTATGTGACGCGCGCGCGGTGTATCTGTCTCTACATCTGTAACGCATCAAATAGTGGTGATGTGAGTAAAATGAAAGTTATCACCAAACCAGCAAAAGAAAACTTTTGAATACTTTCGAAATACCAGCCCTCCTAGACATAACTCGAAAGTCTGTCGTGATATTTGCATGAGCATTTGATATTTTTATACCCCAAAAAGGGTATTTGTCACACAGTTTCTGATACCCAAAAGCAAACGTCGGATTATACATAAAAAATTATCAACGTGACGAGCCGAGTCGTTTTAAGCTTTTTATCCGCCTGACCGTCTGTCGGTATATATGCGAACTAGTCCGTCAATTTTGAGATATAGATCTGAAATTTTGAACGCCTTCTTTTCGGTGCAAGAAGGTGCTAATTTGTCGGAACCGCCAATAACGGATCACTATAGCATACAACTGTCATACAAACTGAACGAAAACCTATTCATTTGACGCGATTCCTTCCTATGTGTACATATATGTAGCCTAAGGCAATGGAACAATCTTCAAACAATAGTCCATACCTGGTATACAAAATGACCAATCAAAATCAAGTTCTAGTATCTTTTGCATTTGTAAAGAGTGTTATAGCTTCTGAGCTTTTTAATAGAATTTAACACTGACGTATCATTATTTTGAGAAATATTGCATACTTACAGCTATTTGGTTTCGAATTTTACTGTCTAAAAAAGTGGAATACAATGCTTACCAATATTTTATACGTGCAAAGTGCTTGAAAGCTAAAAGCGACCTGTAAAAATATAAAAGTATATTATTAGCATATTTCTAGTGAAACTTTTGATCAAATGTGTGTGTAAAAACGAGTTTTTGGATTTTGATTTAAAGCAAAACTTTTTACCAATACATTCTACAAATATGCGTAAACACATATAAATCAGATGGGATGTCTGAAGGTATGCGCTCCCAAGTGTTATAGCCTTGACCCGCCAAACACGGGACAGTCAAGAGGGAAGTTTTGAGTCGTTTCCACCTCATCTTTGCCATACAGCTTCTGCAGATGACGTCTGGTGAGAATTCCAGCCTTTTTGAGTGGACGCCAGTAAGGCAATGGCCCGTTAAAAGCCCCAAAACTAGGGAGAGACTAGCCTTACTGAGGACAAAGAGCTATCTAGCAGTGGAACACAAGAGCATACGGGAGCACTGACCCGCTCCCATTCCACCAATAGCGGTTCGGGTAGAGAAGGAGCAGCATGATTTCGGTTTGGCGATTCCATGATCCAAGTGATCCAGAAGGAAGTCAAAGTGAGTGAGGACATGTATTCTTTTAGGAACCCAGACTCTCTGAGTCTGTTGGCAACTTTCGCAGCTATACACCTTGCCACGATATATACGGGCAATATGTGCAAGATGGCGTTAAGTGCCATGGTTGGAATGCATCTTAGTTCACCACACATGCTATTAAGAGCCGCCCGTTGTGCGCTCTCGAGTTTCTATGCAAGTGTGGTATTTTCTAAAGCCCTCCACCGCATAAAAACTTCTTAGAATATAATGGGCTGGACTATAATGTCATGGAGCCAGAAGACCACTTTTAGTGGGAGATCCCACCTTTTACCAATGGCAGTACAAGGAAATCGGTGCTCTCTCTTTGTTATTTAGTTTCCATGAAAGCTTTCTTTCCAAAATGAGCCCTAAATATTTCACCGTATCTGCTGATTGCAAACGGATGTCTCCCATTTGCGGCAGCGGTGCCACCGGGATCTTGTATCTTCTAGCGAATAAAACTATGCCGATTTTATTTGGGTCGATGGCGAGACCGTTTCGACTGCCTAATTTGTTACGACGCTGAGATATCCCTTCGTCAATTCGCAAACGATACTCAGAAACTTTCCTTTGACAATAAGCGCTACATCATCTGCATAGGCAATCCCCGGTAACGACGATCCTCAAGTTTTTAAGCAGGTCGTTAATGACCAGAATCTATTTGTATAAAAGGAGATACCTGGAACTTTTGGGGTTCCCCTACTCACATTTTGTCGAGACTGTGCCATCCCATTCGGTTTCAATCACTCTGTCGCACCGAAAACTGAAAATGAGGTGTTCGAGATTTGATTCAGCCCAAGATCGCACAGGGCACCTACGACTAAACAATAAATCTCAAAGTCCAAACGAACAAGAATATACTGTATGTTGTCTATATAAAAATCTGAGAGCGTTGCTTTCAATGAACCAGATTTCGTTGCAATTCC
This sequence comes from Bactrocera neohumeralis, assembly GCF_024586455.1. Lineage (NCBI taxonomy): Eukaryota > Metazoa > Arthropoda > Insecta > Diptera > Tephritidae > Bactrocera > Bactrocera neohumeralis. The sequence continues at coordinate 6,024,587 of NC_065919.1, forward strand.
TAGCTGTGTTGTCACTTAGTGAACTGAAGTCAGCGTTGGTTGCTGCATGTAAGAAGTATATACATGCGCAAGTACTCTTGTCGTTGTTGCAAAATATGCACACCCAAGCATGCTTTAATATGAAAACGCTATATAAAACAGTTACAGCATATAAAATATGCACGGCGTATGAGTAACATTTGAGCGAGAAACAAAGAGATTTTTTGGGTATTTAAAAGAAAAACAAAAATTTTGACAATATGTTTTTTATTGAACTATTTGCTTTCTGGGCTTTAGTTTCTATGGCAAATAATTTTTGTGGCATTAACCTACTTTTGACATTTTTACTGGTATTTTGCTGCTACATACACGTAAAATGTATTTTTAGAAAAATCGAAAAAATGCAGAATGTCGAATTTCGTTAAAATAATCCACACAAAACAATTTTTCTAGTATTTGCTGAGTGTGCTTATCAACTCTGCAAGATGGATAAGCGGAAACAACCATTAGCTATTAAATAAATTGCAACAACATGAGATTTTAGCAAAGAGACTGTGATTGAGACAGCAATGCAGCGGTATTTTTATGTAAATAAATATATAAATATATATGGCACATGCTGATGCCAACTATTCAAGTATTAAATTTGTGAATTTATGAAAAAACAAACACGTAAAGAGTAAGACTCAAAGCGAAGCAGTTGTTACTGGAAAAAATCAATAGCATTTTCAAAAAGTTTTGAACTGCCAGTTAAAGAAGTAAAGCTATAAATTATCACTCTTGCAATTAATTTTGGACAAAGTTAAGGCACACGCTACAATCTGATAGGAAACTCCACCAGATCGTCGCTGCGCAGTTAACTCCACAAATATTTATTGCTTAAATCTTGTGTAATTTTCTTAAAACATATTTTATTTATGAAACAACTCGCTACATAGTGCAAATTTCTTCTCACGACTGAACAAGTTTTCGGCTTTAAGGCGTTGCGCTTATCTTTGACTATTCCAACTATGCTTTAGACGATTTTGTAACTTTAACTTTTGTTGCGCAGGAAAGCGTGAAGCCACACTTGCTGCAGAACTGCGTGTGCTTCGTAAATATGCAAATCCCTACTAAGTCTGCATGGATACATGTGCTTGTAGACGCTTACACATGTTTGTTTGTCGGATAGATCATTTACATGTGGCGCAAAAGGGTGCAACGTATTGGGTGAGATGTATGATACTGCACAGGTAAGCCTGATGTATGATTCCATAGTGGGTTACCCGAGCTATGTAGCCCAGTGAAACGTTGTGGCAATGCTTTGTATACTAGAAGAATGAGTGTTTAAAAGAATTCAAAGGTTGCACTTTTGTTTTCACACAACAGACAATCGAAAGAAGATGAAACATTCGAGAGAGAATGTTCGGTTTTGAGTGCTTCTCATAAAAATGCTGTTAGAGGTTTGTAAAGCAATTTTTATTAACTATATCCTTTCAAAATAATATAGAGTAGACGGTTACAATTGGAATCTTCATTCTCAAATGCAACAACAAGCGTGCTTTTATCACGCAAATTACAGTTTGCGCAGCTTTCGTATGAATGAAAAAATCTCATGCACACACATGCACGAATAAATCAGTATAAAGTACTACCAAAGAGAAAAAATATCTCAAATTTTTGAAACCAGAGCTTATATCGTAAACGATAAGCTTTCTTAAATGTGTGCGAAGCTCGCCTGCGATTTTCTGTATGGATTTTACTGTGAACTAACTGTTATATAAATATACATATAATATTTGTTTGTTGCGGTACCTCCTAGTTTATTCCAGCTAATTTTCCTTATAAATCACACACGTATAGATGTAAAATATACTGAGATTATCTTATATATATATCAGTGTTCTAGCAGCTTTCTATATTTTTTCTTCGCTTCTATGAATGTCTATGTGTGTGTATTCGCCTGCATACTCTGAAACTGCTTAACAGCGAACAAAGCAAAAGTCACGTAATTTTACCTCAGCTATCAACTATGGCGGCTAAGTCACCTTAAGTCGCAGCGACGTGCTCCAATCGCTGCTTTTGCAACTGAATGTCTTTGCACGCACCAGAAAATATTTGCAGGAACTGCCACAATTTTGCCGATATTCAAAGAAAGCAAAGCGAAATCGATTTTGAGTTTTTGTAACAGCTCTGGAAAGCGTAGACAACAACTTGTGGTGAAGCTGATTGTGAAGTGTTATTTTTTTTATTTTTGTTGCTACTTTTGCGGTGTCTTTTCATAATACAAACCAAACTTTTTGGCTTTCTCTCATAAGATTGAGCCTTTCAAACACAAACCCTTAGACAAGGTTCACACACGAGGATTTTTGTTGCCATTATATATAGGATATATTTATATACAATATTATATGCAACAAATAGATAATCAAATTCAAACTTTCGTATGTATGTTCGTAGCATAAATATTCTTTTGAACCCAAACGCAATTGCAACCATGGAGGAATTTCAAAATGAAAACGTAGGCCAAATTGCAAAGCAGCGCACTGTTACCAACCAGAACACAAAGTGTGTTACCCGAGAACGTGCGACTCGCTGGCCTTCGTCTTTCCTCGGCGCCCGCTCGCATACAAGCTACGAGTTTCGGCAACGAAAATCTTTGTATGTGAATCCACATTTAGATTTTTGTTTATTCATTTGCTTTTCTTTTGTTTTTCTTTTCCGCCATTTGTTTACCCAAGGCCTTAGCTGCTGCGGAATTTTCACTTTAGAACTTTTTTAGACCAAATTATCAAACAATTTTATTTGCTTTCTTTACTTTATGGGCCATATAACACTTTATATAGAAATACCATGTATTTTTCTGAGTGTGCGCGTGTGTGCGTATATAAAGGTTTCTAAAATGTGAAAAAAGTTTTTCAATAATAAAAGCAAATCGAAGTTTTCGCTTCTTTGGCATACTTTCTCACTCCATATGTCCCTCTTCCCTTACCACCTCGCCTTCCCTCTCAGAGTTTCTTTTTCCTCGTTAAATTTGTCCTTTGCAAAGTTGAAAATGACTTTATTTTCGTATGCAAAAGTTATGCGGCATTCACTTTTCATTCCATGTCCTTCACGCTTCACTTCGGCTTTCGTCAAATATTTCGGCTTTTCTCTGCTCAAGCATATTTGAATGCAGTTGGGCGCTGTCGCAGATCGTAAACTATGTGTAAGTTGGAAAAATGTCAACACTCAACACAATCATAAAAAATGCAAAGTACTCATTGCATGGCCAGCGCGCAAGGTTGTGCGCAAACGCACAGACACACATACTTTTACATAAGTAAACACGTTTTCAAATTTACATAAAACGTAACTGAGACATTTAACGAATTGCACTTAAAATTATGCAAATACTTTGGCGAGAATTCCGAATGTGAGCTTGGCGTTGGGCTTCTGTATACACTTGCGAGTAATTGATATATGTAAGAAAGCAATTGTATAAATTTGCGCCAGAATAGAAAAAAAATATTAGTAATGAAGAAGGCGTATGAATTACTTAATTAGTAATTTTTTGTACTCTGATAAATTGTCGAACAATATACTCTATACTACAATATAAGTGTCTTCTATTCGCCGCTCTTTTATCGTCTTATCAAGAGACTTGAATGGGAAAGCACTGACAAAGTCAAGAAAGTTGTGGCTATACCTAAAGTGTCCCAAACACATGCTATTCATCTGCTTTATGCCAGTTGTGTGTTCGATTCGTTAGTATGTCTGGCTACTCAAGTCATTTGTGTCAATTATTCTCAGACAAATTGCTCCACGAACTGTTACGAACTTTTTTAAATTTTCATTTAACCAATTAATGGTGAAATACTTACTCAAATATGCACAGACTAACAAAGCAAATAAAAGACTCATATAGAAAAACTAAATTTCCACAATACCTGCTCTAATCAGCACTGAGTAACTCCTAAATTAGTACCTTCAAACTACTAATAGCACAGTCGAAAGCTTCATGAATAGCGTTGCCGAATATAAGAAATTTTTCACATTATTGTATAGCAAAAAAATCGTATCGATTACCATAACCAAGTAATTTGAACCCGTGCTCAGATTTCGGCTACAAAACTCAAGTTGGCTGATAATGGCAAAACGGAGAGAGCATGAAACAATCTATATAGTGGAAATCGCTAGCGAAAAGGTTCTCAAATAACAGTGTAAGGTTAATGGGAGCACTAAAACCCAATTCTCTCTCAATAGTCTCTAAATTGTACATAGCGGAAATCATCGGGTGTCGATAACTGAGTAAGCATAGTGAGTTTTTTTACAATGCCCGTCAAGTCATGGAATATCTATCATCTTTATGTACATATCATCCAACTCGGGCCAAAAATATTCGGTTATCATTGAGCGGTAGCGATTTCCCATTCAGACGCTGGCGGCTCATACACTGCATGGAGTACGAGTTGATTGCGGATTGACTAAGCCATTCAGCCAGAAATGAACCTCATCGCTGAAAATGATTTTTCGATGAAAATCCGAATCATTTTCAAGTTGCTGCTCAACCGAATCCATGAACATACGACGATTCTGGTGGTCAAGATTCTTGAGTTCTTCCGTCAATTTGATCTTGTAAGGATGTAGGCCAAGACCTTTTTGCAAAATTCGCCACAACGAAGTCATAGAGATGCCCAACGGGATCTTCCTCAATTGATGCGCTAGTGGCAGCAATATTTTCGATACTGCGGGCACCTTTTTGTCTCACTGGCATGGGAACATTTTGTAATGTGCCTGTGCATTCAAATTTTTCCACCAGACGATCAATTGTTGATTTGACAGAACGATTATGATGACCATACATTAATGACGTAATGCTTTTAAAGTTGAGGCAACTGACTGCGAATTTCGATAATAAATTTTATTTTTTTTAATTTCGACTGGTTGTTGGATCATATATTTTTCCATGATGAAATGGCAAACCTTACTGAAGGGAAATGTCAAAAGAGCGGGAAAAATGGCGTCGTTTGCAATCCCAATCGGTCTACTTTTTTGGCATGCCTATGAAAAAATCCTTAGTTTTTCCTCGTCAACACAAAGTTCGATATCAGCGCCACCAAAAGAATTTAATAAAGTGAACATAGTAGAAGACTTCATTAAGGAGGTATTCTGGTCTGGAAATTAAAAAAAAAAAACGATTTTTTTATTTTCAAAGTTCAACTATTCAAGAATATGTGTGCAAGAGAATTTTTCAAAATTCAAATTATTTTCGGAGATATAAGCATTTTTCTGACCCGACATCCAAACTGGTTCGGCCGGAACTAATCGAACAAAACTGGCTTTTTCGGAACGATACCCACGATTTCTCAGGTTCTACTGGACCGATTTACTTGAAATTTTTATAGAGTCTTCTTTATAGGCTTGTCTATGGTTGGAACTAGCCCTATCACCAAATTTTTATTTTTATTATTTTTAAAAAATTCGAAATAGTCAGAAAAAGTGATCCCAAAAAACTTATTTTTCAGGCAGTCGCCATTTTGTGAAAAAAAAATTTCCCACTTTTCCGTAGTTCCGGCCATTACGACATAATTCTAGACTAATTATCTTTTTTTTTTTGGTTTCTGATAACTAGGAGGGTTGAAATCATTGGTATGGTCACGTGGAAATTTTTAGAAACTCCTAACTTCGTCAGCTCATAGTTTTTGAAATTTTTTACTTTTTTTAGTTTTTAATTTTCTGTACTCTTCTAAAATTAACAAATAACTAATAAAAAATGGATAGTAAAAAAATATTAATTGCCGTTTTTTACGACACTTTAAAAATTACCTGAAATTCATGCTTCTAGACCAGAATACCCCCTTAAATGTGGCGATGGTTAAACTTCTCATCACAATCAGTTAGCTTGCGCCCCAACCTCAAACGAAAGGTTCTAGAGTTCACATACCATTTTCCATTACCACTTGGATTTTTATCTACTAAAAATATTTTACGCATTGGAGTTATGGAACCGAAGTGAGGTTAATCTGCCTCGTCAAAGTTGAAAGGAAAACAAATTGTGACAAATTCCAAACCACTAACTTATATTCATATTCAATAAATATCGTTAGTAAAGTGTGGACCGAACCATTTTAAAATATTGGAAAGGCAATCATAATACTTTCACCCATTTTAACTGGGCTTTAATCAATTAAATGAAAAATCACATACCAAACTGTTTGAAATTGCTGACAAGAACATGTGTTTGAGACAGCAAAATCACTGGTTTCTGAAGCGATCGCTTGAAGGTGTAACCGTTATCGCTGTCATGGTGTTAAGCAATCAAGGAAATGCGCTTACGCAGGAATCATTAATAAAAAACAAGTGACTCTTTTCAGGTGGCAATGCAAACAAACACACCCACGTGGGCGAAACAAAGTGTTTACATATGTGTGATAATTGTTGCGCCACAAAGTGTAGGTGTGTGCTCATCTCTAATAAATACTCTGTGTGGTTACAAACAAACACATAAATTGTTACATGCGTGTGTAGAGGGAAGCATGTGTGAACACTAAATAGTGTTTATCTTCGAATTCACCTTATCCATTTATACTTATGCTTCCTAATACACTTTTTCAGCGTTTTGAATTTGTCATTTCTTTGTTTTTTTGTTTCATTTTCTTGCTCACACAGAGCGCTCATAGCCACAAGCACGCCGGGAAAAATGTCAAAAAGCACTAAATACACTACTTCACGCATTCTTGTTGTTGTCGGTACGTTAACGCACGAAAAGTAAACAACTTCGCTTGGGGCAAATTCGCAGTCATTGAAAGGCAGCCACAGCTTAGCAGCGCAAACGACAACGACAACGGCCAGCGGAGGAGCAGCCAACAGCTCGAAGCAACTTTAATTGAAAGTGGAAAGGCACTCACAGGTTATATGCTTTTAGGCGCGTAGGCGTGCAAAAATCATAGGCAAATTGTGCGCCGACAGCAGTTTCGATGAGTACGAGTACGGGCGGAAAAAGTCATAAAAAGTAAGAATAATATTGCAACGGCAGCAGCAAACATGACACGCAGCCTTGATGTGTGCACACGGCGAGAGCCGACAGTCAAGGTGGCGGACAGCGGAAAAGACACAGCGGCATTTATGACAGACAAAGGGTAGCGGGCGCCAGTGAATGAGCTGGTGTATAGGTTGGGCCACCTGGCTGTCTGCCTAGCTGGCTGCCAGTACGGTCTAGTGAACTCGGCAAACAAAGCCAAACACAAACCACACACACAAACACAATCGCTGCGCCCTTAGATTTCATACAAATATTATATAGCTTTATCTGCATACATATATAATTCTTCTTTGTGTGCATTACAGTTAGTTGCTTGTGGTTTGTGTGACAGCCAGCCAAGCAGCGCGTAAATGCCACCACTTGCTTATTATGTTGAGCAAACAGAAAAGCAAAAAAAAATGCTTTTAATTTTCGTCTACAGGATGTCCTTTAACAAGTGCTTTTTCGGTTGTCTTCGCTTTGCTGAGTGTTGGCACTGTAAATATCGTGTTTATAGGCGCGTAAGTGTGTGTATATAGCTTTAGTTATTTATATATCTATACGTGTTGGTGTGTGTGTGTTTGTACGTTTGGCCTTCAGCGCGTATGCACGCAAGCATGCAGGAGCATACAAACACTCAAAGGATTGCTTGGCAAATAGACAAATATGTACGAACGCGCACGCACACACACCCATACACCATAAACAATTTTCATTTGTGGGCATATATATTCACATACTTACATATATGTAAAAGCGTGCAACCACGCGTTTACGCGTAACTACTTACGGCAGCGTGAAGGTTTGTGGCCACGAAAAAACATATACATATGTACGTATATATGTACATACATACATACTTTTGCTTGTGTTGGCAGATGACAGACTTTTTACTTGGAATATAGCCGTGTTATTATGGCTCCAAGTAGCGTGCGCATGGATCAATGCATTTGATAATAGCTCTTTATTTTACTTTTAATAAAAATATAACGCTTAAGAGCGTTAAAAGAGTTCGGTACTCACATTTGACCTTAAAACGAAAAGCTGAAAGTTCTTAGCTCTATCAAAGTTTGCAGAAAATCTTAAATTTTCTTCCTTTTATTTTAATTTATTTACTTCAACTTAATTCCATCTTGTTTTATTTTTTTTCTTTTATTTTACTTTTTTCATCTATTTTTTATTTTTTTTTTTTTTTTATTTTAATTTAATTTATTTTACTTTAACAATGACATAGCAGGCAGCAAGCGCCTGTTTGTAGGCAATGTATTTCTGTTGCCTACCTTTAGGATGACGTGGAATTAAAATCTATCAGAAATATGAAAAGCTAAAGTAACAGTAAGTCATTACTATAAAATTTATGAGCTTTATATATTCGCAGATAAGTCTATGTTACTTATTCTCTCAAATTTAAGAATTTTTTTTGCAAGACATTTTTCTAAACAAAAATATAATATCAATATCAGATTCTAAGGCTGTTTTGAAATCAGACTATTATTAGCAGTAATATCACCAGAGTAAATATAATGAAGTTAGAACGAGTCTTACTTCCTTGTTCCATATATGTACCTAAAGACATATGTATGTATCATTTGAGTCCTTAGAGTTCTTTCCTTTTACAATGCGCTTTTCCTTCATTTTTCTGTGTTCGGCGATTCCACGTAACCCTACCTAAGCAAAAGTTTGTATATGTGAATGTAGAACAATATTTCAATGTCTACATAAAATGTGCCATATGTTATCGACAGCTCTGTTGTGCTTATGAAATCATTCTACTCCCTGTTCCTTTCTTTGGTAGAAAACTTAAGACTGTTGCATGCAAATAATAAAATAGTATGGGTGTTCAATAGCCTACATAGCGTAACTTCACTGTGCTCTAGATAACTGAGACCGATGGCTTAGAAGGGGAATCTTGTTTTTCATTTTGAAAAATACGTTTGAAAAACTTTTAAATTGATTTTCACGTCTTTTTTTTTTAGAAATTTGTATAACAAAATTTTGAATTTTTTAGTTTATTCGATTTGAACTAACACTAACCTCTCTCCACAGAATCAAGCTGGTTAATTTCCAACAAAAACGAACGACTATGCGGAAAGTCAAGAAACAACTGTATTTGAGAAACTTTAAAGGCACGCTTCCATGTAATTGTTTGTATATGCATCTGCGCCTAGTGACAGACACATTGACATACTAAATTTCCTTGAGTACGCTTACACGCACACACACACATACAGATGTAATATAACATGCACGCAAGCCTTAAGGGACTCATTTGACATATCACATACGCATTAAATGCATTGAAAGCGCTTAATTTAAAAGGCAAAATAACCCACACACACATAAGCAGACATGAGCACACAGGACCATACATGCTTACTGTTATGTAAAGTAAATGAGAAAATTGTCCGCCAGCAAAACCAAAACGAAATGAAATATTGCGTGACTGCGCAACATTGTCGCACACAACAGCATAAACGCACATACATAACATACATATGTATAGTATACAGTATATGCATAAATATATGTATGTATTAGTGTGTGTATAAATTTAAGTATACGGATGTACTTAGTCATATGTAGTGCTATGAATAGCGCGGAAAGGGAGAGGCGACGCTTTCAGCTGCCATCAAACAATGATGCGATCACGCATATGCTGATTTTGAAAGGGAATTTGCGCATTTAACTCACATTAACAGACAGCCATTTTAGGTATTAACAAAAGTATTTTTCATAAATGTGACAAGATATTTATTCAATTGTTTCGTTAAACAATTCATTTTGCTTTTTGTAGAATGTGCGTTGCAACCAGATACTTTTTTTATGAGTGAAGAAAAACTAAAATCTCCTTCGATTGCAAAATAATCAAAGACCTGAAAACAGTCAAAGACCTGCATCGGAACAGCCAGTAGTAAGCAAATTGGCAAGAGCGGTTAATTGGCAGAATGCAAAATCTGTCAAGGAACGTGCAATTTATCGGGTAGTCGAAAAAATCTTTAATCAAACTTCAACTTATTTTTTTTTTATATTTATAATAATAAATAATTTTGGTCCACCTCATCAGTGTAAAACGAAATTTCGAAATTTCCAGAACGGAAACGAACGAACCATTGTTGTGCTACACGAACTGATACAGCAACGTCTCCGTAAACTTTACAAATTTCATTGGTGGCTTGCGTAGCATTCTTCCCTTTTTTATACAAAAATTTCAAAATATGTCGAATTTCTTCATTATTTTTACTCAACTTTTTTCAACTTCCCTAATTTAATGATTTTTTGTTTTAATAAAACTTAAAATCTCACCTTTCCAACACTATATGGTATGACACAATGTGATTGGTAGTAATGGAGGTAAACGACTGCATCCATTTTCCATTTTCAAAATACGAAAAGACTTTTTCGACAATAATTATATAAATATATAAAAAATATAAATGCATATATTTATTTATTAAATATACTTTCAAAATAAGTACGCTCCCTAAAAGTTCCGTTTATGTAAGCAGTATCTACAACACATTAAGTTTTAACAAATACAAAAAAATTTTATTTTCCAAAATTTCAAATATTTTAAATTCGCTTCAAGTAATCAATATTTGTCCAAGTCATAAATCCACCAAACCACTTCAATGGACACACAGCGCATACATTATAAATACTACCTATACAGTACACATACTCAAAAAACTCTATTTATGTGCGCTGAAAACCCAAAATAACTGCACATAAATATCTATTTTTATGTTGATCGAAATCTCGTGCACACACTGCCAACACAATAACCGATATATCCTAGATTTTATGAGCAGCACGTGCCACTACAGTTATGCAAACCGAATTCACTTTCACGCATGCACTTGTGTGCGTGTGTTGGTGTGTGCCTGTATGATTTTACACGCGCATCACACTTAAAAGTGTTCATAATTACATATTTTTCACACTGGGGTGGGGCGCGAAGGGTGTAACCAAGGCACACATACAACACGTATAGGCGTATGGTAAACGGTGCGGGTTGTTGTTTGTGTGTTTAAATATTTGTGTGCATGGCCATGTATATGTAGTGAATGCCTAAACGCACCTGATTTGAATATTGAATATTTGTGTGCTGCACATAAAATGGTATGGATTTGCTGATCAAAGGTAGATAGGAAATTAGAGAGGTGTTTCATAAACTTTCAATTTCGTTCAGTGCAAGACCAAACAACTGAATTATAAAGCATGACCCAACAAATGGCTTATGTGAACATGGTCAAACAAGAAGATGATGGGGAGTGAGATTTTCTAAAATTTTGTACGAACAATAATTTGAACTAGTAGATTGTACCCAGTGTTTAATAATTAATTTTATGTGAAAGCGTGTCCCAAAAATTAACGCAGATTGGTATTAAATACAAGGTGTCCCAAAGTTAATGCAAGATTTAAGTTTGCTGCCATTTATTTAGTAAAGTGTTTAATACACTAAAAAAAAACAATTTGAAAGCTGACAAGTTAAGGTGAGTACATATGGAGCGTTACACGATAGAGTTATGTGTCTTCATTATTGAACAATATTTCAAAAATAATACCAAATATGATCACAATAGTGCTTTAATGGCGGGAAATTTTAATCTTACGTTAATTTTGAGGCACCCTGTAAACAGGTACAATTATGTAGGCACTTACTTTTCTTTTTTTACTTAATTGGTTATCTTAAAATCACAGATTTTAATAATAATTTGAAAAATCAAGAAGCGAAAGCATCATCGAATGACGGATTTTTGTAAATGTTTAAGATTTTCCGAAACTATTAATCTCTACTAACTATTCTATTCGGCATTAATATGGCAATAAATAGAAGTCTGACTACATACTTTTTGAGTCCATTTAAGGGCGCATTCAAGACTAGAGGCCATATTTTCGAGCAGTTTTTTATATTTTTGGCAATTGACATTTGATATTTTGACTATTCATTGTTTTTATAATTTCATATATATATATCTGCAGGCTACAACAAATTTGGAAAAAAAACTATATAGAGTCATGCATTCTTGAAGTAGAGGTGGGCAAAATTTTGTGTTCTCATCGCCATATTACGGTAGGAAATACTCGTCCAGTTCAACAGCTACCCAGTTTTTTAAAAACATTTCAAAGCAATTTCGTTCCAGTATGCATTCAGCCTAATCCTAATTCAAAAGTAGGCTTGGTTATTTTTAGGCACAGCATTCATCAATAAACAGCAGAAATTGAAAATCCAAAAAGCGAACCACAAATTTAGCTTACAATGCTATTGGCTGGCTTAAGCTTAACCACAAATCATTACGTTTTTCATCGCCCTGCACTTGTCACTGACAGCTGCAGAATTTGCAGACGAATACTTTGTACTTATAAAGTATTTTGTCAACAATTTTTGTGGCACAAGGGATTTCATGGCAAATCAATCGCAAACAAACAAATAGAGGGTTTTAGTTGGAAATTGTATGCTTTACTGAAGGATAAGAAATAAGAGTAAAGAGTAGTGAAAGTGAACTAAGAAATTTACTGCGAACAATTTTAAAAGCATAAAGCTTTTCTTCTAGTGAACTCGATTTCAAGCCTAAAGGCCACGTCACTAAAAAAACCAAATATTTTCTTTTGGTGTTGTTGCAATTTTGACTGTTTCCTAATAATTAAGGAAATGCCAAATTGGCCATAATAACACGAGTTAACTCCAAATTTTGCAGCATTTATTTTTTTTAAGCCGTTCTATTCTATAAACGCCACCTTCAAGAGAAGCGCTGATTTGTAAACGTCACACGCCCACTTTCGTAAAGAACAGTTAAAATTATAAAGCAATTTTGTTATATACATTGTTTGTTGTATTCCTAGCGGTCTAAATGGCCAGCCAACAAAATAACAGAAATTCTCCATATTAAATCTCAATATTCTTGCCCATGCAGTGTTATAAAGCTTTAACCCAATTACGAAACCTCGCGAAGAAAGAAAAAAATATCACATTAAATTTTGTATAACGCTTTCAGTACAACAAGTGCTTTAACATATGAGCAAACAGCGTGAAATAAATAATTCAATGCTGTGGCAATGCATTTTTCATATTACTCATACGCCCCGCTGGCCAGCTGTATAACCAAATCATTCGCCTTAACCCGATTGTGAATTTTTTGCTGCAAAATTGATTGCCCCTTCCAGCTGGACATACCCAATTCGCGCAACATCCAACCTAACCACCAGCGTGCTACCTTCACGCAAGCACAAAAACAACATACATAAATGCGCTGGGCCGAACACACACACACACACACACGCAATCAGATTTCAGCATATCGGCATTTTCCAATGCTTTATTGTTGCAACAGCGAACAGGCATTTCGAAGCGCTTTAAGTGGAACTATTGTTGTTGTTTTGTTGTTTTTTTTTTTAATTTTGGCCATAGTTGTTGTAGCCTTGGCCGTTACAGTGCAGTAGCGTAATAATATTACTGCTGGTGCAGCATTGAAGCAGCGAAAACGCTTTGCAATTGAACTGTGGCTGTCTTGCTCTACCCGCCCAGCCGCCTGTCCGACTGCCCGCCTGCTTGCTTGCCAGTTGGCCTGCCATGGCGTGGCAAAATTTCAAAATAGCACTTCAGGCACAATAATAGCAGGCAATATATCGATCAATAATAACAACAATAGCACAAGCGAACTCAAATAAGTTCACTTGAATCGAGTAAGAGCATATTTGTTGTTGTTGCTGTTGCTGTTTCAGGTTTTCTTTGGCGAGTTTATGCGCTGCAACTGCATTTGTCGGCCATTGATTATCCACCGTTTAAAGCTGTGAATTCGGCTTTCGTTGCCTGTGTGTTGTTGTTTTTATTTGCGCTTTTTTCTACTTGCTATTGTTGTTGTTATTGTTATTGTTGTGGTATTGTGGGGCCGTTTGTTTAAGAGCAGTTTTATTTGCCTCGCATCTCACTCGGTCAATGCTGCATTCGCTGCACTTTCTTTGTTGTGTTTGCACGGTTTCTGTGTTTTGTTCGCATATTTGGGTCGAGTGCAGCTCACTTTACGAAACGTTCGTTTGTGCTATGCTCGGTTATATAGCCGATTACCGTTATTCCACCAACCACTCCTACTGTGAGTCCGTCGCTCACTGTGCCTTAGTTATTTGTAGATTCTATTACGCTCTTCAGCGCCCCTCCCTTCAAGCGGCGAGTTTTAAATGAATTTTTTTGTTGTTGTTTTGCAAAGCATTTTCTGTTTTTATTTTTTCTTTACTCTGGGCTGTTGTGTAATTCATTTTGCGCGCTTTTTTGCGTCTTAAGCGTCAGCAACTTGAATACATGACAGTCAATAACATTGAAAGTGCATTAGCCACTTAACTAGCGAGTGTGCGAGTAGAAGCGCAGACGAATAACGGCACTTAGGGGAAAAGTATATACGTGCATAAATACTTAGTAAGTAAGCGTTTTGTAAGTCAGAATGGGGCAAATAATGCACTACCCTGAAGGTCACATTGCCCCAATATATGTAGACAAAAATAATGTGCAGAGCTCAGTTGTTAATTCACCATCAATGCCAACTAAGTTTTGATAAGAAAAATGGTGTCTACCAAAGCCAGATTTAAAATTTGCATGCTATTTTCTATCGATTATTCAGACATTTTTTTCGCAATTTAAACTTTTTTCAATTCGTTGGAACTACGAACCGAGCTATATTAGCTTTGTATATTCGTCATCGATATGACTTTAAGGCATGTTATCGATAAATATTCGAACATTATGCGGCCAATTGTTGCTATCGCTGTTCCATTGTTAGCAGAATTAGTTATCGATATTAACAGAACATAATAATATAAGTTTCTAGTGGAGTCTCTCTAAGCAGCTCTATATCTATTCGTAAGAGTTCCTACTGAACACTGCCCCTTAAGCATTCATGCGGTAAGGCTTGTCGTGCGAAGTTTGTCAAAGTTGACAGAGTTAAAGGGTGAACTGGAGACAACCAGGCACTTTCTCAGCTTAGAACGCCCTCCAGTCTGGTACCTAAAAATCCCTTATATACTGGCTCATAAGATCTTTAAAAATCGACTTTGAGGTATTACACATTTGTTGAGACGACTAATGCCAGTATCAATAATTGTATTCTGCTATATACTTCTTTTTTATATCTTTTCAAAAGCAAAATCCTCACGCTCTTACTCACTTAAGCTATTTTGCTTTTAGGATTGCAATTTAAAAATGACGCGAAATGTATTTTCTCTTTTGCTTATTTAATATATTTATATTTCCACTGTCTTCTTCCCTCTCATTTCTCCGTTGCTCTCTGTAATCTTTCGATATGTGTCCAAATATTTCGAAACTAAATTCTACATAGTTAGAACAGAATTCTCATGATCTCAAAACCTTCTCAGAATACTGAAGTTCATTCGATTTGAATGGATCTGGGCGTGTGTTTTACAGCCCGCAGTAAAAAAACAGCCTTAAAAATATAAAGTTTTTTACTCCAACATTTTTTTTATAACCGTTTTTTATATGCTTCATTGTCTATCCGTATTGTTTTCCCCTTTCTTTCTTGTGTACAACTATTTATTTCATTATTATTGCTTAGCATTATTTTTTGCCCTCAACCATGCCTGTACCGACTCTCGCAGTGCCATAACAACCGTAACTTCTTTGTATTACTGACACTTGAGTTGTCGAGAACTTGATTGCCTCGCAAGTGAATTCATCTTGTTGGCCCTTTCGCTGGCCAGGTATGCCTGCAGTCAACTGAGGCTTGAATATTGAAGCATAATGAGCTTAAATATTATTGCTTAAGTACATGCCGGTATTAGAATTCAACTTTGCGCGTTTCTTTTACTCTCTTACTGTCTTTATTTGTTTCTAAGAAAGAACACTCCGTTTGGCAGTAAAACGCTTAATTATTTATGCAATAGTAGTTTCTATGGCTTCTATGGATTTAATATTGACTTGAGTATTGCCTTTAAGTTTAATATTTATTTTTTTAGCAAACTGTCTGCTAAATGTTTAAAGAGTACTTAATTTTATAAGTTTTTATATTATTTTTCAACTTTTATAAAAAGCTCATTTCTATGCCAATTGTGGTTCAGAACAATGGCATAAGTTCAGGTAAGCTCAGTAATAGATATGTATCGAAGAATATCGCACAGACTAAGATACTACCAACACATCTTCATATGTATCTTGGAGCATTTTCATTCGCATAGTCCACTGACTTCTCTATTTTTTGTTCACTAAGTTCAAACAGGCAGAAAAAGTTTTCAAACGAAGGCTACCAAGCTCTCAGGCGTTGAACTAAAACAAAGATTTTTTTATGCCAAGCTTGATGTTCTGAGTGAAAACATCTATAAATTCCTCTATGTGATTACCTTTTCTATGAAGCGGTAACTTTATGTCAAGGAAAAACCTTTTAATCTCCAAAATTGTAGTTTATTTATCCACAAATTATTTGTAACAACGTTCCAGAAAGCCTTACATACCTCAAAAATCCACCAAAATCATTCGAACGGAGCCGGGAGAGATATCCAGCTCACTTGCCATCTCTCTAACACTTGCCTGACGATTTTCAAGCACCATATTCTTGCTTTTCTAAATATGTTAATCAGCTGGAGACATCGAAGGTTGACGTCCAGAACGAAGCATGTCTTCAACGATTTCTCGACCGTCTTTGAAGCCTTTGTATCACTCGTTGGTTTGTGTTTTTCATAAAACTAAATCACCGTAAGCCTTTGCCAACATTCGCATAGATTCTTCAAACAAAATTTGTTTAGAACTACAAAATTTGGGACAAATTCTTTGTCTGATATTTTTATCCATTGTAAATTTGAATTGCAACGCACTACTGAGGTGTACCGACTTAAGCAGCTGCTGTAAACAAAATGGTTGACAGATCGCGCTCATATTTGGCAAGGTAATTAAGGACAGTCCCACCAACTTAGAAAACATATTTTTTTGAAATATATTTTTGCCGGGATTACAATTTCCGGGTGCTTTTTGTCGCATTGTATAAAAATAAAGTCCCAGTCAAATATACAACCAAAAGCAATATTTATGAGCTCCTGTAATAGTATGGGCCCTGTAATAGATACCTGAATCATACACCGTTACCGCTTCGCTGGCACCCGCGCGCAATTTGTACTTGTAGACAACTCTCGTGTGCTCTTAACAACACTGATAGCTCTTACATATTTGCCCATTAATTATTACTACACAAAAATCCAACAGCTAATTATCGGCTTTTTTCATTGTGGCGCTTAGAAACTAAAGCATAGAGCTTGTTTTCATCCGCACAAGTGCAATGAACTAAGCAAGTCAATTGCTTGTGATCAGCGCTAGCAACAGCACAGAATGGCCATATAACATTACCACCTTCGCTGGTGCACACATACATACGCATGCCACAAGTGCCTACATGTGTTGCGGCAGCAAACAGCCGTTACATAGTCTAGTGTAACAACAACGAGTGAGTGAGAAAATAAAATAATTTTTGTAAGCGCACTGCAGCAGTGTCTGCAGCAAACGGCAATGGCTGGTAATTTATTTGTTCATTTGACTTAATGCCACTTGATGGATTGTCTGGCTGGGTAAGCGGTGAGCAGTGCGCGCAACTAAGTGAGGGCAATAAAAACTGCAGCAGAAGAGCAATAATACCCAAAGCAGCAATCGTAGCAACTGTGGCAGCGACCAATTGAGGCAATCATGAGAATCAAGTGCTAGTTGCTGGCGAACCGCTTTCGTTACATTCGACTTTTCTTTCAATTTGTGCTTTCGTTTATAGCCATAGACTCAAGAGGAGTATCAGCATTCAAACAAACTGCTTCATTCTGTCTAGTGTGTGTATATACAGTTACAGCTGTAATTAAATAGCTTTTTTGTGCACGTGGTAGTATGTGTGTGACTATCAAAGTGGATCTATTGATACACACACAAACGCACACATTTATAGCGCTTGTATACCTACCACCTACATACCTTCATATGCACTCTTTATAGGCAATAGTTACTTAAATAATTATACTTTGAAAAGTTTATATTAAGTTTTCCGCAAAGCTTGTAGCACCAAGAAGAATACGTAGCAATCCCTCTAAAATATAATTATAAATTATGAATTTGAAGAGCTAATACTATATGAACTAGTCCCCCAGAGGCATCAGTTTGAAGCATTGATCTGAGAATTTCAGCACGTTCTTTTCTCTCCAATAAGCCGCTCATTTTTCAGAACCAAGGATATCGGACTACTATCGCATATAGCTGCCCGTCAAACTGGCCGAACAAACACAAATTTTCATATAAAGATTAGAGAAGATACCTTCCACATATTTGGCATGAATTTGCTCCAATGCAACGCTATTATATCCGAAAAAGTTTTTTAGATCAGACCACTATAGACTATAGCTGCCATACAAACTGATTGTTCAAAAACAAGTTCTTGAATGGAAAACTTTTTTATTTGACAAGATATCTAAACGAAATATGATACGCACTGTTATCCACGGCAACTCTACAATTTCCGCAGAAATTGTTCATATCGGACCTCTATAGCATATAGCCGCCATACAAACTGGCCGTCCTTAATCAAGTTCTTATATGAAAAACTGATTTATTTGAGAAGAAATCAAGGGTTTGTATGCAAAACTTGTTTATTTGTTAACTTTTTTTCATGTTTTTAAGTTAATGCTAACCTTAAGCGCACAAACAGCTACCGCTTTTAAAGCTAAATCTACAATTGCACAAAGCTTTTATCAGCAAACTGAAGCTTTGCTTGCTGAAACGCGTTGCAACATCACCAATTCCGCTTAGTCGGTTACACCACTAATCCAAAGGATTAAGAAAATTTCCTATCCACATAAACTCACACACGCCCCCACTTTCCTCTCCCTCCCACTAATGATATTTTATAACTAATTCGATGCCGTGTTTCAGATATTTTTCCCCGTTATTTCATAGTCGCTTATTCTGCTTTGCCTGCACGGCAATTTAAGCTTTTAATTGGCTTAATTTTATTTATCGCCTACACTTTATTTTCTGCAAGCGCGCGTTTCATTCCTACCGCGCAAGGTATTTTTTTATATAAAGCAGCGTAATTAGCGGCGCAAATAAATTCGATTGATGTGACTACAAATTGCAATTCATTTTACACTGTCTGCGCTTTTGTTGTTGTTTTCATGTTTGCTTTTGTTCTGTGCGCCGTTTGCCACCTTGTTCATGAGCTTCGGTAAATGTTATGAAGGTTGCGTATACGCAACGGTACACAATTTATTATTATTTAATTATTACAATATTTCGTAGTTTATAGTATGCACTTTTTCAGCATAAATTTACTTGGTTGTATACATGTTTGAGTTGATAAAAATGTGGCTAATTTTGTAGTTCCTCTAATAAAGGGATTCAGGTGATACTAGCATGCCATAAACAAAAGGGAATTTATTAAATATTTTCAAAATATAGAAATAAAATATATAAAAATAAATTCATGTTATCAACAGTATTATTAATTGTGTATATATGTACATATGTATAGTATATATGAAAAATAATTTTTCGCAACGCCTTTGGTTATGAGCTGGTATGATTTAGAGGACCATGAGTTTTTTCGAACCGCCTCGAAAACTCTAACTATTACCCCACGCAATTTCTCAAAATCGTTTGACTTTAAAATTTAAGAAAGCAAATAGACAGACAAGCTCAAAAGGTTTCGATTTGCTCGTAATCTCCAGACGCCCACAAGTTTGTACTACAAATGTTGCTCATACGCCCTGGAGGGACCGCAACATTTTAACTTCTGCAGGCACTTTGCACTTAAAGTTGTACGTGCGCATACTCACACACACACACAGTGAAATTTGTTTGTCTCTTTAAAGCTCACACGTATACACACAAACGCACACAGGCACTTACACTGGCAAAGGCGGTCATATATTGCGCTTATCTATGCTACCTTTCGATGTTTACACAAAAATTGTAGCAAATTTCCGCAAATACCGCCTGCGGCCCTTTTACCGTTGCGCATTAAATCAACTAACGAAATGGCTGCTGTAAAACACATAAAAGTTGTAAGGCAAAGCCGACAGGCAGCGGATGCCGGCCGGGAAAGGGCGAAGCCTGGATTATAGAGTAGCTAACGGAAATCAACTCAACACACGCACGCAACTGTATATACACATACATGGGCTTGAGGAAAGGCATGTGTATGAAGACATAAGAAAGTTAAATATTACATAATGGAAAACCCACACACACACACACACACATTTGCACGCGCTTAGCAAGTAATGCTTCATAAAATATCAACTACCTGCCTGATGAAGCCTGCAAAAATAAAAGCAAACTATTTACTTGGCATTTAGCAATGAAAGATAAATACACTTGCATGACTGCTTATATTACATATTATTATATATATGTGCTGTATTAAGAAGAAGTAACTGTTGAAGCATCACATATTGCGGAAATAAAAATGGTTATGTAACCAGCATATAGGCGTAAAGACCGGTCATAAAAATATATACAAATATAAACGTATATATGTATGTATATATAAATACATTACGACCGGAAAACTTAGCTTGAATAACAAGTCAGCTTACGCCAACAGCAAGTGGGTAAACTATAAAGGCGAGAGCACAGAAAAAACACGAAATAACTACAAAAACTGACTGACTTATTGCCAGGCTGACTGTGTGAACCCTGAACCCGGCACCATCAGACAGACTGTTGAAACAAACTCGAAGGATTTGCAAAAGTCACTCACACACGTGTATATTTGTATTTTTTATATTTATGTGTGTATATAGTATGTAACATACACTAACAATTGGACGCGCTACTTTATTCCGGCGTATCTTTATTTTTTTTCGAAATTTATTTTACTTCATCCTTTTCGTTTGACTTGCGGCAAATTAAATAAAGGCAAGCAATCAAGTGTAGGAGCGCTCATATGCATACTTGCAACAGCCGCAGCAACAGCAGCGACACCCGCTGTGCGCCGGCTATATGTCGGAAACACACCAACACACATACACCTGTCTGCATGCTGTCATATTACTTTTATAGTTGCTCTCACATTTTAATGCAGATACGCCAGCTACACACATGCATGCATGCTTGTGCGCGAGTTGCACGAGCAGCTGGCAGCTGCCAACATGTAACCAATTGTAATCATGTACAGTTTGACACGAATACCCAGCTTGTGGTCCAAGGCTGCGGTCCATTATATTGGTACAAATTAAAAGTGAGAAAAAAAAGATTTTATTCAAATGGTGAGCATTTTAAATGAGGCCATGGCTATGTGGCACACACTTATGCAACATTGATAAATTGCAGATAGAGCTGTAAGTAAGCCGTTTGATTTATTGAAAAATACTGCATGAAGGAACAGATTAGCAAATTAAGTTATTCTCAGCGATTTAGCGAATAGAAGATCGAGACCTTAAAGAAATTGCCTAAATGTTGGAAAGGTGAGATTTTAAGCTTCATTTAACCAAAAAAAAATTAAATTCGGGGAAATTGAAAAAAGTTACAGCTATTCAAAAATGAGTGAAAATATCGAAGAAATTCGCTATACTTTGAAATTTTTGCATAAAAAAGGGAAGAATGCCACGCAAGCCACCAATGAAATTTATGAAATTTACGGAGATCATGCTGTATCAATGGTTCGCTCGCTTCCGTGCTGGAAATTTCGAAATTTCGATTTACACTGATGGAATAATATCTCTAGGGCGAAATTGGCAAAATGTGGTCGACCAAAATGGTACATATTTGTTTAATTATTTATTATTATAAATATAAAAAAAATAAGTTGGTTTGATTAGCAATACGAAAAAACTTTTTCGACAACCAAATATTATTATTATTGTTATTATTATTATTATTATTATTATTATTATTATTATTATTATTATTATTATTAAGAAACTTTAGTTTGACAAATCGAGCCTTGACACCCTACATATCATTTTGTGTGAGTTTTCATTCCTTCCTTGGCATGAAGATGATAAAGAGTGAGAGAGGCACATAAAAGTGATAAATAAATAAAGAAAAATTAGGAATATGTTGGAGTTTATCGACATACTATGCTGTAGAAATACTTCTAACGGATCTTCCGAAAATTCACATATATCGCACTTCGAGACTTAGCCTCTCTGGTAAGCGAAGTAATTCAATGCAAAATAATTTTGTTTGCGGAAAGGAAATGGAGACTGAACTTTACAAATATCAGACACATGAAAAATTTTTGGAAAAAACGATGAATTTTTCGTGACACTGTAGCAAGTTCTTGCATGTAGCCAATTCATTTTGAACGCAGTCGTTAGAATGACACATTTATACCTAAGCACTGGACTATAAACCTTTGCTTAAATATTGTTCCAGCGGCTGCTGAATCTGTTCTGAAAATTTTTAGAAAATTTGGGGTGATTTGAGAGCTTAGGAAATGCTAAGCCAACAGTTGAAATTCTAGATATAAATCGCTATAAACAAAAGCATAGAGGAATATAATCTCTAAAGGCAGCATGGATATGATAGACAATTCATAATAAATATATGTATTTTTTTTCTAAAAGATCTAAAACATACTTGGTTGTGATAAAAAAAATTATAATTAATCTCTAATGGCACACAGAATATGGCAAAAAAATTTCAATAAAAAATATTTATTTTTAAGAAGTACTATAAAAATCATTCTTGTCGAAATTCTCGCTTTGTGGTACAGATTTGAAAGTATTATAATTTATTTTCCCTAAAACGGCATATATTCCTTAATAGCAAGGGAAATATAACATTATAGACGCTTTCCCGATAGACACCACTATTTTAAAATTCGAATTGTTAAACTCCGGTCACAAGAATACTATAAAAATTCAGTTAATAAGCATTATTATACAATTCTGCATTGATATGAAATAATACAATAATATTTTCAGTATAAAATTTTATATTTTTACAGAGTTTTAGCACACTTCTATAACTACTTACCTCCAGTAAAGTGTCCCAAAAGATGTTGGCTTCGCCACAATTCGAACAGTTGCAAGTCCACAACCAATATTAGGAACTGTGATCTCAAAAAAATCATTATGTGCACCAATGTTTTTTACACACTCTAATATATAAGCTTTATATAACTTAAGCTGACATTTTTTCGATGCTATTACTTCTTCAGCGTTCACTAATTTAGCACGATATAACGTAAGTTGCATTGGTATTTATAACTAATATTTGGTTTTTCAAAAATTTCGAAATTTTATTTTTTTATGCACCTATCAAACAAAAGTTATATATTATTGTTGAGTTTTAATGTTTGTTGTTTTTCAGTGTTATCTTTTACTTAGCCTTGCTGTAGTATATCAAAAATTCACTTGATTTTCGCTCACCAAATTTTCGTTACATGGCTCCAACTGCTCATTCGCGTACAATTTACGTCTGTTGATATTTATTTCACGTTTCCTTAATGCATTATTTTACCTTATGATTTATGGCCACGCAGCACACCGCTCAAAATAAGTAGTAATATTGGTTGTTAACTAGCGTTATAGCCTATTTGAAGGCGCACATAGCTACCATTCGCTGATCGACTGTTTTATGTGCCTCGCTTTTGATGTATTTTTCGTTTACCGCAAACAATTTATGAGCCACGTGCGTCCGCACATAAACTGTGTAGTAAATTTTAACACACACACACGTTTTGGTTGCTAATATACGCCTGGAGGAATGCTACACTCTAGCGCTTATGCCACATTTTATGAACTATAAGCTTTATTTAAGTAAAAAACAAAAACAAAAAACGACGAAGGTGTATGAAAGATAATATAAAGAGTTGTTTTACACTTTACCCGAGCAACGGTGTACACAAGTTTATTGGCATTCGACACATACATACATGCACACATGGTAGCTGGCGTACAAACATAACCTTACAAGCAAAAAGTTTCAACAATTTTAGCCCTTAAAAGCCTTTTTCCGTGCATGAGTAAACTTTAGTTCAATGTTTTTACCCCTGCTACTTCGATTTTTCTTTAGCGCATACTGAAGGTAAGTTGTTGCTTTTTAGCGATTTCTTGTAGAATCTTCTTTAAATACCTCTATGCACACTCTAACTGCACTTTCAATGCTGCTTTGGCTCTGCAAAGGTCTCAAACTGCTTTCGTATCTGCCGCTTTGAACAGAAATGCTTAATTTTGCGTGAAATTGTCGGCTTCAATGACGCACAACTTGTGGGCCAGCAACATTCCACATTTTAGGGGCGTAAGTCGTTTAGTGTTTCGGTTTAAAAGGTGTTCCTTATTGACATATTTACATGGTTTTGCTCTATTTAGAATACAAGTAACAGGTTAGTTTATTCAATTTTTAATTCCCCGTTATTCTTTCAATGCTTTGAGTAGCCTACTTTTATGGGCTCGCGTCAATAAGTCTAATTCCTTAGTTGATTCAAAACGAGTTCTCTACAATTTTCTTTGAAATATGTAGCTTTGACTGTAATTCAAATTATAGGTGTTTTTGCCTAAAATATAGGCCATGATATAATAATGGCCTACACGCCTATTGGGAAACAATATGTCGAACTAATTACATGTACTCAGACGTCAAAAATTAAACTTTGCGGGACATAACAGTCAGATTGTCATACAAAGCGGGTAGAGGAATGATTTTACCGTGACACTAATAAAACGGGAATATAGGAATATGAAATTGTGGTGACGTCGTAGAAGCATACCTTTAGGGGTGAATCATCCCTACATATTTATTAATTGCTGTTTGACGTTGTTATCATAATGCTTTCTACATGTAACAACATGGCCAAATGTATATTATTTGAAACATACATTCAGTGGCATATTATGGACTAACTTTTTATGAGAACTATGCTTATGTTATTCAATATTTTTAAGGGCTATGTGGATGTATAAGCTACAGATGTTGAACAACAAATTTATTTCACCTTAAAAATCGTTAAAAATAAATAGATACCACAAGCACGTAGCTGCTTTCTAGAAAGCTTACGTTAGGTAAAGAGGCTTTCTGTTGAAAATTCATTTGATGTTGAACTATTACTTATAGAGTCACTGCAGAAGCATTTTCTCAAACGCTGGAAATGACATGACATAATGTTTTTAAAACAATAGAAATGTTGAGAATGAAGAGTAATAAATTTTAAAATATGAAAAAAATGCAGATCACAGTTTACGAATGCAATTATTTAGTTTTCTTTTATTAGAATTTCGAATTAAAACTGATATATATATATTTGTATATATAGTATTTTCATCATACATGCGTATTTACCTTCAGCTTAATTGAGGGCAAGAAGTTTGTGGCTCTTGAAATTTTAATGATTTTGAAAGATCCACTAGCAAATATTTAACCAATAGAAAGATAATTTAGCTTTATGCCGACTTCTTATATAATAACCACCGCAACCCCCAAAATGTGTTGCCAAAACCTTTTTGACATGAACTAGCATGCTTTTAGGCTTACCGTGCTAACCATGCTGAAACACACCAACACATACAAGCACACATACTTTACATGCAAATATCACACGCAAATAGAAGTAATTCGATTTTCAGAACACCAAAATTGCCCAACTGCCGTTTTTTTGTTTAATTGAATATTTGGTTTATTTATTTATGTTCGCCGGCGACTACTTACACTCACACAAACACATATAAGATGTAATATGTTGAAATATGGCGTTAAGCCTTTTCACGCGCGCACTTTAGTATGAAAC
This sequence comes from Bactrocera neohumeralis, assembly GCF_024586455.1. NCBI lineage: Eukaryota > Metazoa > Arthropoda > Insecta > Diptera > Tephritidae > Bactrocera > Bactrocera neohumeralis. The sequence goes on from NC_065919.1 coordinate 6,050,243, forward strand.
TCCAGCGAGCTGCTGGCATTTACAACATTAATATGAAAGCTTAGCCTACTTTTAGGCGCGCAGATGCATTAAATTACACCGCACTGCACTCCAAGCACCGTTAGTTGAAATGTATATTTTTTTGTTGCAAGCAATTTCTCACAAAAATCAATGCCTTTTTTGTTTATATGCACACATCTCATTTAAACGTTAGCTTCACTACCGCTCAATTTATTTAACGGATTTTCTTCATATACTTCTTTAACTACCGTCAATGTGGCGTTATACATATATTTCTTGAACTCCAAATTTATTTGCAATTTTTGCATTTTTATGTGGAAAATAAATATTATTTGTGTATATATTTTTGCACATTTATTATTAGAGTAACACACAACGCAACGCGACACACCGTCAAAAGCTGAAAAAACGAAGCTGCGCTGCTGCGCTATTTTTCCAAACGACGACTACACAAAACCACGACCTTTTCAGTACTAAAGGATTTTCGCCCATTCATACATGCGTTCGTCAGCGTACTCGTTTCGTGTGTCTGCTCGTGATGTTGTCGTGTGCGCGCCGTGCGGGGAGGACCAGCGCTCGTTGGCTCACTCGACGGTCGTCAGCGGGCATGGCCATTCAAGTGTCTGTTTGCTCAGTCGTGGGTTATTCGCAGCAAATTTTCCTAACCTCTCACAAGCGTGTCGTTGTGGTGGAGGCGTTGGTGGCGTTGTTGATTTTACTCGTTCGCTCCCACACACACGCAGTTCGCTACATAAACGACCGTACACATCAATGGCAACTGGTACAAGACAATCACAGCTGCATGTGTGCACTCGTTGGCAACTCGTACGAGTTGAGTTGCTCGTTTGGTCATTCATTCCGTCGTTCAGCTTCTCAAAAGTTGGTCGGCGCTGGCAACGGTTGGCAAAAACATTGTGTAGTATTATTGAGAAATATTAGGTTTTTCTCCTGAACGAAGATGGAAACACGATTTAAAGTAATTAAGCAAACATTTATATAATTTTAAGTTTTCTAACATTTATTTTCCGTTGAATTTTTCATTTTAGATCAGCTTATTTTATTTCTACGACTGATGCGAATAATGAATACTCGGAAGGAACATAAGCCCTTCTAACCTAAATCTCAGCTGTTGATACTTCGTAAATGGTAAACTCGTCACACCGACACGCTCTCATATGAACTTAGTTTAGGCTACACTCTAAAACAAAGTTGACGTTCACACTAATAACAACAAACTATTTTCTAATATTGTTTTTTAAAAATAAGCTCTCTGAAAATAATCTTGTACAAAAAGCAACGAAAAGAGTTAATCTCTGCAGTAGAGAAATCACAAAATTTCACAAACTCTCTAATATAATCGGATTCGTAACTCAGAGAGCAACAACTGAATATACCGAAATATATGCCACTCGTTCACTAATACGTCAACAAAACACAATATATACAGAGAGTGAGAGAAAGAGCGAATTATAAAAATACTGCTAAAACCATTTGTATCTTACGCTCTCCCTCTCATTCTCAACGAAAACTATTTGCAACGCACGCTCTACCTCTTCTTCTGCATTCTATCTCTCACACACTCCGCTTACTCTCCGCTCATAATAGCACACTCTCCTCAAACAATTCCGCACATAATATGCGCTCATATTTCAACACGAATTATTTGATTTCGAAACGTTTATAGCTAGTGTGTAATATGAAACCCGAGTCATTTGCAGCTATTATAATGTATTATTTATTTGTGCTCATCGGCATGCTTGACTATTTGTATTGTGTAATTGAAAACCTTTAATTTAGTGGGCCTGCTTTATTTGCATATCAAGCAATAATTCAAGGACTTATAAATGCACGCATAAAGAAAGGACATCTAATGAAGTTATGAATTATAAATAAACGACGAGGGTGAAGGTAGAGCGGCATTTCGTAGATGGGAAAGCAGTGAAACCTTAAATTAATAAAAGTGGCAATTGAATGTCGAAAAGTGTAAATGAAGACTTTTCTCATTGTCAGCGATTTTGAATGAATCTTCCGAAGAAACGTAACATGAAGAATGATGCTTCAAGGCAGTTCCTGTTCCGGTTTCCTAAGCACTACAAAAACCCTTTTGATCTACTAGGGTGCTGCTCGCGTAGTGAAAATATTGCATCAGATCTAGAACTAGATAGAAAGAAAGAATGAGAGAATGTATTAATTAAACAATTATCTTTTCTTATCCCCCTTAATGGAGCTCATTAGCTAGATTAAAACTTTAAGTATTATTTTTATGGGAAGAAGTCATCTTAAATGTATTCCAAATGAAACCAGAACTCAAGATAAGTTTACTTCTTAATGGACCCAATTAGCTAATTGAGTAAATTAAAAATTACAAAAATCGTTTTTATGGGATAAAATTATCTTAAAGGCATACAAAATAAAACCAAAATTCAGGTTTAAGTTCTTTATACTCTTTAATGGAGTCAATCAATTAATTGACTAAATCAAAAACTTTAAAAATCATGTATATAAGAAGAAGTCGGCTTAAATGTATACTATATAAAACCGGAACTCAGGCTTATTTTTCTTATACTCTTTAAAGGAGTCAATTATCTAATTGACTTAATTAAAAATAATTTTTATGGGACAAGCTCATCTTAGATATGTACAAATTGAAACTAGAATTCAGGTTTAAATTCCTTATACTATTTAATGAAGTCAATTAGCTAATTGAGTAAATTAAAAACTGCAAAAATCATTTTATGGGATGAAATCATCTTAAATGTATTATAAATGAAACTAAAACGCAAGCTAATTTATCTTACACTCCTTAATGGAGTCAATTAACTCATCGACTATATTAAAAACATTTAAAATAATTTTTGTGTAAAAAAGTAGTCTTAAATGTATACTAAATGAAACTAGAGTTCAGGCTTATTTTTCTGATACTCCTTAATGGAGTCAATTAGCTAATTGACTAAATAAAAACTTCAAAAATCAGTTTTGTGAGAAGAAATCGTCTTAAATGTATTTTAAATGAAATCAGAAATAACAAAGAACTACGGTATTGTAATACTCAGAAATAAACTAACAAATGACAGTCTACTTCAATGACCAGTCGTTGCAGCAGCAAAACCATTTGGTTTTTCAGAATTGTGAGCAAAGACATGAACTCATTAGTTGACTGACGAACTAACCAAGACGGCACAGCACTTCCTTAAAAACTGCAGACGAATTTAATACGGGATGTACAGCACAGAAATAGTAGACTCTCAAGAATACTATTTTGACTCTTTGGAAGAACCTTTCGAGTTTTCATAATACTTGTTTGAGTGCGTGTTTCCGACAATCCGCACATATAAAAGACTGGTACGTCAAAAATCTTTATAAAGATATTTTAGTAAAATCTGTCATTAACGGAAAGAAGCAAAAACGGCCTATAAATATTCTCTTTTAGTTTTCTACATAATTGGTAAAACCCGAAAAGTTCAACTCTGTCGTTACTTATTTAAGTTTAATATAGCACATATAAATATCATAAAACAAAATATTTTTGTATCGTAATGTAAGCGTTGGGACTTTCAGCTATGCTCACTCACCTTTTTTCGAGCAGCGAGATGTATAAGCGCATTTACTCATATTCTGTTGTAAATTTATTATAAAAGAAGCTCTGCACAAGTGCTTAAAAACGAAAAGTAAATTTTGCGAGTAATCGGTTAAGATTCTCAGAATTCTTAAACTTTGCGTTCTTCAATAGAACAGCGGTGGACGCTCAACTCTCTCAGAGTTAGCAGGTTCAGCTATGTGTTCCTCTCATACAACTCATTTTACTCAAAATCTCTCGAACGCTGAGAGCATTTAGAAATTGATATGTCTATATTGCGGTGCCATGAACTGGCGAGCATGCTCGCATGCTGAATCAAGAACAAAATAAGCGGTTTAAATACTTCAGCGAGTACACTCTTCCACTCACAAGTCTAGCACGTGACATTTCAAATAAGCCGAAGCACGAAGAGACAATTTTCGTTCGCGAGTACCTTAAAAATCGTACAAATATTGAGGAGCAACTCTATCTCTTATACTCTTATATAAAATTCTTCATTTTCGTTTTTGTTAAGCTTTTACTCAAAGGCTACTGGTCGTTGTTTGAATGCAATTTCATATTTTGAGTGAGTTTAATTGAATTTTTTATTTCAAACTAGTATTGATATTACACGCAGAACAAAAATGAGCGATATTGAATGTGATAGAATTCGATGGATCTAAGGCTAGTTAACTTAGTCCAAATTAGAGCTCACAATGGCCTTTTGAGTTTGCTGAAATCTATGTTGCACGAAGACAAATCCGGCGAATACCGTGGTTATGGAACGATTTGAGTCGAGTTTTAGCAAAAAGCTCACAAAAAAATAATGCATTACGATATGGTGCATTACAGTGATGAAGGAACTAAGAGTTGTTCGCACGTGATTCCAACCGTTGCAGACGCAAAGAAGGTATACTGCTCAAATGATATTTTTTGTAGGCAGTTTGACTCTACGAAAGTAGTTCTTTGAAACTTTGGACGTGGCCCTCGTAGGTGGAGGTTGATGATCGTCCAGAGCGCGGTTCATCTTCAACGCTTTCTCGGTCCCCTTTAAGTTCGGTGTTCCACTTATAAACGTTTTTGGGCCATAGTTCGATCAACAAATGCCTTTTGTAATACTATCAACGTATTCAAGTCATGTCCGACTGATACACAAGATACTCCTGCATCAGCTGTCCATAGACATATAAAATATAAAAGTAGGAGCAAGTTCTGCTATTCGAATTGAGAAATTAGGAGGATGGAGACAGAAAAAGTACAAGCTTAGCGCCATTCCAGATCAGCTAAATATAAGCAAATCGGACTACATAATCCCTTGCTTGGTTTTTAAATGAGGATTCCTCTAGACAGGAATAGAGAAGAGGTATATTTGGAAAGAAGGATATTATCTCTAACTAAAGCGACAGGTCCAAAATGGACTGCGAAGTGGAATTAATAACTAATTGAACTGCATTAGGAGAACAGAAGAATGACAAAACTGTTTTGAATTCGTTTTTTCTTCTTCTTTTTCTTTACTGGCGTAGACACCGCTTACCTGATTACAGCCGAGTTAACAACAGCGCACCAGTCGTTACTTCTTTTCGCAACGTGGCGCCAATTGCAAACCAACTTCTTCTTCAACTGGTCTTTCCAATGGAGTGGAGGTCTCCCTCTTCCTCTGTTTCCCCCGGCGGGTACTGCGTCGAAAACTTTCAGAGCTGGAGTGTTTTCGTCCATACGTACGACATAACCTAGCCAGCGTAGGCGTTCTCTTTTAATTCGCTGAACTATGTCAATGTCGTCGTATATCTCATACAGCTCATCGTTCCATCGAATGCGATATTCGCCGTGGTCAACGCTCAAAGGACCATACATCTTTCGCAGAACCTTTCTCTCGGAAACTCCTAACGTCGACTTATCTGATGTTGCAATCACATATGCCTTTGCAACTTGCAAGACAGAAAAAATGAGGGACTTATAAAGTTTCGTCTTGCCTTTGTTCACTGCCAGACCCATCTGCTTCACTTCTTTATCCAGTTTGGAGAGAGCAGAACTAACGGCGCGGGTGTTGAGGCCAATCATATACAATATCAACGGCATACGCCAGCAGCTGTATACTTGTATAAAAGATAGTACCTTCCCTATATAGTTCTTCAGTTCGAATTATTTTCTCCAAGAGCAGATTGAAGAAGTCACACGAAAGGGAGTCGCCTTGTCTGAAAACTCGTTTGGTATCGAACGGCTCGGAGAGATCCTGCCCGATTCTGACGGAGCTTTTGGTATTTCTCAACGTCAAATTCAGACATCGCGGCATAAAGGCAACTCCTTTTCGTGCGGTCGAAAGCACTGTGAAATCGACGAAGAGGTGGTGTGTGTCGATTCTGTTCTCACGGGTCTTTTCCAAGATTTGGCGCATGGTGAGTATATGGTCGGTTGTTGATTTTCTAGGTCTAAAGCCACATTGATAAGGTCCAATCAGTTGGTTGACGGTGGACTTTAATCTTTCACACAATACGCTCGATAGAACCTTATATGCGATATTAAGGAGACTTATCCCACGGTAGTTGGCGCAGATCGTGGGATCTCCCTTTTTGTGGATTGTGCAGAGCACACTTAAATTGCACTCATTGGGCATGCTTTCGTCCGACTATATTTTACAAGGAAGCTGATTCATGCTCCTTGTCAGTTCTTCGCCGACGTGTTTGAATTGCTGGACCGGCAATCAAACGGGCACACCGCTTTGTTGTCTTTCAGACGGGCAGTTGCTATCCGAACTTCTTCATGGTCGGGCAATAGAACATCTGCTCCACCGTCATCAATTAGGAAATCGGGTTCGCTTTCTCCTGGCGTTATGCTTTCAATGCCATTCACCAAGCTGAAGCAGTAACCCTCAATAATTTTAGTATGCTCTGAGCATCGGTTACCAGTTCACCTCTGGGGGTTCTACAAGAGTATGCACAAGAATTAAAATTTATTTATGTTCCTATCATGGCCATGATAATAAAAAAAATTTAATAAGACCTTAACTACCAATTTAAAACTATTTGAGTAAACTCATTTCACGTCGGAAAAAAGCGCACACAAGTTTAACAACAAAACTAAAAGCAGGTATTAGTATGCGCCAGAAGTGTAGTGAGCCAAACTACTCAATAAAATTGCAATAAAACCGTCAGAATTTCGAAAACGTGCCAGCAACAGCAACAACCACCGCCAGCAAAGATGCGAAATATATGATACATAGCAGCGAGGAGTAAGGAAGAGTAGAAAATATTTGCAATTTATCGATGCTTCGATGATGTGCAAATTCTTCAACTTGCAGCTGCAACAATACACCGACGGATGGGCAGAAGAAGATACGCGCAGCAAAGCTTGCGTACTTGCAATAACTTTAAGCTGTTTGTGTGTGTAGTGGTAGTTGTGGTGGAAGTGGTGTTGGTGTGGTTGATGTTCGAGGAGATTTTATATAAAATAATTTGTGCGATTTTTTAGGTTAAGCAACAACAGTGCTCAAACGGTCAATAGTAAAGCCAAAATTGCGAAATGTAAAGCTTTATGCTATTTATTTCTGGTTGTTGTTATTGTTTCTGTTGATAGTGTCGAGCAACGCTCGCAGCGGTATGAAGTAACACCGATTGTATAACGTAAATCATGCGAGCTACTTTTGACAGCGCACATCAAAAATGCGCCGGTGAAACAGTGACAGCAAGCAGCAACAGTGCGGCAGCGGCAACGGCAGACGCCACATCCAACGCTGAACACAACTATCCTTGCATAGGTGTATTGGGTATGAGTATAGTCTCTGTGGCAAGTAGTCGGTTGTGTGAAACATTTAAATAAAATTGGCTGCAAGTCGGAAACTCTGCTGTGCGAAGCAAATTGCAGAGGTAACTCACGCACACACGCATACACACAGCGGCATTTACATTTCCATTGCTGTGCACACACGCTTAACTCTTTGCAAAATACAACAGCTAGTCGAGCGTCCAAGCAGTGCGTTGGCTGTTGCACGGAAGTGCCGTTAGAACGCTACAAAGTTGCAGCAATGCTCCTGCGGCGATCAACACTTTTTGTTTTTGCAGGCGCTATCCAAGCTGCCGCACACAAACACCACTCACACACACAGACATAGTGCAACAAATTCGCATTCCTGTTATGCTCATGCTCATGCTGCCGCTTGTCGGTGTCGGGGTCGTTATCTTCTGTTGCAACAAGCAATTTTTACTAAAAATACCAATGTGATGCTTGCAGCTCAGCGACGCCATAAAACAACAACAAGTGCAATAACATACACACAAGCACAAGCAGAGAGACAGCAAATAAGTTGTATATCCAACAGCGTTGTAGTCTCAAAGCGTCAGACTGCCCCTACCCCGCTTTGCCCGCCAAACCGAGCCGCTGGCCGCTAAGCTCAACATTTCATCTCAAAAGTTAATCTAAAAGTAAATTCCCGAGAGTTGGTAACTAAAAGCGTCAAAAACCACTACAACCGGCTGTCGGTCGAATGGGTGGTAAAGTGGCGCTGATGGATGGACAGCCAGCATGTAGCAAAGCGTACGGCGGTGGGGCGTTCGGACGCCAGGAGTGGCGACACAAAATTGCCACCGAAAATCCAGTGTGGACGAAGGCGCCAACAAAGCAGAGCAGGCAGGGTAAAAGCTGGAATATTTGTGCACTTGAATTGCTGTGGTAGATGCACGCTTCTATGTGTGTGGCAAATACAAGTGAAAAGTGCAATAATGAAATTGAACAAATGACAACAGTAAAATAAATTGCATGGCAAACAAGAAAAATCATAGCTGCAATTACGGCAGGGGGCGTTGCAGTATGAGCGACAGTGTCAGTGGTTTGCAGCTGGCCAACTGGGCGTATGAGTAACGCAAATGGTTTTGCATGACATAAAATTATCTTATATTAACTCTTAATGATCTAATTTGTATTAAAATATGCACTAATCTTATTGTATAAATTTAAATATACTTATTTATATAAGTATAATTTTAAATTCCCGTTCATCGCTTATAGTTGAGGATCACTGTTATTTTGAACAGAAACTACCTACGGTCCTTTACATGTTATGCTTAGAAAAAATAATATTCTTAAGCTTCAAAACCCTTAAAATCGCCAAATGCACTGGGCTCAGTTCTGAAGCTGAACTATTTCAGTACATTATGACAAAAAAGTACCCAGAAATTGTAATTAGAACGTAATATATTAAAAAAAATTAATGAATATTAGTTTTGTGGCCTTCAAAGTATTCCCCACCAGTTGTAGTACACTTATGGGAACGATTTTTCCAGTCCTCGAAACACACTCATGTTTTTGGGTGGCCTTCAGCTCTTCAGCAAATTGTATTTTATCTCTTCGATCGACTGAAAACGGGTTCCACGGAGTACATATATAAATGATCAGTATGTCAAGCTGAGTCGATTTAGCCATGTCCGTCTGTCTGTCTGTATATATACGAACTAGTCCTTCAGTTTTTAAGATATCCTTTTGAAATTTTGCAAACGTCATTTTCTCTTCAAGAAGCTGCTCATTTGTCGGAAATCCCGATATCGGAACACTATAACATATAGCTGCCATACAAACTGAACGATCGGAATCTAGTTCTTGTATGGAGAACTTTCACATTTGACAATGTATTTTCACAAAAGTTGGCGCAGGTTGTTTTCTAAAGTAATAATGTAATCTCTGAAAAAATTGTTCAGATCGGCTTACTATAGCATACAGCTGCCATACAAACTGAACGATCGGAATCAAGTTCTTGTATGGAAAACTTTTGCATTTGACGTGGTATCTTCACGAAATTTGACATGGATTACTGCTTAAGGTAATAACATAATCTCCGCAAAAATTGTTCAGATCGGATTACTATAGCATATAGCTTCCATACAAACTGGACACATAGTTACTAAAATAAATGCACCTGTGAAGGGTATATTAGCTTCGGTGCAGCCGAAGTTAACGTTTTTTCTTGTTGGCTTTAAATTCGGTTATAATGGTGAAAAAATTTCTGTCTTCTCGGGACAATCCGAGCAGGAACATGTTTCATACCCAAAATAATCACCAAAATCATTCCAATGGATTCGCGAGAGATGTCGAGCTCACTGGCCATCACTCTAATACGTCCAGAAATCTTACTTTCAATTCAAGGTTTAGTCCCCCAAACGCTGCCACTAATAACGCAACATGCTCGTACACATCGCTAAACATGTTCACGTGATCACGCTTCAAAACCGTAAAACCTTAGAAATCTACCAGAAGGAATAGCCATAAAAGCTGTGACATTCATTAAAAGCACTAAAATTCAATCGACATTTAAACTTTAAAACTTAAATCCATACAATAGTGGTCGGCGACTGCTGGGTGGTGCACACGGCCTGGCAGTACACTTGCTACCCTCGTCACGTCACCAGCGCACTTAGCTTGCGTACATTCAAACTAAACCATATTATACCCTTCACTAAATAGTCGTCTTCGAAAGCGGTCGCCTCCTTTTTGTGCTTTTTATTGTTGTTTGTGTTTCACTTGAGAACACGTGCTTGTGCACTTCAACCCATTTACTTGGCGTTGTTGTTGGTTTTCGAATTTTACTTGCATACATTAAATTTGTATAAACAAATTCAGTTGAAATAAATTTTCTGCTCGAAGTATGCTGTATGGCGCGGTGCATTCTACGTACCTATACAGTTATGTAGATGTGTATGAACAATACTTTAAAATGTTAGACTTGTTGAAAAAGTGGAATTATATAATGGAAGAAATTTTAAGATGATAAAACAAACTGAATTTTAAGAGTTCTTTAAGAAGGTAGTGAAAGATTTTTAATATAGAATTTTTTCTAGTTAAAATTATAGTCCTGATTATCAAAAAAGCACCTGAAATCAAGAAACCGCAATATTTTTTGTTGCTTAAAATTTTTTCGACGCGACCAGAGCGAGTTTCAAAATGAGTCCCAGACTTGAATGGCAAAACTGCTTTAGAAGTGATTGCTTCCAAGTAAAAGGTAATGAAAATGTGGTACTTGCGCAACAAAAGAGAAGAAGAGCGTCTGCCGTCGTCTTCTTCCAGACATGTGCTTTTAGGCTAGAACAAAAAAATTATGATACATAAATGGTTTCAGTATGCTTAGCGAGGAATTAATACCCCATATTGACTAGTTTCTCATAGAAATCTTATGATCACAGTTTTTAATTGACTCAAGGACGACATAATTATATGGAAAATACTAATTAAGTATGCAACATAAAGGAAAACAAATGGTTTTCTTCTTCTTTGCTTAGTTTTCTGAAAAATTGGTTAATAGGCACCTCTGTCTGTCCAAGTTATCAGATAAAAAAATTTGTATCTCGCTTCGAAATATTTGAGCAAAAAAAATCATTTTGTGAATTTTGTTGGAAAGTGAACGATTTTCAAAAATTTTGTTTGTTCGTAAGCCTAACCGTTTAAAAGAAATAAAAATGTGAAGCTTGTCTATTTAAAAAAAAAAATTAAATAAATTTTATGATTATATAAGCAATTGTAAAGACTGTAAAACCCTAATGCTCTTACAAGTATAACTACACAAAACTAGTTTCTAGTCTAGCAGCTACAAAGTGTGCAAGTTTAGTCGCTTTATTCGGACCAGTCTACTAAGCATACTTACGTACATATATAGTATATGTGTATGAGGTATAGTTCATACATATGCCGGTTGTGTGTTGGCTACACCTATTACAGCAATGGAGGGAAAGCGCACAAACCATACAATGAAAAAATGTTTTAAAACCTAAACATTTTAGAGCAGATCTGTGAACATTTGCACGTCCACGGGATAGGCTCCTGTATTTCTTTTTTGCTGCCAGACTACAATTCTTAAGAGAGCAGCTTATCAAATATTAATATTACAACAAAAAATAAATGGTTTCAACTCGTGTTACCTAAAACCATTACAAGTGACAACCACTGTATTTATATTAAGATTTCATTGAGGAATTGGACTTAACCAACTGATTTTAACATACTTGTATGTGAGTCGAAATGCCACCAAATCAGCAGTCTCTAGACAGTTGAAGTTGGGGCTCTCACGGCTAATCTTAATTAAAGCCTCAAAACAGTTTAACAATCATTCGAACTCTTTAGAAGATTGACTCTTTCAGCAACAGCCAGATTAGTACATGTTATTTTGAAGATCGATGTTTACTCTTAGAGTACTATGTACACCGCCTAATAAATATAACAGCTCTGATTCACCGCCTGTTGTGAATAAATATTGTTGAAAATATTTTCTGAAAATACTTGCTCAGATTAAGGGCAGGTATCAAATTAACGCTGCAAATTAAAATTTTTTTTTTTAAGGTTTAAAAAAAGACAACCGACTTAATTTAAATAAAAAAATTTTTAACCAAAATAATGCCAAATCCAAAAAAGCTATCTTAAAAACAAATAAAAACCAAATAAATTATTAATCACTAGGAGTGCAGCTATCGCTGAAAGTGGCGCTGGTTTAGTTTTAGATCGAAAAAAAAATCGAAGTTCTTAAGATTAAAATTTGATCGTAGTTCCGGCGATAGATATTGATCTTATAAACACCATATTAATATATATTCTGAATAGTTTTTTTTTGCAGTGGTCATCAATGAAAAAAGTAGTTTTGAGATAAATGACGTACAAAGCATCCATTCATTGAGCCCTCGACCGCGCACTTTTCAAAACGGCTAAATAAAATAATAATATCCTTCCAAAAATTTTATAATATATTTCGAACTACCAAACAAAAAAAAACGATTTTTTGAAAATTCTAGACCACCGGTTCCCATCAAAAGTTCTGCCTCAATGCACGCCAGTTCCAAAGTAATCATTCATAATCTTACCCTTGCAACATGTCGCCACAGAGTATAATGGTTTTTTTCATCAACCAAAAAACTAAGCTCCCACCTTATTATCAAAAATTCTCCAAATCGAACCGAAACTTTTCAAGATTCTAGGTACCGAATATGCGAACCCCATTATATATGGCTAGCTTTTGAGAGAAAATATCGGTCAATATGTAAGATACACACTTGAAATTCAGACGGAGACCTTACCTGATAATAGTAGTTCTGTGTATTAAAAATGGGTTGAGTCGGATCAATACTTTCCTCCTCCATTACTTAATAAAAAGAATTTCGAACTTCCTGGTGACTTTATACCGCATCTATCGACATATGTGAGCTATCTTAATAAAATTGAAAGAGCGTATTTTACTCATAACAATGTATCTTTGTGTCTAAAATGGATAAGATTGGCCGAAAACTTGTCCTTGCCCCCATATAACTAATATTAGGACTTTCCAACAAACGGCTGATTATACTCCGTGTAATTGGTGATTGTATGTGAGGAACCTTAATGAAAACTTGAAAGCATTTTATTGGCTTGTGGCCTTTTAATTGCATGTAGTATTGACAAAAAATAGTTAAAAGCGGATCAATACTATCTCCTATATACCTAATATAAGGTCTTCCAACTTTGCCAAAAATATGTTAAATTTGTCTACCAATTGCCCAAATTTCCAAGCGGACCAGAAATAATTATTTGTGTTATTCTAACAAGTTAGAAAGCTTATGCCGCCATATTGAGCTTGCTAAAATTGCGATCCTCTGGTTGACGATTTACACCTTAAGGTATTAGCCTAGCTTTGGTGCAGGCAAGTTGCAAGAGTAAGATATGTTCGGTTGCCCCCGAACGTAGTCCTGACACACCTGTTTTTCAATTATATATCAATAAGTAAAAAGAGCTAAAATTGAACTAAACAATACAGTCAACGGAAAATAGTTTAACCAATCTATTCGAGAATCGATGTTTTGCAGCAAAGGTAGCATAGATTTAGAGATTGCAAACTCCAATAAAAAGGTATTTAAAAACTCAGCTTTACAATAGTAGGACAAATAGCTAGCTTATCTAAAATTTCAGTGAAGCTGTTTAAACATTTTTTTATTTTGTCGCAGAACTTCTTGCTTGTTTTAAGTAAGGAATTTAAATTGAAAATATTTTTTGGAGTAATACAAGTACATAGACTTATATACATCCATTCGTGCGTAAAAAGCTCGGTTTTAAAATTAAGCAGCCTCACTCACATTCATATATATTACATATGTTAACTTTTCATTGACGCGGTTAGTCCTGCGACTTGCTGTATGTTTGCCTGTCTCATTATCGGCTTTCAGCATGGAATTTTCGTAGTACAGCCGTCGGCAAAACCCAGCTGCGCCCAGTCACAGTGTGACAAACTGTTGCTAGAAGTGAACACATAATTTTGAACGAAAACTTTAACACACAACATAAAAATATGCTAACCACTTTTCGAAGATTTTTCGAAATTTCTTAATGCTTATAAGACGTTGTGAATTTGACGCTTTGTGTCACTATAAATGTTAAGCTAAAAAGTGATGTTCCCTCAAAGAACACAGCCCACAGTGAAACAAGTAGAGCTTAAGCACAGAACTGCGATGGCTGCATTCGTTTGTATGCATATTTGTATGCAACGCAGTTGGCTGATGAATACTTTTGCTGTGGTATTTTTTTTCGAGGCATACATTTGTGCGCAGTTGTACGCCATGCAGCGCACGTACGCCACAAACACACACAGTGCCACGCACGGTGCGTGTATTTTTTATTTGCACAATATCTTTTTGTCCAACCATGCTGTCTGTGCACACGCACACGTACACCTGATTACACGCACGCATTGGTATTCCTTTAATTGGTAATTGGCATAGTGGCTATTGTGGCGAATGTCTGGACTTCGGTTGACACTTTGTCAATACTCGCACATTTTCAATTACGCGCACGTGTGTACGCATACATTGGCCACCACAATCGGTGCGCTTTCAAGCGCTTTTCACCATGTTAAAATGATTAATGGAATACTGATTAATTGCTGATGATTTTCCACACATTTCTGCTTCATGTGAAAAACTCGCCTCTCTCTTGCTTTTTTTCTCTATCAATTCACTTGACTTCGTCGTTTGTACATCGTGCCGCCTTTTGTTGTCATTCATTTGCATGAACGGGGGTAATAAGGGTCTTAGCTTTGTTCAGCATATGAATATTTTAAGCGTTTAATTCTTTTCATTAAAATCTGTTTATGGTATATGGTAGAGTTATAACTTTATTTCATATATTATTGTAGTGAGTTATACGCTTATTTACTTTGCATAGCAGGATGTTAATAATGTATGTTCCGAATTTGCATTTTCGTATGCCTTACTTTCATTTCCAAACTTTTTAGGAGGTTTTCCAAACAAAAATTTATACTCAAAGGACTCACAATAGTCTGAGCACTTATGTAAGGACAAAGCGCCCTGAATCCACTGCAATTCTGCTAAGGTGACTTACGCCAAGCTGGAAACTCTCCGACCTTCAATCGTTGTACTAAAGTTAGACAGTGCACGACAAACTCAAATGAGAAACAGACTTTTAGAGAGCAATAAAAACTGCCGCACTCCGACATCGTCTGATATTGTTGAGTCTATTGTTCCTTTCCCTGCAAGCTCAACAGTTTTTGTGCGGTATGTGCCTACTCTTTTATTGCGAAGAGTAGCTGTATGCCATTGATCGTATCGGTGGGTAATTTGTCATTATTCTTGAATATTGTCCAACTAACGAAGTGAAACCACACCGTAGGGAAGGAAGCTGCACTACTCCGCAGTAGATGCCAGCTAGTTTTCTAATTTTGTATGTGGCTGATGACCGCAGTGTCCTTGGCTGCAGTACTCGAACTTCGAGCTTGCAAAAAAATCGCTAATCCACCGGAACTCAAAGACGACTACAATGAATGCCAGAAACTATAAATTTTAAATATTTTTTTTAAACAAATCCTACAAATCATCAAAATCACTATGCTTTTTTGAATACATAACCAAAGGTCCCTGTCTTTTTCGCTGTTTCCATCTTATTGATTATATTGTAATTTTCATTATTGATCAAATCAAACCCAAATGGCTAGATATCATGCCTTTGGGGCGGCAGCTGCTGCATTACTACATCAGAATATACTAGTGGAAAACTTCTTTCGAAATGTTATTCTCATATAGGGTTTAATAACTTCGGCGCAACCGAAATTATTTGAGTTTATGACAGATTTTGAACCCTATTAAGGATTTTCTTAGAATCCATAAATCAACTAAAAAGTCGCCAAAAGAATTGTATTCCGCAATAGAACTTGAATTCGTTTCCTTAACACTCTATTTACTGTAGATATATGTATTAGAGTGATTCAAAAAAAAAAATTTTTTTTTCGTTTCGTACTTGGAAAAATAGGTTCCTAGACACCTCTAAGAAAGCTTCTCTAAACATGAGTTTTTAATTGTAACAGGAAGGTCTCCTACATACAGTTTGCTATGTTTTCTTATTATCAGATAGAAAAACTTATATCTCGCTTCCAACTACTTGAAAAAATATCTTGTTCCTTAGATTTTGTAGGAAATTGAATGCTCTACAAAAAAGGTCTATTATGATTTTTTTGTAAACCCAACCGTTTAAAAGATATTAACGCTTGAAGTTTGATTATTTTTGGGAAAATTTTTTATTTCTTATGAATTTTATAACTCAATGAAAATTTTTTTTTTTTGAATCACTCTAATATGTATATACATGTAAATATTTTTATGTAATTTTTCTCAGTTCGTGCGGGCATTCGTCTGTCGAAGGTCTAGGTGAATTGCCGAGCCAATAATCCGCGCATAATTTCATTCTCGGCCATACCTTATTTATTAACCATCATCATACATTAATTGTTTTCTGTGTCATGCTCCATTTTTCCCGCAGGGTATCTTGAAAGTCTCATACACAATAATGAAAAGCTCAACCAAAGGATCAAAGTGCAATGGTATTTCGAAGAATTGCGATAATTATGCGCTTAACATCAGCTGGTGAGTTAATATAAATTAAAGAGATTACTGTGCATTGTGTATATACATATGTGCATATTTATAACTGTATATTGACTTGAAAAAGCAAAATTTTTATAATCCTTGCCAACGCGATGAGCAGCTGTGATATTTAACGCAAATGAGACGGACTCAATCACATAATGCAGCCATTACAAGGGTGATGAGTAAAAATGAAAAGCAAAGCTGTAATGATACTTCTCATTTATTTTGGAATGTACGATTAAAGCTACATAAAATTAAAGAATATAGAATATAAAAAATATCATATATAATTGTTTCGTTTTGTGAGCTAATATCAGACCGCTCAATGCAGAACTGCGCCAGTTTTGGCGTTTTGTCCATTATGACTCTGTTTCAACAAATTAAATTAAATGTGACAAAAGCAAAATATCTCAAGACAAAAAGGAATGCAACTTATTGGTTATTGCTTCGATTTCCTTATTCCCTTCTGCTTTGTTTTCTACTACCCAACAATGACAATTCAATTCAATTCAAACTGCTTGCTTACTTTTCAGCATCGTTTCAGCTTTGTATTTTCAATTTAAACTTACAAGCAAATCAAGCGCATGCACACATATATATATATTCTAACACACCTTACATCGGAGCGCAGGAAATTGAGGCGAACGGTAGAAATTAGGCAAGTAATTCAAAGAAATCATGACAAAAAAAAACGAAAACGAATCGAAATACATTCGTCTGCGCATTGAGCACGTCGTCAAATTTATTAGAATTAAATTCTGCAACAATTCTCGAACTGTTTTGCAGATATACATACAAACAAGTCCATTTGTATGAGTGTTTTGGCGCCTTTGCGATATGCTTACTTTAGTCCAACAGCAACAAATCGACGCTTTGACTTTTCATTTAGCCGCTGAGTAAATGACTCCAGAGCAGCTGCAGGAATTGCTCAGGCAAATCGATGAACAACAAATTCCGTTTTAGCTTTCATTGGCTGCCTCTAGCAGCTTTTCGTTGCTTGCCACATGTGCGCATATATGCATGCAACAGCAACACAAAGTGAACGTATTTTTGTTGGCATATAATAAGGCATACACTTGAGTTGATTGCAATGCTGCATGCTGCCACAACACAACATTCGGTTCGTCATTTTTTCTAGTTGTGCTCTTTAGGCATGTACTTAAGAAATGAAGTTCACTTGGTTTTTGCAGAATACTCAACGAGTGAAATAAAATTTGAGTTACAGTGGCGACTCGTAAACAGTCAAAGTTCATGCTGCCAACACCTCTTAAGCCTATTGTCTAGTATAAAGTCTGTAAAATTTATGCTTTTAGCTCTACGCAGCATATGGCATTTTGACCCCACATCAGTCCTTAATACTCTTCTAACGCGAAACTGCATATGCGCCTTTAATAATATCCATATTATGCTTTGTTTTACTCCTCTTGAGAACCACCCTAATGCTCATATTGGCTTACCTGCATTTTGTCATTTAATTTCTTGTTTAAGCCCTTTACCTATTGCCACTTTCGGTATTTTTTGCACTGCTTTTTTTGTTTCGGCATTCGTACTCGACAAACCATTGCCTAAGTGTGTGTGTGTTGTTGTACTTTTTTCAACAATACCACGTAAATATTATTGGGAATTTGTTTATGGCCCATTTGACATAACTCTCCGCAGTTGCCCCGTGGATCCGCCTTTGTCTGTATTTCTAGTATGTCTGATTTGAATCAAATTTGGTGAGTAATTTTCACAAGATTTTCACCACACTGCGTGGAAATAGAAAAAAGTGGAATGAAAATTTAATCATTTCTCCTAGCGCTTCATCTGAATCCCCTGAACTCTTTTAAATTCGCGAAACCATGGAGATACCTTTATCTCTCTTTACCGAGGGCAACTAACGTAGCCAAACTCGCGGTCACATATTACGGTGAAACTTTGGCAGAATGCTATTAACCACTTCTAAAACACCAAGATAGTATTATTTCATTTTTTAACTCAACCAATCACTTGGCGTGTCCTCACAAAAGCATCTTCCACTAAGTTAGAGGTACAATCGGCGACTTTTTCAAATCTGCTTAAATCTTATTTAGCTCGCGTCAAAATAGTGCGCCTACTAATAAGTGGATAATTTGGATATGTTACGCATCAACGAATTTGAAAAAGAGTGTGAGTAACATTGAGCATAAAGAGTTTGAAAGGCTCCAAGTAAAGTAAAAAAATGTAAAGCGTATGCCAAATTAAAAAGGAAAAGAGAAACGAGAAACAAGAAGAAGAGATAAAAACACTCCCTGTCGGAAATTTTTGAAAAGCCAAGTAATTTATAAAACGAAGACAATAAGAAATATATTGAAAAATATAAAGATATCATGTACTTAACCTCTTAGCAATTAATAATTTGCAATTGCATGAAAATAGGAATAGATAGTCATTTTTCAATTTTATATTTACTTTTCTAGCTAAAAACAACACAATGACTAAAATAAAAAAATATATCCATTAAATAAACTAATTCGTGAACACTTTCAAGTATAAAATTTCCTACTGATCGCTTTAGTACCCTATCCGCACATGAGCACATAATACAGGAATATCCACTGAGTGTGAAAAATGATACAAAGAACACGGATTTATGGTAACAGCGACTCCCATACGCGCCGCCAACGCACAAGCGAATGCGACAGCAAACGGAAAGCGCACACACGCTCAACGGCTGTAGCAGCTGCATTACAATGATGTAGCATTAACGGCTGTTGCATGTATAAGCAAAATCTGAAAAAAAGCAAGCAGTTGTGAAAAATTATTAATGGAGTTTTCATGTATATAATATCATTAGCACCGCATAGCACCGCATTTTGGGGGAGAACGGGAACCTCTTTCGCTGCGTTATAAAGCTTTTGCTACCCAGTGTGCAATTTAGCAATATACATACCTGTGACAAAAGTAAGTAGGTGGCAGGCGTGTGTGAGTTTTCGAAAAAATAGCATTGGGGTACTTAAAACTCAAAGCAGTTGTTTCTGAAATGCAAGAGCAAGCGGCTACGTGAGGCATGTAGAAGATAAAAAAAGAGGGAATGGCGAATATCTAAGTCTAAAGCACGTATGGAGGCTATATGATGAAACAATCCTAACACAAATACTCCACTAGATAATGAATTTTTCATAATGAAACCAGATATTTTCCAGCTACTCGCAAATTATTTTTTTAACATTGCTTTATTGACAAAAGTTTGCTTGTACTGTTATTAAAATTCTTTGGTAAACAAAGTTGCTGAACTTCTGTAGATGGCACTAGTTAGTTTATGGAGATGATTCTGTATCAGTTCGTGTAGCGCAACAATGGTTCGCTCCTTCCGCTCTGAAAATTTCAATGTGAACATGCACCTCGACCTAGTCGACCTATCGTTGAAAAAGTCGATGAAATTATGGAAAAGATTGACCAGGACCGTCGCATAAGCAACCATGACATCGCTAAGGAACTTTGCATTCATCATCAAACGGTTTCAAACCATTTAAAAAAGGCTGGCTACAAAACAAAGCTCGATGTTTGGATACCACATGAATTGTCTGAAAAAAATTTAATGAACCGAACTAACATCTGCGGTTCTTTGCTGAAACGAAATGAAAGTGAACCATTTCTGAAGCGAATGGTAACTGGAAACAAAAAGTGGATTAAATATGACAATAATGTGCGAAAAAGATCATGGGCCAAGCAATGTGAAGCTCAACAAATGGTCGCAAAGTCAGGATTGACGCCTCGAAAGATTATGCTGAGTGTTTGGTGGGATTGGGAAGGAATCATCCGCTATGAGCAACTTCAGCCTGGTCAAACGACTGATTCTACATTTTACTGTCAACAGCTGATGAGATTGAAGCAAGCAATCGAGAAAACGGTCAGAACTGATCAACAGAAAGGGGTTCGTCTTCCATCAGGGCAACGCTAGACTACACACATTTTTGATGAGTCGGCAAAAATTGGGAGAGCTTGGCTGGATAGTTTTGATGCATCCACCATATAGCACTGACCTTGCAACATCGGACTATGATTTCTTTCGATCAATGCAGAACCTCCTTAATGGATTAAAGTCGGCTTCAAGATAAGCTTGTGGAAATTACTTGACGCAGTTTTACGCCGAGAAACCAGAAAAGTTTTACACTGATGGGATAATGTCTTTAGGGAAAATATTACGAAAAATGGTCAACCAAAATGGTACGTATTTGGTTCATTAAAGTTCATCATAAATAAAAAAAAATAATTTGAAATTTGATTGGAAATACGAAAAGACTTTTTCGACTACCCAATATTTAGAATGATCTTTTAGGGTGCTAGAAAAAGAACCTTAACTACAAGCAATGAAGAGCTAAGTTCGGGTATAACCGAACATTTTAAACTCCTGTAACTTGCAAGGATTAAAGCCAGTTAAGTACCTTACAGTACAAAGGCATACTACTAACAGGAAAAGATGATCTCCGAATTTCAGTTTTATATCTCCCAACTCTAAGCACCAAGTCCATACACTCAGTACATAGAGACTTAAATAGTTTTTGTTCGATTATTAACTCATTCTTGATTTGTATACTGGAAAGTGAAAGTTTCAAATGGAATTTAAAATTGTGTTATATGAAAAGTAGGCGTGACTGAAGTCCTAAGTATTTAACCCATTTTCACACTGTTACATTAAAATGCTACAAACCGAATTTCGTAGCAAGCTCCCGAGATATGCGGTTTCACCTAAAAGTGGGAGGTGCCACGCCCGCCGTCCAATTTTGACCCCAGCTCCATTAGGAGCCTCTCGTACCATCACGGAGGTAAAATTCAATGTCTCTGCCGTATTTAGTTATTCATTTATCGCTTTTAGTTTATTTTAACAGTAACTGTACATGGGAAGTGAGCGGAATTATTATCCGATTACATCTATATTCACACTGTCAATAGAAGTTCGCACAATATTTGCCTCAGGCGAATTTGGTTGTATAGCTTTACTGGTTTAGGAGATATATGCATGAAATTAGCTAGAGGGCGAGGCCATACTCATTTTTTCATAACTTTTCGCCCACAGATGCCCCTGCTACTGCGATCCCTAATGACAAATTAGAGTTTTAAGTCTTAATTTAGAGCAACTGTGTCTAGATATAGACAGCAAGAGTACACGGCTTCAAAGAGGTTTGAATTTTCATATTTTTTTTAATTAATTTTTCTCCTACTCTAATCCATAAACTGCCAGCTTTTCTGTGATTTAATTTAGTTTGGTTCCAATTTCAATCGAAAATGTAAATTACATAGGAAGAAGGCTCAACTCTACCGTCCTACCAATGAAAAGCGAAAAAAATATTAATTGAATAAATCCTAAAACTTCATTATTCATTTTCAGAAATGTTCACTTATGAGTGCATGCATTTTTATGTATAAATACACCTCGTTGCCTGCATATGTGTGTATTTAATTTAAGCGCAATGTTTATTAAAAATGTTTTTATAACCCACAACCAATGTTGTATAAATGCGGAAAGGAAGTCGTGTGCGTTGTGCACACTCTCTCCACTCGATGCAACATTGTTTCACACTTTTCAGTCCGTAATCCGTTAGCAGAAAATTTTTGGAAAATAATACGTAAAGGCTTAATACCCCCTGCATACCCTGTAGAGATTCGAAGATGTGTGTGACCTCTGCCCTACTACACCCACCTAAAGAGCCCTTGCCATTTCCATTACATTCATTATAAAAGCATAACCATACCCACACATTCATGCAAATGGCTGTGTATATGTGTATGCACCTTCAAACTCATTTATTTTGCTTAAGCAATATGTGCGCGTATGTGTGGTCGCGAGTGGAACATGCTGTTGGCGGAAAGGATATTATGCACGCGAAAGGGCACTGTGGCGTTTATGATTGTTCCTTTGTGCGCGAGCTTTACATTAATGTTGAGTAATATAAGCTTAATGACTTGGCAAGAAATCACTAACATCAGCTAACACGGACCCCAGCCGCAGCATCAATCTCGACGCGTAGCGTTACATTCATTAGCTCATCAAATATTATTTAAGTTTTATGTATGACAGCACGTAGGTACACGGTTATGCAATTGCGGTGGCTATAGTTCTTTATGTAAATCATAAACGTGTTGTTGTCAAAATTGTAGGCGCTGAATTTGAGGTTATGTGAAATACACCTTTGCGCCCAAAACGAGGCATACAGAATGTCTACCGGCCAAAATCGCGAATGCTTTGAACACTGGACTTTTTGAATAGAACTGAAACCACAAAGTCCGAGTACGTGTCAGAACTTTCTGTGTTTCACAAGTTCATATCGACTCAAAATAAAGTGTGCAGCCCATTACACTTCGGTTTGATATCTATAGTATAACACAGGCCAAATGGTGGCTAGGCTTCTCTGCTACCAAGAATTTGTGGCCGTTAGGGTAGAGAGTATATTCCCAAAACTGATCTTAAGTAGTGGAGAGACATTTTTAGAAATTATAGGTATTGTAGAGGTCTTTATATGGCATATATTTTGTCTACTCTCCTTCCACACAGACTAATAAATATTTTATATTCATTCCTATTTGAAACAATATAATGTTTTTGCATATAGATTTTAGGTTAGAGGTAATCTCGGAGTTATTGCAACACCTGCCGTTGGTATAAATGGGCTCTATATTAATAGATTTAACGTAGCGTTAATTCATAAACAACACAGTGCAAAAATCTTCTGTGTGTGTATATCTCGAATCTTCACACCAACTCTACCCTCTATTCATATTCAAAAAAAGCAACAGCCCCTATTGGACAAGCATTTTTTTCCGATAGCGCCAAAATGCGCCCTGCCAACTTTTCACGAATCGTTGCAACACTCCGCCAAACAATGTAACAACTTCGTTAGCAGTGTTGTCACCGTTGCAGGTGAAATATTACGAAACTGCACACAAAAATTTGCAACCTTTACTTTATCGGAAAAGAGTGCACACAAATCCAACTGGTGCGCATAGTGAAACGATCGGGTAACGGAAACGGAAATAAAGTTTATCGTAATAATTTACAAACCTCAACCTTTAGTTTGCTGGACAAGCGAAACGACTGCAGGCGCCTGCCATGCACCAACTTGTCGACGCACTCCAACAATTTTTTGTGCGCACTTTTTCGCTCAACTCGTGTCTGTCCGCACGCAACGACGCACTTGACTTCTGTTTGACATAAACTTCGACGCTTTTCAGTTGTTTATTGTTAGCATCAACTGTTTTTTGCAGCAACTCTTGTTGCATGGCATCTGCTTACCGGCATTTTTACCTGCAATTTCAGCTGCTTATGTTTTGTAGCTAAATTTACTAACTGCGTTTTTGCTTTTCCTGATTTTTGGCGGTATTGCTATTGCTTCCTTCTTTTTAATTGTATGCCATACTCACATTTTTATACCGGATTAAAAGGTGGTTTTGAAAGTCAGCTTCAGCGGTGCCCAAGCAAGAATTTAAAAAAAATTCGGCTTTAGGTTGGTATTCGTTATTGTTAACACGAGTGTACTGGGAACCTTTCTTACTTCATGTAGGATACACTTAGGGTTTCAAAGCCCACAGAATCCGTAAACCATTAACAACTTTGTACTCACAAATGTTTCAACAAATGCTACACGTACTGCACATACATTGCGCTTAATTCACAACTACCGAAGTAGATTCAGATAAAAAGAAAAGCTGTTTTGAATACCAGTATCTTTGAATTTTGTACGACTATCCATCGAGCTACGCATATTTTTGTATTTATAGTTAAAATATGATATGTTATTTCAAATTCAAAGCAATCTCATTAAGCTGGGACCCTAGGCTTTTACATTCTAAAAGAACCGGTGTATGTATTTCTATCGATAAATTGCTTCAGACGTATTCCAAGCATGTTCCGCTTATCCTTCGGTTATAGTGCAACGAAAATGTTTTAGGCACTGTTTCGGAAATAATTAATGCGTAGCTTTTTAACACCAAACGGACATATCTTATTTAATAAGGCCACTCTACCACGGCGTTCTATTCAAACTGTGTAACCAATTGGCAAATATGGTTCTTTCTGGTCGAAGTAAATTATCGCCTATAGATCCTTTTATTATATCCTTCCTAATATAGTAATAGTAACGGGTGTTTTGCTAAATAAGTCGTGGGTTTCACTCAGGCAATGATTTACTTTGGTTTGCCATTTTAAAATAAACTGGACCTCAAAACCACTTCAGTAAACCGTGAAAATTTCTTATTTATGAAAGATTTTACGAAAGGATCTTGGTTTGGGAGCGTGTAAACCCAACTCCTACAAGAATTGTAAATCCGCAAAATGTCATTATTTATTGTGGTCTATAGGCAGAGGGTATCACTGGCCCATATTTTTTCAAAAACGAAGCCGGAAATGAAGTCACAGCTAATAGGAACGCTATAGAGCCGATATTGATCACTTTTTCGAGACTCAATTGGATGATACTGATGTGACGACCTTTGGTTCCAACAAGAGGGCGCTATATGCCACCATTTAACACCATTGAACTATTTTTGTGGGGTTATCTTGAGTCACTTGTCTACGTAGTTAAGCCCCAGTCTAAAGAAGCCTTGGAAGAGAATATTCGTCGTATTATCGATAACATATGGTCTCAATTGTTGCAAAAAGAAATCGAAATCGGAACTCTTCTCTAAAGATTAAACCAGAGTTTTAACCTTGCCTGAAATGATTTTTAAAACATAATAACATTAAATTGTATGCATTTGATTGTTTCTTGAAAATCACACGTTTAAAAAAAAACACCCTTTACTTCAGCATGAATAATAACAAAGGTAACTCTAAAATTGTTCCAAGGAAAATCCGAAAATTTAAAATCAACTGCTCCGTTTGATCTAGTAAACCTCCTTTTCGCTATCCAATCTTTATAGATAATAAAAATGTTCCATATATAACAATTGCAATAACGCTTACTTCTTTTACCTTTCCGATTAGTTTATTCAGGTTAAGTATGCTTCTGTGTCATTCCTCTTAAGCTCTGCTCAATATACTTTTAGACACTTCTACAACAAGGCGTTGCCTCTGTGCCACCTCTTAGCTGTTATTGTTGCAACATGCAAAATTCGCGAACACTTTTTATCTGTTAACTCATTAAATGCAGAGTTTTCGGTGCACGTTTCTTTCTCTCCAGGCGCTAAGTGTTCGTACTTTTCAACGTTTGTTTTGTCATGCCTACGGACCTGGAGTATTTCGAAAAATTCTGCATATAATTTCATGCAAAATTGTGTATAATTTGCAGAAGCAATCACTAGCTAGCAAAAAGTAAGTGCGCGCTTGGAAAAACTAAAAATACAATAAATAAACAACGCCAATGACATGGTGTAGGCGAAGGTGTACAAAAACAGTGTGGCAACTTTATAACTTAATGCGCATGGTAGCGCGTTGGCAAGTGTCGGCAATTGGCTGTTGTCACTGATCATTCTTTGGGCCCTGCTTTTAACGAAATTGTGGGGCGCACTACAATATTACGAGGCACTCGAAAGACAAATGAATACAAAATGTGAATTTTCTTCACATAAATATTATTTACAACCAGCAGCGGTATGCTTAAAGGTGCTCACTTTAAAAAAAATACTTTCTTCCTCATGCATTTGGTTTCGAGCTTGCTTACTACCTGCCATATGTCGGAGACACACTCCACACTTTTCAACGCGCTCCGATTTGCACTAAGCGCTGCGAATAATTCAGGTGCTTTGTGGGTGTATGTGTGCGCGCTGTTCAGGCTTTTTGGCGGATCTATGTAAATTTTTTGGTCACTACAACTGCTGTCACGCCCAGGCGTAGTATTCACTCATTTGGTGGGTACCTACTTGCAATTGCTTACTTAAATGTATTTACATATCATTTACAAGTTATTCTCGAGCACTCACACACACACATAGCATATGCATTTCGTATGTGATTGTATGTGTTTGTGTGGGTGTGTGCTCATACGCTGTAGAGCGCTGAGTGTTTGCGAAGT
This sequence comes from Bactrocera neohumeralis, assembly GCF_024586455.1. Classification (NCBI taxonomy): domain Eukaryota; kingdom Metazoa; phylum Arthropoda; class Insecta; order Diptera; family Tephritidae; genus Bactrocera; species Bactrocera neohumeralis. The sequence goes on from NC_065919.1 coordinate 6,076,639, forward strand.
GGCGAAATTCAAATTAACGAAGTTTTTGCTATTCTGATTATTTTGCGTTGCTGTTGGCGTTCCAGAGCTATTGTTGTTGACAGCGAAAATTTACAGACTTAAATTGCTTTGAAGTGTAAAATGTGTTGCTTTTTGTTATACTTTTCAGTTGTGCATTTCGCTTACGTTTTTGCTTTTCCTCTTTTTTGTTGCAGGCATTGTCTCATGGGAGTGGCTGCTGCTCGTAAGTGGCATGTAATAAAGTTCACAATTCAATTAAGCTTACTTTCTTACAATTGTGGGATTGTGGGTGTTTGCAACACGCTGTTTGCGGAACGAAGCCAAAGATTGTGCTCATTCATTTTACTATAATAATTATAGCAATAATAATTTTAGTGCCACACAAGCGTAATTACTGAATTCTTAATGCAGTAGACGTGAGCAAAAGTGATCAATTCGCGCAGAAAGAGATGGCAAAAAGATTGGAAAAAATCGCAACTGCAATATTGATAAAAGGTCTGTATACAACTGTGAAATTGTGAAAAATATGATCATCTGCGAATGTAGCTGCTGTTCATGATCGGCAGTGAAGAAGAATCAGCTATTCGTCAACATGGCTACATATAGAATCAAAATCGTTGGTAAATATGACTACTGACTTTACTTAACAGCCCATTATTCTAAATTTTAATGAAAAAAAAATTGAATTTGAATTTGAAGTCTTCAACATAAATTAAGTGCTCAAAGTGCAGCCAACAAATAAAGAAATGTGGTTCACTAAAAGCAGCTCACATTAATTTAGCAAAATGCTTCAATTATTTTGATACCTGATTATATTAGGAACGGTTTCCACATTTTAGCATGACAAAGGTAAAATGCAGTGCAATGAAATAGTGACAACTTTAACAAAATGCGAAAATTCTCAGCTAAGCAAATTACGAATAGCAAATGAGAAAACGCTTGAGTCTTAGACCATCCACCCATTTTTTTTTTTCAAAAAAGTTGAGCAAAGCAAGCATTAACTGTTCAGCGGCACCTTAATTGTAGATATGTATATCTCAAAGTTATGTAGAGTTGATGCGAGATTTCCATCATGTGCACAGAAACCCTACGAAAAATCTCAGAAGATTTTATCTGTTTACCAAACTAAGAAACCTTGTGTCCTAAATTATATCGAATTTGAGGTATGTGCAATAACGTAAAATTACTTATACGATCTGGCGCACAATTAGAGCGAAATTGTACTTACAGAGAGGCGAGTCAAAGATCACAGCCTCAGACAGCAGATGCAGCAAAACAGCTACACTTATTATATACACTAGGGTGTGCATTATTTTTCAAATTGATCTTTATATGAAAATATGCCTTGAAGCTTCAGATTTTGCTCTAAAAATAGGATCCAAAACACTTTACTTTTCACGTATATTTTATATGAAATTCTTAGATATTAAACTAATAAGTTTTTGGAGATAGAAGAAGGTCTCGGCATTTTTTTTCATACAAACGTCTAGGAATGCACCCAACGTACTGTATTCATATAGTACACCATGACGTATGAGCAACCCAAATTGTACAAATCACTTGTCTGAATGCTCAGTACATTTGAGGTATAGTTTTAACTGCGTATAACTTTTAATAAAATGCTTTTATGAAAAAAATCATCGAGACACTGTTTGTAGAGCGGAAATTTCTCTATACGATTTTTTTTTCTCTAAGGCCTTACGTTCACTCCTATAATACAAAAAATTCCTTGTTAGAAAAATTGAAAAAGCAAAATAGTTAATGCAATATTTAAATTCAAAATGAAGAGCTTGTTTACGCTGAGTCGTTATTTTTAGGGAAAAATCTGAAATTTGAGTGGCGTTTTCAAAAACACGTGCAACTTCTGATATAACGGACACCTTAATACCTCGCTCATATGTGATTTTGCAAAAAGTTGCAAAAATAAATTATAAGCGTGTAAACCGATGTGTTGCAAATATTTAAATGTAAATTTAATAAACAGTAAATGCAACAAATTCAACTTGTGCACACTTCACCACCAGCTCACATATAAACATAAGTGCATGGCAAAGGCCAAATGAGTTCGCAAGTGAAGCCTGACTGCAGAAAACTGTTGCCGCATGTCTTGCATGGAAATAGCTACATATTATACATACATACATATATATACATATGTATATATGTATATGTATAGTAGTTCGAAACAGCAAGTGCATGAAAGCTGTTATATATATTTACATGTATCTAAGCGTATGCAAATGACATTTGAGTAAACATTTTTACTTGCGCTCAGGTTTCATGCCTTTCCTTTAAAATTACTCTAAAAGTTTTTGGCAGATATTGAGTTAGCACTTTCCTTTATAACTTCGTGCAGAAAGATTTACATATATAATATATTTTAAATATGCACCAGAATGTAGAAAGATGCCACTGAACCTTTGTGGCACTATTTAAATGCCAGAAATAAAATAAGAATTCCTGTCTAGTTTTAAGAATCAGCTAAGTCAATTAAAAGTTACTTTTGATAATAAAATACATTAATAAAACATCCGCTTTTGATTCTATCAAAACAAAAATTGAATACATCATACAATGAAGCACAGAAACCCAGATAGAAGCCACGCACATATCGAAATCTGTATAAAAATACTCTGAATCTTCCATCTTGCCATACTAACTAACCTATCAACCTAAGCAGCATCTAAATACTTAGATCTAGGTCATCTGATTAATAAGAATATACTTGTAAGTCGGAGAAGTTTCTCTCGAATATACGCTCAATACATCTCAGTAGCAAAAAAAATTCGTATAATCACAGGACAATTTGACTCTACGCTAACTAAAGATATTAATTTGAATGTAGAGGTCTAAACTTGCATCCACTCGCAGAAGTATACGCGATTTTTTCCTCATTACCTTGAGTAGTAAAAATTTTGAGTTCTCATTTTCTCAGACGGCTACCACGCTTGACAATTAAATATACAAAATTCCCAAAAATCGTTGAAATATCTTGCAATTTTTTGTTTTACAGAACATATCTATAAAATGCCCCTCAATTATACTAGCGCGAAATACAGACCCATGATATTGATATCATCGGCCTCAACACCCGTGCCGTTAGTTCTGCTTCTCTCTGGACAAGGAAGCAAAGCAAACGGGTCTGGCAGTGAATGAGGGCAAGACGAAATATCTCCTGTCTTCAAAGAAAAACTGGTCGCACTCGCGACTACATATAAGGCAATCAACATGATATCTTTCCCACTTCTAATAAAAATCCTATATTACCAACGTCGCTGTAAGAGCGAAAGAGATGAAGATTTAACTGATAGCCTGTGCTGATTGAGGCTTCACCTAGTATATACCATAAACTCTCCGCTCGCACTGAACTTAGTCTAATTGTGGCGCTAACTGAAAAACTAATAATTATCATGGCGAAGCCCCTAAAAACACACTTTTCCAACCGTACTAGTTATCAGTGACGAACACATTAGAATACCGCGAAGTTCTAAGCATAGCAAAACAAAGATTTCAAACGACAATTTTAAACTTATATCAGGTCCACTGCACCCAAACAGAAACGCTTCAACACTTGTCTCAATTTCAACACCCTCGACATCATTAACTCCGGCGGCCAACAAAAGCAAACGCCGTACTTTCTGCCCTATTCCACATTTATGAAGTTTGAATTGCAAAATAAAGTGCCACAAACAGCAACAACAACAACGTCGCTGCAATTTTGCATAAATTTTATTTTACTTTTCAGTTTATTACATAACGGTAGTTTTGAATTTATTATTTATTTTACGCGCGATTTTTTTCCTTGCCACTCCACCGCGCTTTTTGCCCCAACCACTTAACACTGTTTCGCGTGCAACATAAAAAAACACCGCAAATGTTGTAAGTTAAGTTTAAAAAATGCAAATTTAAAATGCATGCAACAAAAACGCTTTCTGCAACTTTTAAGCGGTGGCTGTGTGATTGCGGCATGCAATTGAGAGGAAGAGCGCGGGGTGATGAAGTGCTGCGCAATATGTGGCACAAGTTGCTGCGGCTGTTAATGCTCTTGCCGTCCAATTTACATGGCGCTATGTTGTTGTTGTTATTGTTATTGCTATTGTCATGTTGCTGCTGCTGCAGCGCACCTTCTCGTGCGTGTTGTTGTTGCTGTGCAGTTAATGTGTCTGCGCTTTGCTGTGGCATGTAGCGAATTAAACGCACTTCACTCTACTTTCCTCTTTCGCAAGTGGCGTGTAAGTGCGCATGTGTGTGTGCGTGTGTGTATCGCTTGGTCGCAGACACAATGCATATGCACTTTCCTTCACAGGATGTATGTTAAGTTATCTTAACACATGTACGTACGTCTATTAGCGTCACTTTGAAGTATGCCTCGTGCGGCGGGCACCCTTTAAATTAAAATTTATGAGAATTTATATAAATTTATTTACAACCACTTGCCATAATTCTAGACTGCCGTTAAAGGAATCCGCTTTTCCAACGACAAAGTTTTAAGCAGTTCGTTTGGTGAGACCACATTCTGAAGATGTCTAACCTTAAGAGAACTCTTCTGGTTTGACATATTTTTTGAGTTTTAGGCAATTTCATTCAAAGTCTCTGCTTACGTTCTTAAACTATCGACTTTATGAATAAAACCCGTCCATCAAGTGCATCGTACGCTCAGTGAATTTAGTGCGACTTAACACCGCTGTACTTTTGTAGGATTATGTGAATTAACATGTCTCCTCAATAAAGCCTGAGACAATTGCCGTCTTGGAAGAGAATATTCGATACGTTACTGCTGACATAAGACCTCAAAAGGTTTTCGAAAATTGGCACTCTTGTCTGAAATCATTTCCGAAACATAATAGCAATCACTTATATCTACTACATCTTCTTGAAAGCCACAATAAAAAACAACAACCGTTAAAAAACTTGTTTATTCGAGACACAAGGGTGTCGCGGATCTCGGAAAACTTCCGATTTTTGAAAAGTATCCATCTAATAGTCCCATTAAATAGCATCACTTGTTTTCTTCACCTCAAAATGATATTTCGACAAATTCTGTTACGATCTTTCACGATTTCTCAAAAGCCCTGATAATGATTATTAAACTGTAACTATAGATATCTTTCCAAACTTTGGAGAGTAGCGAAACGAAGAAAATAACAAACAGACAGCATTTTTAATGCAACTCTGCGCCAACATGCCTGCGGACGCATGCGCAATAATGTTATTCCTTCTTAGTAGAAGTTATTTTCCACGCTTTAAAAAATGCCAAAAAAATATATTTTTTTAAATAGCTATAAATCACTGTAATTGATTTTAAATCTTAAGTTTTAAAAATACTAGAAAAATATACGTTTGTTTACTGCTTTAGAACTAGCGAAACTTCTATTCCAAAAGTGCTATACTTTCTAGTTTAGAAAGTTCTCGGAATTTCACTTGCGAGTTTTCAAGTTTAAAACTAAAATCTGCTTAAATTAAACTAAAAGTTAATGCTTTCACTTTTCGCACGCATACCATTAAACGCATACGAAGACAGACAAGACTAAAGATTAAAAACTTAACGCCACTTAAAACCAGCTACTCATATGGATTACAGTTAACATATCTACAAATGTAAGTGTAAATAGTTGAAGTGTTGAAAAGCTCCCAGCTCAAATCCTTAGCTTGTATAATTAAGAGTCTCAATTACACCAGCTCGCTGTAGCAATGCTTTAAAGAAAGTGCAGCAACATACAAAACAAAAACAACAGCTGATATAAGATAATATACCAGTAGGAAAATCGGCATTACACAGATTGCAATGCCTTAGCAGAAATTGCTTATTTTGACCGTATGTTATAACTTAGTTGAAGGGTTTAGTTTCCAAATGTGTCCACAGTGATCCAATAATCAACCCTATTTATATAAGGAAATTGACAGAAAGAGAGTCTAAAATATTGAAAATAAATTTGGCTAACCATTATCCTCGAATGTACATATGTTTATGTGTAGCACAATTCAAACCCGACATCTTTCTTCTCAGTTGCTTAATATAACTGGTGATCAAAGTAAAGGTACTTTTTTCAATAAAATTTTTTTGACAGATCACGAGAGAGTCATATCAAGCTGTCTATCAATACTGACAGTATTCGCAAACACTATCACCCATCTTGGGACCCAGAATTCATTATTGAATAATATTCAAACGAATCGACCACATCCAACATGCGGGAAAGAAAATATAGCAGCCGTAGATGAGTGTGTGCACGAAGACCGTGGAGAGTCGATTCGGCGCGGTTCGCAGCAACTCAGGCTGACATATGGAACGACTCGACCTTCCCAACCGGGATCGTTTCGCTCTATGGGCTTCCAAGAAGATCCGACTTTTTCGAGTCAAACTTTGTTCAACAATGAGGCCCATTTCTGGCTCAATGAGTATGTAAATAAGCAAAATTATCGCAATTCATACGAAGAGCAACCTGAAGAGATTCAAGAGCTACCATTTTATCTAGAAAAAACAACGGTTTGGTGTGGTTTGTGATCCGGTGGAATTATCGGTCTATATTTCTACAAAAATGATGCCGGTGAGAACGTAACCGTCAATGATGACCGTTATCGCGCCATGATAACCGATTATTTGATGCCTGAAATTGAAGTTCGTGATCTCGGCGACAGTTCGTTTCAACAAGACGGTACTACTTTCCACACATCGCTTCAGTCAATGGATTTATTGAGAGAATACTTCGGTATGCAGATACTTTAATTTCACATTTTGTGCCGGTGAATTGGCCATCAAGATCTTGTAAAATCACACCGTTAGAATTTTTTCTGTGGCAATATGAAATTGAAAATCGGACTCAATTGATGAACCATGTGAGACGTAGCCGTGGTCAACATTTGAAAGAGATAATCTGCAAAAAGTAAAAACCAAAAATGTTCTTTCGAATAATAATAAAAACTATCCTTTAAATTTGAAGTTTTTTTTAAGTAGGAAAACTCGAAATGGATCACACGTTATACACAAGGTGGTTTCCAAAGTAAACAGGACTTTTTGAATCTAGCGCCCCTTGGTGGCGCCATCAATATGTCGACTGATGCGTTAGAATCTGCTATCTTTATTGATTGTCCGATATCGGTGCGAAAATGAGCTTCGAACAAAGAGCCAACATTAAATTTTGTTTTAAAATTGGTAAAACTTTTACCGAAACATTTCAATTGATGAAACAAGTTTATGGCGATGATTTTCTATCCCGTAGCAGAGTGCACGAGTGGTTTTAACGTTTTCAAAGTGGTCGTGAGGACATAAATGACATCAACATGTGGGCCAATCAAAATCCGTGATCACCGGAAATTCCATCCAAACTGTGCGTGAATTCATCAAAAATCATCCGGAATCATCATTGAAATTCATGAAAATGGAATTGAACATCTCCAAAACATCAATTTATCGCATTTTTGCCGAACATTTGGGCTTACGAAAGGTGTGTGCACGGTTTGTTCCGCACAAATTGACTGACGACCAAAAATTGCTGAGAATCCAACATTCGAAGAACGATTATTTGACCAAAAATCACATTTTAACCATTAACCACTCCCCGTATTCACCTGATATGGCACCGTGCGACTTCTTTCTTTTCGAAAAAATGCATTTGCCCATGAAAGGAAAGCGTTATGCAGACGTAGAGGCCATTCAAAAGGCTTGCACCGGCATACTGGCGGCCATACCGGCCAACGAGCTAAAACACTCGTTCGACATGCTTTTGGACCGTGTAAAAAGCTGTATTGAAGCAGAAGGAGACTATTTTGAATAAAATAAATTGATTTTGCCGAAAAAACCATTTGTTCTGTTTTTTTTTTTAAGTCCTGTTTACTTTGGAACGCACCCTGTATATCGCGTTTCTCTTCACGATAAAACAGGACGATTCAACTTTTTACATTAATATTGCTTTGTTTAAATTTTACTATTTTAGCGAGTGTTCTATTACCGCCCGCTTAAGCTATAATGGTGTTAATCCACACTATAACAGTTCATACCTTTAAAGCGGGTTAATTTGTCATAAACTGATAACTGAAGGTCTGGCTTTTCTCTTTCTCAAAGAGCACAGTAGTGTGTGGGTAAAATAAGCAATCGAATTTCGAATATTTTGAGCTGTCAACTTTGATTGATCGATGTTATTATAAAGAGACACCATTTTTTAACTTTATTTGCATTACTGTTATCGACTGGCACAATACGCTACTCAAATTTTATTAGATAAGTAACGGGTCATTTATCATTCGTTGAGAAATGAAAAGCAGAAAGGATTGCAAATTAATTTATTTGACTTCACAACTTTATGGGCTAGCATGCGACGCTTAAAATAGACATTACTGGATTACAAATACATATTATGTATATATGTACACATATTAGAGGTATGTGTATTTAAATTATATGTATATATATATACTTGTTTCAGTGTATATGTGTACTAAGCCTATATGTGCGGTCATTCATTCAAAGGATTTTGCTCATTAATTCTCTTCTCTGCGCTTGCACAGGATCAGAGATATCACGAAGAGTAGAGAAATAAGATTAGGTATGAATGCAATCACATCAGCATACTTGCAACACCCAACAGTTCTATGGATTTTTAACTAGCCAGCCTAAATATGAAGAGAAAAAGCGCGCGCATGAGCTCAAAGCGGGGCTGTGTAGGAGTCATTCATCTGTGCGGGTTAATATATAGAGCGATGCGTGTATAATTTATATTATTTGTATGCGAACAAAGCCCAACACTTTTGTTTATCTTGCTCATCAGCCTAACTGTCTATCAAGTTGGTAGTCTATTTATTAACCTACTTTGTTAGACATTTTGCGAAATGAAAAATTATCACGCAAAACGCACCGAAAGCCAAACACCCACCACATTCGCTCTTAATATTTTATTCATTACACTTATTTCTTTCTTCAGACACACACACACACACATACACAAAAAGATGAATTGAAGAGCTTAGTGCGGGTAAGTGTGTGCGTTTGTGTTCGTGTATGTGTGTGCGAATTGAGCACTGCCACTACTGTCGACTTATGCACTTAAGCAGCGCATAAGTAAAATAAATGAGTGTAAGTGACTTCTTCAAGTAAGCGTGTGCTGGCGAATTGTGTAGCAAGCATTTAGGCGCTACATTTATTTATTTCATTATGCTGATTTATTTGCCCAACTGACAACTCGCATGTTATCCTTTTGCTACAAGCTGACTACCAGATCATTAGTTTTTTCTCGTAGCATAAAAAAATATTATCAAAGAAATGGTAAAATTCGCTTTCAATGTACTCTAAATGCGACGCCAAAGGAGAGTTGTTGTGGTGCTGGGAGAGTGTAAGTAGAAAGCGCATATTTTGCATGCAGTCATGTTTGCTGATAGCGTTATTTATAACAATTTTCTATATAAAGCCGATTTAATATTATTAGCAATAATAAATAACGCCACGCACTTGAAAATGCTCAACCTCTGTATCTTCACCCAATTTTTTATTTATTATTTACCAATATTTTACAATTTAATCAAACTGTACCGGAACCTTTTCACCTTCATAAATCATATATTTGAGATATTATCGCTTAAAAATGGTTCATTTAGGTAAATTTTATTATTTCGCTACGAACGCCCTTTTCTTAACAAGCTAAAGTTGCTTTCGAAAAGGCGCAGTAAAAAAGTAGTTCTGACTTATATAAAGTTATAACTTTTTAATGCAAGGCTTATGATTGATGGACCCTTCATTGTAATTCTAACCTCAAGATGTGTCTTCGGATTTTATATTTCAACAGCAGAACTTCACAATCAAAAAACTTAACTATTGAGAATTAAATGTAACAAAATAACTTCTCAAATTTGCTCCTCAAACTTATATAGGGTGCTTCAATAGCTCAACAGTGTTTAATAGTTCAAAAGCATAAGTGCGACTTCAGATCACATGTAGCTTGTGTAACAATAAAGCGATTTAAAGAAGTGATTTCATATGGATAGAAATAAATTATACAAAAGTGCAAAAATATTTGAAAGCTACAGATAATATATCACACAAGTATACTAAGTACTATACTATACTAAAAAATATTGAATGAAGACACCAAATTATGTCATTTCGCAGGTCTAATCATATCCGAAATACTCGGAAGTCATAGAGCGAGCTTTTCTTGTCAACTAATAACCAACTAACTAACTTATAGTAAGTTGTTATAAATAATTGGTTTAGAAATATACATATACTATATTATTGGGTAATCGAAAAAATCTTTTCGTATTTTGTCAATATACTATAGGTCGTTGCAGTCGCATACATCCAGTGTTGCCAAACACATTGTGTCACACCATATAGTGTTAGACAGGTGAGGTTTTAAGCTTAATTTAACCAAAAATAAATTAAGACTGGGGAAGTTGAAAAAAAGTTACAGCTGTTCAAAAAAAAGTGAATATAATGAAGAAATTCGACATATTTTGAAATTTTTTGTATAAAAAAGGGAAGAATGCCCCGCAAGCCACTAATGAAATTTGTGAAGTTTACAGAGACGATGCTGTATCAGTTCGTGTAGCACAACAATGGTTCGCTCGCTTCCGTTCTGCAAAAGATGCACCTCGCTCTGGTCGACCTATCGTTGAAAAAGTCGACGAGATTATGGAAAAGATTGACCAGGACTGTCACATAAGCAGCCATTACATCGCTAAGGAACTTAACATTCATCATCAAACGGTTTTGAACCATTTCACAAAGGCTGGCAACAAAAAGAAGCTCGATGTTTGCGTACCATATGAATTGTCTGTGAAAAATTTAATGAACGAAGTTTTGGTGCAACCACCATATAGCCCTGACCTTGCACCATCGTACTACCATTTGTTTCTATCAATGCAGAACTACCTTAATAGAGTAAAGTTGTCTTCAAGACAAGCCTGTGAAAATTACTTGTAGAAGTTTTTCGCCGAGAAACCAGAAAAGTTTTACACTGTTAGAATAATGTCTCCAACGGAAAAATGGCAAAAAGTGGTCGATCAAAATGGTACATATTTCGTTCATTAAAGTTTATTACAAATATTAAAAAAATAAGTTGAAGTTTGATTAGAAATACGAAAAGCCTTTTTTGACTACCAAATATTAACACTGATACGTTTGATGAGGTGCTGTTTTGTTAGTTTAGTTCGTTAGAAGAATCAGAGGGCCAAAATTTGTCAAAAGTTAAAACCCAGTTAGAGTTCGTGTTTTTTCGAAAATTTGGGTGTTTGTGTTTCAAATCAAAAATCAAAAATTTCAACATGAAATATTTCACTTTTGATAGATCCTAAATTGGGTCCAATTTGAAAGTGGTTCTATATCAAAAAAATGTTCGTACTTATTCGAGGCATTATGTCAATTCAAATGCAGCAGACATGTGCTCAATTCACTTTCCAGAGTTGTAGCCTGTAATATTTAAAGCCAAATACCTCTAGCAAGCAAAAGAGCAGAAGTTTGGACAAGACACTTCGTTCACTCTAAGAACCAATGGATGCTCTGACTGCGAAAGTCCAGAAAAGTGATGACATATTTCGATATCTTCAGATAAGTCAAAAATATGGGCAACATCAACTTGAAAGAAGCGTTTTCAAATTTGCACGACAATTTCGTTAAGTTTACCGAAGTGTATTCGTGTCTTTTTTTGACTTTCGCTTGTTAAGAATAGGCTTTAGTTTAGGTAAACAAGTCGTTTACGTTTACAACATTCGATATTTGAATGGATTGGGTCGAATAAACGGCATTACAGATTAGAGTAAAGATGGCGTAGGTTGAAGCAAACGAAGTTTCTTTATTGTGGATCAGTAAATGGGAAATAGTGCTACAAAAAGAAGACGTTGTTGTTATCAACAACGTGAAATTCGAAGAAAAGTAGTTATTGAATGATAAAATTGCAAAAACAAACGTGCAGAGAGTAATTTTGTTTGTGGGGTGGGTAGAAGCTTTCGTATAAAGATAATTGAACCATTTAATGTGCTTTTTATTTCCCTACACATACCATACAATTAAATGGCAGCTTCGGCACGAGCAAATCTCGTCTGCGATAAGATAAAAAGGACAGTGTGGGTCGAGGGAGTGACTGAAAATACAACGAGCTGAGAAGCCTACACTCGTCGATATAAAAGAAATAAATGTTTTTGTGTTACAAAAACAAAAATAATGCTGATATGGAGGAAAACAGCAGCAGCAGTCGCTTGTCCTTAGCGATTAGATGGCACAAGCAGAGGGCAGCAAGAAACTGTCAACACATACTCGTAAACAGTAAGCGACTTAACCGCACACATATGCCGTCTTATGTACACACACACACACACACATGTGAATATAAATTTTGTTGAGCTGACAATGATGTGCGACTTCAAAGGGATAACGTCAACTAATCAAGGATAATCGATTTTGATTGATCTTTGATGGTGAATCGGCGGAAGACAACGTTGCAGAGCAGCATGTTGACTCAAACACACACACACACACACACACACACACACATCCTTATATGGAAAGGAATATTTGTAGTCTGCATATCTTAAGTATTTGCCTAAGCACATGGGTATGCAGAGCCATTGTGGAATAAGCAAAGCGTTAACATTTCGATTGAATTAGAGTAATACGAAGGCTTTGCGGAAATTGTGACAGGAATTTATTCATGTCAAATTGTGGTTTGGGAAATCGTTGAAAACGGTAAACCCACACGACTGACACTGTGTAGTTCGGCATTATTGAGTAATTGTCTTGTATTGCTTTGTGGTTACTAATTTGTCTTGCTGCCAACGCCAATTGAGAAGCCAAAGCGCTCTGTGGATTTTAAATAAGTTACGTTGTCTTTCTTCATGTGCGATTGCCGATTTTCGGTTTTGTAAATTTGTTTTGGTTGTCTGCTTTGTGCGCCAATTGTTTGGAAATCTGTTGAGCATTAGCCTTTGATGTACTACTTGGCGGGCAAGTCAATTATGTGTGGGTTAAATGAGAATCAATTGGTTTTCGTTAAATGAAATAAATTTGTTTCGCATGTCTTATTATGCCATGAACTAAGTAGTATCGGCTTTGATCACCATGGCCATGGGTTTTCTTATCTTTTCTCTTATGTTGGTTTCATTTAAAAACGGTGGAAGCCAAAGCCCTGATTCTGTTAAGTAAGGCAGAAGCCATCCAAGGTAAAGTCAATCAATTCTTAGTAACCATAAGTTGTTTTTGTTGTTGTACTGACTGAAAACATTGTTGAAGTCATTTGTACAAAAGTTGCCGGTTTAACAGTCCTTGGTCGGATAAAAATCCGGGTCCGTTCCGGTTACGTAGACCCGTCTGTCATACGAACGGAGTAATCATTAGTCGATCCGAGTGACTTTAATGCTGCAAAATTTTAGTTTTGGCTTAATGTTCCTTAAAACAGCACCTGACATAAATTTTTTTAATAAAGATTACAAATTTGTATGAAGAGGGTTACACTTTATACAATATTTTCTGTGAAAAGAACAACACATGTTCATCGTCTCTCGAATTTTTGTTTTATTTCCTTGTAGGTTTTTTCAAGTCTCTATTGGAGCGAATATTTTCAACTGGATAAACAGAGTGAAACATTATTATTAGGTAGTCGAAAAAATCTTTTCGTATTTCTAATTAAACTTCAACTTTTTTTTTATAGTTATAATGAACTTTAATGGACCAAATATATACCATTTTGGTTGACCACTTTTTGACATTTTTCCGTCGGAGACATTATTCTAACAATGTAATACTTTTCTGGTTTCACGGGAAAAAACTTCTACAAGTAATTTTTACAGGCTTGCCCTGAAGACAACTTTACTCTATTAAGCGAGCTCTGCATTGATAGAAACAAATGGTAGTACGATGGTGCAAGGTCAGGGCTATATGGTGATTGCACCAAAACTTCTCAACCAAGCTCTATCAGTTTTTGCCGAGTCATTAAAGATGTGTGTGGTCTAGCGTTGTCCTGATGGAAGATGAAGCCTTTTCTGTTGACCAGTTCTGACCGCTTTTACGATTGCTTGATTCAATCTAATCAGCTGTTGATAGTAAAATGTAGAATCAATCGTTCGACCAGGCTGGAGCTGCTTATAACGAATGCTTCCTTTCCAATCCCACCAAACACTCAACATAACCTTTCGACCCGTCAATCCTGGCTTTGCGACCATTTGTTGGGCTTCACCACGCTTAGACCATGCACATTATTTTTGTATTTGATCCACTTATCGCCTCCTGTTACCATTCGCTTCAAAAATGGTTCGATTTCATTTCGTTTCAGCACAGAATCGCAGATGTTAATTTGGTCCATTAAATTTTTCACGGACAATTCATATGGTACCCAAACATCGAGCTTCTTTTTGTAGCCAGCCTTTTTTAAATGGTTCAAAACCGTTTGATGATGAATGTTAAGTTCCTTAGCGATGTTATGGCTGCTTATGTGACAGTCCTGGTCAATCTTTTCCATAATCTCGTCGACTTTTTCAACGATAGGTCGACCAGAGCGAGTTGCATATTTTTCACATCGAAATATGCAGAACGGAAGCGAGCGAACCATTGTTGTGCTACACGAACTGATACAGCATCGGCTCTGTAAACTTCACAAATTTCATCAGTGGCTTGCGGGGCATTCTTCCCTTTTTTATACAAAAATTTGAAAATATAGCGAGTTTCTTCATTAGTTTCACTCAGTTTGGAACAACTGTAACTTTTTTTCAAATTCCACGAATTTAATTTTTTTGTTTTGGTTAAATTAAGCTTAAAATCTCACCTTTTCAACACTATATGGTACGGCAACTGTGATTGGTAGCACTGGAAATATACGTCTGCAACGACATCCATTGACAAAATATGAAAAGTCTTTTCGGCTACTCAATATGTGATAGAAAATCGTTGGCGATGATCAAATACGCTTCAGTAAGGAAGAGAGATTCTGCCTAATTATCAAAGTATTAAAAGCGATTAGAAAAGATTATTAAAAGAGATTAGTTGATAGTTACAGAAGAAAAGTCTGATTTCCATTATTTGTAAATAGAACCCATGGAGATGAGAGACTGACTAACAAAATACTATGGAGTAATCTTCTGGCCTTACTAATGCTGAGAACTAAATTCAGCCAACTTTTGTAGAACAATTTCACTATCCTTTATAGCGACTTAAACGTTCTTCAAGCGCTTTTTTATCGTTTTCTCCTAATCTTACGATTCCACTGAGTTTTACAACCTTGAACCTCACTTACTGATATATACCGTTATTGCTTATGCAACAACTCTTCTCTAATTGGCTGCAATTAAAAAAAGAATACACTTTAATATTTTTACATTCAGTTCGACTGCATTGCGCGCAAAATTCAAATTTATTTCCATCTCTTTTGATTCGTTTTAGCGTGGATTAGACGAAAACGATTCGCCGGAATCAAAAGAATTTGTTTTTTGAATCAAACGTCTGCACATGACACTGGATGGATGAAGTCAAAATTAAATGATTTTCCTATCAATTTTGACAGCTTCATGACAGCAGTAAATAAATTTCGAACAACAACGGAAATATCTGGGGAAATGCATGCAGCAAACATGAGCTTCTGAGCAAGTACAGGGCAATAAGCTGGAAAAAACACTAATAAATGTTTATGTAGAAACATATGCATACATTTATATATGTATGGGTGTTCGTATATACATATTTAAGTGTGTATGTTCGCACATAGAAGCTCTACGCCCAATTGTTTGTTGCAGACTTGAAAATCAGCGTTAAGGCGAGATTTCGCGCAACATTTAACATATGAATAAATGTATATACATACATACGCTTTTACACATACATAGATACGGTTTGCAGCAAGACGACAGCAACAAAATACCGCAAATTCGTTGCCACATGCACCATAAACCGTAGCGTCACCAGCAGCGCGCCCTTAGAAGTAAGCGCCAACCAGACATGGAAGCACACTTGAAGCCATCGAAAGCCAAATGAAGCTGCCTGAGCGCGCACAAACTCACAAACATATGTATATATGAAGTGTTTTCGTATACCCATCTCTTGGTACTGCGTAAGGCATCTAATTCGTTTTAGCTCGGCGTTGCGACGGCATCATAACGTAAGCCAATCCACCAATCCGTCAACAATCAACAAAAAAAACGGCTAAAATCAAACGATAGCTTAAGGTGTGGAAAGTTCGCGGCAATTGGTGGAAAAAATATTTATGCACGTGAATAGGTGCGCCTGTACCAAGTACATATATACATACTATACATACAAACGCAAGCACACATACGCGTGCAGTTTTTCAACTTCAAAGGCACGCGTTGATTTTTGGCGGCATTTTTCGTGGATTGCGCGCGACAGCTTGTCAAGCGGGAGATTTAATGTATTTGATTGAAAGGATATTTTACGCCTTATTCATCATGCTAAATAATAATTCATGCGGTTTAACTTTGATTGATGACAATTACGCGCACACACAAACATATACATACAAACATGTATAAGGATAAAAAAATGGAGCTCTAATGGATGTGACGGTAAACAGAAACGAATATAAAATCACAACGAATTTCTTGAAATCTCGGTATTATATGATGGCAATTTTTCTCTTCGAACTTTATAGACAATTTTAAAACTAATTGTACCAAAACTGTACAGAGCCGCTGTAGCAAATACTGAACTTAGGTTAATTAATTATTCCCATGTTACCAGCATTGTTCTTATCAATACGTTCAAGATCTCTTGAAGTTTCGAAGTACTTTCGAAGTTTAAACTATTCGGTTGACTGTATCAGAATCTTAAATCTACACGTGGGCACAAACACTTGAACTCTAGCATGATCGTTGGACAAGGGAGCGAAGAAGTAGTTGGGCCGTCAAACTTATCTACGATATAGAGATGTGGCACAGCAGAAAACACGGCGAGGTGAACTACTAGTTAACAAGCTCCGAATTTCCGAAAATATTAACCTGTATAACAAATAGTAGGGAAAGTAGCAAATACTGCATGCATTTACGGAAACTAAGCACTAGACGACGCAAGCCACACCTTTTTTAAGTGCAAATGATGGAAAGAAGTACGGCGGATATTAGAAAACGAGCTTGGACAACTCAACACGGAAAAGCCAGTTTTAAAATTGCTAGCTGCTGGCGAAAACTGACAGCAAAAGAGGGACATGGACGCGGTGTAACCGACTCCGGAGAATTCGAGTCAACAGAAGGTGAGCCCAATAGCTTAAGGCTGGCTACGAACTCTTCCAGGACGCAGGGAGAAAATAAACTGACCTGTAATGGATCCATCTTGAAAACCTTGCCGTGAAGTAATGCGAAAACGGTTCCGGGAAAAGAAAAACATCTATGAGAGATTTAGTGGTTATACCACTCACGCTGGATTACTATCTCTTTAAAGTGGGAAGGCATATAAACCCTCCTATGGCCAAATATAATAAAAAAAATAATAATAATTTGTTTCCTTCCAAGCCAATTTTAGGAAAAAATATGCTACAAATGGCTGGTTCGAGCAAGTTAGCTTGAATTTATATGCTCTGCTTGACAACACAATTTCAGGAGCGCTGGCATTAGTAGGTAAAATAAATATTTTTATCTGCGATAAAATCTTTGTGATCTCGAAAAATAGTACCTAGCGATAGCTCGGCAAAGGATTCACTATATATATGATAATGATAATGACCAACAGCTTTTTTTTCGAGAAACTCAGAGATGCAATAGTTAATTTATGATTTCTTCAGAGCATGTTGATTAAATATTATTTTAACTGCGGTATTATTTTCACTCCCCATAAACAACTTCAGGAGAATGCAAACTTCATACATTTATGCTTAATTTTACGTTTCAATCTTTATGGGTAGAAATTAATGGCTAGTTCATAAGCATTAGGAAAAGCTATATAAGGATAATAGGCATGGTTTTCAATAAATATGGTAATCGATTTCTTTGTATTTGAGAAACCGCCATTTTGTCCACAAATTTATTTCGCTTTTTCCTTCAACTAATTACTAGTTTTAACATTACATTAACGTAATCTGTTTGGTTTTTTAATTACAGAGGATCACGGTCAGAGATATAGGGGTCACCGCAAAACGTCTTTTTTAAGGAGCTAACTGAGATCAGATGTAGTTTTTTTCCAAATAAATATTTTCACTTATACTAAGTCTTAAAAATACATTTAAAAGATACCATAATATGTGTACAAATTTTTGGATCAATAAATTTCAAAGAGTAAAATCTGAAAAATTCGCTTTTTTCGGCCTTCTGACTGTACATGACCAAGCTCACATGCATAATTTTCACGGACAATTGCTTCGATGGTAATGCATACCTCTTATGGCTTTAATTGCAAATTCAGACCTCAAAAACCATAGGTCAAAATCGCCCAGATAAGTTTTTCTGTTTTTAAACTCAATTCATTCACTTTCGCTATTTTG
Source organism: Bactrocera neohumeralis (assembly GCF_024586455.1). Taxonomy (NCBI): domain Eukaryota; kingdom Metazoa; phylum Arthropoda; class Insecta; order Diptera; family Tephritidae; genus Bactrocera; species Bactrocera neohumeralis. Next base: position 6,095,040 of record NC_065919.1, read on the forward strand.
CCTTTTCAATTATTTAAAAAATGTTGCATCACAAAAGAGCTACCCTAATACACACTCTTGCATGCACAGTGCATTCATATTTCCACTCGCAATTACAAAGATGTAAGTATACCTGCAACAAGCCGTTAAGTGCCTTCCTTATTGGCCACATTACAAGCACAAAGAAGCTCCATGGAACAACTTCAATTTATGTTACTCATACGCCACGGCGACGCCCAGTCAGCAATATATAGTCTGAGGTAGCTACCCCGCCTGTGCAGCTGGTAACCGCCGTCGCTACCCACAAACGGCGTGTAAATTACATTCATTACAGCGTGCTAACATTTATGGACGCAACATGACAGGCGAAAAAGTGTCGAATTACAAAAATCTTGTGAAAAGGTGCGAGAATTGTAGGTGACAGTTGTAATGCGGCTGTTAGCAGCCAATAGCTGTGATGTTAGACTCAGTGTGTACTTTTTTTGCGCCCTATTTAACATGTTGCTAGATTTCAATATTTTTTGTTATTTTTTGGTTGCTTGCGCACATGCAGGACAACCACTCGCATCGGCAAATCTCGACACAAAACACACGTATGCCTAAAGATGATATGCTCGACACATACACTTGCACGGCATATACAGACGCCAAACTATGCTCTATCGGCGAGTGAATCACACAGTTCCACTTTGATAAAATTCCTGTCATTTTGTTGTTGTGTTTTTTTCTTTTTGTTATTTTTTGTTTTGCAAATTTTAATACTCCGTTTGGAAGGCTTCAAAGTGGAAGTTCACGAAAGTGTGTTAAAATCTGGCACACCTACACACTAACACACACACACATGCACGCTCATCGTTTCTATCTTGTTTTTTTTGCCAATTTCGTTTACAATTCGCAGCCGGAAATTTCAATTTGACTTTACGCCTTTTTCAACCAATCCATCTACTCGCTTCAAAGAGACTGATAAATTACGCAAAACTTTTGGAAGTTGAGTAATAACAAGTTGGCAACGTCAAAAAAGCTAAGTAAATGGAAAAGCGAAATCATGAACGCTCGCTCGTCAAACAGCATAGAAAAGCGTGTCGCAAAGAATTAGTTTGCGTGAGTATGTATGTGTTGGTGTATATGGCCTAGAACTGTTGATGAGTGATTCGATATGCTGTGTGTGGCTTAGTGACATGAAGTTAGATTGTAGTTGCCAAAAGGAAAGCAATTAAATTAAAAACCTTTCTATTTTACATAATAATACGGGCAGTTGGGAACATAAAAAGTGAAAATAAAAACAAAAAAAGACTTTTAGTGAAATTATTAATTAAACAGAAATGATTTTAGCTATGTCTGGCAGAGTGAAAAGGAAAAAGATTCGAAAACGCATTTCGGATTTTGGATTGTCGTCTATACAGAGGAAAGTAGCACAAACCGATTAGGGGAGGCTAAAGAGTTTTAGGCTTTGAGTAATTGTTTCGAAAACAATATTCTAATTATGCAAATCAAATTTTTGAAAACAAAACTGTTAAATATGCAAGAAAACTGGCTCAAGCTGTAACCACAGCGTCAGAATTCTTCTTTTTATATTGGTTGTGAAATATCTCCCTTCCGCCTTTTTGTCTTTTGAATTTCGCGGTTATGTATAAAGCGCTACAGAGCTCGGATCACGCAATGCGATGTATCTTTGAAAGGTTTTGACATAACCTACAAAACGTTAGCGTCGCATGATTCGCGCTATTTTAAAGTTTTCCTTCGTTAAAGGCAAATGCCTTGGAGAGACGTTCCGTGAGATTAATAGTGTTTTGGGGGATGGTACTATATCACTTCGAACTGCGGAAGAATAGTTTCCACGATTCAGAGCGGGTGAAAACGACAACATGGATAAACCAGCCGGCGGAAGACCTGTGTCGACAAATACCGATCAAAATCAAATCATCCACCATATAACGGACATAACGCCAAGTGATTACCACCTGTTTCTGTTCCTGTCCATGGCGAACGGCCTTGTTGATGTAAAGTTGAACTCAAAGGAGGCTTGTGAAAAGTGGCTGTCCTAGTTCTTCGCCAATAAGGAGGGGGGTATTAAGAAGTTGATGTCAAGATGGAAACAGATTATCGAACGAAACGACACATATTTGAACTAAATCCAATCACTGTAACACTTTTTATAAAGCATTGAAAAAAGAGCAAAAAAGCGGAGGGAGATATTTGATAACTGTATATTATGTACATATATTTAGAAGTGAGTACCGCCAAAGTCAAAGCAAATTCTGCAATCTTTACTTTCACTAATTGTTGAAGGTAAAAACCGAAAATTAATTATTTTTGCCGACACAAGCGCAAATTATACCTTTCAAGGTAGACACTCTCACATATGGAAAAATTCACGCATTCACTTTGAACATATATTTTGCAAGGTTTTGCGCCTTTTACGGCAGTCGGAGACAGACATAGCCAACTAAGGTGTCTAACTTTTACTCCGTACATACCAAGCATTACCTCAGAGGTCGAATGTTAGGCCGGCAGCAATGCTATGCGGTAACTTAGTAAAAATAGTACAGTGGTATGGAGAGTCTGGCATTTCTGATTCTCACAATATAACAGTGTGGAAACCGGAATTTAAAACGCACAACTTTTACGAAGAATTCACTGTAAAAAACGAAAATGGATGTTGACCTCAGAAGCTGCATAAAACAGTGACACTGAAGGGTTGCGACGCTGACTGCCAAAGCATGAAAATTTAATGATTTTTAATGACGAAGTAACACAAGCAAAAATTAAAAATCAATAAGCTTCAAGGCGGCACGTGTTGCGACCACAAAAATGTACTTAACCTATAAGTATTTAAATAATTACATTTATTATTTTTAAATTATCGAATAACTAATTTTAATCTGATTAAAAAATTATATAACAATTCATAGAAACCTCAAATCTCTGAACTTTTAAGATAACACTTTTGGACCAGTTTGGCGACAGTTACCAAATCAGCGCACCTTTTGATACAACGCAGTTTTTCACTCTCATTTATAAACGTAAGTGAGTGTGTTTGTATATTTAAAACTTGTATACGCCAGGGAAATTAATATGTTGTCAAACTTAGCGCACACCATTAAAGGACAAAGGACTAAGTTTTTGCAGGTACAACACCAACAATCGAACCGAACGTGCAGAAAGACAGTACAGTGCATGAATATTGAAAACATGAAAAAGATGTGCAACAAAGTAAGCAAGAGTGAGTGTACATTAAAATTTAAAATCAAGAACAACAACAAGCCGAAAACAATTAAACACAGCAAAATTGTTCACTAAGCATACTGAGACAAGCAGTGCCCGAACAGATAATGTGTACTGAAGGAGAGCAAGTAGTCTTTTTCGTTTAATGCAGCAGACATTTACTTGAGAAACCTTAACTTTTGCCTTATGAGATAACTTAAAAGCGAGGCTGTGAATTCAACCTAAAACCTGTTTCGCTTAATAATAATTTTTCGTTCGAACACTGCCTTCAAGTGATAGTAATGTGAGTGTAGTATGCGCAAAGACACGTGTATGGCTCGTGAATGGAAACGACAACTGCTTTATGTGGATTTCGCGGTTTGAACCTCAATTCTAATTGGTTGTGTGACATCATATAGCCTTATGAAAATACAAAGGCGAATACAGAATATATTACTTATTAAGAAATATGATAAAAGGCAACGCAAAGCAGACATTAATAAGTTGAAATGTTAACTTTAAGTTATTTAGTATTTTTCAAAGATTTTTTCATTGCACTGATCGTCAATAATCGAGATCGCTGACTCGGTGAGTAAAGTTCAGTCGTACTCTTTTAAAAATTACAGCATATAGGATATAGATGATTGAAGAAATCATTTCCCATATATAGAGTGGAATCGCGAAAATCTTTGAAACTAGTAGGTTGATGCATAATTTTTTTTCTAGTTTTACTTTTAACTAATTTGAAGCTGTTAAAAAAGATTTGAAGACAGACAAAGAAGCAACTTAAAGTAGAGAAAATCATAGTACTTTCATATATAAGTTCAAATTTTTTAGACTCAGAGGTCAACATTGCATGTAAGTAGGCTCTCCACAGTTAATAATATTGGGTCGAAAAAGTCTTTTCGTATTTCTAATGAAATTTCAACTTATTTTTTTATATCTATAATGAACTTTAATGAACCAAATATGTACCATTTTGGTCAACAACCTATGGACATTTTTCCGCTAGAGACATTATTCCGTCAGTGTAAAATTTTTCTGGTTTTTTTTCGCGAAAAACTGCGACAAGTAATTTTCACAGGTATCTCTTGAAGCCAACTTTACTCCATTAATGGAGTTTTGCATTGACCGAAGCAAATGGTAGTCCGGTGGTGCAGGGCCAGGGCTATATGGTGGATCTATTGACAAAATTCGAAAGAACTTTTTCGACTACCCAATATTAGCAGCTTCTTGGAGGTAAAAGTACGCGTGCAATATTTCCCATCAATATCTCATAAAGTGAGGACTAGTTCACCAAATCGGCTCCCTTCCTCAAACAGATAATTTCTATACATACATTATTTTATAGAGTTTCCCATGTTTTCTTTTGAGTGTTACAAACCTTGTGACAAATTAAATATACTGTGTTCAAGCTATAAAAGGCACAACAAACTTACTTTCTGGCTTCGAATAAACCTCCGCTTGAACAGTTCATTCCAAGCACTCAACGAGCCAACCAATAGAGTAACAAAACAAAATAGGTGGATTAAGTAATCTTTAGTAATTTAAATAAAGCGACAATCTAGCACGTGAAAAATGTGATTTTAGTTCAATTATATAAACAAAAAAAACCTTTTAGAATAATGACAATTTTGTCACGCACACCTACTACACCTTCGCCGTGCTATTAGTTAAATTACGGTTTAAGTAAATGGCTTGCCATCAAGTTTATTATGTAATAATAAGCGTGTTGTTTTATAAGCTGCCATTTAAAGTCAACATCACAACAACTTGTCTACCAACAACAACAAGCTCAAAACCCTAACGCAGCGTTTTCATACCTGTATTGAACCGAACAATTCACTTGCTGCTGCGACAAGCAGAGCTACAACCGCTAACTCAGCTTTACAGCGCCGTTGCGCCTAAAGATAGGCTTTATAAGAGTGTTCCACCCCACAGCTGTGCGTTATTAGTGTAAAATTCCATTAATTTGAGTAAACTAATCTGCGCTGTCATTCTGTATTCATTTGTTCGACATGAAATACAACAATAATAACAACGACAGCATCTTCTAATAGCAACAAGAACTGTAAATAAATGCGAAAGTAATAGTTAGCGAAGTGTGGGGTTAAAATGTCCAAACTGTCACTCTCCAAAACAAAAACAATTGCCAGATAATGATGTGCAGCAGTTTCGAGGTATGGTTTGTGTTTTGCTTGGCAGCAGACAGTTTTGTCATACTTACGTCAAAGTTCGGTCATGTCTTTTGAAGTTTTGATAAACCTAAGCTCTCCCACACAGTCGTCGGTTGTCTTTTTGAAGCTATGTAAGGTAAATAATTAACTGAAAGTAGGCAAATAAATTAAAATTTAATAACTCTTTACTTTAGTTATAGGCGCTCTACATTTTAACGCCACAGGACAAGGATTATGCTTTGGGGTTTTGACTGTGCTCAGTCTCAACGAAAATGCGTTAACCAACGCGTATGTAACTTCGTGCCACGACAGAAAAAGTCGAAGCTTTAGAAAAATCAGAGAGGGTAAGAATTAGATAAAGACCTCACTGAAGTCAAACGCGCCTTTACTTCACAGATTTTGGCTGTCAGTGTGTATCCGTCTTTTAGCAAAATGCTTTCTAAGCGTCTACTTTGCAAGTCACTAAGCACTGTACCGTTGTTTGGTGAAAGACAACTCTCAGAAAATTGCAAATTTCTGCGAAAGCAAAACCCTTTCTTCGATGAGCGGCTCTGCAAGGGTGCTAGAAATGTAAATATTCGGATTCTGAAAAATTTACCCGCCTAAGAGGAAAAGTACCCAGCTTGTTGTTGTCCTCATAAAAATGGCTCCGACCGCCTTTCAGGAAATAAAAAAATTTCAGGGACGACTCTCTTGGGATGACTAGTTGGAAATCTAGCTTGCGTTTAGTACCAATAAAAAGAAATATTCTAACTCACATATACATATACATACTCCCTGAAATATAGATCTGAAAAAATCGACCAGTTGTGATTTGTAGAACATTCCATGAATAATTTTGTTGCTTCTAATATGGTATTTCAACCAATAAAATTTCATGCCTTTCCAATATGAAAAAATAAGAGCCTTTTAGAGCAGTGTTAAGCCTAAATCAATTTATTTTTGTCACTTTTGCCATTAGTCGCAATTTTTGCATTAAGAACCACAAATTTATTATTACCTAGCTTGTCTAACTTAAAACAGACAGTCATTTATGTACATAACCTCGAGTAAAGGTATCACTGACCTCACGCTTTGAGTTGATGCGAGTAATCGGTGTCACCAGCATAGTTAAATTATTCATAACGACAGCATGTAAAGTGTTCAAGTGGTTTGCTCATTCATGTTAGCGTTTGAAGAAAGCTAGATTTTCTCTTTTAAATAAATAATGGTCAGCTAAATAAGCCATTACAGTATATTAGAAATTTTAAATAAATTTTAAGGTTAACTTTTCATCCATTCAAATGTAATATTCAGTATGTAAGGACATATAAAGAAAGGGTGTAGGAAATAGCAAATGTTGTTCTTTAAAAAAAGTATTATTATATGTGGTTATATAAGAAAATTAAAGTTTTATATCACGATGTTAAACAAAATGTAATACTTGGTTCTAACAGGAAAAGAAGGAATGTTCGATTGCGAAAACCTTGTATATATCTCTGTCTGTCTATCTGCCTCTTTCTTTCTATAACTATCTTTTTTCCTTCTCTCTGTCTCTTCCTCCCTCTCTCTCGCTCTCGCTCTTTCCCTTTGTTTCTGTTTTTTTCTCCTTCCCTACGTCATTGGCACTCTCTCTATCTCTTTCTCTCACCCTTTTCTATCCCTAGCTCTCTTTCTTGCCCCTCTGACAGCAGACGATTATACGAGAGTTAGTTAGTAAATAAAATTTGAAATTTCCGTGTTAATTTTTTTTAAATTTGCTCCAATAACCAAAAGAGTTGAAATTGCGTAATAAAAATTGGAATTTTCTTATTTTATTCGTGTGTCCTCCAAGGTTTGAGTCGTCTTCAAACAGCTCGTAGATTTATACGGCAATTTTTTTCTGGACACAAGCACTCTTGGAGATCTAAAATTACATACTGAGTTTTTTTTTACGCTTGTTCCTTTATTCCTAGGCTCGAATGCAAGTTTTATAAGTAGGTCATCATCTTATATTGCGTAGTTCAATTTTCACGAATGATTTTTAAAGGATCTAGAGTGTAATTAAGTGCTTCAAAGTCGTATCGTCACCAATATTCCACATATTCTGCACTCAATCAGGCTTTGAAATCTCCTTTTCCAAAAGCAGAAATACACATTGCTTGCTTTAACCTCCTTTTCGCTCTATACCCAACAAAAAATGTAAACTAAGTAACTTTATTTCCTTCAGCGCCTTTGGTGGTGTGCATGGTAACCCGAGCTGTGGCCAAACGACATTAACGCTTTGACATTTTCGTGTAGCGGCTTTAGTGTGGCGTAAGCAAAGCTTTACTTGCTTCACACTTTCTATGAATTACATGCGCTCTCCTAGCCAAACCACTCGAACCAACGCCTTTTTTCTGCTACTCAACACTTCTTCTGGCGAAATCATGTCATTTGGTCTTTTGTGCATTAACATTAATGAAAGCGTTTTATTTGTGCACTAACGGTACTGGTTTTTCTCATGAAAGCTTTTAAATTGGGTAACTGAAAGCTTTTTTGGCAACGGTTAGCGGTTTTTTTTGTGAAGAGGAAAGTTATAATTATTGCAAAAACAATATTTAAATAATGGGCATTGTTATAAGAGAATTTTATTTTTTCAGTAACAGAATATATGAAAAAACTTCTAATGCTGCAAAGAGATTGGTTTCTTCTTTCTAATGAATTAGTCTGCAAACTAATCCATCTCCGAATCCAAAGGTGCCAAGTTACCTTTACGGCAATACAAACGTTTGACCTGAATTTCGTCGACTTCATTTCGATATTCTTGTGAATATGGCGCTCTGCGAATCCGTGTAATATCCGGACGATCAAATTTTTTCGTGAAAGTCAATTCAACCTTACACAATTACGATCTATTTATGGTCCTCTACACCAACTCATCTTAAAACCTTAAACTCTCCAGGCGGTTCGCTTTCTGTACTGAATATTGTTGGAATAGTGACATGTATACCTTCCAACAAAAGTTTACGATTCATACGATGCGCAGTGATAGAATAATATTTGGACTCTTTACTATGGAGTCATGATCATCATGAACTACTGAAACACTTTTTGTTCCTGCTGATCCCGATGATTCCGCAAGACCATAAGTAGAAGTTGGTCAAGTTAGGTGACTTTTTTTATAGACCTCTTGTTCATAAATATTTGGGTAAACGAAAGCTCTCGGTTTCTGTTATTGGACCTCAATATAATGTATACTTAATGAGAATGCGTAGTCATTGGAGAACCTAAGGCATATTAAGATGGAAAAGAGACAAACAAAAATGGTCTTTCGGAGATCGCTATAATCACCGTATCGCTTTCAGTGGCATCCACGTAGAATAATAAAATCGATTTTTTTCAAAACTTTATATTCTTTTTTAAACGGTATGAACTTTTCAATCCAACAGTTTTTGTAATACAGCATAAAGTAAAATCCCCGAAATGATAGCCCTTGGCCGGATAAAATCCGGGTCAATTCAGGTGTATAGAACCGGCTGTTGTGGGAATTTATAGATGGATACTGTAGCAGGTTAAACTCCTGCTTATCCAGAATAGACACCGCCATATCTAACATATGTCCTGCGTGCAATGTGTCTCCGCATGACACTGGCCACCTCTTTGCATGCCCCACTAACCCCACTCATCTGACACCCCTCCCCCTTTGGTCAAACTCCATCAAAACAGCACATTTGTAGGGCCTACCGTTGAATGACGTCGACGGCAACATAGCTAATCCTTACCATCCAAACGGGGATTAGGTACTCGTTACAACAACATGATCCTTATTACATAAAAACAGCGGATTCGTAGAATAGTGTGTCTTATGACGTTTCGATTTCACTGCTCAGAAAATAATCAAAAACTATAGTAAGCTTTAGCAAACAAAGAAAGGGAAATCACCTTTTCGTTCGAAAGACCGAGCGCCGTACACGGAGGAGAAAAAGCCTCCAATCCGCTCCAATGAATCCAATCAAGCACAACTACGATTAGCGGCAGTAGACTGTCAAATCAACAAAAATCAGTCATGCATACACTTATTTCAGTTAAAACTCTGATTATTAGCAACCCGATGACATTTATTTACGACTACTTTATAGCTGTAATTTAACTATTTGGACAGTCCCACACGATCAGCGCTGTTATTTACATTCAGCGCTCAACTAAATTTTTGTGGTTGCCATTTGTAACTGTTAAGATTATCCTAGTGCACTACAAGCACATATCGGCTGGTGTGTGCTGCCACACTGTGCCGTTCGTTTTTGTTTGTTGTACGCTTACAACGTTGAATGGCGACACTGAAAACAAATTGCCAAGCGTCAAGTGCCATGTAATTACGACACATGACTGCCAACTGTGAAAAGTAAAACTGCGAAACGGGACCGTAACGTGTGTGTGCCATGTGCTTTGAAATGCGAACGAACATGAGCAGCAACAACAACTAAAGTTTGGGGCAGGAGGGGTGGTGTGGTGTGTTCACAAAAGCATCACATGGGAACAAAAAAAAAACCTAGTTATACGAAAAAAAAGTTAGCAGTATAGCAACAATATGTTCGCACAACAAACACACAACAGCAATACAATATAAGTAACAACAACAATCAGCCACAGATTGCGCGTCACGCTATCAGCAAAGCATTCCGTTACAATACGCTCCTATTGTCCGGGCTAAAGTTGTTGATTTTAGCAGTTGTTGTTGCTGTTGCTTATGCTATTAATTCACTCACCCATCAGTATTAGTTGGTTGCCTCCTTGCCACTCGGGGCAAGCGCAAGCAAACACACATATATTGTGAGATATATTTTTTTTTCTTATCCACTCGACACTAACTACTAACTAAATGACGCTGAAATAGTTTTTGCTATTTTTAATGCTATTTATATCGGTTAATGCGCTCTCATATGTGTGCCTATGTGTGTGTTGTCAGCATGTTAGCCATCGCTCAGCTGGCCCCAAGTAGGGATAGTGGCCGTGTGCGGTTTTGGTTCCAAGTTTTTCCTCCCTTTATACGAGTAGTGTGTCACAGCGAACCTAATAGATCAGCTTGGGAAGGTATTTTATAATTTAGTGTCATAAAAAGTAATAACTTTTAACAAGCGCGACATTTTATATGCCAATTTTATTTCGTTTTAACAACACGAATTGCGTTTTATAGCAGTATGGTTTTGTGGACGTGGCCTTGATCAAATTTGTTAACCCAGCTTGGCTAGAGAAGAGCGCGCAAATCGGTTATGAATTCTGCTAAATCTTTTCAACAGAAAACTATACAATTTTTGGGTTAATTTTGAAAGAATAAGCCACCACATACAACAAATTAGTATTTAGGAATGAATGACTGCTATCGGTATCCATGAATTACAGTGGACGCTGGGAGGCAAGATTATATCTAAAACAATTAAGTTATGTTATATTTGGATCTCTTGAAAGCTCATTATTACTACAAATCAGATACTAAGCTTAATCCTAGGCAATTTTGTGATGTCCCTATTGTCATATCCATTTCGTGTTCATAAACTGCTGACGAATTTAATAACTCCTACCCTTAAGACGTGACATTAAAAGGCACTGCTCTTCTTATTTATTCCATTCTCTTATTTTTCTATTCTTACTTTTCTGACAAAGACTTTTTTTTGATAGATAGCTATGAGCTTATAGATTTCTATTTGCTCACTTCTCAGTAGTTATTTTGCAGAGTATACTTCCAGTACGGCGTGTCGTATACGTAATCTTTAAAGGGATCCAATTGGATATGTCAAAAAATCGCACTTTTCATATATTTCCCAATAATCTCTGAAAATTTGAAGTTCATCGGGAAAGTAGTTTCGAAGATTACTTGTAATTTAATTTAGTATTGTCGGCACTCAAAACTTTAACAGCATTTTTTCGCGAAACGATGTTTCCATAGTCTAATTTTTTTTCCGAAACGGCTAGAAGGTTTAAGTTGAAATTTTCGCACAATTTGCTTCACTTCTTTGCTTTCACTCTGAAGTGCACGTTTCTTAACAAATAACCGACTTTTTTGATAAGCCGCCATTTTGTCAAGAAACAAATTTTGACCTTTCCTTATTCATTACCTGAATTCATATATAGGAGTTATAATTATTTTTTAGGATTCCAGTAAAAAAATCTTCCTCATCGTCAGACATCTTAAAAAACATTCACGAAAAAAAAAAATTTTTTTTATGACTTTCAAGTGGAGATAAGCCCTTAAAGAAGACTAGCCTCGAACAAGCCGCAATTCTTATAAATAACCTTAATTTATGCGTCGTATTCCAACAGATTATTAAAGCTGCTTGTGCTTGCTGGGCTACACTCTCACACAGACTCACCCATACATACACACATGAGTCCACACTCACGGTATATGTGGTTGAGTGTGCCACACTCAGCACTAACCGGCAGTATTGTCAACCAGCTGCAGTTGTTGTTGTTTCTAATGATATTATTGCTATTTTTGTTGTTATAGTTGTTGTTGTAGCTGTTTTATGTATCATTGTCGCCTGACAGCTACAATACTGCTTGTAAATTAATGTTATAATAATAGTTACTTACTTTAAATGACTTTGTTGCAATGTTGCCCAGCTCGCAACACGCAACACACATAGCACATATACACACATCCGCTTGTATATGCGAGGGTGTGTGTGTGTGTGTGGCAGCGCAAGTGTCCGCGTGTTAATTATAGTTGATTTGTGCACAATTGTTGTTCAACGAAAAGTTGCTGCTGAACAATTTTTTCTCATTCTTGCGAACACAGCATGTGACAGCAGCGACAGCAACAACAATAACACTGACAACTACAACGCGAACAACTACATTCAACTGAACGCACATAATTATATAATATTTGCGGCGCTGCATTGCTGTTGTTGTTGCTGTTGCTGTTAGTGTTGATGCGTGGTTAGAGCTTTTGTCGAGTTTACTTTGTATCCTTGTGGGAATTGATGTGATCCTCAGAGGAAAACCGAGTAAAGTAAACCGACAATCATGTAAGCATACAAAAGAGAATTTTTACACACACACACACGCAGATGTTCGTTGACTTGACTCGCGTGCATGTATGTGCAACTCGTTTATTAATGATTCTTCTTTCACATTTTTTATGCTTAAACACTTAACTGCCTGTTTGTTCGCTTTGAACGCAGACTACCCTTAGTTTCTCGTTTTGCGCCACATTTGTCGGTCACATTTCACCTCCGGGATTTATTGAGTTTTAATTAAAGCTTAGCGTTTTGTTAATGCCATTGTATTACATAATTCTTTTTTTTGTTTTGCTTTTGTTATTTATCTAATGGTCTTTTACGTGTCTCACCGTGCCCTAGTCCGTCGCGTCTTGCGCTGAGCCGAGACTGACAGCCGCAAAAGCGCATTATAATTAAAGTTGACGAATATCAGCTCGACACACTTTCCTTGCAGAGGCACGTAGCACTTGCACGCCTGCCTGCGTCTATGTAACTGTCATGCGCTCTTTCTCGTTGTTGTTGTCATTTAATCGTATGTTTATTTTATTACATTGTATATAAGTTGAAATTGATAAGCACTTTCTGTTTGGTTAGCAAAATGCGCAGGCCACAAAATTTTTTTGCTTTCTGATGGCTGGCGCTGATTGCGACTCGGCTAATGAGCAGTTTGTACGAATTTAATCTAATGCACAGCCGTGGCCAACTAATTAGATTTTTTGCGAAATTTTTTTTTATTGTATCATTGCTTAAAAATGAAAAAAATTATAAATAGAGGAATACTCTTACACCATTGAGATTATTGAGACTTATTGCATTGGTAGATCTCGGAAACTTAGCTGCCCTCCAATTCCTATAAATCTGAAATACTTTTTTTCTGGAGCATTTTTTTTTCTCCTCAAAAATGGTTCTCTTGTTGCCAAAGTTGTTCAGATTGCACACCGCACGAGAGCAACGCTTTCGCTTCGATCTTTTAAATCGCGATAGCAGATAGTAATTCGATTTCGGTTTTTGAATACAAATAGCGCAGTAAAATCAGAGAGCACTTGGTTGTTGTATGTGGCGCCTTTTATCCAGGATATTCTATAGACTTAGACGAATGATACTTTCTATTCCTTTCAAACTAAAAAGTCTCTTTCCGGACAGAATGTTTGTTGAATAAAGTAGCAGCGCTAAGACAAGTTCATTGATCAGCAAAGAGACGAAGCCATAAACCGTCAAAGAACCAGATTTTAATAGTGTTATGTTCTGGTCTACCACTCAGTATTTGTTTTTTTTTCTAAAAAAAGTCTCTAAAAGATTCATCAATATTTAGTTCGGCGATTATTTTGTCATTGGCAAAAAACACAGCCTATGAGAAAGCAGATCAAAGTACAATAAGAGCAGACTCATGGATCAAGTGTTCTCTTATGTGCCACATTTAGCCAATAGCCTTCAAGGAACTATTGTAGTTTTAAGTTCACTTTAATATAGTGCCATAGTTCAGAGAACAAACAAATTGGTTCTAAATTCTTGCCAAGTGGGGTATACCAAAAAGTCCAATATTTTAGTAGACACTTTTTTACTCAGCCACAAACATACATACATACAAATATATGCACGTATGTCAATACTCGAGGTTATCAATCAAATTTGCTATAATGTTATTGAATGGAACACGCCGTCGTCAGCACGATTCTCGAATGACATTGATATGCCACAGTAAATTACACTGCTAACTACCTAATATTAGCATATTTCTTTGTGTGTAGAAAAGAAGTATTTATGAAGAGAAGTAATAATAATACATATTCAAAAATGTATAATTTTCTATTGAAGATACATGTATTGTATGGAAGCCGTTGGCCTACTTGTAGAAATGAATAATTGAATTCTCAGACATCGAAACACCAAGGTCGATCATATTAATAAGGCATTAGCTCACGATTATGAGTCATTTCCTTTTTGTTGTGCGCGAAAATGTTCTGTGTTCAACAAATAAATAATTGTCTGTGTATAAAATAATCGGCTTTCGTTAGATGGTTCGATCTAATTTAATGTAGAGGATCATACCAACTCTGAACCAAAAGGTATCGAACTTCAGGTTCAATGCACTCAGTCACAGTCATGTACGTTAGCAGAATCAGCTTCAGGAAAATTTCACAACGTAAACTCGTTGTCCAGTAACGGATTGAATTTTTACTAAAACATATTAAGGATCTCATTTTTCTTGACGTCACGAATAGCCTTATTTGTAGCAAAGCCAATTTCCATATACCCTTTTTCCACAACCGAAGCCAGGTCGTACTACCAAAAGGTTTATTTTACTATAGACAAGGAGCATTCTTTCCTGACAGGACTTAAAAAAACAGAACAAATGTTTTTTTCGGCAAAGTCAATTTATTTTATTCAAAATAATTTCCTTCTGTTTCAATACAGTTTTCTGCACGGTCCAAAAGCATGTCGAACGAGTGTTTTTGCTCGTTGGCCGGTATGGCCGTCAGTATGCCGGTGCCAGCCTTTTTAATGGCCTCTACGTCTGCATAACGCTTTCCTTTCATGGGCAAATGCAATTTTCCGAAGAGGAAGAAGTCGCAAAGTGGGACTCGGCAGCTTTTAGCTGCACTACTAATGAGCTTTGTGTAAAGCTTTTACGAAAAAAGTTCATGGATGCGTGTTTTTTGTAAGAAAAGCGATAGGTTAGGTTAATCTGGTAAGCCAATGAGCCATGCTTAGACCAGTTTTGGTTCTTTCCGATACCAGATGGAGTTCAGTTACAATGTACATGAGCAGTAGTCATCCGTTAGGAAGCGAATTTTATCATTACGTATCATACCATCAGGACTCCAGATGCTTACAACAGCGTAGTCTTGACAATGCAGGAAAGAGATTATCCATTGTTTCCCAGGTGCCTTGCTCTAAACACTTTCTGCAGTCTTCTCGTTCTGTTAGCATTGCGATCCGTTTTGCATGATTTTTGTAGTTTTGCACCCAGGTAGCTCGGTTCATCGGGTTTTGTCCAGATCGTCATATAAACAATGCATGAGTTTCTCAATGTTGATCACGTTTGGGGATGTTAGCCGTACACTATTCTTGGCAATCAACTACAAGTATTCTTTTCATTTGTGGCCTGGCATCCAGTAGAAGTGAAGCTTTTTGCTTCTGGCAACACTTTCCCCTGCTGCCCTGCTTCCCAAGACACTTCTGGCCTATATTCGGATGCGGTACGAGGTTACTGCCTTGATCTACGTAGATGTTGACTATGGAATTGAATGCTGGTGTATTAGAGGTCAGCTCCGCGGCTTTTGCAACAGCGAAGACCTCAGCTTGAAATATACTGCAGTAGTCCGGCAACTTAAAAGGCTGCGTTATACAAACTTTGGGCAGTATATCTCGCACATACTCCATCTTCTATTTTTGAGTCACCCACATAAATGTTTAGATTGTTGCGAGTAGCTAATATATATATATTTACTTTGATAAATAGGATCATGTAGTCGTTATTGGCTAAACTGCCATTACCCACCAAGCTATGTCCGAAGGTTCTATCTCCTGCAGCCAGTAGTTGTCACGCCGATTTTGCTGCGCAGTTTTCCGCGAGAGGTCTATAGGTGCAGGTTTAGTACCAGTTCAAGAGCGGCCCGTTATGCACAGCGCAGCAAGTCTTTGAAACCTTTCCATTGGCTTCCGGTATGTGGATTTTCGTACGCCTGTCCACCATACTATTGCACCGTACCGTAGAATTGGTCTAAAAAGCCCCAAGATATGCCTCCTTGAGAAAGAGTTTGTCCCATTTAAAGAATGAAACATCCATAAAGAAATTTTGTCCTTTCTTGTGACCACAAGCAGATCCGTTTTCTTCGCTTGTGATGGCCAATTTCTTGGCTGTATTTTTCATCTGATGAAATATTTCCACGAAATTAGGAACAAAAAAATTGTTCAGTTCGGATCACAATAGCACATAGCTATTATACAAATCAAGTGCTTGTATGGGCGAAATATCTTCACGAAAATCAGCGTGGATTATTATCTAAGGCAGTCATGCAATCTCCGAAGAAATCGCTCAGATCGAATTACTATAACATATTGCTGCCATACAAACTGACTCATAAAAAACCATTTCCTGTGAGAAAACTTTTTTTTGTGAAAAGTATTTAGCTTCGGTGCAATTTAACATTTTTACTTAATTTTTTTCGATATGATCACTTCTTACGTCTTCTAACATCCTCTTCAAGGCGTCTATATATGTGACTTATGTAAGTAAGTAGATTTGCAGTTAAGCAGCTATAAATCGACGGTACGAGCTCATCACCTCAGTTTTTGATCAATAAAATGTTGCAGCAAGAGCAATACCAAAACCGTCATCTTCACCACACGTCACCAAAGCTTGAGACTATCATGGTCTAAATCTGATCCATTGACGTGAAATATGCCAAGGAAACTCGCATACGCTTATGAAGAGTCTATTTTCAGCAGCTGATTGTAGCTATATATATATGTATGTACATTGTGATGGTTTTAGATTGTGTAGCCCGCAACCAAACTCTTCGGAGAACGACACAATTTTCCACACTTGCTTCCTCATTGTTGCACTCACCTTATTAAGAGTGCCATACACACCCACATACACACGCAATGAAAGGCGATACTGTTATCAGATGCACTGCATTAATAAACTACGAAAAAAGCAACAACAAACGCAGCTGCTGTACTCAGTAAGGCATTGACTGACAGATGCTAACGGCAAATGACTGCCGGAATATAGTATTTTGCACGACCAACAACAGCAACTAACGCAGTGCAACCGCCAACGCTGTTGTATGGTTAGACATTTTGGAAGCATGCATCTGTGCGCATGAAGGTGTGTTTGTTGTAATGCTGTGATGAGTAAGATAGTTAGCTGGATGTGTGGCACCACCAGAGGCGCTTTCATCTCGCAAGCTTGACTGATGACACACCCATACAACCTTGTTATTTGTGTGTGAATATTTCTCCATACACCTCTGTGTGTGTGGCAAACGCTCGCTTGTGCGCCATCCACTAACGAGCTGCCTATCAGCCACTGCAACATATTGCCCTGCCGGGCCGTTTCGCTTTTCAACCATGCTTTTTTGTTGGCCTGCGGTGGCATTCGCTTTCTTCCTGAAAATTCTTACCTTTGTTAGATGTCGGTGTTGCTGTTGTTGTTGTTTTTTGTTTTTGTTGGCATTTCTTCAGCTTCACAGCTGCTATCGTTCAACATGATGAGTTGGCTGCCGGTCACTGGATTTGTCGGTGCTGTTGCAACATGTCATCTGCCACACTTCATTCATGAATGAGCCCACACACACACGCACGCACAATACACACTCTCACAGTGCCACATATGTATGTGGGTACGTGAACATACTTGTCCTCATAGTTGTCAAGCATATTGTTGTTGTTGTTGTTTTTACTCTTCAAATGCGTTCTACTTGCATTTAGCTGTTGTTGCTGTTGCACTTATCTGCTGATTAGATAATCTATGAACTGTTGGTGAAAGACTTACCATTTTGAAGCCGTTGCAATCGCCTTCACCAAGCGCTGGTTATGCGTTCATTGCACTCAGCATGTACTCAACGACACCAGAAGACTGTGTCCGAGTAGCTGTGACACTTAACACCAACAACAAGTAGAATGAGTGCTTCTCTCACTCGCCGCTTGCATTTTGATGAATACCGTTTTTGGCAGGAAAACAGTTTTCCAGTATTTGTCCAGCTTCATTGAAATTTCTATCGAAATGAAGCAGTAGGTTTGACCTCGGGCAGTTTCATTTTGAGTTCTCAGCTTCCGCTTTCTCCTTTAGCTATGATTATGATAAATTAATTAGTCTTCTTTGATTTGGTTTCATTTGAATTTCCCTGAGTTCAGCTTGTCCAGCAAGTACAAAAGTTTAGCATGACCTAATCTACCCAGCAGCGCCTACAGATTCGTCCATGCTCTCAACTCTTTGGAAAAAAGAAACAAGGTCTGACCCTCTACTTACATATATCTAGAAAGGTAAAAAATAAAAATCAATCCACAGCATATTCGGTAGCTTCATTTTAGCTATCTTTTACTAAATACCACACTTCCCTTGCCGCGCCTCTTCAACCTGACTTCGACGGGATGTAGTTATGTGCAAAACTACCCCTTTTTGAGCAACCCAAACAAGCTTAACCTCCGCTAAACCTTATCACTATTACGAAACACAAACTATTTGAAAAATAACCGAGACCCTTTAGTACCTAAACCCAAAACTTCAATAGTTTTTAACCCTATATACATACATATTTCTTAATATGTATATGTGAATTTTTGGAACAACCTCTTTCAGGTCCCACTGAAACGAAGCATGTGAACGATGAAAACGCGTTACGATTTTTTTGATCTCTGAGTTTACTTCTCAGTAAAATTAAGGCTTCCTGCTATGTAATTTTCGACAACTCATTTATGCAAAAATATCAAATAGACACAGAACAACAGGTAACCGATCCGAAGGTTAGGTCTTGATAATTTTTGCTATGCGGTATACTGCAGGCTTTATGCTGACTCTAAACCTGCGATGGGTTTTGTGGAATGATTACGCTAGACTGTTAAATTAAGAATATTAGTCGATAGTGGTGAACCAAACTAAGTTTTCCAAGTCCAAGTCCACCATATATAAAGCGCGATAATGAATATTTGTTAAGTAAATGCTTCAAAAACGTTTATTGCAAACTAAAATCCCTGACTATTTCATAAAGCTTCTTTTCCCGAATGCCGACGTGCTTAAGACAAATAAAATATACAAATGGAAACAAAAAAACTCACGACAATTACGTATATTTGTTAATTTCCCAGATTTCTTTCCGGTGTGTGTTGAACATGTTTACAATTCCGCCACCTGAGGCACTTGTTAATACTTACATCGCTCTTAACACCTTCAGTGCAAACAAGCGCGAAAAGTCGAAGGAAAAACTGCTGAAACAAAAGAATTTGCCAATGTGAAGACGACTATTGAAATGAACCCAGCCGTGTGACGTCTGACACAATAGCCACTACAAAAAAATATCGCATCCTGTCTAGACTGTGATTGGAACGAGAGGTCGCTCTCCACACACACAACGCCCGTCACCACAGCCACCACTCACTCATAGACAACAGCGAGTAACAAGCCGAATGATGTGGAATAATGGTAGCAGCCAATGGTTCGTCGAATCGGATTCAACGCCGCTCATAGCTCAGGCGGATGACCGGACGACAGTTAACAAAAGTGACAAGTGCCTGCGAATGGCAAGTGGCTAAAAGTGTCAAGTAAACACATGTAAAGGACATCGGTAAGTGGCATCACCAGTGTAATTGTTGTTAGCAAACAACAGCAACAATAAATGTAGCAACGTAAAACAATAGCGAGATTGTCGAGCCAAGCTACCGGTACACACAGCACATTTGCTGGACAAAGAATTATCGTCGAGGGGACCAAATTGAAAAGGGAAGCAGGTTGTGCGCTTTTGTCTTCAAAGCACTCATTACAATAAGTCTACAGAGCTTGGATAAAAAACTCAAACAGCGAAAGAGGGAATGTCAGACAATAAGGGTTGGTATATCAATGTCGAAGTGAATCACTCAAATCAGAAACATATACTCATGGATCATGCTTGGAGCCAGTCTCTCCATAGAACAATCATATGTTGAACGGCTCGCTGTTTTTATAAGACTTGTAAACTATTACGATCTCTCATGGCTCTCATTAGCCATTTGGTGATCATAGGTATTGATCAACGTACAACGCTTCATTGAAGCATTCTAGCGGCCACTTTCTACAAAAAGAACAATAGATGCAATTACAGTTTTATTGGACTTGATTTAGGTTTCTAGAGACATTTCTTTGACTGAATATTTCCTAATTAATCTAAAGCAGTCAGTTTTTCTTCATACTAGATATCAAGATATCAACCGTTTCCAACGGCTTAAATCATTCAGCTCAAACTCGATGGTGTCAGGGGCAAAGCTCTTTTTCAACATATGTATGTGTATGCATTGGTATATCTAAGTAAGTATGCATGTGAAAATATTACAATGTATTGCATGTGTGTTAGTGTGTACGTGAGTGTGCGTGTATTGTGTATTGGAGCTGGGCAATTATTGTAATTGTATGGCGTGCGTGTTTCATTTTTCATTTGACACAAGTGACAGCTTTGAGTGAACGAGTTCGTACCCACACATAATTACACATATAACCACATATACACACACACATAAACGCAAAATGAAACGTTTGTGAACAATAAAAGCGCTTGTATAACTGTGTAAACACAAATGAAACGACGAAGCTGACAACTTGAAAACTCAAGTTCAGGCACTAAAACACACACACACACGTGCGACTAATGCACATACACCCACAAATACGCGCATGCATGTATATGAAAATAGTTATAAGCTTTTTTTGGTATTTCTAGTGAATTTATTTTGTGGAAGAAAATAAAATGTTTTTCCTTTACCAGTCCTGCCCGACAACTGGATTGACGGTTGCACACAAAAATGTCAAAGGTGTTGCAGCAACACCTCCTTTTCTTAGTAAAAAATGTATTTGTATGCATATAATGTTTTCTGTGAACGTACGCTAGAGAATTTCAGATAAGAATAACTCGAAATAGCAAAAAATAAATATTGAAAGATGTACTAGCGCGGTTGCAACAAAATTCGACAGTACTTTTTAGTTATAACCGCATGCGACATGTTGCCAAAAGTATAATAATTGTGATACATAGTATCGTACACTTGGTCTATCTATTCGTCAGAGGTCTTTGAATTGAGACCTTACCTTTACCTTTTACAATTCTAATTTTCCTAAAAAGTGGCAACTCTAAAAAAATATATTCACTTAGGTTTGGACAATCTATACGTCCGAGGTCTCAATTCAATTTTACTTAACACAATCAATTTTAATTTTCGCAAAAAGTGGCAACTCTATAAAAATATATTTAAATCTAAGTGCTTTCAAAGTCTTTCAATACGTTTTCTTAAGTTTCACGCATGTTTCATACATTTTTAAAAGTTTCACATTTTAAACAGGTGGCAACTTTCAACCCAAGTCTTGCCACATTGATAACTTCTTACAAATTTTTCAGAAGACTTGCTTATGTACATATATGTTGGCAAATATTATTAAAAATATTTACTTCACACGTTAGGTGGCAACCCTGCCCCAAAAATTTGTTTGAACTAAATATTTTCAAGGCACTTTTTGTTACTTGTATGCTTTTGATATTTATTTTATAATAAATTTTTTAATTCTACTTTTTTCGACAGGTGGCAACAATGTCAAATTTCCCGACTTTCCGAAAATTTTTTTCAAGATATTTTAAAACTTGTTATAATGGGTATTCAGTTTCACATTTTTGGACAGGTGGCAACTCTAATCCAAGAAGTATCTAAATGACACTGTCCAACTATAATACACTATAAGACTTTTCAAGTACTGTCTTACATTTGCAATAAGTTTCAAGTTTTACTTGGCCACTACCTTTTTTGCCTACATTAAAGATACCGAATACCGAATAGTATCATTCAAAACCGGTTAAAGCTACAAAATTATATACACTTGTATAGTACAAAAATTACGCCTCTTAATGCAATAATTGAACCTCAAATAACTACGAAAAAATCTTTAGAAACCTGCTAATAACCACGCCCACCTTACATCCTAGCCTAATTTTAAAATTCTAAATAAGTTTATTTTGAATACCAAACTTGCCACATTTTTTAAATTAAGAAAACAATGCAGCTGTCTGTCACTCGACAACGCTTCCATCCGACTTTCGTGCCACCTTACTTGCTTTCGTACTTTTTCGCGCAAACTAAAGCTGGACGGAAATCATTGAATAAGCAGGTCATTTGTCAAATGTCAGAAACGATGATGAGGCAACCAGCTGTGGCGGATGCCATGGCGGAAGAGGAAGCGTCACACAATGCCATTGCCATCACACGGTTGCGGAGCGCTAATAAGCGGTTATGCGCGTGCAACTGTCACAAAGCGCTGGCGCAACGTGATGTTTTTGTTGCCTTCCATTGTTGCTGCAGTGACATTTTACATCTACAACCCCTTACAGTTCACAAGGTGGTAGTCGTTCAAATACAATATATACTATATGTATGTATGTTGCGTGGAAAAATGTGGTGTGAACAGCGTGACCAGCTAAAAGGTACAAACATGCAGCCGCGTAGTAAAATTGAACCTTCTTCTATGCGCACCCGCACAAAATTGATAAAAACAGTGGTTTGACGTTCCCCAAAAATAATCGCACTTTCTATATATTAAAATACTTCACTTGGGTGAATAAAAGAATTGCAGAATACTTTCTGAGCCGTCAATAAAACTAATTTTTTTCTACCCCCTTCTTTGATTGTTAAATTTCATTCATCAGCGGAATAAGTATTAAATGATACATGTTTAGCAAGAGCTCCACGACAAAGTACCTGTACCTGGTGCCCTTTATGAGATGACTAAGCTTCTAAAATTTATCTCTTATAACTTCAAATTTGGTCATACTTCATAAAAAAAACTTTGTCACAAGATTTATAGATTTTACAGCTTTGAAAAATATTTACTCGAGTTTCCTTTGTCATTTGTGGTGTACTTTTTGATACCACCCACCATACTACACCCATCGATTTTACCATATATCTTATCCATCCTTCTGCGGTAATTTTCAGTACCTTACTGCATTTTTAATACACTACTTTTACCCATTATCGTCCAATTTAAATCATTGCAATTACCCAAAGAAGCTGAATATTCGAATACTTATCCCAATCCCTTGACAAAACACTCGGATATCCGGTTAAGATTAAGCCAATATACAACCAGAGATCTAATCTTTTTCGAATCAGCTCTTGAGAAGCGTAGCTCTTGAGAAAATGGACTATCATAAACTCTTCCGTGTCTTATGAACTAAGTGGAAGACTATACACAAGATTATGGAAACACTGTTATACGAGTATCAGAGAAAATAAGTATCAAAACAGGCCGGGACGAAACTGTTTACCAACAAAAAGTTATTATGTATATTAAATTATTAATTTGTTAAAAAGAATAGATAAGGAGAAGTATTGAACACAAATGCAGCGTACACAGGCCCCCAGTTTCGGTTAGCCGCAAACGAAATTTTAGATAAAAGTGCGTTAAACCAAGTCAAGAAAAAATGTAAAAATTATAAAGATAAATAAAAGTAAAGTAAAAGGCAATAGAACGAAAGAAACCTCTCACGAAACCCATACATTTCACCTAAAACAAAAGTCAAATAACAATAAATCAGCGAGCTTTGCAAATAGGTCTATAAAGCAATTGAAATAAACAGTTAGCAGCTGTTAAATAAAAGCATTGTAAATCAGCACAAACGACGAAAATGAAACGTAAAAAGACAGACTGAAGAAAATTAAATATGGAAGCAAAAAGAAAACGAAAATAAAAGTAATATCGAATAGCTTATACCTACATATCTAACAACTTCTTAATATTGGTATGCCAGCAATATAAGTCAAGGTTTTGTTTTTATTGACTTACCGATTGCAGCTGGCAACAGCCGACCGATATGTACGCTCATCGCTTAGTTCAACGAGTAATACTAACGGTTATGCACCGGCTTGACTGCCACCTTCACATCCGCTAGGACAATCAGATTAGCTAATAAAGTCGGTGAAAATCAACGAGAAGACAGAAAGCAACTGTTGGAAGTTATCAACAAAAATTGCAACAAATAAACAAACCGAATGCTCCGAGCAAAGCAGCACTCAATGCGGAAATGACACTGATTTGGAAGCACGGAATGTAAAGTAAAAAGCTCAAAACCAGACAAATACGGTATAAACTAAAGTGTGGAAAACGAATGTAAGTATTTAAGTAAATGTAAGTATTTAAGTAAAACGTAGATATGTACAATAGCGTGTAACGAACTAAAGAAGGCTGCCTGAAGGACCTTAAATTGAAGCTACTTGTTGACCAGGAGCACATCGTAGAGAGAACGAAATTTCGTAAGAATGTGCGCAACGTAAATAGAAATGATCCATAAATTAGTTATTTTAATATACAAGTAGCTTAGAGCAGTGCACAGTCAAAACAAAATAAATGCTGTACCAGGAATATTTCATAAATATTATCAAGGCATTAGGTTGAAGTGAGGGATCCCTGAAGAGTTGAGATAACGGAACTGGGACTTACATTATTCCAAATACTGTTTTTTTCTAGAATCTAACTATGCTCTTGAGAGCAATAGCCTGATGTTTTCTGACTTACTGGTGCACTTCCAGTACTGGGACTCCTCAAAATCATTTAAATTATTCTTTACCGAATCAAGAAACCTCACCTTTAGATCGAATTTATTGTATCGGATTTTATACATATATGTACATCTCCGGAAAGTAATACGACTTAATCAATTTAAAAAAATTGATTGTACCAATCGTTACAATTCTTTAAAAACTTTCAAAATAGGTTTCTTTTGCGTCGATGCAGCGCTGCCAGCCCGCTTTCCAAGCATTTAAGCCGTCATAGGAGACATTTTCCGGAATAGCCTTGAGAGCCGAGGTGCATGCTGCTTGGATTCCCTCTGTCGTCTCGAAATGCTTGCCTTTCATCGGCCCTTTTAGGCAAGGAAACACATCTGGGCTGAAGGGCGGCTGCGGAAGCGTTGGGCCTAGGCGGTGTGAGCCGAGGCGTTGTCGTGGTGCAACTTTATATCGGCTGCCATGTCTTAACGGACCCGACTGATCTTTCGTTTGAGTCTCTTGAGGACTTCCACGTAAAACTTGGCGTTGACGTTTTTTCCAGGAGTTACAAGTTCATGGTGGACGATGCCATTGATGTCAAAAAAGACAATGAGCATTGTTTTCACTTTGGGTTTGCTCATTCTTCCCTTTTTTTGGGCGAAGAGACGCCGGCTTGTATTACCACACCACTACTTGCTAAAGCAACATCTGGCTAAGCCTGCTTGATCATATCAAACGTCTCTGTTGCAGATTTACCGAATTTCACACAGAATTTAATCGCGTACCTTTACTCTAATGAACGCTGCATTTTCGGCTTGCACCACCCACAGAAACACGTCGCGCGAAACGCCCTCTACCGAATCCAGTCGGTGCGCGCACGCTCTGAAGTACAGTCGCGGCGGAAGAAAATCAGTCCTACTACTTTCCGGACAAACGCTGTATACCAAAACAAACGCTCTAAAAGCAGGTTCAGTTGCCAAGCCGAAACGGTGCTGACAACTCCATTGCCCAGTGAGAATATAGCTAAGAGGATTTCACCGACAATATAGAAATATAGTATTGTCCAAAAACACACTATTTATTATAATAATTCTCAAACTTTTACGACTATGTTAAAATCATTAGGTTTACATATATGTTAGTACAAAATAATTCCGGCGGCAGGAAAATCAAAGTAAACCTATAGAATGTGCAAAGTATTCGCAGCCAGGATATTGTAAATGAAAACTTATAAAATATATTAAAGTTTTACACTTTGTATTCGCAGCTGAATTAGCAAGCGCGTTCCGGCACAGCTGTGTAACTGTAAACAGTGCTGCAGTTATACTCACATTTCTTAGTACTTATCATCAGTCTTACTTACCTACACCCTACATGAGGACTGAAGATGCAGCCTCTCCCACCACCACGGTTTCGCATACATTTGGCTTGGCCACCTTGGTTTTTACGAGTATTTTACCGCTGTCAAGGACCCTCGTCAGCAGTTTGATAACCGTCGCTGGTTGCTTCTTCCGACTTCCGCTTATGCTGCTTTCCGTTATTTTAACGCGTTGGCGCATAAATAAAATTGAATTCACATCGATTGCAATCGATGATTGCTCAGTGAAATTCTCCAATATTTTATTTTCATCCTGCATCTTTGATTATCTCTTGTTTTGAATGCTTTGGGTTGGCTTTCCGCTTTGTTTTCTTACTTTTGCCGAGTAGCTAAAATAATTCGATGGGTTTTTATGGCGTAATAATGAACTCGGCACTAACTTTAAACATTAAATTTCAATGAGGAATATTTATGAGCGTCTGTACGTACGTATATAGTGGGTGTCTGGTAAACAGACAGCAAAGCGAGTAACTGGACTGAAAACAGATACTATATGTGTCGTTTAGATTGAGAAGTATGTTGAAGAAAAGTAAGACTTAACTTTCATTAAGTCATTGAATGACAGAATAGAGGTTTTTATAATTATTTCAGTGTTAGTTCAGACTCTAATTGCAAGGCACTTGAATTTCGTCTGAAGAAATGAACATAATGAGATCTGTGTTCGTCAAAAGTTTCACTCATAAGTTATGTTTTCTAAGTAAGTATGTATTTTTCAGTAGCTCTTCCTGTTGAGAGCGCATCATATTTTTTGGTTATTCGGTCATATTGGCTCCAAAAGAGACAACATTTTTTAAAACAAGTAAATTTACTATCAACTGATTAGACAAGGTTAACATAACGGGCCGGCCATCGCGCTATATGTACCTTCTGGCCCAGTTGTCGACAGTAAAATTTAGAATCAATCATAGTGGATGATTCCTTTCCAATCCCACCAAACATTCAGCATAACCTTTCGAGACGTCAATCCTGACTTTGCGACCATTTGTTGAGCTTCACCACGCTTGAACCATGATCTCTTTCGCACATTATTGTCATATTTGATCTACTCTTCATCACCTGTTACCATTCGCTTCAGAAATGGTTCGATTTTATTTCGTTTCAGCAAAGAATCGCATATGTTAATTCGATCCTTTAAATTTTTCACAGACAATTCATTTGGTACCCAAACATCGTGCTTCTTTTTGTAGCCAGCCTTTTTGAAATGGTTCAAACCCGTTTGATGATGAATGTTAAGTTCCTTAGCGATGCCATGGCTGCTTATGTGACAGTCCTGGCCAATCTTTTCCATACTTTCATCGAATTTTTCAACGATAGGTCGACCAGAGCGAAGTGCATATTTTTAACATCGAAATTTCCAGAACGGAACCGAACGAACCATTGTTGTGCTACACGAACTGAAACAGCAACATCTCCGTAAGCTTCACAAATTTCGTTGGTGTCCTGTGTGACATTCTTCCCTATTTAATACAAAAATTTCAAAATTTAGCGAATTTCTTCATTATTTTCACTCAACAGCTACAACTTTTTTCAACTTCCCCGAATTTATTTTTTTGAAAAGCGCAACAGTGTTATTGTAATATTAAGTAAAGGCAATTGTCATAGAAAATAAGTTTTAAATTTCCAGCAAACATACAAACACACCGATATGCAGATAGAGCTTGACTCATCAATTAACAATCAACGATTCGAACGCCAATGATCTGAGCACTTGGTCCTTTTATTTTATGACGCACATTTGCAACGCTAAACTTTGGATTTTTATTAACTTGAACATTGCATTTGGTATAAATTAAGGCAAACTTGCACGCTTTAGGAAAATCTTTTATCGAACTTTCGCTGCGGCCCCTGCTACAAGCAAATACTGGTGTGGATGTGTGTGCGCTGCTGGCCGAAGCCGTCAGGGGCGAGAAGTGGAAGCAAAACGAAAAGTTCACGTAAAATTTAATGCATTTTAATTTGGCTTCGATTTCCGAAAAGTCATCGCCGATAACTGAGCCAACTGAGCCAAGCAGTAGAAAGCCAAATGACACCAATAATATGCTGACGTCAGCAATTACATGGGTGGGAGCGGGGGCGCTGGCAACTTACACGAAATGATGCTTTGCCAAAATAAAATGAGCCAAGAAAAGTTACATTTCCTGCAGCAAACTGGAACTGAAGGGAGGGAAAAAAAGTGCGCACTACCAACTACAACAGCAACAACAATGCGACGTAGACGCTTGTGTGGCAAAAATATGAAAGTGAACATGTCGTCTTTGTGTCAATTTATGCAAAAGAAAAGCGAATCGACTTAGCATGCATTTTTCGTTGCGGTCCTTTTTCTTTGTAATTTCCACAAAATCATCGCATTTCCAATGAGAAAAAACGAACCTGAAATCAAGCAGTGCAGCGGTATTGCGTGTGTGCGTCTTTGAGGGTGTGTGCGTGTGTATGTGTGTGGCGGCTTGTGGCAGGCAAACAAGTAAAAGCAGCTGCTGCTGGTGCAGCTGTGCCAACTGCAGAGATTTGCAATTTGCCGTCACTCAGCACTTTCCGATTATCCGCCGCACAACCCCGCCATTTGTCGCCTCCATTTTCACGCGTTCGCAAGCTCACTCACTCTCTCACTCACACTCCCACACACACTCTCCACCCCATTAATAACCTTCACTTGAAGAAATTGGCGTTGCTACCCGCTGTTGCGCCTTCATATATGCAACATTTTCCGTCTAGTGCTTTGAGGCATCTTAAGATGCTGACATTACTGCCGCTTGTTACGCTGTTGTTGTTGTTGCTGGTGCCGATGCCACCACCAGCGCTATCACCGCTGTTGCTGCCGCTGCCAATGCAGCTTTTATGATTATGTAATAGTGCAAAATTGCCAAATCACGCAAACATTACAGCGCGGCACACACAGACACACTGACACATGCACCCAACTCTATACATACATATATTTATATATAGCTATATAGTTTGTCGAATTGGCTGCAGCAGGCGTCGGGTGGCGCATCAAGGCAACTACTTGAGTGCAGCGGCGCTGCATTGGCGCAAGCGGTTCGCCTGGTTGGACTGGTTTGGCTGCGTCTTGCATGTGTTTGCACCGGATGAACTTGTGCAAGAAGGAAATTACTTTATGCTTACAATGTCATCGATGCCATTCAAAGGAATAAAAGCTTTTGCAAATGGGACGAACAAATGAAAAAAAGCGAGCGAACGAACGAACACATTGAAATAAAAAGTTTGAAGGTACTACTCATGCTAAGAGCAGACAAAAAGTAACGCCAAAGAGATGGGTTCAAAGTTGCTGATGCAGTGGTGTGACATTATATTGCACAATGGGTCAAATGTTATAAAATCTTTCTAAAATATATAACAATCAAAGGAGGTGAATTAATAGGCGGCGGTTGCACTCCTTGAACTTCAAAACCGCGAATAGCCAAAGTTAAATAATAATGTGAGAAGCTTATATTGCAGATTTTATTTTTAGTCTCACTCACTACACAGATACTCGTACATCTGGGGAGTTTTTAATCATAATGTGCACAGTTGTTGTTGTATTATGATTGCTTAGTAACAAACTAGGAGAGGTCATATTTCTAAATGAAAGAAAAATAGAAAGGTAAACAGAGGGAGGTAAAGAGAAAGATGCAGAGAAAGAGAAAAATAAAAATAAAAATAAAGAGAAAAAAGGAAGAGAACGAGAACGAGAAAAGGGTCCAAGTACTATTACCTACCCATAAAATCTTCGCAGGTTTTCATTCTTTGCATAAAATTGTTTTTAGGCCTCTTCAGAATCTATATGTATTTGCTGTAAGCCCTTCAGGAACAAAAGAGATCCCTTATCGTAATGGAAAAATATATTCAAAAGCCATCGCCGCAAGACAAAATGAGGTGCAAACCAAGAAAAATTCTGGTTGCCTCAAAATTCGTCAAGCTTCGGACTTACCAGTTCATATGACTTTGTTTATAATTGTGAATATATCATATAAGATTTGGGTAGCATATTGCTTAATAACACTCTTTTCTTGGCTCCCTCTCGCTTCAGCCACTTTGACTTATTACTTCAAGAGCTTGACAGGATGCCATTGATAACTCATAGTAAATGGATCCAGTGTATAAAGAAAGCTCAATCTTTCATGTTAGCTTCAATCAAAGCAGTAGAGATAACCTAGAGAGGCTAATTAGGCAAAAACCGATTGACTTTCTAAAAGAAGTGAGCACAAATAAATCACAAGGAAAAAAGTTTTTTCTTTAGTAGCATCTTTCTGGTTTACAGAACACTCAAACAGAAGTAAAGTTATTGGATGTCAGGTTCATAACATGATTATCTATGTCAAGACTGTTGAAAACTCAGACTGTACTCAATACAAAATATGGCCATTAATCATGAGGATCCGCTTTCAAAGCTGTTCTTCTAGTTTCCGCCTTATCTACTAATGTTGAAAATATTGAAATTCTTAATCTTATAGGCTGAATATATGTGAATAGCTGATATTCTCAACAACATATTGTCCTAGAAGCATCCAATAACTTTTCCAAGATCTCACCGATTTCGGGCATAGACTTCGCAAGCTTTTGAAATACACTCACCTGTGCTCACTGTTCTTAATGCACTGCAAGTTGCTTGATAGCGATTCGAAGTATGTGCGAAAAATTGACAGCTTCAATATTTCGAACTCACCCCAATCGCACGACATACCCACCAGGGCGCAACAGCACTACAAACGAAAGCAGCTGACAACACATTACAACAACGGCAACTACAATTGGGAATGACAACTTAAAAATGCAAATGTAAGTCTAACGGGACGCAGGGAGTTGCGCATTCAGGCGGGAGGGTATTATGTTATTTTCTCTTTTACATAAGTATAAATATGCATTCGCGCATGTGTGTTAAGTGTATAGATGCGTGTTGTAAGTGCATCAAGTCAGTGCACACAAAGCAAATGCAATTTCCTGTCAAATAAGATGCACTCACACATACTAACCAAATACACCAATGCCAAAGAAAGTGAGCATAAAAGTAAATTCCGTTAGTGAAAAAAAAACTGTTGAGATGCATTGACAAGTACAAGCATAAAGCCAATTTACACACACAGGCACCCCAAATGGGTGCATGAATGAAATCTAAGTGGATGCACAAGTACCAAGTTGATTTATATGTGAGTGTGAGTTCGGCGAAAAGCGGCCCTTTGTCTGGATATTAATGTAAAGCGATGTTGTTGGCAAGCCATTTTTGTGCTACCTAACAGCAACAACAACAATATATTTATGCAATTGAATAACTGCGCACTTACGCCACACACTTTTACACTTCAAAGCTAGACAGTTTAAGCACTTTAGCTAATTAAAGTGATCATCTCTTAGGAATACCAGGTGAAAAGTAAAAATGTTCGGTGATAAGCATTCGAAAAATCTAAAAAATAAACTAAGGCTGGAACATGAAAAACTCTATAGCGGTATAACACGGTTGTGAGCAGTAGCCAATCGAACACTTATGTAAGTAGTTTAATTACAAACAAGGGCTCATATGTAAATGTTCCAGTATAATATAAAAATGTCCGGAAAAAACAGCAATGACAAATTTATGATCAGATTAACATTAGTATATATATAGTATGTAGAGCACAAAAATCTGAGAATACCCACCGCTATTTAGTATTTAGATATGAAGTGAGCATCTGGAGGTTAAAAATCCACTATTCTTTCAGTTTCGGAAATATGTATGGTATTCAGGATGCCATTCAATTAGCATTCCAATCTCCTAACCGTATAAGCTACGATAATTGCCGACAATCGGTGCTGCATTTCTTGATCCAAGTTAGGTTAGGTTGGGTTCCGAGGTCAATCCTAACAGGGATCTTACTTGAACAGCTTAGAGCACCGGTTCATTGTGGTACTGATTAATAAAACGCTTAAAAATTGACAAGGCTCATTGAGCCTATCACCAACTTTTTGAAACGGCTTATCTCAGTTTCGCCCAGATCTTCTGTAAATGTAAGACTACGAGGTGTTTCAGCCTCAGTCGTGCAAAGGGCGGACAAGGGAAAGAAAAGTACCTACATATTTCCACCTCATCTTCCTCCATAGACCTTTGAAAACTATAGTCCGCCTAATTATTTGCCTTGCCGTTTGAATGTCTATTGGGCAGCATTAAGTAAATAAAAACTCCTACGATTGTGACAAGATGAACTATTACTAAGGCCAGTAGTTCAGTAGATATCCTCTGTTCCACTCTAAGCCGGAAGGATCTGACAGAAGCTGGTAATCGACCAGCGCACGCGTGTTCCATTAGCTCAGTACTCAAACTCAATACTTCAATGGAGATCCAACTCCACGAACTCTGAGCTTGTATTGCCTCTCTGTTATCGGAGTGGATGCTCACCTCCCTGAAAGAGCCTGTACGTCTACCACTACCTCGATAGCATTCACTTCTGCCTTAAAAGCGCTACAGGGATCCGGTAGCCTAAAGCTACAATGGACGAAGAGCTCCTTACAGAAAACATCCACTCCAACCTTCTCTCCTAACTTTTACCCATCCGTGATAAAGGTCTCTAATCCTCTTCTCCATTGACATCCCCATATCCCTCGCCGGTATTTAAGCAGAATAGAAGCCACCTCGAGTGGCATCTTTACGATGCATTGATCTAAGTTTTTAGGGATGCGGTTGAAGGAAGAGAGAATTTCTACGTGTCCTTGTTCGAAACCCTTCATACAATCAGCTTCGTTGAGCCTTAGAGCACACTTCGCAGCTGCCGGCAATGTCCACGCGTGTTATGCTTAAAATGACATTAAAGGCTATTGTTGGTTTAATCCGTGGTGCAACGGATATATCGATGAGAGCCGCTCTTTGGACACGTTCAAGCTTTTTATAACTGTAGCCTTTTCGAGCGCCTCCCACCAGACGAGTTTTTAGAACATTATTGTTCCTTTTCTCCATAGCTCCTGCACAGCGGTTTTATGGCAACCGATGTCTTCCTAATTTTCTCCTCAAAACTTCCAAGAATGCTTTCTATCAAAAATAAGCCCTATGTATTCACTTTAAATAATACCCTTAACGTTTACAAAAGATTCCGTACAAGAACTTGATTTTGATTTGAGAGAAAAAGACAAACAAAAAGATGTGTGAAAATTTTCAGAACGATATCTCCTTAATTGAGGGACTAGTTGTGTATACAGATAGACAGACATGCATCAATTGAATTATTTTTTGTAGAAATGGAAAAACTATATCCCAAGTATTTTGTGAAACCCATAAAACGAGCAGAGCAAAACTGTTCCAGTGCTTCGTAAAACGAGTGCAAACACCCAGATTGCTGCGGCATATGATTATAAGCTCCAGCATACAGCTGCTTGAATATGGTCTTGCTGCCACTACTCCTCCCTGCTTTTCTTGGCGCTGCTGTGTCATTGCCATATTTGTTGTTGGTTTTACTGTTATTGCAATGAAATGAAAGTGTTGTTTGTTAGCGATTATGTCACAGCAGCATTGTGTTATTGTTATTGCTTTTGCATCAAATGCAAGTCTTACGATTTCCATTTCTGCATTCCATGCTGCTGTTGTTACTTTTGTTATTATTTGCACATAACAAACGGTATCTGATGTCTTTCCGAGAATGCCGCACATTTCTACAAATCTCGCCTTAGACAAACACCGCCCGCCTTCACCGCAAATGCAAGGTGACAATTACGCTGAGAAGCCTGCAGCACGCATACATTTGTATGCAAGAATGTGTAGTGTCAAAGCCACTTGCAACAGTGTGCGTGTGTGTAGGCACGTATGTTTGTCTATCATATACATATAGGCCACATTTTCTGCGAGTAAAAGTTTTTGTTTCAGCTGATTGGTTGTTTCCACAGTTGCCACGCGCCGTTGTTATTGTTTTTGTTATTTCTGCGTGAACAGCATGAACAGCAGTTACCGCTTCACAGTCAATGCGGCAGCTGCAGCCGTCAAAGCGCCGTAAAATGTCAACTTTCACATTAAATGTGCAAAAATAAATGCATAGTTTTAGGCGCATAAACACAGAATGTTTGCTTAGCGGCTTGCCTATGCGGAATATTCTCAGAATTGTGAATGCGGCAAGTGGCTTAAGGATTTCTGCGGTTAAACCAACTGTTTGTTGGTGTGCGTGTGGGTGTGTGAAGGTGCTTTTGTAGTTGAATTTGTGTTTATTTACGCTGGCAACACACATGCGCAATATTTATCTGCAATATATTTGATACTTAAAGTTTTGGTAATTTGAGTTTGGTTTGACTATGGATTTTAGAAAATATATTTATTGAAATTATCACTGCTTCAATTTGGTCGAGATGCAGTGGGTGGGAGTAGGAGTTGAATTCTCGGGAATATTAATGGGTGTTTGTTATTTTATGCTGGCTTAAATGCACAACGGTTAGGTAGACATTTCAATTAGAATTTGATTAGTTATATTGTTTAGTCTGACTTTAATGCAAATGTGAGGTTAAAGGTTTAGTGAGGTTTGAGTCTTTGCTAAAAAAAATTTTATTATACCCTGAACAGGGTATATTAAGTTTGCCACGAAGTTTGTAACACCCAGAAGGAAGCGTCGAAGACCCTTTAAAGTATATATATAAATGATCAGTATGTTGAGCTGAGTCGATTTGGCCATGTCCGTATGTCCGTCCGTCCGTCCGTCTGTATATATACGAACTAGTCCCTCAGTTTCTAAGATATCGTTTTGAAATTTTGCAAACGTCTTTTTCTCTTCAAGAAGCTACTCATTTGTCGGAACTGCCGATATCGGACCACTATAACATATAGCTGCCATACAAACTGAACGATCGGAATTAAGTTCTTGTATGGAAAACTTTCACATTTGACAATGTATCTTCACGAAATTTGGTATAGATTATTTTCTAAAGCAGCAATGTAATCTCCGAAGAAATTGTTTAGATCGGTTAACTATACCATATAGCTGCCATACAAACTGAATGATGGGATTCAAGAATTTGCATGGAAAACTTTCGCATTTGACGTGGTATTTTCACGAAATTTTGTACAGATTATATTGTAAGGCAACAATGTAATCTCTGAAGAAATTGTTCAGAACGGATTACTAAAGCATATAGCTTTCATACAAACTGAACAGATAGTTACGAATCGAATGATTTAAATGTTCGACACATAGTTAAATGTAAAATACGGGGAATGTATATTTACATACACGGAACTTAATTTCATCCATCATCGTTTTTCTTTTTTCTACCATCTTTCTCATTCTCGAGGTTTCATTGAAGTGTTACAACAAATCTAACGCTGTCAAAGTCTTTGTTCAATAAATAGTTTCAGAAAGGCTTTAAAACTTAAAACACTACTACATAGATCGCTATAAAGTTTCTACCTAGACTCGTCTGTATTTCGACAACCAAGCACCGGAAGAAAAGCACACCAAAAATACACATAGACAATGCAGCTTAAGTGCTGTATTTTTATGCATTTAACCTCACGCTTTAGAATACGAGAGCAACAGCTAAGTGCATGCATTATTGACACGCTTTTGTTAACAACAACAATAGCAACAACAAAAGCAAAGAAACTAACTTTTGTCACACCACTAACCTCATTAAAACTTCATTTTACATTATAGTAAGTATATAGATATATACTCACTGGCATATGCGATTTCGCCTTATGCGCCTTAATGCATTTATACGAGTGTGGCATGGCTTTTATATTACCAATTTCTTACAGTAGAAGCGAATGGTAAAGCGTACTTACTTCCACTTATTGCACCGCAAGCATATGTGGCTCTATATAAATATATATATGTACTTTATATATAGTATATATAAATAGTGTAATCCATATGTGGGTGCGCGTAAGTTTGGCTGAAATCCCTGCAAGCAGCTTTTTTCGGCTGCGGCTAACGACAATAATTTGCGCTTTGCAGCCATTGAAGCTGCCGGCAAGGATGCATTAAAAGACAAGTCCCAGCACAGAATTCCCACACACATCCACATATACAAGTGCATGCCAAAGTCTTAGCGCGCAGCTAAAGGAAAATAGTATAATGTCGCTAAAAGTTTTTACAGTTCCGCTAAAAACTTTCTGCTGCCATATTTCTCAGCACTTACGAATCGCTATCTCGCTTTGGTCTTTGTCTTCGGCTTTGTGGTTTTTTTTCCTCCGTTTTCCGACATGGTTATTTGCTTTACATTTTTTTCTAAATGCTCGTATTTTGTTACATATTCATAGTGCTTCGCTTCTTTAGACTTCTTCTGACTTTAGTTGCCGTTTGGTGTTTTTCCTTTTTTGATTTTACTATTTGGTGACTTCTTCGCTTTTTGTATTAAATCTCTTCTAAGTTCGAGATATATGTATTTCTTTTTTATCCACTATCTATCTGTGCGTTGAAAGTTGCTTCGGTTACGAGCGTTTTTTTTTTTCAATTTTATATTGAACACGCACACTATATAACTAACGGGAAATCCGTTAACAATAAACCAAACTTTATGCGCTTTCAATGCAACCAACTTGTTCGCACAGATTAAACCACTCAGCAGATTGTAGCAGTTGGCAAATATGAGAATATGTATATATATAGGCAGAAGTATACATTTAGGCGATTTTTTACAGTAGTGTAACACACCGTAGGAAAACTACGAACTCGTGCGCGCGGTAGTATTGACTTACTGGAAATATTTTTTTATTTTTCTCAAATGACTGCAAAACGTGTGTGATCCAACCATTTACCAGACTGGTATAACTTGGCACAACGAATCCTAAAATTATGCTAACCTTAGCTACCTAAGCAGCTATCATATATATGTATATCATAATATAGACCAAAATAAGAATATCTATAAACTTTTTAGTGTTCAAAGTTGCTCCATTGTTTTTTGGCGCGCAATTCAAATTGAGATCAAACAAAAAAATGACTATTTCTTTTATTTTTTAACGACCTCAAAATTGAGTGAAAAAATTTTGCAGTTATCCAATTTTATGTAAAAAAATCTCAGCTTTCTGATAAGAATATTTTCAAAATCCAAAAAATTTTCAAAATCCAAAAAAAACATTTTTTTCCAAAAAATCCCGTTTTTTGTGCTTTTCCCCCAACTGACTTTTTCATCCGATTCTTTGTTCAATTTTACATAAGAATCAGTGTTCAAAAGTATGGGACTCTGATCCCATGAACAGCAAAAAAAATGCAAAGTTTTAAAAACATAATCTATTGGGCAAACTTGTTCAGAATGGTCCTTAGAATATTTCCCGCACATCGCATTTTTTTTTTTTGGCTACCTGTAAATCGATCCGCTCTAATATTTGGTAGTCGAAAAAGTCTTTTCGTATTTTGTTAACAGATGTCGTTGCAGTCGTTCGAAAGGTGAGATTTTAAGCTTCATGCAACCAAAAATAATTCAGGAAAGATGAAAAAAAGTTAGAGCTGTTCAAAAAATAGTAAAAATAACACTGTGGAACATTTTTGGGATTATTGTCTGGGGGGTGAGAAATTCCAAGTCAGG
Source organism: Bactrocera neohumeralis (assembly GCF_024586455.1). Lineage (NCBI taxonomy): Eukaryota > Metazoa > Arthropoda > Insecta > Diptera > Tephritidae > Bactrocera > Bactrocera neohumeralis. The sequence goes on from NC_065919.1 coordinate 6,132,413, forward strand.
GTGATGGTACTAGGTCAGTTTGGCGTTCGTATGTGTCAGTTTTTTTTATGACCTTTTAAATTTTTTCCTTATCTTGATGTTTTTTCGCTTAGTTGTAAGTTGTTGAAATCCGGATGTCTGTCTGTCCGTCCGTCCGTCCGTTTATTTGGACGTAATTTTTTTGGAAAAGTGGGCGTGGCCCCGCCCCCTACTAAGTTTTTTGTACATATCTCGGAAACTACTATAGCTATGTCAACCAAACTCTATAGAGTCTCTATCATTTACTAAAATTATAAAAATAGATGTACGTTATGGAAAACTTTTAACTCAACTTCCTAATAAGGACGCCTCAAATATCTCACAGACAACTTAGCACATCAGTCGTAAATTTTTACTTCAGATTTGTGGCGTATTGTTACTACTACATACATATATGCGAAAGGATACCATCTCAGTGCATGCGTTTATAAAAGTCTAAAAGTCAACCCGGCAGTGTGTTCCACGAAAATTGCGATAGGTTCTGCTATCATACTTGAGTCATTAAAAAAAAAAATTCCCAATTAATTTGCATAAATAATTAATTTCCTCGAATCTTTTTTGTACCTTTGTTTTTATACCTGCACATTTTTCTTGCACTTTCATACTAATAAAGCCAAAACGGCGCTCGATGAAAATTAATTTTACTTCGCTTCAATAATACTGCGAATTCATTATTTTATTAGGAAAGGCAAAAAGTTGCAAAAGTGCGAAAAAATAGAAGGAAAATTAAAATCTTAGAGCGAATAGGTAGCTGTATAAGAACCGCCGCCACTGATCCGCTTGGTGATGGCCACTGCAAGGATGCATTTTTCGTGAATTTCACTAGCCTCAATGCAAGACTGTATGTTTTTGTTGACGTGGCTGCTGTGCGCGCCAACAACCATGCAGTGTCATGGCAGGGAAGCGAGCAGCCAGGCGCGTCGCTGACTACGCGTCCACAGCGGCTGGCAGAGTCGAGTGCAAAACATGCCACAGTTCATTTCATTCCTTTCACGCAAATTCATGGCATCAAGTGAATTTAATTAGAGAAATTCCTCATCAAGCTAAAAGTTGTCGGCGAGTTGGGAAAAAAGCTAGCATTGAAAGAATGGTGGTAAACGTAGTAGAAGAGCTGCAGCTGCGTAAACATAACTGTTTTTGTTGTTTCGCCGCAATTTTTTTTATGTTTTGCACAATCCTGAGCTTAACAAAACTAAAACTTTTTCGAAAGCGAAACCAAAACAAAAAGCTAAAACGAAGCCAACGTGCGAAATAAAGATCGTGTGAAGATTCATATTCTTAGCGGTTGCCTAACCGTACATGCATTATATGTGCATTTGTATTGTTGCAGAAAATATTTAGACCACCAACACTCCACCCACATCTATCTTCCTCATTCTGCTCCCTTGGGTATGGCACGCACATCCGAAAAGTTAAATCTAACTAAGATTGCAACAGAACTTGCCGAATGTATAGCTGTACGTGGACACATGAAATTAAAGCGACAGCCGAGACCGCAGCGCGTGCGCAGCGCCGCATTGGGAAACAGCAGATGCCAATCGTGCAGCTGTGTACCAAACTTGCTTCGGTATTTGAATCAGAAACATAGATATAGTATATCATTTGTATTAGTATTATTTTAAACATATTTACTGGTGTTAGTATAGAAGACTAGCGGACTGAGCTTAGACTCTTTTAAGCATATGATGTGAAAGCGATGTGATATAATAATATATAATGGAAGAGTTAGAGCAATGATGTTATAATGTTCATTTCGCCGACAGTAAACGTTCCATATTTAGATCCTTACCTTCGAACATTTATGGAGTGCTTCATTTGTTTTCTTTTTAGTGGCAAACTCCACAATGCGGTTTCCCAAAAAATAATCAGCACTATCTATTCGTGAAATTACTAAGAACGATATATATATAGTATATATATATTTCTGTAACCAGAACTGATTATTTCTTCTAATATTAGGTTGTCAAATATCCTTCCGCTTTTTTGCTCTTTATACAATGTTTTATAAAAAGTGTTACAGTGATCGGATTTAATTCAAATATGCGCCGTTTCGTTCGATAATCTGTTTCCATCCAGACGGCAACTAATAGAATTGAGCGTCTAGCCATAAGGGAGCAGCTCATAATGGATGATTCCTTTCCAATCCCACCAAACATACAACAAAATCTTCCTGGCCGTCAATCCCGGCTTGGCCGCTATTTGGGACGATTCACCGGCCTTCGACCACGACCGTTTTCGCTTGTTGCTTGTAATTGTCGTATGTGATCCATTTTTAGTCGCCAGTCACCATCCGCTTCAAAAATGGGTCGAGTTCGTACCGTTTCAGCAGCATATCGCAGTCGTCGATTCGGTTCAGAACGTATTTTTGCGTCAAATCGTTTCGTAGGTTATGTCAAGACCTTTCAAAGAATGTATATTATACTATACACCAGATAGAGCTCTGTGGCGTTTTATACTACTAATAGGTTATATCATTTTGAAATTTTTAAATATAATTTTGAAATTGCCATTAGCAATATCAATTCAGTGCTGTTTTGGCATCATTTTTAGTCAGGCTTCTATTTAGGTATCTCTTTGGTTTTACAAACTTTTCCGAAATGTCTAAATCTACGTTAGTAAAAAACCTCCTGCCAGAATAGTTCGAGGTTGGCTCTTGGTGTAAAAGATAATGCATTTACATTTACTTTCTTTAAAAGAAAACGTCGTCCGTAAGAAAGTTATTAAGTCATTAATATTAGAAATATATTAATCTTCATTTGAACTTTTTGGGCCGATACTTACACAGTTACAAGGTCTACCATTGCACTTTAAGCCTATATAGTGAGTTTGTCTAAGCTCCTGCTGCCATTTCTACCGCTCGTCGACAATCCCACTTGTTAAGACCTTATGTTTTTGATCCTGTGGAGGCTCCAACTACTTTTGGGCCACCACTTAGTATCTACATCTTTATAATTTTAGTTTATTATGGGCCGGCAAACGATGCATTAACCTCAAGGATCGCACACTTAACCAACAACACTAGAACACGAGCTGGTATATACTGGCAAATTCACTTCCGAACAACTTCGTAGGCACGCTTTAAACACACAAGGCTGCTACAATCAGCTCAGCTTATATGTTATGTACTATTATAATACTGTTATGACTACATATATGTCTGTTTATTTGCAACACGTATGTATAGATGGATGGCTTCCCCAGTGGCACGTATGCGAAAGGAGCAAAAAAGGAAAGCATTTGCCTTTATTTGTATAACTGTAGCAAAGTTTTATTTGTATTTTGCTGCATTGTTTTTGTTATTGTTGCATGCGTGTAATTTGCATTTTAAATGACAAAGTTTCCCAACCGAAAATTACCAAATAAATCAGTGAAAAAGAACAACAACGCAGCACACGACACAGCCAAAAACTTTCAATGTCATTTTTGCTCTTGCAGAGAGCATAAAAGAATTTGTAAAAAATTTAAATGAGCATATGTGAGCGTGCTCATTCTCATTTCGGCATTTTGTGGCGTTAGGACGACGATAAGACAAAACTTGTGCATTAAAGAAACGTTTACTCGCATTTATTTACAATATATTGGTATATTAGGGTGAGTCACTTTGAATATTCCATGTTATATTTTAAGTTTATGTCATGGTGAGCCTAAAATATGATATTACATTTGACTGTAAAAAATATTTATTCACGCTGGAGTCCAAGCAATTTGTCCATCGCTCAAAAAAGGCTCGTATCGATTGGTCGAAATAAATGTTAAAAAAATACGATAACGGTGTTCGAAACACGTCTATGAAATCGTGACAGATGATGGAACGTTGATTTATGAGTATGAGCCTAAGAGCAAACAGTAATCGATTGATGTTGTATGGTTGTTTCAAGATGAGCCGAATCCAAAAAAAACTTGTTCGCGCAAGAAGCACTTTCAGGCAAATGGTTACCTGTTTTTTTAAACAACTGAACATATCGCAACTACTACAAAAACACCGAGAACCGATCACTCTGCACCAAGATGTAACGAGCTCTTACACATTGACTGGAACATTTGCACTCAAAACATACATGTGATGAGTCATCAACCGTATAGACCTGACATGGGACCGAATGACTTTTTTTATGGCCAAACTTAAAAGAAAATGTAATAGGTCAAGGTTTTCCGGCGCCTGAACAGGTAGTTGATGACTTTCAAATGCATGTTTTGGACGTCCTCAGTCAGTTTGACTGCGTATATTGGTTGGAATGCTTGCAAAAGTATAAATAAATGGAGAATATTCTGTTTAACAATACAACAATTTCAATGATTATCCAAAGATTTTCAACACTTTTCTTTTCCATATCATTTCAGCTTCGAACAAGGGAATCTCAAACTCAAGTATCTAAAAAGTCGTTGGAAAAGCAAAAACCGAAAATTTTCGTTTACCCTAATGAGAGCGCCCAACATCAACAACAGCATGTGTGCCTGCGCTGCGAAGTAAATTCAATGTACAGAAACTGTACATCACCTTGAGCTGGAGAAAGAGCAAATAATCTTGTACCCAGCGCACAAATGCGTAGAAATATGAGTTCGCCATGGCAGTTGCACGCTCGTTTGGCAAAAGCAAATGTTGAGAACTTTTTACTGTGGTAATGCAAAAAATTTTAATTTTTTCGCATTTTTTTACTTTTTTCTTTTGCTAAAATGTTTTTTTCAATGCGGAAAAAGTTCGCACTGCCAAACCATTTAGTATGGGGTTTGTCGACTGTGCAGCGTCGGTGGTTATTATTGCATATAGCACTATATTGGTATGTAAGCAGTTAGCAAAGGCCTTGTTGGAAAATTTTATGACGCTACCAAGCAGAACAGCAGAGAGTAGACTGAAAAACACATTCAAATGAGTTCAAGCTAAAATTTTGCTAACAAATCTTTTACATAATTGTTTTTTTTTTTTATAAATATTAAAGCGCAATCTCTCTTCTGCAATTCGAAACCAATAATTATGCAGTATGACAATGTTTTCCTGTTGGCTCCTTCGGCACAAGTCATCAGTCAGCAGTCAATGGAGAATGATTCCATTTGGTGTACTCATTCTTTGTTGTTGCTGGTGTGTTTTGCAAATTGATGTGGTGTTTGACAGTTAAAACGTTTAAAAAATTGAAATTTACACAGTTAAGTGGAAAAGTTTCAATTTATTTTAGTGCTCGTCGTTTTCGCTTGTACTGTGTGATTGAAAATGCACACATACAAACATACCGGCATTAATATATAACTTGGGGTATACTTGTACCGGGTAATCCATTTCGAGGCTCTCTACTTTTTTAAAGAAAACAGCACGCAGAAACTTCAAATTTAACGGGATAAGTTTATTATTATTCGAAAGAACATTCTTCTTTTATTTTTTGAAGATTATTCTTCTTAAATATTGGATACGGCTACGTCTCAGATGGTCCACCCTTTGAGCCCAAGTTTTGATGACTCGTTCGAGTATTTCGACTGGTAACTGGCGAATGACAGGCGTGATGTTTTGCTCCAAGGCTTAAATCGAAGCGGTATTAGTCGCATAGACTTTAGCTTTTACTCATCCCCACAGGAAAAATTCTAACGGTGTAATATCACGCGATCTTTGTGGCTAACCGACCGGCCCAAAACGTGAAATTATCTGCTCACCGAAGTGTTCTCTCAATAAATCCATTGATTGTTGCGAGGTGTGGAAAATACCGTCGTGTTGTTGAAAATAAATGTTGCCGAGTTCTCCAGATTCAACTTCAAGCATCAAATGGTCAATTCTCATGACGCGATAGCAGTCGCCATTGACGGTTACGTTCTCACCGGCATTATTTTTGAAGAAATATGGACCGATGATTCCACCGGCCCACAAACCACGCCAAACCGTTGTTTTTTCTGGATAAAATGGCATCTCTCGAAACTCTTCAGATTGATCTTCGTCCAGAATGCGGCAATTTTGATTGTTTACTTACGCATTGAGCTAGATGTGGGCCTCGTCGCTGAACAAAATTTGGCTCGAAAGCGTCGAATCTTCTGGGAAGTTTTCAAGAGCCCATAGAGCGAAGCGATATCGCTTATGAAGGTCGATGACTGACTCGGATACGGAGCTCGAGTACAGTGAAAAATGCTCTCCTAATGCCTCAGAATCGCAGAATAACATTTTTCAGTAAAATTGTTTTTTTATCTAGTTATTAGTGAATATATCGGCTTCTTTGAGAATTTTCGAAACTATTTTCAGATGCATCTTTGCTAAGGCATTGAAGAAAGATGGGAAGGATTATATAGAGCAAGGACTAAAGAAAAATATCACTACAATGTCATAGAAGAGGAGAAACACTTCATTTTGCTGGACTTCATCGACAATGTAGAGTTTTCACTGCAACGGGGAGTTTTATCGGAATCGATGCTTGATTTCCAATTCTAAAATATCTCGTACCAGCTAGTTGTTTTACAGAGAGTTTAAAGCCTCTTATATTGGAAAAATGTAATAGTAAAAGGCTTCACACGATCTTTCGTAATGGCTTTAACATTGCAAAGGCAGTAGAGAATAGGCAGAGAGCGTAGTTAAGCGTAGAACCACGAGAAACGATAATCTCGAAACTCAATCTAGAATATATTATTGTCAACCTGATTAAAAATGCAAACAGAAACGAAAAGAGAAGACAACTTCAATAAGTGTTTTTAAGAACTTCACTGGAAACACCGCTGAATTTGGAAAAAGCACAAACCGCCTACTTCCGATAAACATTCAGTGCAATTACTAATACACTCTCAGGCAACCTACGACTTGACTGCTATGTAGCCTAACGACAGTCCTTGCAATATGGAACTGCAACTGGAATAGCAAACCTAGAAGCAATGAAAGCTCCTAAAGGCAAACAATGCACATGATTTTACATATTCTTGGTATACTTGTATGACCACGAATACGCGAACGCAGTAAACTGCAGTTGACAACAAATCGCAAGAATAATACAAAACTCAACCTAAAACCACACACACACACGCACACGCTCACAAGTAAAATGGCGCCTGCCGCAAAATCAACAGACGAAAATACAACTGTACTTCAAAGCAACACGGCCATGTACGCGGTGGGAGAAATCTATGAAAAATACTGTTACTTAGCGGTTAGCGAATGCTTACCGTTAGAGCGCCAATAGAGCGGTGGGTAGCGGTGGTTGCGGCAAGAGAATTCGCTAAATTGTTAAAATCCCCAAAATGGCTATGGTGGGAATGCGACAAACGCCTGTAGATATACTACAACTATACATAGTACTAAAGCATACATTTAGGCGCGCGCACTGTCACACATAACTAACCGTGCCACAGTGGCAAGCCGCAGTGCGTGCCACACCCGCAGCCACAACCGATACGTTCATATGTAACAGCTGTTGCGCAATATATTTTAGATGATTTTTTCCAACCCCAACACATATACACCCAACATACACGTGCTTGTTTAGCGTTAGTGTGGCAGCGTGTGCGTGTGTGTGCGCTTGTAAAAAGTTAATATTTGGTCAGGCACACACATAAGTTTTGAACAAAAAAAGTGAAATATAACTCAGCGCTCGGCAGCGGATGGCCGCAGCAAAGTTGAACGAGATGTGGCAGATAGCAAATGCATACACGTTCACATACAGTATATACGCATGTGTTTGTGGGAGTGCACACATGCTCACATATCACTTGCTGGAATATTGACAAAATATCAACAAATACACATGCAATCCGTGTGTTGCGTCGATGAGAGCGGCGGTTGGAGGAAATTCTGAGAAAAACTGTAAATTTTAAAAACACAAACGGCAACAACGCAGACACACACACAAGTGGTAAGAGCGGAAGGGCCAGTTTTGGCGAACAAGATAAATAACACTCGAGCAACATGCATGTGTGTGTGTGTGTGTGTGTCTGTGGGGGGCGCGCCGCCGAGCGACAAAAGTGAGAACTTCTGACGCAAAACAAAAACAAAATTGCACCGAATTGCTGCCGCACATTTTCCAGGAAACCGATCCAAATGGCAAGCTCAACTTGAATTTATTTTTTTTTGTATCGTTTTGTTGTTGTTCTTTGTTGGTGTTTTTTGTTTTTGTTATATTTGAAGTTTTTCCTTTTAGTTTGCTTGCTGCCGCCCGGAAAATGTAGCTAAACAATTTGCCACTTTCGTTTAAAAATGCATGAGACACCAACCAGTCAGCAGCAACAGCAGCAGCAGTGACAAAACAGTAAAGCAACTACAACAACATACAATATGAAAGAAATGCAAAAAAACACTGAGAAGTGTAAACGGCATTTTGTTGGTACAGCAAATGAAAAAGTTTAGCATGCAAACACTTGACGCTCGCACTCGGGCAAATGTAAGTTTAGCGGAAAAAATATGTTTGAAACAGCGCGCCCTCTAGTGAGTGCGCAGCCGAGTTTGATTTTGTTTTTATTTAAGCTACAATACATCTGTTATTACTGAAACGTATGGATTTGTGCGCAAGTTTCGAAGACTCAACTTTGTACAATTTAGATTTCCTTCTTCGTCTTCGTCTTTTTCTTTTTATACTTCTTCTTCTTTCCTTTTATCTCCTTCTTCTTATTCATCTTCTTCTTTTTCTTACTTTTATTACTCTTCTTATTTTTCTCTTTCACACGATCATTCAGTCTCAATATGCACCGCTTCAACACCGTACCATCTTGTAAGGCTAGTGTTCCAGCACTTCGGCTCTCAATATTTTAACTCTTCCGAAGATTTGTTTTGTATTAAAGATAATCCCTATTTATGGCTTCATAATGGACATGTCCTTGTTGGTTACTAATTCACTCAAAGTTGAATTGAGCACTCTCTTTTAAGAACCCCATCATATCTTTCTTTTTCATGATGCACATCACTTTCTGTTGGAGCTTGGAACATTTTATTTTTGTTCGAAACCCACTGTTCGAAATATTCATAGAACCGTTGCATCAAACCAAACGTCTTTTTGAATCAAAATTTAGTTCAGAGAGATATATTCTCTCACTGATATCGATGGTAATTTTCGCTATAGAAAAGTTTGCTGGAAAGAAAGTTGTAGTAAAGACAACATTTTGAAGATATCGCTACGAGAAGGCTGGCTTCCGTGCATTGGCATTGTTATGTACTGAAATTCTACTGAATCCCCGGGGTCAGTAACGCATAAAGGATGCAGCACTTACTATCCGCTACTTTTTGATTTCCGCAGAACAAAAATAAACAACCACAATACTCACATATCGACCACATAGAAAACTAAGCTTCCCCACTTCACAAATTAGAACTTGCAATAACTTAACAATTAAGCAGTTACCAAATTTTTCCTACAGGGCATGCCCATACCCACACACCTACACCAGCGTATCGGCATATGAGTAACACGAGCAGTAAATTGTTACAAAAATATGCTAAAAAGTATGCAAAATAATACAACAACAACAGCAAAATTCAACAGACGGCCGCTTATACTCCCATACACAAACATATGCATGTGTAATTGAAAAGGGAATAAGTAAAAAATGTAAAATTTCGCAAACAGTGCATAACAGATACAGGCTTGCATTTAGGTGAAGGATATGAGTGCGAGTATGGCGGACACAAGTTTAACTTTGGCAAAAGTGTAGATAACAAATAGCCATGCCACCAAAGTGAAACAGCAACAAAATACCTAAACAACAACAATATACATAGCATAGGTGAAAAAGATATTGCAAAGCGACACTTTCAACCTAAAAGCACAAAAATATTGACACTCAACAGGAGCGGCACAAATTGAATTCCATTTAGTGGCAGACAGTCGCTTCTCCATATATGTTTTTCTTTGTTTTTTTTTTTTTTGATACTAGCATAAATAATGTCTAAACCACTTTAAACGCTGTTTTAAAGTAAATGAAGGGGAGCAGCTGAAGTTACAGACAAAGGTTGTACACATTACCGGTCCTCGGCGCGACTACGATAATACACGGCATAATAGAAAGCTTTTTAGAAATTTTTGACGAGCTACTATTTGAATTTTCAACATCTAATGAGGGGGCGTTACGAATTTTCGAGTGACAGATTGTGATCCTTTGCGCTTTAGCAATGAGGAATATCGGGCTGGATGGAACGATGAGCTTTATGAGATATAGGACGACATTGACATAGTTCAGTGAATAAAGAGACATTGGCTACGCTGCCACGAATCCCACACCAAATTTGCGCTCCTTTATATGGGCACTGTAGTAAATGCCACAAGAGCCTACTCGCCTAAATCCCTGTCCCGTCCATCGCATTTCTTGGACCGCGGTGATGTCAGCCTTTACTCTAACGAGAACATCAACCAGCTGGGCAGCGACACCTTCCCAATTAAGGAACCGGACATTCCACGTGCATGCCCTTAAATCGTTAACCCTAATGCGTTTGCCATAGTCATCATCAAAAGAGGAGTCTCTAATCCGAGGCCGTTGGTAATTTTTCACTGAGGGCGTTTTTTATGTGGTGGGTCCCAAAGCCGCCGCACAACCCTGTAGAGGTTACGTTTCGCCTTCTGACTTTAGCTCGCCTTCAAACGAATGTTCTTTGACTACCCAGAGGAGACTTGGTCTAGGACCGGAAGTCGTGAGTAGCTTGAGAAGGAATTGTTTCTGTCCAACTGCCAAAGCTGACACTTGTTTTCTACATTATTGCTCAGCATAGTTTGGCGGATAATCATGGAACGCTTAGACTAGAACAATGTTAAAAACCGGGAAATATTATATTAAACACACCCGCTAACATCTTCGGCAATAAGTCATAAGCATTCCCCCATTCAAAAGTAAGCAAATAAGCAAAATACCTGTGGTCGTATTCGAAATAATTTTAATCTTAAAAGTTTCTTGAGACTCTCTGATATACAAACAAAGCTTGTTTATGGTGTGATTCTGAGTTTCCGACTTCGTGATTATGGAAAAAATATCGGCTAAAGTATACAAATGGCTTTCCTTTAAACTCTTAAGTCAGCGTCGTACTGATCGTATGCCCCCCGAAACTCTGTTCAAACACTAAATACCATATAATTTACCATTTCATTAATACTTCAGTGTATTATTTGAAATAAAAGTTATATACCAATGTAAAAGCAACCAATATAAATGATTGTTATTAATGGTACTTCGATAAATGATTGAGAAAGAAGTTAACCATATTCGATTTATAATTCTCACAGGCTTCTATAGCAAGTAGTTTCTCATACAATAAACTTACACAAGATACTCACCATCAAACACATGTTCACATCTGCCCTGAAACCAAACCTCCTACTACCAACACAAACTGAAGCACTCTGAGCCAGCAATTTGCGTAAAATAAAATGCTTGATTTTTCAATATCTTCGAAGTTAAGTGACTGCCTTGAGCTACAACTCCCGGCAGTAGCTGCTTCGGCGCCGACAGTTATTAGGGTCATTCACTCGACTGCCACAGCATACAGCTTGTTAAGGCTCGTAGCCAAGCGAACAAATAAACAGCCAGGCCAAGCAGCCAGCACTCACTGACAGGCGATCACTATTTAAATATGTATGTAGTGACAAATCCCCTCGGGCAAATATGTACAACTTGTTACCGCCTCAGCGATTCCAAGACACCCAACTAAATAAAATGTCAAGAATGAAGAGAAAAGTATTGGGCAATACGGCAATTTAAGTATGCACTTGTGCCTACTTGCCGAAATTCATTGCAGCATAAAATTGCTGACGAAACAATGCCAGCACTGCACAGCGTCGGTGTCATAGTGTGTGTGTGTGTTTGGCTGCGTACAGCTTAGGGCTGCAATCGCTTTTGCTTTTGTAAAAGTCATCAAAGTACAAATAGGTCTATTGCTTTGTCAAGCTGCTGTGGGATTTCCTTTGAACATTTGCTGCATTCTGCCTTACACTCGAAGCTATTTTTGCTGCTTTCTATTTAATAAAATGTCAATTTTTACACACTCACCAGCAAAAAGGGATATTCAGTCATAGCGTAATGGGAATTGTTGTAAGTTTTATTTGGTTTTTATATTTTTTCCAAATATTTTTTTTTTTTCTACAAAGCGATAGTTGCATCGTGGCAAGCGTTTTGCTGCGCTGCTTCTTCTTGATTTTGTTTCGTTTTTTGTGTTTGTGTCGATTTCATGCACAGTTACTTTAAGTGGACATATTATTTGTGGATGCCCAGCGGGAGTAGAAGTGCTCAAGCGATAAAATGATTTCGCATTTTTTTCTGGGTGATGCTTAAAGCTATTTGTATGCAATATTAATTTGTAATTGTTTGAAAAATGCTTGCCATTTCGTTGCATTTTATGAAATTAAATACCAACACAAATGTGAATGGGTATATTATGGGCGGAAGCGTGCATTAGGTGGCCGCAAGTTGCAGTAATGTGATAGTAACAGATAGTCAATTGAAAAGTTCCCTGACACATATGTGGCGCTACTAACTAATTGATTTTTAGTTAGCTCTAAATTTCATTAGTTTGTGAATTTTATTTTTTTGAGTGAGCCAACTTTTGTGATTTTGAAAAAAATTGATAAAAATTACTTTCGCGTGTTGATTAAGTATTTTACTTTCTGAAAGAGAGCATTTAGTAGAAGCAAAAACTTGGCTTTATGGCGAATTTCCGAACACTGGAAACAGGAAAATAAATCGACACGGATTGGTATGCTAAGTTCAGACGTGCTGAAATGAGCACCGAAGACGGTGAACGAAGTGAAGGCCCCAAATAATATTATTACAGAACATCAAAAAGTCTACACATTAATTTTGGATGACCTCATTCTTCCCCATTTTTGAGCGAGGAGACGCCGGCGTGTGCCACCCGGAAGATTGCCTCTTTGCCTCGGAATCTTATTCTAAGATCCATGACTCGTCACCTGTTGTTACGTTATTCAAATGACTCATTCGCATATTTACCGAGCTTCACACAGAATTTAATCGCGTATCTCTGTTCTAAGAAACGCTGCATTTTCAGCATGCACCACTCACAGAAACACATGTTTGTCCAGCAGCTCGTTCGTTTGTTTGCTAAGAACGCCCGCTACCGAATCCTATCTGTGCGCGCATGCTCCGAAGTACAGTCGCGGCGGAAGAAAAGCAGTTCTCTCACTCTATAATGGGGAATGAGAAAGCTCTGCACCAAAGTAAGTGCCGCGCGACAGAAGTTGACGATTCGGAGCATTGTTTGAAAATGTTTAAGCGTAATAAGCCCGAGTTTATGCGTCTATATGTGACAACGGATGAAATATGGCTTCATCACTTCACTTCAAAGTCCAAACCGCCAGTTATCCGAGTGGATTCCACACGATGAACTCACCACAAAGCGTGGAACAGTCGGCTGGCAAGGTTATGGCGGTAGCATTTTGCGATGCGCATAGAATAAAATTCTTTACAAAGGAAGGACAGAAGAACAGCGACTATTTCAATGCGTTATTAGACCGTTTCAAGGACGAAATCACTGAAAGACGACCGCATTCGTAGAAAAAGAAAGAGCTGCTTCACGAAGGCAAAAATCTATGAGTTGGACTTCGAATTGCTTCAGCATTCACCTCATTCTCCAAATCTGGCCCTTCAGCGACTATTTCCTGTACTCAGATCGCAAAAGAATGCTCGCTGGGAAGAAATTTTTGTCGAATGAAGAGCTAATCGCCGAAACTGAGGACTGTTTTGAAGCAAAAGACACATTTTACTTCATAAATGATGCCGAAAAGTTGGACGGACGCTATAATCAGTTTATCCTCCATGAAGTGAAATTTATGGAAAAAAAATGAATTTTGCCTATGTGTTTTACTATGGTAGGCCGGGGACTTTTCTATTGACTTGTTATATACGCTTAAAAGTTAAGGTTATACCTTATCTACCGCATCTTACGATACCCCAAAATATATAGTATATAGATATAGTAAGGTTATATTAGTTTCCGTAACCGACTCACAGTGAGGATCCCATTTGAAAAGCTAAAGAAAACTCACTGTCTTGGCTCTCGTGTAGCTAAATATCAGTCCGTATCTCAGTTTTCAAGCTTATTTTTTTGGCTGAAAGTAAAGTCTCATCGCAAAGATATTTTAACCCAGATTTTGCACAGATTGGCTAGTTAAGAAGATCATTGTAATATTATTCCTAACTACTTGGCCAACTATCTCAAAAGGTTCCTCCAAGTCAATCACACAAAACCGATATCTTGACTATAAATTTGCGCACAAGTTGGCTTTGCTGTCTAATATTTACCCACCCATTCCAGGCTTCAATCGACCCATTATGCGACGAGTTCATTTATAATCAATCGTTGCAGTCAATCAATTGCATTTGCTATCGTACAAAGAACATATGCACACCGAACACACACACACATACATACGTTGTAAAGCCATGGGCATTTTATTACCGACAATCACAAAAACACACTTTGACATAACAAAACTGAATGCAATTCATTAGAAGCTCACTTTCGTTCTAATTGCATTATTCATCAACGCTAACAACCTGCTATCAGCTTGAATGCCGCGCCTGCACGCCTAAAAGTATGCCAGTGTGCAGCATGCATTTGCATATTTATGCACACCAGCGGCAACAACAGCAACAAATGCAACACAAAATTTACAAAACAAAGCAAAGCATGCAAATCTACACGAATGGCACACATGTGTGCGCCACAGTGAAGCCTAGGTTCCTTGAAGTGTTTCATTATTGGATTAATTTTCTTCGCAATAAATAATAAAGGTATTGGATAATATTTCTAAAATAACGTCGGTTTTTGCAATTACATTTCCCTTCTTAGTCTTCGCTCACAAAAATCTGATTAAAAAGGGAACCTTTTTTCCACTCGGAATAAAATTTATCAGTGAGAGCACCTGAAATATTTGAAAAACATGGATGACACCCTTCGAAAGGTAACTGTCTATAAAAAAAAGGATAATGTGAAACCGTGACTCGGATGTCATAAACTCGAGAGCTTTTCCTACTTAAAGTTAAACAATACGTCGATCATGACAATTTTCCACGATTTTTCCTAACTCACATGAAAACTCCATTGTGTTTTGTGATGTACATGGAGACTTTCATAAGCAAAAATCTTCAAGTCGAGTTGATACCGATACATAAAAAAGGTATTCAAGATATTCCTTGAAGCATCGTGAAGTTCTCAAAATATTAACCACTGCTTTTTACACATTTTGGCCACCTTTCTGGCCATTTGTGGATACAATAGCAATAGAAATGTTCCTATATTGAAGCAAACCAATCAGACACCCAATTTCGACTTCCCCGTAGGAACCGAAGTGCTGCTCAGCCAATGCGTGCCCCATCGATGAAAACAAATGGTAACCGGAAATGTCTAAGTTTGATGAATACGGCGTGTAGGGAAACAGCTCGGAACCAAGAATTTTGACTGTATCCTGAACCGATTTTGCTGTGTGTGCAGGTGCATTGTCGTGTAACAAAGTTACTTTGCCATGTCTTCTGGCCCATTCTGGTCATTTTCAGATGCATGATGCAAATTGATCACTTGTTGTCTGTAGCGATTAGTACAGTTTCACTAGGTTTTACAAGCTCATGGTATACCACTCCCTTCTGATCCTACCAAGCACAAAGTATTGCCTTCGTGCCGAATAAATCTGCTTTTGCAGCTGTTTAGGATTCTTAAAATAAATATATTTTTCATCGCCAGTGACAATTTGATGCAAAATGTGATTTTCTTTGGTGTCTTTGAAGCAAAGTTTCACAAGAGTTTTTTCGGTTTTCGATTTGTTTTTCATTCAATTCATATGGCACCCATTTTCTCTACCTTTGGACCTTTCACATAGTTCTCAAGCGTTCTGAAATTGATTGCTGTGCAACATTTAACATGGCTGCCCTTTGCTTTTGACTCAAAGTATCATCTTCCAATCCATCATTGCTTACAGTTCGGGGCCTTCAATCTTTTTTGGTGGCCTGCCATGTTCTTCATTTCTCACATCAAAATCCTCTTCTCTGACGCATTGAAAACAGTTTTTGCATGTTGCTTTTGATAGAACTTGATCATCATATGCCTCGGCACGCATTCGATGTGACTCTGCAGCACTTTTAAGCAAATGGAAACAAAAAATTGATGCTTTCCACAAATCATCACTTTTCGGTACAAAATTTGACATTTTCAATAGTAAGCCTCATTCAAAACAAACATTCTCTGCTAACATACATATTTGTACCTTAACCCTCACTTCATAAGTGGTACTTAATGCCAAACAACCCTCAAACTGCCGATCAGCGAATCGCACCCGAAACTGAATGCAGTTTCTCAATGCTTTTTCGAATTCAATAAACTGTACGCACTGTTAATCGAGGTTTCACTCTAGCATTTTGCGTTAGTGCGCCAAAGTGCAGGCAAATCGCGCATACCTCTAACAACAAACACACCGACACATCAGCAGTCTAACTGTATATTCGCATATAATTGAAAATTTGAAATTTGTCGGCAAATGCCGCACAACGCAGCCGAAATGAAACGCTCATTACCGATTGATTGGCAGTAGGCATAGCAAAATTTTCGTGGATAAGTGGCATGGAAAGGTGGGAGTCGGTTTAAGCGGCATCGACAAACGAAAGAGGTGATTTGACGCCTGTTAAATGCATTAACTATGCAGCTGTTGTGGCAAATAGTTGAAGGCAAATGGCGTATTGTCTCAGCATGTTGCAACAAGGACTTGCCACCACTAAAGTCTGCAGCAGAACATGCAGCAACACCCAACTGAACATCATGCCATGTGCGCATGCGAGCGCTTGTGTTTTGCCGAATTGGAGCGTTTTCAATTGACGGCTAGCGGTTAGTTTGGCATTGTTAATATTCAGCGCCAAAGTACTGGCAATTTTGTTAGCTGCCAGCTATTTTGGCTGAGCATTGCAAAATATGGCATGCCAAATAGACACGCCAGTAATGTGCACGTGCGTGTGTGTGGGCGCGTGTATGAGTGTAGGTGTGTTTTTGTGGCATTTGGTAAGTGTCAGTTTCGATTAGTTGCAGTGCAACATTTTTGTTTTGCGGCAAACGCTAACACGTCAGCAATGCAACACGTCAACGCAGGAGTGTTCTTCAAACTATTTATGTACCACATATGTACATATGAATGTATATATACATATATGTATGTATATACGCAGTTGAAACTTTGAATGACTGTTGCTTACTCTTGCATGTGATAGTACGGCGGCACATGGCGCGCTTTGGCAAAAATATATATTCGATTTAGGCACTTGATTGAGGAGACGACCATGGAAAATTAAATTTGCATGAATTATTGTTTGTTGCTCCACTCATTGATGTCAAACACAATTTATATAGAAATAAGAACTGTGTTTTATTGCACGCTAGTGCGAATTCAGGAATTCCTATAATTCATTCAATAATTAAGATAAACCGTCTCTTCAACTGAAAATGTAATGTTGTTCTAAACCAGATTTGCGAAGAAGAAGATCTTGTATGAATAACTGTTTTATTTGACAAGATGTCATTTCACATAGATTTTCCTACGATGCAAAGCTATTATATCCGAAAAAGTTCTTAGATCGGACCATTACAGCATATAGCTGCCATACAAAGTGGCCGACCAACATCAAGTTCTTCTATGAAAAAATGTTTTATTTGACAAGATTTTTTCACCAAATTTTGCATAGAATATTTTCAAAGACAAATCCATAATCTCCGTAAAAATTATTCAGATCAGACCTCTATACCATATAGCTGTCATACAAAGTGGCCGATCGAAATCAAGACCTTATATGAAAAACTGCTTTATTATTCCTACGATGCAATGCTATTATATCCGAAAAAGTTGCTTAGATCGGACTACCATAGCATATAGCTGTCATACAAAGTGGCCGACCAAAATCAAGTTCTGGTATGAAAAACTGTTTTATTTAACAAGACTACGCTATAATCCCCAAAATTGTTTTCAGATCGGACCACCATAGCATAAATTGCCACACAAGTTGATCAATAAAAATCAAGACCTTGTATGTACCTTTTCTTTGACTTTGACCAAATTCAGCATAAATTAATGTCCAAGAAAAGTCTGGCATCTCCACAGAAATTATTCAGATTGCACCATTATAGCAATCTGTATGTAGCTGCCCTACAAACTGGTCGACCAAAATAAAGTTCTCATATGTAAACAACTTTATTTGTGAAGAGTATTCTAACTTCGGTGCAAACTGTTTTAATTTCTTTTACCTCATTCCCTGTTATTCCAAGTGAATATCCAACTTAAAGCATATGCTACGTAGCTTTTCTATTTCAAATTATCATCAATTTCACCAATATTTCTGTATTTACAAGTTTTACTGTCTAGTACGCCGAGCTTTGACCTGTGAACATATTTGTAAATTGCAAAAAAGTGTTCATAATAAATTTTTCAATATTTTTGCAACTAAAAAGCACCAAATAAATTACACACGTACATATATGCATGCAATCAGTGAGCAATAAAAATTTCCATTGCACCAATTCGAATTCGGTTACATAAATATTTCAATTGGCATAACTTTATATACTGTATCACATATAAATGTGTACAAATATACAAAGTTATATAACAGTTAGAGTGAATTTTTAAAATAAAAGTCTATCGAATAAAATAATTGGATTTATACAAAACAATTTGTAGGTATTAGAAAGCAAGTGAGCAGCGTGTGCTGGGTGTGGCGTATGAGCAACATTTCGACTGTTTTCTACTTTATAAAAATAACGTAGAAATGTGTGTAATAGCCCACTCTTTATTGCAACAAAGATAAGTGCGTCGATATCCCATCATTTGTTATGTGCAATTTTAAGTCGCTTTCAGGCCACCGCCCTTCCACCCCCCTTCAGTCGAAAGCATGAAAATTCTAAAGTGCCTGCATGTGTGTGCGTGCGTGTTGGTGTGTAGTGCAAAGTTTAGATTTGTTAAAATAGAGCAAAAACGCATTCAGCCATACAAATGCTGGTATTAATAATCAAGTGCATATGGAAAAAACTTTCAAATGCAATTTTCACTTTAATACTACACATACGCTTGAAACATATGTACATATGTATATAAGCATTGACATATGTAAGTATGTATGCCTAAGCAGATGTACACACAGTTTGTATGCAACCAGCTGCTGGCGAAATATGTGGCTTGCTGGTTCTTCTCTTTAAATCAATCAATTGACTTTTAAAACGAGACTTCTGCATTCGCTGTGTGTATATGCATGTGTGGAAGAATTTTGTTGTGTGTGCGTATGTGTCGGCTTAACAATGTTATCAAATGTTGCCGAAAGTTAAAAGAGCTTCTCTAGTTAGGCAACATATATATTGAGTTGCCAATGAAATCCATTGAAAATTATATCTAAGCATTGTGATTGAGTTGAAGATTTATCGATAACAACAACAATATCATAAACTATCGCTAGACAACCAGCCAAGCAATTTGATCCGATGAGCCCAATAGAATATTCCATTTCATAATTTTATACGGTGTCATATTATACGTACACTCCCATACAAAGGCTTGATTTTCATTGGTTAGTTTGAATCGAAGTTGTATGCTATTGTAGTCCGATCTAACCAAGTTTTCCGTAGATTGAAGTGAACACAATAATCAATGCCAAATTTCGTGAAAATATCTCGTTAAAATGAAAAGTTTTCCATATAAGCAACTGACTTTAATTGTTCAGTTTGTGTGGCAGCTATAAGCTATAGTAGTCCGATATAGGTAGTTTCGTCAAATAAGCAGTGTTTTTGAACAAAACAGAATTTGTGCAAAATTTCAGAACGATATCTCAAAAACTGAGAGAGTAGTTCGGGTTGGTATATTTACAGACAGACAAATTATATCCGAATTTACCAAAAATCCATAGATTCAGCTGCTGTAATTATCTTTACTCGCAGTAATTCGACGATCGCAACGTTTTCTAAGTCGGTCCAGTCGAGTAGTATTTGCATTTCTAACTACAAAATATATGTCGTGGATGCTCAATTAGCAACAAGATTTTAAGTAGCTCTCAACCTCTTTCAAGAGTGTGCTTTCTTGTCTTTAAGTTGTTATAATTCGCAAAACGTCAATTCCTGACTCTAGAATACAAATGACTAATAAAAGGAATTGGTTTCAAACTCAGCTACATATTTAGCCAATATACCCACCTTTTGTATATATATGTAGTACATACATACTTCCTGAATGCAGTTATACTTTGCTCATAGTATTACTTTTTTAAATATCGCAGTATTACACAGATTTAGCAAACAAAAAATGTTGCATCATGATCACTACACATGAAAATCGAAACAATATATATTGCATTTGGAAATTCTCGCAGCGATAATAAACACACAGTTGCGGCATTAATCATTCAAGTGTCAGGTAAACAGAGACCAATAAATTGCTAAATTCCCAAATACAAATAGCAGAGCAAAATACGCAACTGAATAAAGTCCATTTTCGGCAATAAAAATTCGAAAAACGCGAAAGTGTGTTTTATCGGAAAACAAAATATTCGCCAAAGCAGCAAAAGAAAGAACTTCATCAAATATTGAAAAGCACAATATTTGTATATATGATTGATTGGATATATTACAAAATCTCTACGAAAACAAAATAGAACCTAGCCAAAGTCCTTATAAATGTATAACTTACACAAAAATGAAAAAGGAAACAAATATCGCCATAAATAAACCAAGCTGAGTGCGCAGAAATAAAATATATACGAGTATACACTTCAAAGTGCTGGAAAGTGGCCTTTCACAAATAATAATTTGCGAGAATTTTAAAAATGTAGAAAAATGTGAATTTAGTATTGGGAAAAGAAGAACTCTTTAAGACTCTGTTTAGAAATTATTTATGCCCAAAGCAAGACTTTAGTTGTCGAATAATCTCAATATCCCTAACACCAATTGAAATAGAAACTATCTCTACTTTTTATGGAATGTAAGCTAAATTAGATCAAAGACATCGAGAAATTATTTAGAAAAGTATAGGCGATCAGAGCACGTGGTTTTAAGTTCTCAAAGATTATATTTTGAATTTTCAAACTAAAAGTTAAAGCTAACAATGCAATAAAAAACTAAGTTATAGCCCAAAAGAGATTTGGTAATAAAGTTGGTAGCTTTTTTAACGCACACACAGTTTCGAAAATCTCAATTTCCATTTTCAAACATGAATTTCATTCATCAGCCATTGTGCTTCATTAAAATTTACCGTCACTTCTGCCATGGCATTAGGCACTGCAGTACTTGTGGCAAGTATTATATGTACTACTCGAACAGTTATTTTTGCAACCTTTTTTGAAAAAGTATCACAATAATCCAAATGATTCTCGGATTTCATATACTAGCACGCACACACATGTACACATACAGCTGTTGACAGCTAATTAGAAACGCTACATATTTTGAAGTAAATGATGATGTTCCAATAAATCACATATTTGTACTGTATTTTCACTTATTTTATTGAAACCTATGTTAAACTTAAACTCTAATAGCAAAAATGTTGTTTAAAAATTCGTTTTTGTTATGAAGATGTTCACTAAAACATGTGGAATCAACGATTTGAGTACGACAACTAATTAGAAACGAAAATATTTTATCAACAAAAAATAATGATATAATAAAAATGTGCTTACTCTCAGTTAGTATTTTGTTGCTTAACCCTTATACTAAAATATGACTCCACATCCACTGCGAATTGACGTTATTAGACTCTAACAGCATACCGCTGATGTTGTTTGCCATGCCGTCCTTATTTTAACAAAAGGAACATTAATATTTGGGATATTTCGGTACTAACGGCTTTTTAACATCACGCCAGAGATGTTCACGTCTGGGCTGGACGATGGCAACTCCATAAAATTGTTGGAATATTCATCAAAACACTTTTGTGTCAACTTCGCCGTATGCTTTGAATCGTTATCTTGTTGGAATTTCCATATAATAGGCTAATTTTCCTCAGCTCATGGCAACATGACATTTTTCAGGATGTCGACGTATGTCCCCTTGTTTAAAATTCCATCAATCTTATGAAGTGTACCAACACAACACCAGGTAAAACATCGCCACACCCTGAAAGCAACTCCACCATACTTCACTTCGCTTGAAAAATAGCGGAGATTAAATTCTTGATTGATTGAACGGCCAACATAGCTTCGACCATCGGGACATATGCGATTCATGAAGGTTACATTGCTCCAAATGACATATTTTCGTTGATTTGTTGTCGATGACCAATGAGGTTAGGCTAAGTTAATGCATCGTTTCCTTTGAGTTTTACTCAGAAGTAGTTTCCTCTGTGCTTCCCTGCCGTGAAGTCCAAATTCGACCAAACGTCGGGCAATTGTTTTATTGGATATTTGGACATTACATTCGTCTCGAATTTGAAGTAGAATGTCAGTGGAACTCTTTTTTGGGTCTCCTCGGGAGACAGTAGTAATTCCGCGGTATATTTCTGTTGAAATTTTTCGGGTTTTTTCTTTGCGTGCAAATAGTTTTAAAATTCTGTATATGCTTAAGGATATTAAAAAAAATTTTTTTTTAGCATTTGACCTTATTCGAAATTTCTTTGCACATCTTTCCAGACCAACAAACGTCAAAAATGGTAGGTGTACAGCTGCAGCTTTTCCTCATTAAAAAACTTGAATACTAATAATAATAATAACATTTTACTATATTTTAAATCACAACTTTGAAACACACCCTTACCAGAAATCTATAATATTATTAATAAAAATTAACACCTTGAGGGATTTTAATTCTTTAAACAACTGTTTCTAATTAGCAAATGCATTTACTATTTCGGAAAAAACTAACAGAACTTCAACTGCCTAACTACAAAACTGAGCGAATTTCGTAGTAAATAGAGTAACACAAAGAATACAAGGTTTTTAGGAATATAAATAACGGTATATCAAAACATTTTAGCATTATACTTATCAGCACCTTACAAAAAGGGAGCGTTTCTAATAAGCTGTCAATAGCTGTAGGTGTGTAGAGTTAGCATGAACTGCCAACAGCAAATCTGGTTTGCTGTACATATGTGTATACAGCGTGTAAATATGTATATTTACAGCGAAAATATCAAAATCAAATAGTTATTCGAATGGCAAAAACCCAGAGCTAACGGGCATATAACAAAAAACAAATATTTTTAGGAAAATCGAAAAATATGCAAACACAAATGCTCACATCACAACTGGTGTGTATGTGTAGTACATACATATGTTTACAAGAATCAAGTAAAATATTGATGTTGAGCGCTGTTGACTTTAAAAAACAGTTGACTTTAAAAAACGCCAAATAAAATAAAACTAGCAGTATTGGGCTAATTTCAGAGAAGCTAATTTCACAGAGAATATACGATGCTCTCACTGATTATGCCATGAAATGGGATTTAAGTTTTCCGAAGGTCTAGTCAATTTTAAATGATTTAGAAAATATTATACATTTTTTCTGGATAATAGAGACTCTCACCTAACAGAGAATCTCATATTTCTTTTCATCGGTGTGGTGAATCTGGTTTAAGCAGCTATATCACTCGCCGAGAGGGATTAACTAAATTTAATGAATTTTAATGGCGTTCTAACGATTAGTCAATTTGGAATGGATATACCATCTCTCTAGCTAGTATTTCTAGGGGCTATTACCCCTCCCTGCTCGCACAGGTTGGTCCAACTCAGTATTTACCACTCTAGCTACTGAACAAACCGATAAGTTGGCAGCTCGCCTGTTGAAAATTGCAAAACTTTTTAACGGTAAGCCAAATTGCTTGCACTAAAAATCACGTTCAGCACACATGCTTTAGATATAGTTATAAATTCTCTTCCCCAACTCTTATGTCAACTAAGAGTCAGTCAACCTGAAGCTGAAGAAAACTAACCACAACTTTAGCCTTTGCAACGGCAACACCGTTGCTGTGCGATAAGTAAAGCAAAGTCTTCTATATACATATATAAATACGATTCAAATAACCATGTGCTTAAACTTTTTCTCATGCCAAAGACTTGCACTACAAACCACACGATATCCAAGTAGTCACTTCTTAGAAATTCAGCACTCTTTCATTTTCCAATATTTGTCATTTCCATCTTCTTATTTGCTATGCGCAATGGAACAATTTAGTTATCGCCAGCAGCCAGTTGCACCTTGACAGCTCGTGCTTGCGGTATCGATTGTGTCAACGGCATTGAAACTTGTTGTACTCAGGTAAGTAAGCAAAGCACAGTGTGCAGACTTAGCGAAGTCAAAACGAGAGCGGAAAGCAATACTGGAAAATTACAGTAAAGCCGCGCTGAATATATGCATTTAAAATGAAAATGCAACGCTACTGTAGATATAATAAATAAATATAAGAATACTACCCAGAGATGTCGTGTTTGAAAAAAAAACTTTTGATGTTTTTGAAATCGGTACCATTTCGGGGTCATAGCGGTATTTAATTTAACGCTTTTGAGGTTAGTTTTCGGGATACGGATATTTCTTTTCGGAGATCATTTCGGAACTAACTTAACTTTTAAGGAATGTTTGATCAATGGCCGCCAGTAAGCCGGGGCAAGCCTTTTGAATGGGCTCTACGTCTGCATAACGCTTTCCTTTCATGGGCAAATGCATTTTTCCGAAAAGAAAGAAGTCGCACGATGCCATATCAGGTGAATACGGGGAGTGATTAATGATTAAAATGTGATTTTTGGTCAATTAATCGGTCACAAGCGTCGATCGATAAGAGCAATTTTTGGTCGTCAGTCAATTCGTAAGCCCAAATGATGGGTCAAAATGTAATAAATCGATATTTTGGAGATGTTCAATTCCATTTCCATGAATTTCAATGATTTTTGATGAATTCACGCACAGTTTCGATGGAATTTCCGATGATCACGGATTTTGATTGGCCCACATGTTGATCGTCATTTATGTCCTCACGACCACTTTGAAAACGTTGAAACCACTCGTGAACTCTGCTATGGGATAGGCAATCATCGCCATAAACTTGTTTCATCAATTGAAACGTTTCGGTAAAAGTTTTATCGATTTTAAAACAAAATTTAATGTAGGCTCTTTGTTCGAAGCTCATTTTCGCACCGATAACACAAACATACTGACACTTAAAACGCAATAACTTCACTTCCAATCAACGAACAGTCATGAAATTCTCACTGAACAATCGATAAAGATAGCAGATTCTAACGCACTAGCTGACATATACATACATAGATGACGCCACCAGGGGCGGCTAGATTCACTAGATTCATGTTTACTTTGGAACGCACCTTGCATTGTCCCTGTTAGTGTCAGTAAAATATTAAAAGCGAACGACTTTACATTTAAACTTACAAAATATGCTAACTATCCTAAGCAATTGCCATCAACACCTCTACGCGCTCAAAACTTTCTTAACAAGCTTCTTAACTCGCATTACACACTCGCACTTACAGCTGAGGCACAGACAATGGCAAGCGTGGAGAGCAAAGAATTGAAGCTGAAGAAAACGATACTAACAGCTTTATATGTACTACATATATTTCACAACTATAAAATACCGTTATATGAGATTTTAAGACTGCAGGTGTATGCATGCGTGCACTTCCAGATAGAATGAATCAACAGCAACAATAACAAGAAAAAAACATGTTTACACAGGTGCCAGCATATGCATGAGCTGCCACATACATGTGTGTATGTATGCATGTGTGCATGCGAGTGCAACTATGACGCGGCGCTGGGCCAAGTATTACTCTGTTTGCTTAAGTACACGGCGTATGCGTAATTAATTAAGACGCGTCTTCGGTGGCTCCGCTAGTAGCATTATTCAAAACTTTACTTGCAAGGAGCAAAAGGCGCACACACCACCATCAGGCTTTGCACTTGCAATTTAAGTGCAAATAAAGCATATATGTGTGATTGTGCTTGTATGTGTATGATTGCAAACACGTAGCTATGTGTGTGTGTATGTGTGTGTGGTAACGGATGCGCCTTGTAAAAACATGAGGGCTTGCAGCAGCACCAGCGAAAACAAAGTATAGCCTGCAGTGAAATGCTTACCCGAAATTAATGAGTTAATTATAAATGGCATTTTGGTTTTGTTTCATGCCGAAATATATTTTAAAGCGCACATCGCTTACCTACATACTTATCGCATACAACAAAAGTTTCAGCATAAATTTTTTAAAGAAATAATTAAAGATATTTTGCAGGTATTACTTTGCATATATTTCAATTGTTATGGCTTATGTCGAGACAATTTCGTGCATTTTTTAAAACCTTACCGTAGGTGCTCGGCTAGATATGGGTTTTACGATATAAGACAGTTTTTCATGGCGTCAAAAGGTTGAAATAATTTAAGATCCAAAACAATAACTCCTTCTCAAGCTTAAAAATAAGAATAGTGACGAATCTTCCACATTTGCGTTTATTACTTGTAACAACTGTTAACTGAAATGAACTTGATTCCTATTATAAAACGTCTGTTTGCTTCGGCTATCAAACTTTTATATAATGACCCTCCATAAACAACATAAAAATGATGCTTCCTAACATATTTACTTTACATATTTTGCACTTACAGTCAGAGTTTGTGAGCAGCGTTTGAGGCTTGAGTAAAAGCTGGCAAAGAGCTTCTAGAGACCTTCACATGGAGCAAATAACAATATGATCTCAAGACATGGGCATGACCAATTTTAATGGTCGAGCAATGAAACGTCTGCTCTATCGTCATCGATTGGCAAATCGGATTCACCGTCTTCAGGTGTTATCCCTTTACTGCCATTCAGCAGGCTGGAGAAGTGTTCCCTCCACAATTTTAGTATGCTAAAATGCATCAGTCACTAGATAACCTCTGACTTTCTACAAGAGTATACTTTGGTCTTGAAACTTTCTGGTCGCCGCATCTTTTCGTAGAATTTTGGAGCATTGCCACTGGCGACCAGCTTGTCAAACTCTTCGTATTCGCGCATTTCGACCGTCCTCTTTTTTGTATGCAAATGCGTCTCACATCCCTCTTCAACTCGCGCTATATATCCCATCTCGCTCGTGTTGTGATCGATCGTAACGTTTCGAGGTAGGCAGTCTGATTTCTCTACGCTGCGACACGGCACTCCTCATCGAACCAGCTGTTCTTTGCATTTTCCGAAAACCAATGGTTTCGTATGCAGCTGTACGTAAGGAGCTTGAAATGCTGTCCCACAGTTCCCTTATACAGATTTGCTGACAGGTGCTCTCAGAGAGCAGGAGTGCAAATCGTGTAGAAAATCGTTTTGTTGTGATTGCAGCTTCTCGACGTCGAACCTTCCTTGTGTTTGTTGACGTGCATTTTTTGCTGCACAAAGGCGGGTGCGTGTCTTGGCTTCAACAAGATAGTGGTTCGAGTCGATGTTAGGGCTTCGGAGCGTACGCACATCTAAAACACTGGAGACGGGTCTTCCGTCGATCACAACATGATCGATCTGGTTGGTAGTTTTTCGATCCGGAGACAGCCAGGTAGCTTGATGTATTTGCTTGTGCTGGAATCTAGTACTTCTGATAACCATATTTCGGGCCACGGTGAAGGCGATCAGCCTCAACCCATGTTGGGTTATTTCCTCATGGAGGCTGAATTTAACGACCGTTGTGCCAAAGATACCTTCTTTGCCCACCCAGGCTTTGAAGACGCCAAGCACGATCTTGGCATCGTGGCGGAAACAGCTCTCGTAGGTGCGCTCCAACCGCCTATAGAAATATATTTGGTTACATCATCCTTCTTTTCCGTCGGGGCAGGGACGCTTTGATGCGAATTATGGCTAGATATTCCTTCGCTGGGGAGAATGCCAGGACTTGGCGATGGAGTCTCTCTCCCGCCACGAATTCCACACCGAATTTGCGCTCCTTTACATGGCCACTAGGACCTACTCGTCACAGTCTTGTAAGCCTTTCTTTTTACGAGGACAACAACCAGCTGGGCAGCGGCACCTTTCCAAATAAGGGACCGGACATTCCAGGTACATACCCTTAAACCACGCGCACAACCCTACTACAGAAGCAAATTCTTCGTGTTTTGCTCATAACAGCAAGCTGCCATACTCAACGGATTACATAATGTTCGGTTATAAGGCCATCACTGCGGAGTATGATAGGTGTTATATGCGAAAAAGGCTCCATCGTTCAGGAGATTGTACATTGTTCGTTGCAGTGATCGTCAACTATGCTTAAGTTTAAAAGCTCCTCAAAATATTTATTGGTTTAAGCTAAATTTTTTTTTCAAACGGTCGAAAATGTAGACAAAGGTACAACAATGCATCTCGTGGGGTTAGAATCAATTACGAAAAATACTTTGTGTATAACTGTTAATTATCAACGCGGTCAGCAATTAAAAAACATAAACAGCTGATCGTAGCCGTGCCTTTAGTACCTTCGGTTTTTGCTGAAAACCTAGCGCTGATATAAACGGACGCACTTTAAACACTCATTTATCAGCTATAGACATTAAACATCTCTAAACAAACCACTCATCGGAATAAACACACATTACATAGAGAATATACATATGGCTACATACACAAAGATCATTATTAGCCACTTCTTGAGCGCTGTTTTTGGCCAAAATACATTTTATTGCTGTAATTATCATCGCTATTAGCTTTTAACGTTGCCTCAGCCTCAGCTTTCTTCTTTTTAATTTACTGTGCCCTCTACTTCTTGTTGTTGGTTTTTTCTATTGTCATTGCCATTTTTGTGGGCTGCTAATACCCTGTAAGTTACTACTAATGCGCCGGCTTTGCACTCATTCCGACAATACGTGTGGCTAACACTCACACACACGCACAAGGCGATACATAAATATTATGGATTTTTTGTTCGTTGTGCTGGTATTGGTGTACCGCTTTTAAGTGCTGCGGATTTTGTGTTAAAAATTTTCACTTTAACCTGTCAGCGCATATGTTGCATAGGAAATTTATCGCTTCCTCCTGCTTAGTTCACTTGTCGTCGTCCATTAGCGTTTCGGAGCTGAATCTTTCGCAGTAAGTAACAAAGTGCTTTCGAAGAAAAATTGCCAGCGAAAGTGCAGCAGCACATATGTTGTGGCATATGGTCGAAAGTGGCTAGTGCAAAAAAACAAAAAAAAACATACGAAAATAAGTACATTGCAATTTTCCAAAAAGTATAGTTCTGTCAGTGAGCGCCGTGCAAATGGAAACAATTTTGGCAGCGAGTGGCAATCGAACATTTGTTAAGAGCTTTTCAAGGCAATCCAGTTTCAGATTATTGCTTGTAGATTTACTTAATCAAATACACATATTCAATTTGTAATTTCGAAAGCACCGAATTTTACTTTTCCTAATGTTAATCACAAATTACTCATGGAAGTTACTAAAAAGTGAAGGCTTTTCTATACATTTTATTATTTCAAGTGTACAAAAAATCCTCGAGAAGTTAGAGCAAAGAAACTTCCTGATATTTTAAATGGAAAAAAGTGACTGATTCAGTAAAGACTAAATACCATCGACTTTGCCTTGCGGGAAATGAAATTTAATAAATTACTTAATCAGTTTTAGCTCTCTTCGCACATGAGAACATACTTTGGAGCATTGAAAAAATTGAACGAACTACTGAAAACCCCGAAAGCCCAAGAAAATTTTCCAAGCAAACTTGACCGTGGAATTCAGTTAGCAGCCCTCGATAAATGTTTTTCTAATAGACTAGACTCTTTACCAAAATAAGATTTCAACGTTGACTAGCATTCCCAATCATATTAGCCACTGCAGCTACGTAACCGATATATATTATATATAATTATATATATATTATAACCAATATATATTTATTTTAATAGTGGATATAATTATAGAGCTTTTAGTCGTCGACTTTTCAGATTTTAATAAACTCTTATCAAAAAAGCGGATCTCAATAGTAAATAGTTTATCCACAAAGAAAATATTTACACCAGGATCACTTCTAAAAAGCTTGTTTATACTTGTTAAGCGTACTGCTTGACTTTTGTATCGAATTTGAAATTCCTTTCCTCACTCAGTCACTGATTTTTAGCAAACTACGTTTCAACTACGGAGTTTTTATGAAATCATTATACATATATATAGACTTTATTTAACTCTGAACTTCACGCGAACTCGAACGTGCGAGGTAGCCTAGTCATAGTATCTGCTTTACGTCATATATTTTGAGAATATAAACTGAAAAATATCCGCATTTTTCTAGGAAACTCATTGAAAGACTAATCTCAAACTATTAGAATGTGTAGAAACCACAAAAAATTTAAGCTAAAAATAAAGACAATAACCAGAGATAGAAAGATAAATAATAGCACCCAAGCAACGAAAAAAAGCAAGATAAATTTTCTATCGAAATAATGTCAAGACAGAGGCAAATTACAACTGCGTCAAAAGCCAATTTCAACGAAAATCTAATAAAAACAAGCAAAATAAGGCAGCACTGCAAGAACAACAGCAAGATTCCTGAGCGCCACAAAGAGTATATAATGAATTGCAAGTCAAGCAGTGGCAGCAGAAGGAGCAATGTCAAAAGCACAAAAGCGCAATCTGTAAGTCAAATTGCAACGCTGCCGACAGTACAGTGGCGCAAGGGTGGAAAATAATGATTTTATAAGTGAAACTGATGTGAACTTATCACAGTGCCTTCATGTCTTTCATATTCAGCATACTTAAGTTGGGGCAAAAAAGCACCCGGAAATTTTAATTAAATTGACATCTCTCACAAGTTCGTTCGAATGATTTTGATGGATATTTTGGATATGAAACGCCTTCTTGCTCGACTCGTCCCGTTAAAGTTGATTTCTTTCGAAAAGAGTACCTTAAACAGGTCTCTTTGGACATGCTTGATCGTTCAAATTCCGATCCCTCAGTCATGGAGAACATTATAACTGCCTATGAAAAATGGGCTTATGACTTTGACATGCAAACAAGTCAACAATCATCGGAATGGAAGCCGTTTTCAATCGATCGAAGAGATAACATAAAATTCATTGAAGGAGCTAAAGAACATTTCAAAAAAGAAAGTCAAAGATATATAACCTTAAAGAACCATATACCGACTTCAATATTACATATTAAACTAAAACTAAATACAACGATATCAGTGAATTGGATATCGGCAATGATTTCTCTTACCTACAGGTCAACAATGAAGGTCTCGACTGTAATACATAAGTGTAAACAAAGACCATGCGTAGTAGAAGAAGAACTGAAGCACAATTTTAATAAAGATTAACCAGAAGGGTTTCTCAACCTCTTTACTCTGCATATAAACTGAAATACAGTTATATAATTTTATCTAAAATTTGCCTGGCTCAACACCACTGTTTCAACAATTCTCTCATTTTTCATTTTCTACAAATTGATCGAAGAAAAGCAGTAAAAAAATAGAAATGTGCACGCCAAAATGGTATTTATGTATTTCTTCGATTGTCTTCGCCAACATTCTCGCATCTCAACACTTCACTTGACATTTTATGATTGCTAGTCTCGCTACTCAGTTTTTATAACCAATGCAATATAATACAGTAAGGTGTTATATTTTACTTTGCTAACATAGTAGCTCCTAACATTGAAAGACACTAAAAATACGAGCTGAATTACGATTTGGTCCACTGTTCATACCCATTTCAGTCTTCGAAAAGCTTGAACCAAGCTGGGCTTACGTAGACAAAACGGGGAACATTATCATTTTTATAATGATCTTATGTATCCCGCTATATAAAACGCTAAACAGTAACATGCGCTGGGTACAAAAAAAACGGTTCCGCACCTATCTGAACATTACCTTTCTTGTTTTCGTCTTTGGAACATTGATTTGTCAACTCCATAGCAACGACTCAGCCAATGTGACAATCTTTTGTTTTGTTGAACAATTCTTTTTTGTAACTTCTTGAACTTTTTTCCAATTTGTCTGCACTTCCTTAATTCGTCACTTCGCACTGATGTCCGAAAGTGGCTTTCACCGTTGATTGCAATAAATTTTCAAGTTGATTATTGTCTCCAGCATGCTTTTTGGACGAATTTTTGCAATTTCCATTATATTTAAATTAACACTCGTAAATCTGTAATTTATTAATCGAAATTACAGGGTAAGCTAAAATCGTTATTCTTGAAAAAATATATCAAATATTGACCCAAAAGACATAGTACCAGAAACTGAAAAAGGGCTATTTCAAAGTATTTTCTCAATCGTTAGTAATTTTGTGTTTGTAACAGTTACGACGAAACGTGCAGAAAATCGAGTTGAATAATTTTTCAATTTATATTTTTTAAACACTCTCTCCGCAGACCACAATGCAAGCAATATTAAGTATGGACGCTGAAGTTTGCTAATTAGAATTGGTCCGAACTCAAGGCGCTGTTGATTTTTCAGCTCTAAGGTCTCACTTATGGGATTAAATCACTTCGAAACGATAGTATTTTATATGTATCATTTAGCGACTTAAGGTGATATTGGCTCTTTAGAACCTGTCGAAGGCTGTGAGGCTGTGAGGCTATCAGGCCGTCAAAGTCGATCAACCTCTTCGTGTAATCTTAATTTTGTAATCATCTTTCATTATTATACCCTCAAAATACAAAAATATTATATCACATAAATATAATTTCGTATATTGAGACATATTATTTGCTTACAACATGTTATTATATATTAAATATCTTTCTAAGATTATAATTGATATTCAAATGCAAGAATTGTTGCATAGTTTCAGGCGCATGGTAATATATTATTGTGCGTATGTATTTACTTAAGTATATTCGCTGTATGTACGAGTATAACACATGACGTACATATATGTTCATTCAAAACGCGCCATCTGCAACGGTACACTAACAAATCAATTTTGGATATTTAAGTCATTCTCAGTATATTTCATTAGCTTTGAAATCCCACAAGTTTTGCATGAAATAATCAAATTTCGTCAATTTTACTTTAATTTGTGCACAGAAGCATCAGTATTTTCTATATTAGTTTCCCTTTGAACTTATATGAAAATTCCTGCAAACACATCCATGCAAATAACAGTATGTGTATGTATATAAAATTCCGGTGAAGGATATTCGGTACAGTCTAATCGAAACATAATGAGAATACAAGCCAAGTTTCATGCATTGAGCATTTATGTTGTAATATATATTCTGTTATTATTAGGTTTGTATATACGTTTAATACAAAATTTAAATTTGTATTTATTGTTCTACGAAAACTTACCGTAATAAAATTTCATACAAATTAACCGGTTTATATTTGTTTGCTAAGACCTGTCATTTTATTTTATTTCGATTTATTTTAAAAATCAAAAAAATTTTGGTTAAGAAATTTTATAATACTCCAGTAAAAATTTAGTACAATAAGGGTATAAAAATTCAAAAATTTTATAAAATATGAAAGTATTATAACTATCTATGCATTTAGTTACATCTAAGGTCAAATTTTTATTTGAGATCATCGTCTAATTTCACCTGCTTTAAAACGAAAAATGTTTTTGTGCAACGAACTGGGCTCTAAAATCATTGACCGGTATTGGGATATATTATTACATTATGAACTTTTATTAATTATCAAAATATAAGGTTCTTAGGGGATATCCTTTCCGCTTTTTTGCGCTTAACTCAATGCTTCATAAAAAATGTTACAGTGATTGGATTTAGTTCAAATATGCGGCGTTTCGTTCGATAATCTGTTTCCATCTAGATGGCAACTTCATAATATCAACAAAAATTTGCGAAAAACTCGGACAGCCACTTTTCCCAAGCCTCATTTGAGTTCAACTTCACACAATGAAGTGCGTTCGCCATGGACAGGAACAGAAACAGGTGGTAATCACTGGGCGCTATATCCGGCCTATATGGTGGTTGCGATAAAACCTGCCATCCGAGTTCCCGTAACTTCTAACGAGTCATCAACAAAGTGTGTGGTCTGGCGTTGTCCTGGTGGAACACTACACTCTTCCTGTTGGCCAATTCTGTACACTTCTGATCGATCGCCTGCTTCAAACCGTACAGTTGTTCGCAGTATATGGTATAATTAAGCGTCTGGCCATATGGTAGCAGCTCATCTTAGATGATTCCCTTTCAATCCCACCAAACACATAGCAAATTCTTCGTGGCCGTCAATCCCGGCTTGGCCACTGTTTGGGACGACTCACCAGCCTTCGACTACGACCGTTTTTGCTTGTAATTGTCGTATGTGATCCATTTTTCGTCGCCAGTCACCATCCGCTTCAAAAATGGGTCGAGTTCGTACCGTTTCAGCAGCATATCGCAGTCGTTGATTCGGTTCAGAACGTTTTTTTTTTGCGTCAAATCATGCGGCCCCCAAATATCAAGCGTTTTTGTATATCCAGCCTTCTGCAGATGGTTTAAATTGGTCTGGTGGCTAACTTCCATCTTCTGGGCGATGTCATGAGACGCCAAATGCCGGTCTAACTCGATGTTTTCTATGATTTGACCGGTATTCGGCGTCACAGGTCTTCCACCGGCTGGTTTATCCATGGTGTCGTTTTCGCCCGCTCTGAATCGCCGAAACCATTCCTCCGCAGTTCAAAGTGATAGAGTGCCATCCCCCAAAACACCATTAATCTCACGGAACGTGTCTCTAGCGGATTTGCCGTTAATAAAGGTAAACTTTAAAATAGCGCGGCGTTAGTGAACTCCATGTTTACACGTCTATAACTGTTGAACGCAATATCCAAACTAATTATGCATAGCGTCGTTTTGTAGGTTATGTCAAGACCTTTCGAAGATATATATTATTGCCAGATACGAGCTCTGTAGCGCTTTATACATAGCCGCGAAATTCAAAAGAGAAAAAGGCGGAAGGGAGATATTTAGCAACCTAATATTAGTAATTCATAAATTTCCCTGACGATGGTGGCGCCATCTGACGGTAAGTCTTAGTACTTATCAGATCGCCTCGTTTAATATACAGTACTGTAGTAAATTCTATATCTCATAATTCTCTGTAATAATAAACAAAATTCTAATATTTAAAAATGCATTCGAAGATGTTTAAATATATCTTCGAATAAGTTTTTACGTAGTCACGTCCTTTGAACGTTTCCAAGTTAATCTCCAGCTTATATAACAAACCTCGATGGCTGACAGTTAACTCATAATGTCATACAAAAAGCCACTAATCCTCAATACGAATTGCGTTTACAAAAAGAAACTAAAAAATATTTTTTGACATTGTAGTGTCTTTTATTTAGTATATACACACATATACATATATACCTGCGCAACTGTCATTTTTCGCGCCAGTATCCATCATTTCACCAATTTCTCTAAGTCCATAGACATCCAGCTACAAATATCTTAAGTCAAATGTCTGCAAATAAAACCATAATTTACGCTATAATAACCAAAGCAAGCGTAAATACAAATATACATATGTGCACTACAGGTATGAAATGTGTATGTGTGGCTGCATGGGCGTTGACATACCGTTATACAAACGATTTACACGATTTACTTTCGATAATGTGTTAAGCTCTTAAGAAAGTGCTTCGACATAAAGAAATACTTAAGAAGCGCATGAACTGTGTGTACGAGTAAGTATGTGAGTATGACAGTATATGTGAAAAAGTATGCGTACAAAATAACTGCAAATGAAGCCAACGGCAAAGGTTGACAGGCGAGAACAGGCGAAAATGAGAATATAGCAGATGCACATATACACAAACACAGTTATTCCTGTTATTTTATTTTGTCCTTTGCACCCATTATTCGCAGCTGTCAATTGCCTTGCGCTTTGCGCCGTTCGTCTTCGCCAACAGCTACAACACACCCCACACCAGCCGGCTAGAAGCGGTGATGGCGGCGGCACCAGCGCTACCACACCTGTGAAATAAATTAATGAATTTATTACGTGTGGTTATGTATTTGTGGCAGCTCATCTCTGGGCAATAAGCCTTGTCTGCCACCCGCACAAACACACATACATGCATGCATCGTAAATGCGGCAGTCTTCATTGCTTTCCCTCAATCTTGCACTTCCGCGCAATTTCTCATCTTTTGTTCGACGGCACACACACACACGCACACATACATATACATGTACATATTTTTTATGGTTTCGCTTTGCCCGAAGTTTCGTGTGAAAAATGCTGCTGTGCCGCAAGGTGTCGACGCCGGCGTCGTCCTCGTGGGAATTTCACGATTTATTTGTTAATAAACAAATCAACACCAAAGTCGCCAACAACCAGAAGAAGAAGAACAAAAAGAGAATTTACAACAACAGGAGCGAAATTTACAACAGCAGCCGTTAAATCCGCGTCAGTGGAAGTAATAAGAAATGATGTGGTTACTGGCGACCACATCAATGACTTCGAGCGCAGCTACAACAACAATAGCGTAGGTGCCACATTATGGCTGGCACCAGTTGTTGTTGTGCTTTGTAATGAAATAGCGCGTAAAAAATTTGCGCTACACACAAACACATATGCTGCCAGGGCATTAAAAATCGCACAATTCGTGTGAAAGCAGGAAATAAATACAACCTGCACACATACACATACACACCATCGCATGTACATACATAGTTATTAACACAATTGTATGCTACGTGTAGTTTGGCA
Organism: Bactrocera neohumeralis; assembly: GCF_024586455.1. NCBI lineage: Eukaryota > Metazoa > Arthropoda > Insecta > Diptera > Tephritidae > Bactrocera > Bactrocera neohumeralis. Next base: position 6,168,934 of record NC_065919.1, read on the forward strand.
GATTTTTCGGTTTACGCCCACTCATTTCTTTCGTTTCTTGAAAGGCAGCTTTGCGGGTCCTCATATTTACTTTACTCCTCCTTCACCAGTCTCTCCCTCTCGCGTTCGCCTGCGCTTTTCCACACACTTATATATACACTACGATTTTTAATGCTGTTCGCACGCTTTATGCCACTTTTAACCCACTTCACACACACACACAAACACTTTCACCGCACCGCACCGCGCCCACGTGCCAACGCTTTCCGCGCGCCTTCTTCGTTTCAAACGAAATTTCTTGAAGCTGCCGCCGCCACCGTATCCACCGTGTTCATACTTACCCCGAGTTCACCCTTCATCATCAAAAGGCGCTTTAGTGCGCGTAATACGAGGATCAGCGTTTATGCCTCAATAAGCTCATGATTAATAGGTTTTCGGCGTCTCTCAGCGCTGTACTGCGGCAAGCGCAAGTGGCAAGTGGCATGTGGCATGTGGCAAGTGAGGCAAAGAAAGCACAGCGCAGCGTTGAGTGCTTCGATTTTGTGCCCCAAAAGTGGGTTGCCGATGGTGCTTCAGTTGGGTATTAATGTCGTCAACGCCAAATTGCAGCTGAAGAAAAATTATGAGCTCACGACGCCGTGGATTGATGGGTGAGTGGAGAGGCGTATGAATGTTGGTAGATTGGTGATTGTTAAAAATTTCAATTCTCCTCCCCCCATTATATTGCTTGTGGTAAGTAAACACTTGAAACGCTGCTGTAAAATCGAAGTAAAGCACACACCAATCTTCTTGCAGCCCAATTGACGCTGTCGCTCTGTGTGTAAGAAACCTCGCAGGCAAATTAAGTAATTCGTTTTATAAATGTAATTATATGATTTTCAAAAACGTTCCGAAATACTGCACTTAATGAGTCAAAGTGGAGTTTAATTCTTTGAACTTTGAAAATTTATAGATAACGAAGTACTACTATTAAGCACTAGCCTTAAGATCGTAAGAAATCTTCAGGGAATCCTATGAAACAGTGCCTACTACCTGTTTGAAATCCGAATCTTCTTCCGCGCAAGCTAACGAGCGTCCAGAATTCCTTAGTCCCGTTAGAGTATTCTCTAATTGTTTGCCTTATTTTTATTTTTCTACGTTTATATCCAATTTTTGGTAGAATCTTGCTCTAGAGCACTCTAGACCTCTCTTCTCGCAGCTGGATGAGATTTTATTCTTTCTATATATATAGATATATTCTTTTGAGAGTAGTTAGTATTCTAATTCGCTGTGATGTTAATTACATGTTCTGTCTAAGGCCTCTCAAGCATAAATTAAATTTTAAAAGAATATCTCAATGTAGGGCCGTATACCTTTTTGGACGATACCTTTGAGATCAAACTCCTTCATGATAATTTGCTCATACTATCAATTAGTTCGTAAGCAGTGCAGATGGCATAAGTACAAATAAAGGATTCCTACTTTTTATTGAGCGCAGCAAAAAAAAAATTATTTCTTTAAAACTGTTTAAATCTTCAATTATACGAGTAATTAACGGTTCACATCAAAGTCTCATAGTTTTGGTCTTCGTAACGCATGTAGCGCACTTTATACAATGAAAGAGTTTTAGGTTTCTTCGCTAAGGAATATAGTATGCAAAAACCATAATGTATAATCCTCAGTATGTTTACTCTGCCTGCATTCAGAGAAAGTCGCACATTGTTGTTTGTAGTGACTGAAAGCTTTACACCAGTATGAGCCCATTTATAAGGCGTTTAATTTGCCACGAAATTTTGCTACTGGGATATTATGAATTTTCTTCTCATGGCTATGTGCGTCTGTGTTCCATAAAGCAGAAGAATATGTGATGGGATAAAGTCATCGAAATTGAGTGCTCGGTAGAATGCCGCGATATCGTTGATTGTTCGCATCTGAGAACTTCAAATGCCTCCATTCCAACAAGAAACTCATCAATATGAAGCATTGCAGGCACTCGCTGACATTGGCGTTGACACAAACTTACCGTACAGAAGGTTCAAGAGTATAAAAACGGCTTAATATAGAAACATACATAGCTCATGTTTAAGTATACATATACACTACAAGTATATAGATAATACTCGATATAAGCTTCAGTTTTCATCCGATAATGGTGATCATCAAAAGTGTCAAATAAACATAAATCGAAGACCCTTACAGAAGTGTCAAAAGTTATAGCCAAAGCTTATAAAAGAGAGAGTTCAATAAGCTTAAGAACTGAACAAATTCCTGGACATAAGAAATCGGAAACCCGAACCAATCATTACTCTAGGCTGTTACGTAGAAGCAATTATTGTATATAAATGATGTAAGAGTGAGCAGTTATTAAAAGCACAGTGAGCTGTCTTTTAAAAGTTTGAGGATAGTTTCATTCATCGTAGGTTTATCATAAAATTCAGTTTGGACTAGAAGTCTTCAGTATATTGACCTGAGGCTGTTCAAGCTTTGATGTTTTAAGTCAGTAAAAAGTACGAATTTCTTGCTGAAGGTAAATTCATCCACCAAGTTTCCAAGTTCGTCGGCTTTAAGTTAAGCCGATGACTGGAATGTTGCTTTAAAAACGGTATTTGTAGTGTCAAAGCAGATGTGAACTTATGTGGCAAATTTATACTCTTGCAAAATGTTGTCACGGAGTATAATATGTAGGTCCCTTGGCCAAAAAAAGTAAAGCGAAGTTTGCAGATGGGCGTAATCTAACCAATGTACTATGTTGTAGCTTCTTTCGGGGAATTCTAATAGCAAGAGGCCCCTAACAGATTTAATGTATATCTCTCCGAAACCATTCAAGCCTAAATTTGTACAGAGCCTATCAACTGACACTTCAAATGACAGCAGGAAAATAAGTGAAATTGGATGGTAACCACGCCCACTCTCCGTATAACGGTTTTGTTAAAAACTACTCGAGGGAATCGGAGACATTAAATTTAATATTCAGAATGGCACGAGAGGGATTTATAAGAGCACGTGAAAAATTGAACAATGGGCATGGCACCGCCCATATTTAGATGAAAATCCATATCTTAGGATCAACACTACCGATTTCAAACAACATCAGACAAATCACACGCCTACTTTCTATATAACACAATTTCAAATTCCAACCGACTCTTTTAATTTCCAGTATACAAATCAAGAAGCATTCAATTTATGTTCACAAATAGAGCCACCAAGGTTCATATAACGCGCAAAAGTTGTCGAATTCAGACTATAAAACTTTTAAAGAATCCAGGAAGTGGGCCCCAGTTCGTATGGCTGACTTTGTGCCGAAAATATCGGTCATTTTGTATGCTATATTTTTGAAATTCGGAGAGAATATTTCTTTGATAATAATATGCCCTTGTATCAAAAATGGGTGGAATCGGATCAATACTTCCCTTAGCTCCCACAGACCTAATATAAAGATTTTCGAACTCCTAGTTGACTTTATATCGGTCAATGTGCCAGTTTAAAATACAGTTTTACCAACACCGGCTGATATTGGTCCTTGCAAGTTGCAAGATTATAAAAAGTTCAGTTGCACCCGAAATTAGCGCTTCCTTACTTATTCAATCCACTTTTGGATAGATCGATTTTGGAAATCGATTTTGGAATTGCAATGTGGGAATTTGTACGACCTCGAATGCATTCAAACCAATGATAGGTAGTAAAATATTTCCCAAAGGTAAACAAACTATGTAAACCTGTACAAATTGAGGATATGGCATTCGGTGCAGATGCTTTTTGATGTCCATCTTTTTATACCATGGATAGAATACATTTAAACAATCCTGGAATAGATCGGTGGATATTGGTCAACTTTCGGCGCTCTACTGAAGCTACTTTGGACAAGGCTTTTCTTACTCAAGAAAATTATTATCCGAGATGCATATTAAGGACTACTTGTACATCTAGGTCGACACATACCTTGTAAGAAAACAGCCCATTTTAAGCAGGCCTCTGTCAATATATAGTAATGAATTAGAAATTAATGCAGACAAGCACAGACAACCATAGTTATTTAATACAGATTTTACCCAAATGTTATGTCAAAATTTAAAAGCTTTTAATTTAAAGTTTTAACCAGCGAGCGAGTACTCGATTTGATATATGCAGTCAACAAACAAAGAAAACATAGTTGACAACACCGAAGAGTCCATCAAAAGCATATGTAACTCACTTTTTGCCTTTTGCTCAGCGAAAACGCATTAAAGCGCACGCAAATGAAATTTTAATTGCTACACTCACCGGAATAAAGCATAGCCACCATTCAAATACAAGCACATATGTAAATATTGGCTTATGTCCATGCGAATTATTCAATTTGTAATTGAGTAAATTCAATTCGTTTAAAGAGTTTTTTGATTTTTCGCTTGTTTTTGTTTGCTTTGCAAAGGCTATGCACTTATTGTCTGACAGTTGCCTTTGACTATTGTGCAGTGGCGTAGCTAGGGGGAGACGAAGGGGGCCGTCGCCCCGGGCGCAACGTCTTGGGGCGGCAAAACGATCTTCGCTGTTTTTTAAAACTCCAATTCGGGCAAAAATTCCTGAAAATTGTGTCAAAAGTGTACAAGATATAGGGCGAAAATGGGTTTTTTTTATGGCTTTTAATAAGACGTCTTGTAAATTTACTGTCAATTTCCTCAAAAACCGTATTGTGAGAATTTTGGAACTTCAGAATTTGTGTGGCCTTCCTAAATTGTATATACTTAATATCAAAGATATTTACGTAGGTAGATAAAGGGGGCGGCAGAACATCCTTGGCCCCGAGCGCCCGAAGTTGTAGCTACGCCACTGCTATTGTGTAATTATTTAATACGCTTACATATGTGAGTACGCATGCTTGTGTGAGTGAAAATGTGTCAATGAACATCTAATTGAACATAAAACACTCTATTCCAACACAAACAGATATACGTGCGTACCTGTGACTACGTGTGAATATATATTTTCTAATCCAAATTTGTTTCTATGGTAAATATATCCGAATTTAATGTGATTTTATTTCAATTTCAATTTTCATATAGTGAATTTTTGGCAGCTTAAACATGTAAACACGTAAATGCATTTAACTAATAGGGTAATCCAGTTTTCAGTTTGTTTGATTTTTTTTATTTTCTTTGTTTCTTTATTTTTTTGTTTTTGCTAAAATGAATTTCGGGCCATACGTTAAATAAAATAGTGCAAGATTTTTCAGCGTACTTTATTAATGAAGCGAAGCTATAATACCCTTCACAATTTCAAAAAATTCCTTAACACAAAATTTATTTTTTTCTTAAAAAATTATTTTATGTATTCGCAAAATATGTTTAAAAGCATCCTCAAAATTTTGAAATAATTGCTACGGTGTTTTTTATTACTTTTTAACTTCTAAAACTCGCCTATTCTTGTCATTCACACTACGTGTGTAATGATAATCACTTCATAAACCAGCACGCTAAAAAACATTGCCTACATTTGGGCGCCAAGATCAAAAAAAATTAATAATGTTGCAATGTATATAAATTTAATACAATTCTTATGTTTTAATTAAATATTTTCATAAAAATCGGAGTTTCTAACATCTGTGACTAAAGGAGCATAATTTTTGGCTGTTTCATATGTAAAGCTGAGCGGAGCTTTAAAGTATATATTTATTAAAAAATATTCGAAAACTTACCCATTTCAACGAGCTGTGAACAGTCTAATGTATTTAAATATAAATGGTTGGTGATTTGGTCCCTATATAATTATATATAAATATATGCATATGTCTGCTTTGGCATTTTTATGCATTGTACTTCATTTTGGATTGCTATTAAATTCAATTTACATGATTTTAATTGACTTTGTATTCAACAATTCTAATTCGTTTTTAGCTCAACGTAATAATTAAATTTTAATGGATGTTTTCAAAAGCATATTCATACATATATCATATAGGTCGTATGTACTTAGCAATATTTAAATTTTTAGATTAGTCTTCCAAAAAATTGGAATTTAATATTTGCTGCATTGATAATATGATTTACAATTTATTATTAATTGCTATTCAAGCTGCGTGGGCGGCAATATGCACAACATTACATAAATAAGATATTAAATTTAAAATCACATTTATTTTTATAAAAAAGTTTGAATTTCCATTGAAAACAATTTCTAAAAATAAAAATATTAAATGATCGAATTTGATGAAAATTGTTTCAACTTTTCACATACCATTAGTGCTACCAAGTTTTTCTGAGAAAACTTGAAAGAGAACGAAAGAGTTGGATGAGTGAAATTTGGGAGTGTTTGTGTAAAGCTGTGTAAAGGCGTGTCCTGTGAAATTTGTAAACAAATTAATTAAGTGAATAGCTGCTTCGTATACATTCGCTAATGATGACAAATAATTATTTTGACTGGAGATCGGAAATACACTTAAGAGCTTTTCAGCGAAACAAACTTTCCCTTCTTTCAGCTCAAATAAAACAGTAGTTCTAAATTGCTTTGTGACCTCTTGATTCTGAAAATTTAATTAGCTGAGAGAATGTATAGTAAGGAAAGATTTGAAATTACCAGAGGGAGAGGAAGACCTCCACTCCAGGTAGAGAAGAACCTGGCTTCGCTTGAAATCTCCAATTGGCGCCAAACAGCGAGAAGGAAGAACGACTGGCGCGCTGTTGTATACTCGGCTATAAGCGCGTAAGCAGTGTCTACGCCATTAAAGAAAAAAAGAATGGCCTCATATGGGTTCTTTAAACTTGCATTCAAAACATATTTACCTAAAATAACATTTCATACTCAAATGTGTCACTTAGTATCACAGTAATCGACTATTACAATTTACAACAAGTCAAGTTACAATAAACAATACAAGCGGGGCTACGAATGAGGCTAATGTTAAAAGTCAGCAATGCGTGCTGCGAATAAAAGGTGTCAAGTCATGGGGTGATGACCACAACAAATCACCACGAATACCAGCAAATTTCGCCCAGGCGACAAGTACAGCGACAGCGCTAAGTACCCCTAAAAGTATGCTTATAAACACGTATTAAGTGATTGTTTATAAGCAAAAGCTGGAGTGAGGGCACACACACACACACACACACACACACACATGTAGCACACATGCACATATATGTATGAATGTATATAAAGTAGCAAAAAACAAAGACAACAACGACAAAACGTGAAACGTGAAACGGACTAGCAGCAAAAAACAAATAAAAGCTTTGATGTGTTGAATGATAAGAAAAAGGTCGCTTATGTGTAGATATGTGTATGTATGTATTCGTGCTTATTGTAAGCAGTGTGAAAAAACAGGCAACTGCGATACGGCTAGCTCACACCAACCGTTGTATTGATAGAGAGAGAGAGAGCGAGAAAAGCAGTGTGGGCCGGGTGTGGGTGTGACATGTCACGAGGGCAGTTGAGCCATTTTTTCTTATCCGTTACATTGTACATGTGAGCAAACAAACGTTTGTCATACAATGATTTATCGTGCGCAACAGCAATAACAACAATGCCAACAATACCAACAATACCAGTCGCAATGGCAATGGCAATTGATGGTGTGACCTACAACAATAACAGCAACGAGACCAGCAACAACGTTTGGCTCATTGATTGCGAAAATCGGTTGGTGAGTATGCAATAAAGTTGGTTCGCTGTTTCTTTTGTTGTTCTGTTTTCTCTGCTTTTTGTTTTAGCCCGTCTATGGTCGGAGTGAAGGCCACAATAACTGATTGTTGCCGTTCGCCATTGTCAATGGTCATTGTTTTGTTTCAGATTACAAACACATTCACACACAAGCCTTCGTTAATATTGCAGTTGCATATATGCTATGTGTGTAAAAGGGGTAACATAAGCTAACAAATATTATTTTTAAATTTAAAAATTAAAATTGTCATAAGTTTTGCCGCGAATTGAACCACAAATTTAGGATTTCAAGAATTACGTGACAACTTTTAACTTAAAATTTATTACTCTTCTGCCTGCAACAAAAAATAACAGCAAAGAGAGCATCCTTGCTTACTTTCGTAGTCTCAACGATATAGTTTACTAGAATTATGTTGTTTTTTGCGAAAAAAATGGATTTGCTGATAATTCGAAACCTTCAGCTAGATATCTTGAAATTTTTTGAAATATACTATTGATATTTCAGACCTACCTTACTTCATTAGTGAAAGAGAGAGGAATTTAAAACTCCGATGATCATTTCTTTTTCTATACCCTTTAAATACTAGTAGATATACAAGTACTTCTGATGCAATGAGCTTTACTAACTAACTGAAAACTTCAAAAAACAGAAATATAAGAAAATGCCAGTTCTAAACAAGCTGAGGCTTATATTGCACAATCGTGACTTCTCTTATCTTCCCACGATCAAATGAATTCCAAAAATGATAAAAACTTTAAGGAGTGTATGTAAAAATGGAAATTTTGGGGGTTTTGATCAAGCATATTTTTATTTCAGCCCACTCCCCTAAGCTTTGCGACTGTTTTAAGACACCCTTCTTCCCGCAAAATTTTCATCAGAAACTTCATTAAATTCTTGATTTTTCCCAGCATAAGTTTGGAATCCCTTTTGAAAATAAACCTTACTACGCCCATGAATTCCTATATTTATTTGCACCATTGTCTTGTTTTTTTTATGCACAGCTGTCAAGTAATGTTTTTACTTTCGTCATTGTTCTGCCTCTTTACTCATTTTGTTATTTTATTGATTCATGACCGGTTTTACTTCCGACCGTGAGATATTTATATAATTGCAAGTTTGTTGAAATTATCGTTCTTGATAAAATAAACGCGGCCAACAGGAAGCCTATGTCATTCAGCAATGGAACTACAGTATCTAGCTGCCATAGTTGACATTATTTGAAGTTTTTAGGTTATACGCATTTTAGCCTTTTTACATAATTAGTCCAAATAGCGTTTTTGTGCTTTTCTGGGAATTTCTCATTGAAGAAGGATATTATTACAGCGTTCTTTGCAACCTTAATATTCATCTAGAATTCCCATTTTGCTCCTAAAACCGATTGTTAGTTATGGGCCAAAAATGATTTTTAACTTTTGATCCTGTGTAAATCTTTGCATGGCAATTTCTTGAAGTAACCGAACATAAATATAAGATAAATGCTGCCTGACGGCTATATGTCAATATGCGCCAGCACAGCCTTATCATCGGCCTTACATATACTCGTGCTTGAATTCGCCATTCTCACTTAGATAAAAAACAAAAACATTTACTTATTTTTAGTGCTACTATGACAGCTATCGCTCTAGGAAATTATATGTGGGTATATCTATGTGTCTACATATGCCCACATAAATATGTCAATACCACCACACTGACAAATATTTGATTCCACCACACTCCCTTTTGACTCGCAATTTGTACAAATTGTGAAGGCAAAAATTTCAATAAATCGTTAATTTTTCGTAGTTGTAACAATTATCGCAAAATCAAAAAACACTTATCAAACACTAAATATGTCTAATTAATTCAAACCAACTTTATTTATTGCCACGTTGAAATATTTTATGGTGTGGCACAGTTTAAATGACCATTTCTGACCGCTAATGGCATTATAATCATATGGATGTAAAAAAAAAGTAGTTGTATGTGTATTTATTTACATTGTGACCAAAAAGTACCCGGAAATTGTAAACAAAACATAAAATCACCAATATTTATTTTTGCGCCTTCAAAGTAATTCCGACCAGATGTAATACACTTATTCCAACGATTTATCCAGGCCTCGAAATACTTTTCCAGGCCTCGAAAGCACTTTTTGGGACGGCCTTCAGCTCCCCTTTGTATCATCTTTTCGATCAACTGAAGAATAGGTTCCGCGAAGCGGCAATTTCGGCTTGGGGAACAAGAAAAAATCACACAGAGTCAAATCTGATGAATACAATGATTGTTCGATGGTATTCATTGTGTTTTTGCGTTTAAATTCGGTCACAATCGTGGCACGATGCGATGGTGCATTATCATCGTGTAAAATCCATGAATGGTTCTTCCACAATTCCGGCCATTTTCGACGGATGTTCTCACGCAAACGCCTCAATACGGCCAAGTAGAATTCCTTATGGACCGTTTGTCCCTCCGGAACAATTTAATGATGCATCAAACCACGAATATCGAAAAAACAATGCGCATCACCTTGATTTTTGAGTCGAAAGTCGTCCAAAACGAGGCATATCTTGCGAGTGCTTTCATATAATCGGGATGGACCTCTCCGAGCCGTTCGATACCAAATGAGGTTTTAGACAAGGCGACTACCTATCGTGCGACTTTTTCAATCTGCTGCTGGAGTAAATAATTCGAGCTGCAGAACTTAATCAAGCAGATATAATCTTTTATAAGAGTGTACAGCTGCTGGCGTATGCCGATGATATTGATTGATAACAACTGATGAGTCGACGTTGCTAGTTTTCGAAAGAAAGGTTCTGCGAAAGATTTATGGTCGTTTGCGCGTTGGCCACGGCGAATATCGCATTCGATGGAACGATTTGCTGTATGAGATATACGACGACATTGACAAACTTGTAGTTCAGCGAATTAAAAGGCAGCGGCTACGCTGGCTCGGTCATGGTGCCCAAATGGACGAAAACACTCCAGCTCTGAAAGTATTCGACGCAGTACCCGCCGGGGGAAGCAGAGGAAGAGGAGACCTCCACACCGTTGGAAAGACCAAGTGGAGAAGGACCTGGCTTCGCTTGGAATATCCAATTTGGCGCCACGTAGCGAAAAGAAGAAACGACTGACGCGCTAATATTAATATAATACAAAGGTTCCAATCAAAAATGCTTAGAACAATCACGTGTTCATAAAGATCTTGGTATTTCTATGGTAAAGAAAGAAGCAGAAGACAGCAGAATTAAATATATAATATATATAAACACCGAGATCACCCAAACCCTTTGGCTAACGCTTTGGTACATTCCTGCGATCAAACACGCCTTAAAAGAAGAGATAAGCCTGCGTACTAAGGAGAAATGTCTCACCAAAACAGCTCAATCACTTGCTTGAGCTTGTCTAGTTTTTAAATAGATTTAAGATTTTATAACTTATTGTTAGGCTTTTAAAACAAAAAGCCGATTCAATAAATAAAAAGATATTGCAAAGAAAAAAAATATCTTCTACGATCTCTCGACCATCTTTGAAGTCTTTGTACCACTCGTAGTTTTAGACAAAACTGAATCACCATAGGCCTTTTCCGGCATTCGCATTTGGTATAGTAATTAAGGACAGTCCTACCAACTTAGCAAAATATTTTTTTTTAATATAATTTACCCAATTGCCGCGTGTTTTTTTGTCACAATGTATATATTGTTGAACTATATTAATAGATACAAACTCGCAAAGTTGAATTTTGACAGCAGTCAAAACCGTTATAGGTAAGTTTTGACTTGCCAAAATATATTGATTAAAAAAATATTTCAAATATTTTCGGTGTCTACTAACAGCTGCTAGGTCTCCACTTAGTGAGGCAGGGAGCCCGATGAATAAAGCAAATCAATTGAGAACTTTGAGGATATTAGTAAACGCTGAAGTGTTTTTAGACCATATTATTGCTTTACCGTAGCTACTAATCTTCATTAGATGAACTGTTTAGCGACAAACATCAAAATGTTCTTCTAAGTTGTTATGGTGCAAGTTACTTATATGTATGTCGGTCAATAAAGCAGTGTATGTCGAACTTGTGGCAACAAATCATAACCAAAGCAGTTTGTTTTAGTGCCGCGAATGGGCAAACTGTGCGCAGCTGATCAATTCGTTGGGTCCGAACACACATCTTCAACTCAACTCTATGAGCACAACAGCAGATCGTTGCGCTCTCTCGTCATCTCCAAAGTTGACGTAAGTCCAAAATGATATATAGGAAACAGATCTAATGAGATCGCGTGAATCATTCCATTGTATAAATTCTATGATTGCTAAATAATTTTCTTCATTCCTAAGTATTAGCTATACGTTGTAATAGGCTAGACCAGTTGGACCCTGACTTTCCCGACAGATAGATCCAAACGATAGCTTCAGCAAGAATTCATGGCATCTGATGCAATAGCCTTACAATGGCCTCAGTAAAGCTCTCGCTGTGTAACCTCACATTCCAGTGAACCTTCAATTTTCACAACAACACGTGCCAAATTCGTTTCTTCTCACAGAAGCTTATTGAATATTGTTACAAAAAACAACAAAGAGCGACAGACAGAATGGATGTGCCTCCAATCAGTAACAAATTCCTCTGAAAATAAATCAAAGCTAAATCAAATCAAATTAACTAAAAAACGCCAAGTGCGCGCCAACAGATGAAATGAAATGCACGCAGATAAATTGATAAAAACGAATAAGTATGAAATAAGTAAGAGGCGCGAGGACGAGATGATTACCGCACCTTTGACGACTGGACTTCTCCTGAACCGACGAACTGGCGAACTGGGGAACTGAGAAGCGACGAAAGCGCCATGACAACAAATAAGCCCAAAATCAAAGCAACGCATTTACAAGACGCTTAGCAATTTTTCACACAGTACAACAACAAAAATAATATGAAATGGCAACAACAACAGCGAAATAATTTGTCCAAATACCAAAGCGTAAAGTATCAGTCAGTTGGACGTTAGACAAAGTAAACGAAGCGTGAAAATTTCAAATGCAGAAGTGCGAAGGCGACGACGGTCGAAGAGGCCAGCACGAAGAAGGTGCAGAGAATGTGCCACCTAAGTTGTTGTTATTGTACAGTGTTGTGGCACAAGCTGAATGACTGAATGCCTGGCATTTGTGGTGGCACGCAAATATGTCCTTAAAGCCCAGCAAACACACGCAAATTCGCACAGACACAAGTAAATTATTAGCAGCAGTGTGGTCAGATAAGTACCCACTGAAATACTCGCAAATAAATGTGTGTATGTATGTACGCGAGTATACAAATACATTTCATTGTGCGCACTAATTTGCATTTTACCCCGGCAAGCAAAATTTGTAACAAATGAAATGGAGTTCTGTCATGCCGCTTGCAAGCCACTCCGCTAATGGTTGCCAGATAGTCCCTGATTCTACAGCAGCCGATTGCATTGTCATCTTAAGACCAACTCATGCCTATGAAATTTTCATTTATCACATTTTAAATAAATCCCAGTTATTAATGAATTTTACTTTGAAGGCAGTTGTCTTCACTCAAGTTGTCACAGAATTTTTGGCAGAAAAAAAAAATACTGAAGCCACGTTAGTAGTAAGTATTGCTAGATCCATCTCTTTGGAGTTTCTTAAGAACCTTGAAAGATTTTCAAATTGTTTAGGTAGGGACTTGAATCACACAATTTATTGCAATTAGTAGCATGAAATCAGTACTTTAAATTAGACACAAAATCACAACAGAGAATGAGGAATGACGAAAGCTACTGAAACAAAAAACGTTGGTGAAAAGCTGTCAGCTAGTAAGGTAGGATCTGTCGTAAAAAGAACTCGTCGAATAAGCTAATTATAGTAGAGTCGTGTCTAGAAACTTATTCTGAAAGGCATTTCGCAGCAAAAAATGATTATACACGTTAAGTACCTTTGATTCCTGAAATCGATATTTCGTACGTGCAAAAAAGGTCGTACATAAATTAATAATATTTCTGTTATTAGAACTCTTAAGAACTCTTCCAAAATTTCAGGAAACGCTGCTGTAGTCACAATCTTTAACCGGGTCGACTTTGTGCTCTCAACTTCCTGAGAACTCGTACAAAACTGTCACTAAACATAATCACACACACCAAAAGAGTAGTAATTTTTGTAATCTAGCGTAGATGTTTCTTTCGCCTGTGCGATGTAAGCGTTCATTTATCTTCCCAAAAACTCAGTGGGCAATCGCAGTTCACACTCTGTTCTTTCAACATTTCAATTATTTATCTTATCACAGTTCGAACTTAATAATGTTGACCAAAAGTGTCCTTATGTTATGACTCAAGATCTATCATAATATAACATTTATCAAGCTTTTCTCGGTTTCAGAAGGGTGTTTTTTTTACGAAAAATAAAAAAATAATAACAAAAACACGGAACTCTCCACGTTATACTAAAAGGGAGCTCTTATGCGTAAACCCCAAAGTATTTAACGAAGAATCCAACATAATAAATATTAATTAAGATTACTAGTTCTCAAATTTGTCCCGAATCTAGTTGAACTTTACGAAAAGATATGGTTCTGAAAAGTGTTTCATTCAAAAGTAACAAGTGCTCAGAGACAGCGAAAAATTTTAGCATCTACGACATTTTTAACTTCGTAAATTAGCGTTCGAGAGATTTATTTGAAAACGAGTCCATGAACTTATACTCTTCAATATAACATTTGTGTTCGAAACAGCGACCTTAGGGAGTTTCATCCAAAGTTCATCCTTCAAACCTCTTCTAATCCCAAAAATACTGAATAACAAACATATACATATAATATTCCGCCATCAAAGGCTTATAGCATTGAATACACCACAACCACAACCAGTTCAAATCACTTACCAAAATTTTCTTCTAAGTGGTTATGGTGCAAGTTACTTATGTGTCGGTCAATAAAGCAGTGTATGTCCAACTTGTGGCAGCAAATCATAACCAAAATCAAACAAAATCAAATCAACCCACATTAATGACGCTTTAATGAGATGGGCAGTTGGTCAGTCGAGCCAACCGTTAAGCCAACCGTTTGTTTTAGCGCCGCGTATGGGCAGACTGTGCGCAGCTGAACAATTTGTTGGGTCAGCAGTTGTTGTTGCTTCATTTAATTAAAATTCAATTATTTCGATTGTAATTGAATGTAAACACTCTGTAGGCGATGAAAGCAATAATAATATCAACAACAATGATATAACAATGAGAGAATTGGTGGTCACCCGCATTGTAATCATTAAGTGTTCGTGTGTGTGTGAGGGCAAATTGCTGATGGCTCCTTAGCTTACATAACTTATGTATAAACATTATAGTATATGTACTTTGACAAATTTAATGATATGAATTGTTTAATATTCGCTATAAGATGGCACTGCTGCTCTCTATTTTAAGGTTAAATTATCTTCGTCTCCGCAAAATGTGTCGGAGTTGATTGCGGGAGAGACGTGAGATGATATTTTATCGCTAGTAAAACATATGGACCGTATTTTTGCTGCTTTTTCGTAAACTCAGTTTGCTTGATCAAACATTGAGACCATTCGAGAAACAGACTTATATTCTAATCCCAAAGTGGTTTTCTTATAAATTTATAGAACAAACTTATTTTACAAAACGTCGGTTTTATTATGCGCGATAGTTGAAGTGGCCTCAATAAACGATGTTGCCAACGTTTCCACCTTGGCATTTTGCAACAGAGTATAACAGCCAAACTAATCGAGTTAGATACTAGTATAAATCATCAGGAAATTGGCAATTTTATATTGAATATGAGGATCACAGCTCATATTGCGAACTTTTTATCGAAAAAACGGTCAATCTGTGAGGTATATTATAGAAATTCGGAGAGAATCCTTTTCTAATAATAGTATGCCTGAGTTTAAAAGTGGTTAGGGTTAGGTTAGATGGCTTATCAAAAAGATCGCATGTGGACTGCTATGTGTAGTCCTTTGTGATGCCATAGAAAGGAAGAACTCCTGTATTCGAACTATAAATTTGTAAAACGCTTAGTGGCCAATGCAAACTTGCACAGGCGTTTAATTTCCACTCCCGCCAGCTCTGTGGGATGTCCAAAGGTATGCGCACCCAAGTACTTAAGTCTTGACCGCCCAAACGCGGGACAGTCAAGAAGGAAGTGTTGAGTTGTTTCCACCTCTTCTTCTTCCATACAGCTTCGGGAGGCAGCGTCCGATAGGATTTCCAGCCTTACTGCGTGGACGCCAATAGAGCATTGGCCCTCTAAAAGCCCCACTACTAGGGAGGGGCTAACCTTACTGAAGGCAAAGAGATCACCTGATCTTTTGCCATCGATCTTGGGCCAAACGGCTTTTGCGACAGCACATGTACCGATTGTGTCCCAGCGCTGACCAAGCTTCCGCGTAGCCCAGTTATCGCTTATCGGTCTTATGGCTAAGATCAAAATGTAAAAGTGCGTTGAATATGGTTAATAATTCCCTCGTATACCTAATAGAAAGATTTTCGAACTTTCGTTTGATCTTATATTTTTGGAAGTTCTTTCCCTGCTTTGATCCTGCTAAGTTGCAAAATAGTTTACAAAATATTCAATTACACCCAAACTTTGCCCTTCCTGACTTGCTTAACTTCATTACAAATGCCACGGATTGAGTTCTTCTCAAGCAGCTTTCTTCTATGTATTAAGCACTCATGCTTCAATGTTTATCTTGCAATCTGATATATCATGCGACCAAACATGTATTTCTCAATATTGAACCCCTCTGAGCAGTTTCCAATCTTTTTCGATTAATCCATTGGATCATAACCAATGCCACTTTAATCTAAGTATATACGAGTTTTAACGAAGCATTGCACTTTCATTTCATTCACTTAAGTATTTCACTCATTTATTCCACGCGACAGTGCAAACAGACAGACAAACAGAATATTCCCATTTACTAATTCAACAGCTGAACGGTAAACGCACGCAAACACCCACACACTGTGCTATAGTTTTTGGCGAGAAGGCAGTGGCGGCAAATGAAATGAACGCAAAGTGAAATAAAATCAAAATCTAAAGCGAAAATAACCCAAATAAAAGCGCGACACAGCAGCAGACACCCAATTCAATTGACACTTTCGGTAATTGTAGTGCCCAGCGCGATGGCGTGCCTTTGTATTGGTTGTGGGGCTGGTTGTTGTCTACTTGATGTTGTTGTTGGAATGGTGGCATTAAGTATGCTCGTCAAATGGAGAGAGAGCGTGCATAGAATGATGAAGAAAAGCTTTTTGCAATAACGCTGATAAACAAACACCCACTCCCATACACACACACGCATACAACCACGAGCAGACCAAGCGACACGCAGATCAGTCATTCCGTGTGACCGCGACCCAATGCTCGTGCACACAATTAGTAAGTGCTTGAACGAGAAAAACAAGTGCACGGGCAGACGGCATGCAAATGGATACCACCCAGACACACACACATACACACAAACAGAGTATCGTAAATAGACGAGCACTACACACAATCAATTGCAATTGTGAGGAGCGTTCGCTTCTTTGCTATGCCGTCGTAATTACAAAATTTGAAGTGTCGCGACCGCAACTAAATCAATATGTTAATTTGCAAAGAGAGAAAAGTCAAACACATATACATACATACATATATACATGTATACAAATAGCTGTATATACATATGGAAGCATAAATATAGTTATATAGGACGATGCTGTTATGTACATACAATATTTGCCTCAAAATTAATGAAGGAATGTTCGCATAGTAATTTCAATTATTTGGAATTTCAACACCACAATGATTTCTTTGAAGTAAGGTGGCCTCAAATTGTCGGCGGCTGAAATGTGAAGTCCGTTTGCAATTCTAATGAGCAGAGTACACATGATGGCTAACCTCAATAAAGTTTATTTAATTTAAGTGTTAAGTAAATGCAAATATTTCATTGCAAAAGGAGCTCTTGAGAACATGAATTCATAGTAGCGCAAAAGCAGCAGGAGTAATAATCCCATATTATATAACGGAGCAATCAGTTGTATGAAGCTGTATGTAGCTATCCGATCGAGTTGATTTTCATAATCTACAAGGGGCTTTCCAAAGTAAACAGGACTTTTTGAATCTAATGCCCCTGGTGGCGCCATCTATATGTCGACTATATGTCTATATATATAGTATCTATATGTCGACATAGAATCTGCTATCTCTATCGATTGTTCAGTGAGAATTTCATGACATTTCATTGATTGGAAGTGCAGTCATTGCGTTTTAAGTGTCAGTATGTTTGTGTTATCGGTGCGAAAATGAGCTTCGAACAAAGAGCCCACATTAAATTTTGTTTTAAAATAGGTAAAACGTTTACCGAAACGTTTCAATTGATGAAACAAGTTTATGGCGATGATTGCCTCTCCCATAGCAGAGTGCACGAGTGGTTTCAACGTTTTCAAAGTGGTCGTGAGGACATACATGACGATCAACATGTGGGCCAATCAAAAACCGTGATCACCGGAAATTCATCATCATCAAATTTCATGGAAATGGAATTGAACATCTCCAAAACATCGATTTATCGCATTTTGACCGAACATTTGGGCTTACGAAAGGTGAGTGCACGGTTTGTTCAACACAAATTGACTGACGACCAAAAATTGCTCAGAATCCAACATTCGATTCGACGCTTGGGACCGATTATTTGACCAAAAACCACATTTTAACCATTAATCACTCCCCGTATTCACCTAATATGCCACCGTGCGACTTCTTCCTTTTCGGAAAAATGCATTTGCCCATGAATGGAAAGCGTTATGCAGACGTAGAGGCCATTCAAAACGCTTGCACTGGCATACTGGCGGCTATACCAGCCAACGAGCTAAAACACTCGTTCGACATGCTTTTGGACCGTACAAAAATCTGTATTGAAACAAAAGAAGACTATTTTGAATAAAATAAATTTATTTTGCCGAAAACACCACTTGTTCTGT
This sequence comes from Bactrocera neohumeralis, assembly GCF_024586455.1. Classification (NCBI taxonomy): domain Eukaryota; kingdom Metazoa; phylum Arthropoda; class Insecta; order Diptera; family Tephritidae; genus Bactrocera; species Bactrocera neohumeralis. The sequence continues at coordinate 6,187,472 of NC_065919.1, forward strand.
TTTTTTTTTTTTTTTTTGAAGTCCTGTTTACTTTGGAACGCACCTTGTGTTGTTGGTTTCGTAGCTCCTACTTTATTGGAAAGGAAATATTGAAATAATAAAAAATATAGAGCTCATCAATCGGTTATTACAATAATTATTAAAAAATTTCAGACACTCACCTACCCGGTTAAGGAGTTATAATACGAAATCTCAAATCTAAAAATCGGTTATATGGAAAAACTTGTATGTTTACCTGCATTTTTGTATTTTTAGTTATAACTCAAAGTTTTATATCTAAAAGTCGTTTGTATTAGAAATTTATACCACAGTCATTTGAACTAGAAGACAGCCAAAAATTTTAACCGACCAGTCAGGTATCTCCACAAATATAGCCTCGCACTTTTCGAAATATTAGAACAGAAACTCATCAGCCCGAAGGGCAGATAAATATCACATCATTGCTTCAACTCACTTTTCCGAATACTTCAATGTGATATGCTTCCTCTCAGAAAAATTTTAATATAAAATTTGTACTTTTCAACAGATTTTTTTATTTTAGTTCTATGGCATACCATTGAGAATAGGTAGACGCTTACAAGCCCTCAAAAAAAAAAAATGCTTTTAATTCCGGTATTCCAATTTCTTTATCAGCAAATCCTACACTAGTTCATTGCTTTTCTTAGATTTCTGAATATAATTTTGTTTAGCTCACTAAATCAGCTTTGAGAATGGTTTTAAGACTCCAGCAAGGCGCTTTGGAAACATATATCAAATCTAATATTTCCAGAAACTTCGCTCCTCATACTTCCAATACCATTTAGACCACTTTCTTCATAAACTGAAAAGGGTATATTAAGTTTGTCACGATGTGTAACATCCAACAACCCGCGCCGTTTGTTCTGCTTTCTGTAAGTTGGACAAAGAAGCGAAGCAAATGGGTCTGGTAGTGAACGAAGGCAAGACGAAATATCTGATGTCATCAATCAAACAGTCGTCACATTTACGACTAGGCTCCCACGTCACTGTTGACAGTCATAACTTTGAAGTCGTAGAAAATTTCGTCTGTATTGGAACCAGCATTAACACCAATAACAATGTCGACTCGAAATCCAACGCAGAATAACTCTTGCCCAACAGATGCTACTCCAGACTGCGTAGGTAATCGAGAAGTAAAGTCCTCTCTCGACTACTGCTACTTCGGAACGAGTAGGAAATCGAGAAGTAACGTCCTCTCTCGACGAACAAAGTCCAAGCTCTAAAAGTCACTCATTATTCCCATCTTGCTATATGGTGCAGAGGCATGGACGATGATAACATCTTATGAGTCGACGTTACAAGTTTTCGAGAGAACCGTTCTGCGGAAGATTTATGGTCCTTTGTTCATAGGCAACAAGTGAACTAAGAGACAGCGGGTACACTGGCTAGGTCATCTTGTCCGAATGGATGAAAACACTCCCGCTCTGAGTTTATTCGACGCAGTATCTGCCGGCGAAAGCAGAGGGAAATGAAAACCTCCACTGCGTTGGAACACTCCACCAAACAACGAAAAGGGAGAACGACTGGCGCGCTGTTGTAAACCCGCCTATAACCGCGTAAGCAGTAGGCGTAGACATAGAAGAAGAAGAAGAAGAAATAATCACTGTGACTGACTGCATCAATTGTCCGTCTATCCGTATTTACGAGAACTAGTCCTTCAGTTTTTGAGTTTTTTTCTTAAGAAGGTGCTCATTTGTCGTAACTGCCGATATCGAATCACTATAACATATAACTGCCATACAAACTGAACGATACGAATGAAGTGCTTGTATGGAAAACTTTTTCCTTTAAAGAGATATCTTCACGAAATTTGGCATGTATTATTATCGAAGGCAATGATACGATTTCTGAATAAATATTTCAGATCGGATCACTACAGCATATAGCTGCCATACAAACTGAACGATCGGAATTAAGTTCTTGTAATGAATCTTTTGTATTTGTGAAGGTCATTATAGTATCGGTGTCACCAAAATTAACGGTTTTTATTGTTTTCCTAGAACTGACTTTACTTGTAAAGCAGTGGGTTCTAAAATTCTAGACTAGAATCGTGTTTGTTATTATTATTGTTAGCTAGATGTCCGCTTAGTTAGTTATTTGGTTGTGTTCTTTGTTCGGTAGTTTCGCCTTCTGAGTGACGTGTTTATACATTTTGACTACTCTATGGGTGCGATCTACTAGCTCTAGCATACATATAACGGTGCTGGCAGTCCTTTATCGGCTATAAATATACCTTCGCTCCTATTGCAAAAATCGAATTGCCAAAGGAAATCATATACGATTTTTCACAATGGTTGGTAATAGAGCTCAGCTGACAATATTGCAACCCATAATGATGCCTGATGCCTTTAACATATTTCCTCCGCGCGCTTTTTCTGTACAAGTCACAACCATGCTCCTTCATGACTGATGGCAACGCGGAAAAAGTCAACTCTCAGACGTACACGTATTTGTATGCGGCCTCGCTGCTTTATTGGTAATCTTTTCGACTTTCATTTCTTCTTTTTTGTGTGTCGGTTTGAAATTTGCATTTTGTGCATTCGCGCATATTTCGAAATTAGTGCCCCAAAACTTTTGCATACAAAATGCAGAACATGAACGGAATGAGCTTTAGTGGCACTGCAGCAGTTGCATACGAACACATGCACGCAACCACACATACATTGAGCGCACAAAGTCATAAACGTCGCGACGCTGATGGCGGTCTAAGTCCATGCATGCTTTTACGTACATTTGTATGTGTGTGTGTGTGTGTTGAAACATTCGCAAAAGTAGTACATCAGTGACACCAAAACGTTAACGGAGTAACGGTGCTATGTGCGCATACTAAATAAAAGCATATACATGCATATATAAACAAATGTATGTGTATTCGTAACGAGTATATGTGTGCGTGTGCTGGTGTGTGAGCTCGTGTTTTACAACAGGTCCTTCATGTCGCTTAGCATCACAGCACAGTTTTTGTTGTTTAATTGTTGGTCTTTTGTTTTTACTGTTGTTGCTGTCAAACATTTCGCTTTTTGCTGGCGACTGCGAAAAGCGAAAAACAAACGCAGAAATTTTAGAATAAAACCGAAAAACTTTGCCAAGTACAGAGGTGGAAATTTCAGTCAAATGTTGACTGTCCTGCATAGGAAATTCACCCTGCAACAACAACAACAACAAAAACAACAAGGAATGCAAACAAACATAACAAAAACAGAGTTGTGTTCGCACAACAAAAACAAAATTCTAAAACCTAAAAATCGAAAAAGAAAAATGCAAAAAATAAAAACAAAAGCAAACACATTAAAATAAAACGAAATAAAATATAAAACGAGTTTTGTATGCTCGCAGCACTAAAAGCACTAATTAAAACTCACTGACCGTGTTAATGTTTAACCCGCTGTCGCCACCATGCTCCGCCAGCGTCAACTCAGAGCCACCATGCCACTTGGGGATGGCCACTTGTGCCACAGCCGACAGCAGCAGCAGCAGCGGCAGCCTTCCTGCAACTCTTTGCTCACCTGTACAGCCATTGCACACACACACACATCTAATCATATGCCGATCCATGCAAGCACCCATGCCGCTGTATGCCTATATGCATTTGTCGCGGATCCTTCAACAGAGGACCTCAAACTTCATCATTAATTTATTCAGCGGCAAACAAACCAAACCGAACTCTTCGCTGCTGTTTATTGCATATTTTTTGTAATTGTTTTTGTTGTTGTTATGCTTTTCTACTACCTGATGCACGGTATCCGCGCAATATTAGGCAATGCATGACTTGTTCGCGGTTATATGGTGGCTTAGTCATTGCGGCATTGTTGCACGGTTCCCCATAAAAGTTCACTGCTCTCCCATCCGGCCGTTTTGTTGGTCCGCCATTATGATCTTACTCTGTTCATCGCATTCGCAGTTGCAATTGCAATCACCATTAGGCGATATAAAGACTTTTAGTGCAGATGGTTGATAAAAATATGCGAAATTTCGTCGTGTTGGCATAAAAGTTTGGTAGAAAAGAGTTCGATCGGGTCTCAGGAGAGTAGCTATGGTATGGTAATTATTGATGTTTATGAGTTGCTTATATAGCACGTCAGCTGAGCTTGAAACTCATTTCCTGTGTATTGGCTTGGAATTTTGCTTCAGTTATTAGTGCTATTGCGGTCAGAATTATTTTCAGCACACATAAATATCTTCACATGAATCGAATGCAAATACTCTGTGCAATATTGCAACTGCAGTAATTAATGATTAAAATAAATTATAATTGTGGAGCATTGGCAAAGACATGTCTTTGATTTGTGCAGAGTCATAACAAGGCAATGTCTGACAAATCGAAATCTGATACGTATATACATATGTACGTATGTACCATGTATGGACACGGGCGAGTCTCGTAAAGGGATTTAGCCATTTTTGTTTTGAAGTGAAGCGAAGATCATAGTAAAGCGGAGAAAGAGGATGACACAGATTTGAAAACCACGGAAACATTGAATAGCTGAGCTGAAGTAGCTGTTGTTTTCTCCCTTGCGACGGCATGAGTTGAGTAATTTCTCTCCTTCGATATCAAAAATAAATCGTATTGAACGATCAAGTTTCTGTGCTTTTTATACCCTGAACAGGGTATATTAAGTTTGTCACGAAGTTTGTAAAACCCAGAAATATATATATAAATGATCAGTATGTTGAGCTGAGTCGATTTAGCCATCTCCGTCTGTCTGTCTGTCCGTCTGTCCGCCCGTCCGTCTGCATATATACGAACTAGTTCCTCAGTTTTTAAGATATCATTTTGAAATTTTGTAAACGTCATTTTCTCTTCAAGAAGCTGCTCATTTGTCGGAACTGCCGATATCGAACCACTATAACATATAGCTGCCATATTAACTGAATGATGGGAATCAAGTTCTTGTATGGAAAACTTTCACATTTGACAATGTATCTTCACGAAATCTGGTATAGATTATTTTCTAAGCCAACAATGTAATCTCTGAAGAAATTATTTAGATCGGCTCACTACAGCATATAGCTGTCATACAAATCGAACGATCGGAATCAAGGGTTTGTATGGAAAACTTTTGCATTTGATGTGATATCTTCACAAAATTTAAGGGGTTACTGCTTACGGTAATATAATAATAATTACGGTAATATAATAATAATAATATAATCTCTAAAAAACATTTCAGATCGGATTACTATAACGTATAGCTTCCATACGAACTGAACACATAGTTACTAAAAGAAATGCACCTGTGAAGAGTATATTAGCTTCGTTGCAGCCGAAGTTAACGTTTTTTTTTTTTTTTTGTAAGTAAGTATCCCAGAAATGAATCATCCTTTAGGTCCGCACCTGAGTATACCTATTTCAAAGTGACGATTTAATTCTCACTTAATTCCTAATAGAATTACTTACAATCTTACAGCAGATTCTAAAAAATGAGTCCAGAAGATCTAACTATGTGTGTATGTTTTTTTTATGCAAGCTTGTGTCTACATTTGGAAATATTGATCGAACTTTTTTTCATAATTTTTGAAATACTATAAACTCTGAACACTTCTGCACTTTTCACTGCATCCCTACAATGGTTTTCGCTAATTTCTAGGTACGCCCCTGTATGTATTTATTGGAATCGTGTACTGGTTTTTCATGCACAACAACAAAGTAAGCTCCATATGAAGTTCCAGGAAGCAAAGCGAAATCGAGTGAAAAAGAGAGAGGGAGAAATGGAGGCATGCTTACTTTCACATCTGCTTAAAATGGTAAAGTCAATGTAATTTGTTGTTGTTGTTACTGTAGTTATTGCTTTTTAGCCATTTGGTAGGCCAATGTAAATAGAATAGTGGAATATTTGATTTAAATTTACTCAAATTACAGATACACTTATACAATAATAACAATGAGGCAGAGTCAACCTATATATACATATATATATACATATGCATATGTGTGCGCGCTTGTTTATATATATATATATATATATTTACCATTGCAACTGTGATTGAACTATGCTTTATTGTATTGCATGAAAGTGCCTTTGTATGTGTTAGCGTATTTACACATTGGCGCTTTTCACAATTGCTTTCGAATACCTGGCAATTACCAACATGGACACACACACAAATACATGCTCATTTCGTACGATACTCAAATCTCCGAAATCTATATTGCTTTGTGTTCCGATAATAATGTACATAGCATTTGCACAACTACTTAATAACACACAAATGCCGACCTTTGCATCACAATTTAGCAGAAACGTCAAAGGGTCAATCGTTGTTTGGCTGCCTCAAGTATTGTGCAAACATGTGAATCTGTGTTAGTATGTGTTTAAGTAGGTCAGTCAAAACTATGATCGAATGGGTAATATACAAGTATTAAACAATATGTTTGGTACTTGTATGAAATCCTATTTAATGATAATACAAATACACATACAAATGGACATTTAGTTGTTGGATACAAAGTCGCTTACACATACGCACATGCCACGCACACATGGATGTACAATATGCACATACATATATAGTGGCAATATTGATGAAAACGGAGTGGTAAATAACAGTAGAAGTGGTAGTGGTGAGCAAGTATCACTTCTAATTGCAGTCGAAATGTGCAGTCGTGTGTGCAAACAAGGCTTTTGAGTTGTGTTGTTGGAATTAAAAATAGCTTTCCCAGCAACTAGGTGTACTTGCAGGATTTCAGATAATACGACAAGCTTGTACAAATGTTTGAAGGAAGCCTATAACGAGACTTGTGGATCCAACGAAATAAACCTACAACATTTGAATAAGAAGAATTGTGGAACGAAATAGTAAGGTCGTGGAAGGATTTTCGAATTCTTCTTGAGCTCAAACTGTAGTAGATTTTAGAAAACAAGTAAAGAAAGGCTCAGTTTGGGTATAACCGAACATTCCGTACTCTTGCGACTTGCACGGAAAAGTAAAAAAATTAAATGAAATTTCAAGTTGTGTTATATGAGAAGTAGACGGGGGACGGTAGCCCGATTTCGCTCATTTTTCCACTGTGCAATAGGAATGTCAGAAGAAAGTTATACACCGAATTTTGTTGAAATCGGTCGAACAAGTCACCAAAAATGCGATATCACTTAAAGAAGAGCGATTAAATGCCCATCGTCCAATGTTGACGCCGGTTTCTTAAAGCTCCCTCATACCATCTTTGGGGGTAAATTTTAATGTCTCTGTCATATTAAGTTATTGATTTATAGCGCTTTTACTTGTTTTTAATAGTACCGTTATTTAGGTGGCGGGGTTATCGTTCTTTTTCACCTTTTTTCACACTGTGGCTTGGAGTTGCTCTAGACGAATTTGGTTATTGTCTTGGGAGATATATACATTAAACCTATTAGAGGGCGGAGCCATGCCCATTTTTTTTCAAAAATTTAAACTCATAGGTGTACCTTGCTACTGCGGTATCCTGCATCTTAAGAAAAAAATATGCATGATAATACCAATCAGGTTTTAAAGACCCTATATTTGTCATATAATGCACGAGTAAGTGGAGAAGCTTGGCCTATTGGACAGAGTCCAGTTAAAACTCAATTGCGTCGATATGGGCCTTCCTAAGAGCAAGTAGTTCATGGAACCTTTAACATTTCTCTCAGAACCAAAAAGATCTCGCACCCACACAAATGCTGATTTTATGACCAGCACTTATTGAAATCGCTAGATCCAACTCTAAAAAGCAAAAGAATAACGAAGTAATGACTCGTTCCCCATCCGAAATGATTGGGACAAGAGCAACTCTCTTGCAAGATGTATGTTCAGACTATATACAAATTTAATCTGTATGGGTACTGCAGGGTATGTCCGGAAAGTAATAGGACTGATTTTCTTCCGCCGCGACTGTACTTCAGAGCGTGCGCCCACCGACTGGATTCGGTAGAGGACGTTCCTGGCTGACGAACGAGCGGCTGATCAGTTGTCTCCGAGCACCTGGAGAGTCAGGGACAGGACAAAAATTTTTGCGCGACGTTTTTCTGTGAGTGGTGCAAGCCGAAAATGCAGCGTTCGTTAGAGCAGAGGTACGCGATTAAATTCTGTGTGAAATTCGGTAAATCTGCCACAGAGACGTTTGATATGATCCATCAAGCTTACCCAGGTGTTGCTTTAGTAAGAAGTATTGTGTTTCGGTGGCACCAGGCCTTTTTGGAGGGCTCCCGGTCGGTCGCTGATGAAGACCGTGCTAGGAAACCTGCAACTTCGACAAACACCGACAATGTGACTAGTGTGCGCAAAGATTTGAACTCAGACCGTCGACTAAGTATTCGTTGTTAAATATATCAAAACCTGTTATTCATAACATTGTGACGGCGCACTTGCACCTACGCAAGGTATGCGCGAAGATGGTCTCAAAAGTGCTCAATGACAACCAGAAATTGTGACGGGTGGAAATGTGCCAAGAAAGTTTGAACATGTGTAAAAAATATGAGAAAAGGCCGATGAAAGGCAAGCATTTTGAGACGACAGAGGGCATCCAAGCAGCATGCACCTCGACTCCCAAGGCTATTCCGGAGAATGCTTCCGTGACGCCTTCAATGCTTGGAAATCGCGCTGGCAGCGCTGCATCGACGCAGAAGGAGCCTATTTTGAAAGTTTTTAAAGAATTTTAACGTCTGGTTCAATAATTTTTTTTTAATCAACTCAGTCTTATTACTTTCCGGACAAACCCTGTAGTATTGATATATTCTGAGTAGTTTAAATCATATATTTAGTCCGATGCTTTCGCATTTGGAAATTAGCTTCAAAAAACGATATAAAATATAGCTTCGTGTCGGACAAATAATACAAAGATGCGCTAATAGACAAATTTGTTTTATATTAAAGCAAACTATGTGCCATAAATAAAATCAAAAATTTATAAAAAAATATATATATATGTATGTATGTATAAGTACGTGTGTGCTCATTTATATTTGTTTAATTTATCATTGACATAATGAAATTTCCCAACCGCCCGAGTCAGCGGTGGTAGTTAGCAATTATTTCACCGCTAGGCATAATATAATTTCCTGAAACTACTGCTTGCCCGCTTGCCTGCATACCGGCTGCCTTACCTGGAAGCCATTCACCGCTGTGCATGGCAAATTATCCGCGACGCAATGCGCTGAAGAACGAGCGCAGCTGTTTATTAGACTTGATTCCCCAAATGTACGGTTTCAATTTAACCAGCAAATGTGAATAGACTTTTGGACCAAACAGAACGGCGTGGCGGCTTGTGTGTGTGTGTATTGGTGTCACTATGTGTGTTTTCGAACAGCGTGATGGACAAAGCGCGAGCAAAAGGCCGGGAAATTATGCAATAAATGCAAATTCATATGGAAATACATGAAGGTGCGTAGGCATGTGTGTGTGTGTGTGTGCGTTTAACGGTGTATATGTGTGCGAAGCAATTGAATGCATTATAGGTATTATGCAAATTAAATTTAAGCGAGACTTTGCCACGCTGAGGCAATGTGATGTATGTATACAAATTGTATATGAATATACATACTATACATATATATATGTATATATGTACGAAAGTGCAACACATGTGGCATGCGGCATGCGGCGGCCAGAGGCGCAGGAAAATTAAGTGGAAAAATGAAAAATCCATTTTATAATGGCAATTCAGCCTGTCGCAATGCTTTGATTGTGCAATATTTTATGCACGCGCACACACTAAAGCACTTGCGTGGCATATCCTTTGAATATGAATTTGTATTTCTGTGTGGTAGTAGCATGTTTGGAGTTCATTGAAATTTATTGCGATTGCCCAACTGAGATGCGAATTAACAGCATAAAAGTAATATGTGTTTTATTAGCCAAGCTGTTGTTGTTGTTGGTTTGTTCGTGTTGCCCACTATTCGCATGCTTGCGTAGTAAAACCGTTAAACAGTACAAAAAGGCAAATTACGTAAATATGAAATTCCTAATGCCCCTTTTTCGCCCTCTCTGCTTCACATCTACACTATCCCATTCTCCCTCTCCCTCTCTCTGGTATACCGCAATAATACGTGGTTTTCGGCTAATTTCAGCGCTAATAAGCAATTAACTATAATACTTTGGTATAATATTACAAAGTACAATTTTTATTATGCGAATATTTCCTAAAGTTCCCTAGTCAAGGCGCACAAATGTAACTGCTTTTGCGAGGTTGTTGAAACGAGTGTTGTTCGTAAATAGTGAATTTAATAAAAAAAAAAACAATCAAGAATAAATTTCGTTTATTGTATACCTAAATCTTAAATTAATTGCTTAATATACAATAATTTAAAGTTGAATTTATAATATATAAATTTCAAGTCGTCAGCAATTGTTATTTCCAATAATAAATTTTCTTGTAAAATCACAATTTACACAAACATATTTTATAAATGTACATATCCATGAGTACATAGCCATCTAGTACAATTAATATTTATTTGAACTCACAATTGATTATAGGTTTTCTTGGGACACCACAATTAGATACGAAATGTATTATTTTAGTTTCGAGAAAAATACGAAATTTAAACAGCATTTCCCACAAAAACCACAAAAATAACTTTTCACTTTATGAAACTTGTCTAAATAAATACTCATGAAAGTTCTAAATTATTTGTAAGCATAAAATGCAAAATGCAACCAATTAAAAACACATACATACATACATATACAATATTATGGACGCATGTTTGGCGTAATGATTCTTGGAAAGCAACTATAACATTGTGGTAAAACTATAAATATGATATTTGGCATAAATGGCTTAACTCGATATTTGTTAATTTATATTTTATTGATTAAAGTCACTACTCTTACAATTCGAGCGATAATAGAAAATACATAATATCTTTCTTTTAAAGCTATGATATATATTCTGCTATTTTTTTATGGAAAACCACATACACATCCATCAATAATACTCTTGATCTCATTACCTACCGACCTTATATTGCCTCCATTAAAAATCTGGTTTGAAGTGAAATTTTATAAAATTTTCATACCAGCTCATATGCAGATCAGTTAAATTCTCTATATCTGCCCATTCTCGGAGCTCCGTGAAGAAGTAAATGCCTCGTATAAAGTCGACTTAACGAAACTAATATGAAAGTTTTGTTTGTTAGTAACTTCTAATACCGAAGATATTTTGTATAGTGCTAATTCTACGACAGACCCATCCGTGTCCAAACCAGCGACTCCTCAGTCAGATCAGAGGAATCGTACAATAGTGACTCTTTAAGTCTAAATTAGTTCCCTTTCGTAACTAACGAACCAAATGCAATGGAATTTCATATTTCTAATATAGACATAAGTAGAAACAATCCCTATAAAGGCCCTCGCTGTGGTCGACCTGTCGTTGAAAAATTCGATGAAATTATGGAAAAGATTGACCAAGGCCGTCACATAAGCAGCCATAACATCGCTAAGGGGCTTAACATTCATCATCAAACGGTTTTGAACCATTTAAAAAAGGCTGACTACAAAAAAAAGCTTGATATTTGGGTACCACATGAATTGTCTGTGAAAAGTTCGATGGATCAAATTAACATTTTCGATTCTTTGCTGAAACGAAATGAAATCGAACCATTCCTGAAACAAGTGGTAACAGGAGCCGAAAAGTGGATCAAATACGAAAATAATGAGCGAAAAGATCATGGTCGAAGTGTGGTGAAGCTCAACAAGAATTGACGCCTCGAAAGGTTATGTGGAGTGTTTTGTGGATTTGGAAAGGAATCATTCACTATGAGCTGCTCCAGCGTGGTCGAACGATTGATTCCACATTTTACTGTCAACAACTCATGAGATTGAAACAAGCAATCGATAAAAACGGTCAGAACGGACCAACAGTAAGGGCTTCGCATTCCATCAGGACAACGCTAGACCACACACATCTTTGATGACTCGACAAAAACTGGGAGAGATTGGGTGGTAGGTTTTGATGCACCCACCATATAGCCCTGACCTTGTACCATCGGACTACCATTTGTTTCGGTCAATACAGAACTTCCTTAATGAAGTAAAGTTCGCTTCAAGAGAAGCCTGTGAAAATTACTTGTTGCAGTTTTTCGCGAAAAAAATCCAGAGAAGTTTTACACTAATGCAATAATGTCTTTAGCGGAAAAATGGCAAAAAGTAGTCGACCAAAATGGTACATATTTGTCTCATTAAAGTTCATTAAAAAAAAGTTGAAGTTTGATTGGAAATACGAAACGACTTTTTCGATTTCTAATATATTGAATTTACAGATTTAATTGTTACAGATTCATAAAACATCTCGCAACGTTTAGACATGAACTTTTTCAGAAATTCAGCTAAAAGTGCTTTTAAACTCACAAATAAAACTCCTTAGCTAACCGATAAAATTCGGGTTTTTATTGAGAAAACTTACCATATTCAAGTTAGCAGTTTTATACGTAGATACCGCAGCTATTCACTTCCTAATGAAAGTAATTTACTCAATTTTATGACAGTACTGAGAATAAATTAATAAAATAAAATCACAGCAAACCTGCCGAGTCGAAAGGCTAAAACTCAATAACTCTAATTAATTATTTCTTAGTGCAAGGACAAAAATAAAATTGCCAAGTTTCCTAAGTAAAAGCAGCCATTGCATAGGTATTCACCCACACGCACATACTACCTACTCTAAAAACCAAAATTTGCTATCTCAAATATCTGGGTAAAAGAAACTCACATTCAGATCGCAAGTGTTGTTGTTGAATAAAGTTCATTAAAATGCGGTTAAATCACAGTCAAATAACTAATTAAAGAAGATATTTTCAAAATATTAATGTCTAATTAAAATTGCATGAAGATTTTCAAAGTTTGCGGTAAAATTTGTAGTACATAATAGTATTCGCTCTCTTCTTGTGCATATTTTTGATTTTAAAGTAATTAAACAAAATATTTTGTTTAAGAAATACTTTGAGTTAACGAAAAGTGTAAGGAAAAATCATTCAATTATACAGCGTCAACCAATAGGCATAACATGGCTTTAACAACTCCTGGTGGCCATGTTTGTTTAGCGATTTGTGTAAAGTTGTGTTAGTATCTTCCGTAAAGTTTGGTATTCTATCATGTCACGTTCTCTTTCGACTGGAAATTTCCCAAGATTATTAGGCAAATTTACGTTCTCCGAAAAATTCACAAATACTCATGCATCGAAAAATCGTGTTAAAAGCTGAGCTTAATGGATTAGTCAACAAACAAAATTCGCACCAAAGTCAAATTCTCGTTTGGTTCAGGAAACAAAATGACATCCCCAAAAATGTATCGTTTGCTACATATTGTGATATGGCGGCCTCATCGGGCCTTATTTCTTGCGAAAAGAGGCAGGAAATGCCGTTATCATCAAAAGCGTTATAACACAATGCCGACCGACTTTTTCCCCGAAATTTGAGGAAATCGACGCAAACGACTTCTATATTCAACTAGACGATGGGAAGCCTCATGTTCACTATAAAAATGGAGGCACTACGTGTAAAGTTTGGCGACTCGTTCATATCGTTCAGTCAAATGGCCACCAAGATCTTCCGAATTAAGGCATCTATATTATTTTTTCTGGCCGTATGCTATAAGTTAATCAAAGGTTTACGACCATCAACCAGCAACGCTCGTGGAGCTCGAAGTCAACATTCAACGCACTCTATAGCCGAAGTGTTCCACCGGGTCATCTAAAATTGCCGTAAACGGGTAGAGATATATAAACGGAACTGTGGTGTTAATTTCAATTATCTTCTCATAGATTGGTTAAAAAATGTCACTGACTGCATAATAAATCTGCCTGAAAATTTGTTTAGCACCAAAGGCTTCCTGACTGCCCATATACCTGAAAGGCTTCATTCGGTTCAGTGGATTGTTTAACAATTAGTCAAAGTAACCAACAACAATTGCCGCAGCTTAAAGTGAATTCAATTTCCTATCCCTTTTGGACGCATTTATGAGCAATTGATTATAGTCAGGACTTTCCTGCTAATATTATATATGCAGCCGCAACACAAATTACAAGCTCCAAGGGAAGCCCCTGCAGGTAGCCACACCTGCTTCCAGGCATATGCAAATGCGAATAAGTTAATTTGGCTTCTTCAAAATCCTCTCACTTCGAGTCGCAGCACTCATACAACTGCAATAAGTTCAACATTAATATTTAATACCTACGATTGTTGTTGTTGCTTGCGCAAATATTGGCACAGAAATGTCACACATTGTCCTCAAGTACGTTCGTCACATTTGACCATTGTAAAATATGGTGAATTGTTAAATTCTATTGGCGTTGTTTGCTTTGACTAGATTGTGTTTATGCACCATGGCTTATTCACACTCGCATGCACACTTACTCGTATGTACATACATATGTATATTGGTGTCATATTGCTAATTAGTATGATTTAAATATTTGCCATATCATTTTAATATACTATATACTTGCATATACATAAATATAAATATGTGCATGTGTCTATTGAGAACAGTATGACAATATGTGTATGTGTGTGTGCAGTCTTCGATTGTTTCTCATTAAAACAATATTTACTTTAACTTAAATAATTTATAAACTATAAATTCAAGTGATAGATATGTAATTAATTATATTGCTGTATACATATGTAAAAGGCGTGTGGAATTATGTTAGCTAAACATAGCCTTGGTTAGCCAATGTAAAGTGATTAATTTAAATCATTACAATGAAAGTTCAAAGAGATTTTTCGTAGACCAAACAGTTTAAAATATATTAACGGTTGAAGTTTGATTATTTTAAGGCAAAATTGTATTTTCCTTAGGAATTTCAAAACTCAAAAAAAAAAAAATTTAATTGCAAAGCTCATAGTCTTCTAGAAAAAATACTGCTCTATAAATTGGTCACCCACAATGTTCCGATTAAGGTAAGCGTTTACGAGATATTTATTGTCAAACATCAATGCATATCATATGTTCATTGTGACTAAAAAAGTACCCGGAAATTGTAAATACAAATTTACAAATTTATTTTGTCGCTTTCAAAGTAATCCCCACCACATGTAATGCAACGATTTTTCCAGTCCTCGAAACACTTTTCATAAGAACTTTTTAGGATGGCCTTCACCTCCGTCAGCGAATTTTGTTTTATCTCTTTGATTGACTGAAAACCGGTTCCACGTAGCGGTAATTTCTGTTTTGAGAACAAGAAAAAATCACACAGAGCTAAGAAGAGGTTGATGCGGTATTGGATTGGTATTCATTGCGTTTTTGGCTTTAAATTCGGTCACTATTGTGAATCAATGTGATGGTGATTTATCGTCGTGTAAGTTCCATGAATTGTTCTTCAACAATTCCGGCCGTTTTCGACGGATATTCTCACCCAAAAGCCTCAATACGGCCAAAAAGAACTCTATACTGACCGTCTGTCCCTACGAAACAAATTCATGATTCACCAAACCGCTAATATCGAAAAAAAACAATGAAAAAACGAAAAAACCTTGATTTTTGAGCGGCTTTAGCGTGGTTTTTTGGTTTCGGCTCCTTTTTTTGCTCGCATTCTCTCCATAAATGTGGAATCGGAACTCGCGCGACCAACAATGTCCAAAGAAATCTGTTTACGGTAAATTTTTGAAGAAAAAAATTCACTTTATCGGAACAAGTCGAGCAAGAACGCGTTTCATACCCCAACTATCCACCAAAATCTTCCAAACGACTCGCGACAGATGTCGAGCTTTCTTGACATCTTTCTTACACTTGCCTGACGATTTTCAAGCACCATATCCTTCACTTTTTTTAATATTTTCATCAGTTGAAGAGATCGAAGGTCGTTCAGAACGAGGCATGTCTTCAACGATCTCTCGACGTCTTTGAAGGCTTTGTACCACTCGTAAGCTTGTGTTCTTGAATCACCGCAAGCCTTTTCCAACTCTTTAGGGTCGAAAGTTTTTTGGGTTTACTTCTTAAATCATAATTAATTTCATAAGTTTCATTAATTTGTTACTGAAATTACTCGAACGGTTTTAAGTAAAGCTCTTCAAAGCTTCTACCACTTTGACTCACTGCCCTTTGAATGCATTAGTAATCACAAAACAATTACTTTCTACTAAAAGAATCTTCTTTATTTTGTAATAACCGCCTTTCTGGAGAACAGCCTACTTCAGACAAAAACGTGGCTTGCTGAATTTCTACTCAATGATTTTTGGATATAAAAAGACGGAAATGCAACAAAAAAAAAACACTTAGCCAAAGAATGCACCGTTGCAGCCACGCTGGCAAGTAATCCATGGTTTTAGCGTCGAACACATGTGAAGTGCGCTCGAGAGCTCCTTCACGGCCACTTACTTATGTACTTATGTATATATGCAAAGCTTAAAGGCATAGAAGAAATTGGATGCGAACTTAGATATGCAGGCTTGTACTTAAAAAACACGAGATCTAGTTGCTTATGTTTTTTACGGATCGCTTGCAAATTTTCGTTTAAAGAATGAATACCTCAAACAACAATTTTACTGTTCTCCTTACCTCATATAGAGAAATCAAGGAGGATTAAATCTGAAAATCTATAAGTGATGTGTTCCTCGAAGACAAAAATGTAAAATGTGCTTCCGAAAATATCAATACCTTCTACAATTTACCAGACTAAATACCAATCAACCGTGTAACTGTTGGATCGTATTCCAAGCCTAAAGATCAATATTTTAGCAAGATTCACTGAATCAAAGATTAAATGTATAACAGTTCACATCATGTGTCAGAGTCTAAAGTTTTCATGTTTTTCTCCGCTGAAGAACTCTACCATCTACCAAGCGTAAAACGCAGCACTCTCAGCGAGAGATTTCCGCCTTGATACGAGTTACTATTTCTTGCAAACCCAACATTATTAGATTTAGTTCCGAGGTAGTTTCCTATAAGTGAAGTTATCTGCAATTTTTGAAATTTTTCTTAAAATTTGTTTAATGGTATGTTTGCGCAGATTTAATTCGTTAGTTCCTTCGTTTATCCTTTCGTTGTATAATAACATAATTTTCATACACTCTTCTCTGTAACAAATTTGTGGTTTCTTTGAGGTCTTAATTTTTATTTAGTTTATTATTATTGTTTTTTTTTTTTGTTATTTCTTTTGTACCACCAATTGTTCTTTTTTGCTGTTTGTTACTCGCATTATTGCTGCACTGTTGTACAGTTCATTTACTCAACCGGCTTTTCATGCAGAAAATTATACAACATAAAACGAGTGATTATCCTGTCGTGGCTTTTTATTGTACCACGCGCGCGCAATCGTATAAACACGCACACTCGTACACGGCCGTGGCATAGCCCAGCTTGGCACAGCATATAAGCATTGCATGCCAAACTTGAGGCAAGCAAAGCTACCCACAATTGCAGGGTCTAACAGTGCACGAAATGCATTAACAACCGACTCACAGTGAGGGGTGGGGCAAGGATGCAGTTGGCAATTGCCGAAAGAAAGGAGCGTTGCAACATAAATACTACGCTCATAACAATCTCACCCCAACTGCACTTTAGCCAACAGCATTGCCGCTTTTTCGGCATTTAAATAACCAGAAGTAACCGCACAATGGCACTCCTCGGCAAATAACAAGCTTTTGTTGCCGACGCGACGTAAGCGGCAAAAGCGTGGCAGTAATGAGAGAGTAGCAAATGGTCATAACAACGCCTGCTTCCTGTCTTCCACCACCTACCTTTTTGGTAGAAACATAAAGCTACAAACATAATGTTGCTGTAAGCATAAAGGACGGAAAGTGTGGAGCAGATTGCCACCTCAAGACCATAAAGACAGTAACGAGCATAAAAATGCAAATACAATAAAAGAACACTAGCTACAATAACCATGAAGGTGCAACGCCAAATAAACGAACAAAGAGACGAAAACGAAATTAAGCGCCACCAGCTGCAGTATTTCAACTGTGGTGGGAACAGACAGCAGTCCGACTGATCGCGACCGGAAGTGTTGGCGTCGTTAGGTGAGTCTTAATTTGTACAAACTTATAAAAATACATACCTACATATATGTATATGCAGTAGAGTAATGAGCAAATTGCAGCGCTCTGCGAAAGGTTTAAAATTCAGGCTACTCGATTTAAATGAGTCGTGGCCTCCGTCTCATTGATAAAGCATTGATGGTGTAAGCTTGAAGAAGCGCAATAAACTCATTATACATTTCCTTTCTTCATTAAGTCTGATGGCTGGAAAACTAATGGAATTTTAACTCGAGTTTACTGATCGGTTTGGTGTTTAGCATTAAACACGACTCATAGCTAAAAAGTTTACTGTACAAAAATTTTTATTTAGCACATACACCCTGCCAAGAAAGTATCGCCTTCAAAGTAACTTCCATTTGAAGCGATGCGCATGTGCCAACGCTTCTTCCAATTGTCAAAAAAATTTTTATAGGCACTTTCCGGGATGGCCTTCAGCGCTCGCATCGAATTTGTTTTGATGTCTTCAATTGAGTCGAAGCGTGTTCCCCGAAGTGGATATTTCAGTGTGGAGAATAAAAAAAAGTCACAGGTGGCCATATCAGGTGAAAACAGTGTTTGCTCAATGACATTTGTTGTGTGTTTGGCCAAAATTTAACACAAATACGTTAAAAAATTTGTAAAATTCCACAAACACTACTGAGGTCGACTCACATAAACAGCTGCTGTAAACACACTGGTTGAGAGATCGCGCTAATTTTTGTCATCATAAATAAGGAAAGTTGTACCAACCTAGGAAAAAAAATTACTTGTCTTCCATATAAGCGGGAGATGAGAGGTGGACATGAAGAATTCCCGATACTTTCTTGACAGGGTGTACTCCAAATGATAACTTAGTGATACGGAATATCGATGAAAAATTTATCAAAAAAAAAATTAAAAAATTAAATAATAAAAAAACAGATTTCAAAAGATTTCTTAGAAAGTTTAATCAATCGTTTGTATATGGAAGAACAAATACAAAAATATAGTGATAATATTACTCATATGAAATAATTGGGAAAGGGGCTTCAGTAGAGCAAAGGCACATAAATATCTGATATGTATATATTGCGTCCAGGATTAGATCTCTTTTCAGCCAAGAACATTTCTTTTTCCACCGATCTTATAACGAACATTTGGTAACACATTTAACCAAAATGATCATGATGTTTGATTTATTCAGAGAATTATGTGCCCAATTTAATAATTTAAAATTTTCATATAACGGGGTTTTCAACAGCAACGCTACAAATGTAGACCGATAAGGACAGCAAACGGCGTCATATTTTTTTCCGCTCTTTTGACATTTCTCTTCAGGAAAGTTTGCCATTTCGTCATGGAAAGAGATACGATTCAACAACGAGTCGAAATTATTAAAATTTACTACCGAAATTCGGAGTCAGTGGCCTCTACTTTAAAAGCGCTACGTCCAATTGAGCGTATAGTAGGAAAATTTGAATCCACAGCCACAGTACAAAATGATCCCGTGCCAGTGAAAGTGAAAGAAGTGACCGTAGCGTCGAGAATATTGCTGCCGCTGGCGCATCAATTGAGAAAGACCAAAATCATTTTCTCACACGTCATTCTCAAGTGTTGGGCATCTCTGTGCCGTCGTTGTGGCCAATTTTGCGAAAAGATTAGCCTACATTCTTACGAGAACAAATTGAGGCAGGAACTGAAGCCGCTTGACCACCAGAATCTTCGTATGTGAAATGAGCAACAACTTAAAAACGATCTGGATTTTCTTCGAAAAATCATCTTCAGCGATGTGACTAATTTCTGGCTGAATAGCTTCGTTAATATGCAAAATATGCGTTATTGATAAGGCAGTAATCCAAACGTAGTCCATGAGTTGGTGACTCATGACTTACATGCCGAAAAAATTAG
The DNA here is from genome assembly GCF_024586455.1 of Bactrocera neohumeralis. Classification (NCBI taxonomy): domain Eukaryota; kingdom Metazoa; phylum Arthropoda; class Insecta; order Diptera; family Tephritidae; genus Bactrocera; species Bactrocera neohumeralis. Next base: position 6,207,286 of record NC_065919.1, read on the forward strand.
GGTTTGGTGCGGTTCATGGGCCGGCGACGTTATTGAGCCAAACTTCTTTCGTGATGATCAAGACCGGCACGTTACTATGAATAGGAATCGCTAACGCTCATTGATAACCGAATATTTTTGGACCGAATTTGATGATACGGACTTGGACAGTATGTGGTTCCAACAGGACGCCGCCAAAAGCCACACATCGAAAGTCACAATCGATTTAATGAAAACCAAGTTTGGTGAACATGTTATCTCTCGAAATGGCCCAGCCAATTGTTTGTTTCGGTCGTGTGATTCGCCGCCGTTAGACTATTTCCTGTAAGGCTACGTCAAGTCTATGGTCTATGCCAATAAGCCATCGAGGATTGATGAACTTCGTACGAATATCGTACGTAAAATTGCAGCAGTTATGCTTTAGTTTTATTTAAAATAAAATTTTTGTAGCGCTCTTATTGAAAAATCCGTTACATTTTTTTTTGTTTGGCTCCATACAAGTATCCCGAGAACACGAAAAAATGCTAAGTTGCACGCAATAACATTTCAATTTATATTTTAAATATATGGACTACCAAAAACTCAATACAAAATGGTTCTAAACTCACTTTGTACACAAAAAATGAAAACATCGTAGTTTCTGCAATAACTTTTTTTTAGTATTTCCATTAGTACATACTCATACCGTTTGCTTCAACTTCTGAGCATCTATTTTCGTTGGTAGCGAATTTTTTTAATTCAAACTGATATACTAAACCCCAGACACGAATCATATAAGAACCGAATATCGCGACCAAAATGAAGAAGAACTTCGAAATATAATATACAAAAGATGTTGGGTGGTATAAAAAAAGTTGCCTTGCCAAAGAAACGGGGCGCACGGGCTGGGTATCTGTGGCATGAAAAGGCGCCTCGAAAGCGAATGTGAAGAGATTAGTGTATGACAAGTTGAGCTGGCATTTTATTTCTTTATCCTCTTTAACTATTATGAATAGCGTATGCATTAGGCGAAGCGGAAGTAGTGTCATGGACCAGTGTGGGTGCACAACATCCACTAAATGTATTATATATACATATATATGTGTATGGGTGATTGTGTGTTTGGTAGATTTTGCAACAGTTGTGCTGCAAACACATTTGTATAACTTTATGTCCAAACGAGATTTGTTGCGCGCGACTAAACTTCCTCTATGCTTGGCCCTCATACAAATGGCACAAATGGAAAAATTCTGCAGCGAATTCCTCGTGAGCAAAGTTGCAGCAAACAAAAGTTAAAAAAGAAAAGCAAGTAGTTGTTATACTAAACCAGCTTAAGTATATGTATGTGCGTGCAAGTCCAACCATACATACTTATATATAGATATTTTGCGCTAATGTGAATTTATTAAAAAGCGCTTCGGATTACGTGTTGTCAGAATTTGCTAAGCTCGACAGCTATTATATGAAATATGATTATTAATTGGCTTGTTTGCGAGTATACATCCAGCTATTAGATGCTTATTTGAAGTAATAAATATAATGGAAATGACAGATTTTTAATGCATTTGCTTATGTTACGTATACGCCACGGACGACGGCAGCATTTACAGGCATTACAACTTGGCATTAAATGTAGTAACAGTAAGTTTTGCCGTTATTTCGCAAGAGTATTGCATAAACAATTTAGATTAGAGTTTATTGAAGTTGAATGCGCCTAATGGCCAGCAAGTGTATGAAAATAAATACCAAATGATTTAGTCGAATCTGAGCATTAGTTTTTCTCGATTAAGCTTGAGAGAGATTAGTTTATTTTTTTGTATATTTTTTCAGTTATACACTTTGGAGGAAAATGTTGATGAAAAGATTTATTAAGTAGACTTAGTAATACAAAGAAATTAAGCTCTTCCTGCCTAACTTTTATAGGAGTTATTTGGTTAGAGTAAAGAGTCCACCAGCTCAGAGCAAATATTTGTTACGAAATTATCGCATTATTGCTCGAGCTTTTTTTGGGAGCCACATAATTGATATTGTATCGTGTAGTCGAAAAAGTATTTTCGTATTTTGTCAATAATGTCGTTGCAGTCGTATATCACCAGTGCTACCAATCACATTGTGTCATACCATATGGTGTTGGAAAGGTGATATTTTAAGCTTAATTTAACCAAAAAATAAATAAATTCGATGAAGTCGATGAAGTCGAAAAAAAGTTACAGCTGTTCAAAAAAATAATGAAAAAATTCGCTATAATTTTTGTATAAAAAAGGGAAGAATGCCACGCAAGCCACCAATGAAATTTGCGAAGTTTACGGAAACGATGCTGTATCAGTTCGTATAGTACAACAATGGTTCGCTCGCTGTTCTGTTCTGGAAATTTCGATATTTCGATTTACACTGATGAATGTTTTACACTGATAGAATAATGTCTCTGGCGGAAAAATGGCAAAAAGTGATCTCCCAAAATGGTACATATTTCTTTATTTATTTATTAGTATAAATATAAAAAAAGTTGAAGTTTGATTAGAAATACGAAAATTCTTTCGCGACTACCCAATATTTGCATTTGTGAAGAGCTGCCGACACTAAAAGGCGCACCCTGGTTCAAAACTTAATCTCACCTACTGCAATTAAATCATTTCTAACCCGATAACATCGATGGAAATTCCATGTGAGTTTGAAACTTGTTTAATTTGCAACCAATTATTTGAACCAGCTCTTTTGAGCACGCTTGCAAACTAACAGTATCCAATAAGCTATTAACCCAATAAATGGCAGTGCTGATTTTTACTACATTTTCCATTTAGCCAATTAAAAAGGACGCCTGTCAATAACACATTTTGCAATTCAACTGCCGAAATCGCACTGAATGCGCAAAAGTTTCGAATTCATTTCAAAACCGCTTTTAAACAGCACTTAGCACTGCTGATAGTAAACTATTTGCCAGAAATAAAGTGACACCAACGTGCAGATGTCAAAAAATCAATGCCGACATCACAACACACACAACAACAACGAACAGTGTGAAGCATGAGTGTGAATGCTGAATGAAAGTTGGAAATGGTGAAAGCCGGAAATGAAAAGGAAAGAGTAAAGGCTATGAAAGCGGATGTGTAAATGACAGCATTGAACAATCGAACAATTGAGCGATTGTAAATGCTAGAACACATATACACATGCACACACACACCTACGTATGTATGCTTTATTGTGTGTTGCAGCAATTTTCCGCTTTTCAAGCACACACACACACCACACACCCACAGCAGCCGCATTATACGCCAAAACAAAAGGAAACGCAGCAATAAACAAAAAATCACAAACAATAACATAACAGAAAGTGTGCGAAAAAAAAATAACAACAACAATGACAACCAGCAACAAAACAATCACAATCCATCAAATAAACAACAAATCTGCGTCGATGGCGCTCAAACAAACAGCATGAATTATCGCCGCCCAAGTGCGGGTGCAGTGGTGCGGGTTTGCATGCGCAACCAGAGGTTTCAATTGCCGCTAGCATGATTGGTAGCATATCAGGCTAATATCTAAAGCGTTACAGCCAACATGGTGTAGCATTGTTGTCGAACTAGTGGCAAAAGGCAGACAAGCAGTCGCATTGACAGACAGATTTATCGAGCCGTTGTTTGATTGAACGCCATGTGAGTGGTGTGATGGTTTGATACACACGTTGTATCGTTGCCAGCGATACGCTTAAGAGCGTGTGAAAATTGAAATAAAACAGTGAAAGCACTAAGCTATGCAAACACGCAAATAAACACACGCCAACAAAGCCGCATTAGTCGCTCTGCCACCAAGCGCGCAGTAATAAAAAGCATCGTAGGAGTAGGGAAGCTAACTGAGGTGCGCCGCGCCACAACAGGCAAAACACAAAAACAAAAGCGCGAGTGAAAAAAGAATGCAAATCACAAAAACAAACAAACGCGTAAAATAGGAATTGTATTGCGTGGCGGATTAGACATAAGACTCAACCAGCTAGTAGTACTGTAAGCTACCGGCACAAAGGGAAAATAAAAGCGCGAAAAATGCAAAAACAAGAGGAAAAGAAGCGCCCGCTCGCACAAATCACTTTTTATGTGCCAGCTTTGCGCGTAGTGGCAGCTGGGCAGACGGAAAAAAGGGTTTTACTAGCCGCGTTAAAAGTTGTTCTAAGCGTGCGCATATTTGTAAGCATCTTTACTAGCTAACGGCAATGATATGGTTATCATGCCATACCAAATTCCACGCGATAATCCGATGTGGTAATTTACAAGGATATGCGCGATTGGCCGATTGTGTATGGCTTGTAGGAAATTGCACTAGTGCTGAGCAAATGTGCCTTAAAATACATCAAACTTCAAACGTTAATACATTTCAAACGGTCAGGCTTACGAAAAAATTGTTATAGATCTTTTTTCATTCAAGATGCAAAGCGGAGAACGTTCCCGTTACAATTAAGAGCTCATATTAATCAGAGTACCAAGCGAAAAATAAATCATTTTTTTAACCCACATTCTCGCAGTTTTTCGCCGAAAAAGCAGAAAAACTTTACACTGATGGAATAATGTCTCTAGCAGAAAAATGGCAAAAAGAAATCTACCAAAATGGTACATTTTTGTTTATTTATTGATTAGTATAACTATAAAAAAAAGTTGAAGTTTGGTTAGAAATACGAAAAGACTTTTTCGACTAACCATTACTTAGAAATAGAAGAACTCATTGTGTCCACTGCAGAAATTATATATACATAGTTCTGACGTAGTTTGATTCTGGCTGCCAAAGTTCTTTTTTTTTTTCTTTCTCATTTGTCACACTTCGTGTATCCTCAGCTTGATTGGGTCTTCGCGCAGAACCGAATCTTACATTAAAAGTGGAAGAATGTAAAGAATGTAAAATATATTATATGTAGAAATGAGCTCAACAGCTGAAACCCATGTCTGATACAAACCCAGAGCGAACTATACACTGATTTGACTTTTTTATTGCCAAAAAAATTCTATTTTCGAATAAACCCGTAGAAAGCATGAATAATATACGACTCTTACTAATTATATCCCGCCAATACCAATTTCATGAAATTATTATAGTCTTGAGTCAAGCACTCCATAATTTCCTACAGGGCATATTCACAATTGTTCGCTACACAAAGCGACTTTAGTGAAGATCCACGAGTGCGCAGCATGGCATTCTACAGGGTTAAGGCAGGCATAAGCTTCAATAGATATGTATATAAAAAAAAATGTATAGCATTTACTTATATTATATGTATATGAACCTATGCGAGTGTAGATTGCAGGATTACTTACGCGCTATTCCAGAAACGAAGTGCGCTCTGTCGTGTTTGTTTTTTATTGAGCAGCGAAGTGTTTTGCGCGCAGATTTTCTATGGCTCTGAGCTCCAATCAACCTAAGATGCTTGAAATGCAAACATATTGACGCATATAGTACATGCAAATTTCATAACACCCTCACCCGCGTAGCGCTTAACTTAAGTAAAGCAACAGTTGTGTCATGGATACTGATATTTGTTTTGTATATAAAAAAATTAGTAAAAGTAAATAAAAATGGAAAAGTGTAAGAAATAGCTTTAAAAATATTCAAACGTTCATTAAACCATTTAAATAACTAAAATTCCTGGGCTCAAGAAGTGAAATTTTATTAACCCAAAAACCCCAAAGGAACTTACTTAAATTTCGGACTTGACCTAAGATCAGTTTTCCCTGGTTGGCTTCCACGCCATACGTAACACCGTAGGTCCTTTGTAACGTCAATTGGAGGTTTATTAATAATACGAGCTAAAGTACGTCAGCGCTCTTTACGAAATTTAATAGATAATTTATGTCCAATTCTGATACTTCCTCCAGTCCCTTGAACTGTGAAGCTCCTAGATATCTAAGCAGTGTTTTAAATAAGGCCGGATATAAGCAGAGGAGGTGCTCCAGCGACTCTATCATGCCTATTTCCCTGCACTTTCCACATGTGTCATCATTAATAACGCCCAACCAGCTCGCATCTGTTGCCAGTGGCTTGTGACCTGTCATTAGGCCAAAAACCGTCCTGCAGTCCTTTCGAGACCATGTAAATGGAAAGCTTAGAGGTTTCCATCCGCTCTCTTGCACATGATCTTGACGATCCCCAAAGCATTCCAAATCACCCTAATCAGCCTAACAGCCTTGGCTTGGACTTAAACTGAACTAAAATTTGTGAGTTCTACATACCATACAAAATTAAATGGTATATCTGAGTAATTCTGAAAAACATATTTAAAAGTAAGTCCATTACCAAGGGGGGAAACATTACAACTCAACGCAGCTAATGGCTAGGGATGGAAAAAGTTTGTAAAGTAGGGCTTACAACAGCTGTTACTCGCCTTTTCTCTTACGACTGCTTTTGTCAACTAACCATTGAAAGTAAGTTTTTCATAAAAATAAAGAAATTTACAGGGTTTGTCCGGAAAGTAATAGGACTGAGTTGATTTAAAAAAAAAATTATTGAACCAGACATTAAAATTCTTTAAAAACTTTCAAAATAGGGTCCTTCTGCGTCGATACAGCGCTGCCAGCGCCTTTTCCAAGCATTGAAGGCGTCACGGAAGGCATTTTCCGGAATAGCCTTGAGAGCCGAGGTGCATGCTGTTTAGCCTTTCATCGGCCTTTCCAGGCAAGGAAACAAAAAAGTCAGGGGGGACCATAACTGAGCTGTAGGGCAGCTGCGAAAGCGTTGGGATTCCGGCCTTGGTTAGGTATGTAGCTGGTCACAAGAAAGACTGTGTGAGCCAGGCTGTTGTCGTGGTGCAATTTCCAATCGGCTGCGATGTCTTGTCGGACCCGACAGACCCTTCGTTTGAGTCGCTTGAGGACTTCCACGTAAAGCTTAGCGTTGACGGTTTGTCCAGCAAGAACAAATTCATGGTGGACGATGCCTTTAATGTCAAAAAAAGACAATAAGCATCGTTTTCACTTTGGATTTGCTCATTCTTACCTTTTTTGGGCGAGGAGACGCCAGCGTGTGTCACTCGGAAAATTGCCTCTTTGTCTCGGAATCATACTCAAAGATCCATGACTCATTACCTGTGATTTGGGTTATTCGAAAATTGGAGGTCACTTTCACACATTCAACTTTTCTTAGCACACTTCCACTCGCTTTCGGCTTGCACCACTCACAGAAACACGTCGCGCGAAAATGTTTCTCCTGACCGATCACGTGCTCGAAGACAACAGACCAGCCGCTCGTTCATTAGCTAGGAACGCCCTCTACCGAATCCAGTCGGTGCGCACACGCTCCGAAGAACAGTCGCGGCGGAAGAAAAGCAATCCTATTACAAACCCTGTATATTTTAATGAATAATTTAATCTGCATTTAGATTTAGAAAAGTAGGTCAGATCTTTAGGAACAAACTAGAATTATTCAAAAACATAGAAAATGGAGACGAATAATAAATCAGTTGAAATCCTTAACCACTCAAAATCACTCGAAGAGAGCAAGATCATCTCTCTCACTCTCTTTCACACCATTTTACTATTTCAACAAATTTATCGCAAATCATTTAAGTACACATAGGATATATTAAAGGAAGAAAAGTCTCAACTTCTCGCACAGAATGTATGGATTCATGGCATTAGTGTGTATTTGAGCTCATTAAAAGTCGCTTAACGGTATATGTCCCATATTTGATATTAATTTATACGCAGCACAAGTTTCCGCTCTGCCATTCTCTTTTCAGCCAAACCGTCCACAAACATTATTAAAACTTTAATAATTTGGCGGTTCTCGCGAAATACCGACGCACATATACACAGACACCACAGGTACACCCAGAAACAATAATGAATATTTGCCTTCACACATTTATTTCGCGTTTAATTATTTTAAAATACTTGTATATATCACTACTGTTAAGCACACATCGTTATCATTGCTTTAATTAAATATAAATTATGCTGATTGCAGTGCAGTGAGCCGAAAGAATGACCGTTATTTCATACATTGATTACAAATATTATTAATACATTATAATGTCATGCTTCAACGAGTGCGAGTCTAAGCGGAGAGTTGTGACAAAGGGTACTTTGATACAAACTCTCTCAATTTAGATCGGGGGTTTAAAGGTGTAACACTTTCTTAAATATGTAATATTTTATCCACTCCAAATTTTTGGATAACATGTTTTAATTATGTTACAAATTTGGTTGAGAACCTTGCTATTATCACTTTGATTAAAGGATTTGGAACCTTACTGAACTAAATGAGAGATAACCACTTTAAAACAAGCAGAGAAGAAGAAGACGTGTCAATTATAACTACAGGAACAAAGCAGCCAACACAAATTCAATACGCTATTATCTAAACCTTTCCGTGTTAAACCTCTTCTAACAGGAATATTGGTTAGTATACAGAGAAAAGTTTAGAAAAAAATCGATTGAGTCCGAGTGTTTTGGAAAAATCGAAAATTATGTGATAGAAAGAAATGGTGATACTTGCATCGACCACAAGATCAACAATTGGCGTTCATGTGACATAGAGGGTAAATGTTTGAACCCTTGATATGACCTTGAAGTAAAAATTCGACGAGATATCGAATACTTCGGATGTAAACTCCTCCACATCACTTAACTATTCAAGAACATATGCCAAAACGTCTTTAATTTCCACGGGTAGATAATGATCTGTAGCACTTGTCCCATTAAGGGCTCTCGATCCGCTAATTCGATATTGCCACACATTGTGCCTTCTAACTTCTAATATAATTATATTTTCCGTCGAAGTTTATTTTAATATCGTTGTTTTTGCTGTAGCGGCAGAAAACATTCCCAAAGTAATTTCGAGGAATAATGTCGAGTTGATAGTCCTTGGCCGAAAAAAATTCGGGTCCGTTACAGTTACTTATACCCGACTTTCGTGGGAACGGGGCTTAAACTCGTCGGCTCGTAAGCTAAATTTGGATAGTTTAGGTCGATATTAACAGGGATCTCACTAAGACATCTTAGAATCCCGGTTCATTGTGGTACCGAAAACTCCCATATAATTGATAATAAAACCCTCACAAATCAAAAAAGTGCTTTGAGCCCATCACAAATTTGTTGAGGCAGCTAATGGCAGTTTCAGCTATGCCTCCTAGTTGGCGAAGGTAAGGCTAAATCAGCCTCAACAAGGGTGGACAAGGGGGATGGCTTAAATGCCTGGATGTTTCCATTTTATCCTTATCCATACAACTGTGACAACTTGCGTTCGACGAGTTTATTTAGCCTTACCGTATGAATTCTTATTGATCAGTGTTCAGTAAGAAACCCTACGATTGTAGCAAAATTAACTATGCTAAGGGCTAAGAAGAAGAAGAAGGGCAAAGAATAAGGTCTACATGTTTCGGGCGGACCAATATATAAGTACTAACAAAGTAGCATGGAGAATACTCGGTTTACTCTTACATGAAAGGCACTCAACAGTAATTCATCTTGCGTTGCACCTCCAAACGGCGAACGCGTGATTTTACAACGGCAAAATCTATTACCACCTTCACCGCATTTTTCCGCCTGTGCCAGGAAGACGAGTTTACTTTTCTGAGAGCACTAATCAACAACTCGGTATAAGGGAACTGTGGAATGCCATTTCAAGCTCTACGTACACCTGTAACCAATGGTTTTCGGAAAAGCCGAAAGAATAGCTGGTACGAGGAGGACTGTCCTACCGCAGTGGAAACAGCCTACCTTGCCATGTTGCGGTCGGCCACAACACGTGCGGGGTAGGATAAAAACCGAGAGTTGATGAGAGAACCGAAACGCATAAGCAGACAAATATCGAAAAAGGCCGAAATGCGTGAGTATGAAGAGCTTGACAAGCTGGCCGACAGGGATAATGCTCAAAAATTCTACGAAAAAATGCGGCGACTAACAGAAGGTTTCAAGATCGTAGCATACTCTTTCTTGCAGGAGGCAAAGTGGTGATCTCGTGACTGATGTTCAGAGCATACTGAAGTTATGGAAGGAACACTTTTCCAGCCTGCTGAATGGCAAAGAACATCTGGAGACGGTGAACCGATGAATTACTGGTCGAGCCAGCAAGGTGCATGCATCAGCTTCTTTACGAGATATGGTGGGATGAAAGTATGCCCCACAATTGCTATGTAAATATGTTCTGCCTTTCTTTAGACCTGGAAAATCTACAATCGACCAACTTTTTTACCATATTTCAAATCGGCTGTTGATATTGATATCATTGGCCTCAACAACCGCGCCATTATTTCTGCTCTCTCCAGACTTAATAAAGAAGCGAAGCATATGGGTCTGGTTGTGAATGAGGACAAGACGAAATATCTCTTGTCAACAAGCAAACAATCATCGCATTCGCGACTTGAAAATTGAAAAGTTTAGTTCGTAGAGAGAGCGAACAAAGACGAAACTCTATAAGACCCTAAATATTCGCTTCTTGCTATATTATTTCGTTAATTTATTATACGAGTTTTTGAAAGAAAAGTTCGGCGGAAGATTTATGGTCCTTTGCACATTGGCAACTACGAATATCGCATTCGATGGAACGATGAGCTGTACGAGACTTACGACGCCATTGACATAGTTCAGCGAATTAAGAGACAGCGGCTACACTGCCAGGAACATGTCATCCGAATGGATGGAAACTCTCAGCTCTGAGAGTATTTGACGCAGTATCCGCCGGTAGAAGCAGAGGAAGAGCACTGCACCTGCACTCTGTTGGAAAAATCAGGTCGAGAAGGACCTGGCTTCGCTTGGGATCTCCAATTGGCACCAAGCACCGAAAAGGAACGGCGACTGGCGCGTTGTTGTTAACTCGGCTATAATCGCGTAAGCGTTGTCTACGCCAGTTAAGAAGAAGAAGAGGGGCAAGTTGTTCACTAGATTTTCAGCGTTCAGCGCCTTCTTAACGTGCGCGAGGTCCATTGGTCCAGTGCTAGAACGCCAAATGCTAATGGAGATAAATGAGATAGAGGCAAATTACTGGCGAAGTTTCGAAAATTAAGCAAATAGAGTTTTAGACAGTCGCCTTTATAAAGTGGGGCTCCAGATGTAAGACGAATGTTTACTTTAGTGATGTTTAATGCTTTCTTCGATGCCTGTGAAAAAGAACACACTCTGTATTTCGAACAATCGCCTTGTCTTCCTTGATTTTACCTCACCTCTTCTCTGGTTATGATACGTAACTTGAGTGGTAAAATCACTTTTACTAAGCTATTTATTTAAGAAAAAATATTTAAATATATTTTTATCAACATAAAATTGGTTTGCACAATGCAAAATGAATTTTCGAACGCTTCAATTGGCTGGTAATTATTTATTATAAATTTATTGTGCCTTTATGCAAAAAAAAGACAAGCAAATTCATTTTGAATGTGTAAATGTGTGTGTCAATTAAGTTTTTTGTGCACAATTGCTACGTGTAATATATTTTAATTTGACAATTGCCGCAACATGGCGATAAGCGCAAATAATATAAGCAAACAAACAAGCCCACCAACCAACCAACCAGCCAAGCAACCAAGCAACTGACTAACGGACGTACGAGCAGCAAACAAAAAAGAAATTAAATAATGTTCGGGGCCACAGAGAAGCAAAAGGCACAAGGGAGTAAAACCATGAACGCGCCACACCGGAATTAATCGTCGCCGACAAATCAGGCAAAAAATTAACCCTAATACCGCCGAGCCGCGTTGGGCAAAATGCAATGTACAATGCACTAATAATCAATTCTGACCACTCCTAATCAGCGCTGAAACGCCACAAATGGACAATTTTCGAATTTAATGGTTTTTGCGAGAGCTCCTTTGCCGTTGTTGCTGTTGTTGTTGTTGTTGTGTTTGCTGGGGGTTTGTTTGTGTGCAAATGCAAATTTTCGCGAATTTGTTGAAAATATTGCCGCCGCTTGCCCACAAATGCGCGAATTTTAGATACAAATCGGCACGCACACACGAACGCACAGCAACACGCTTGAACACTCGCACATGCGGCGTGTGTAATTATTTTAATGAGCACATTTTATGTAGATTTTAAATAAATTTAATAAACAATTAAATTATTTGGACTGAAATGCAAATGCAAACATGCAATGAAATAATTTGCACTGTTCAAATAGATGATACTCGACATTCGTATTTCTGTGGTGCGAATGCGCACGCACACGCACTGGCACACATACACACACATTGCTACCTGCGTGGATTTGAACGTGTTCGCACGCTCTGGCACATGTAAATAAACAAATATTCACGTGCATTTGCATTTTGGTTATTGCAAATTAGGCATCGAATTGTCCGTTATCAGGCGCCGGAACACTCATACGCCCGGCGCACCTACGGGACGACTTACACCACCGTTGGGCGGGAGTTAAATGTGTGGCAAAATTGCGATACTCAACTAAATTTATTAATTTATTTGATATCGGAATTGAAAGCAAGCAATAAGTAAGGTACCATGCATGTTCGGGCGAAACGGAAACTTAAAATCCTTCATGCTCTAAATAAATTTATGGTGATATTGAAATAAAAAAAGAAATAACAAGAAAAAACGTTAACTTCGGTTGTACCGAAGCTAAATACCCTTCACAGGTGCATTTCTGTTAGTAACTAAGTGTTCAGTTTATATGGAAGCCATAAGCTATAGTAATCCGATCTGAACAATTTTTTCGGAGATTACATTATTTCTATAAACAATAACTCATACCAAATTTCGTGAATATATATCGTCAAATGAGGAAGTTTCTCATGCAAGCATTCGATTCCGATCATTCAGTTTGTATGGCAGCTATATGCTATAGTTAACCTAACTGAACAATTTCTTCGGAGATTACATTGTTGCCTTAGAAAATAATCTATACCAAATTTCGTGAATATATCTTGTCAAATGAGAAAGTTTTCCATACAAGAACATGATTCCGATCGTTCAGTTTGTATGGCAGCTATATGGTATAGTGGTCCGATATCGGCAGTTCCGACAAATGAGCAGCTTCTTGAAGAGAAAATAACGTTTGCAAAATTTCAAAACGATATCATAAAAACTGAGGGACTAGCTCGAATATATACAGACAGACGGACAGACAGACAGACGGACATGGCTAAATCGACTCAGCTCAACATAGTGATCATTTATATATCTACTTTATAGGGTCTCCGACGCTTCTTTCTGGGTGTTACAAACTTCGTGACAAACTTAAGGGTATATTAAGGGTTCAGGGTATAAAAATTATTCTACAACGATTATTACTTGGATCTCTTATTAACTAGTCTACCTAAAATTTGTTTTCTTAAGTTGATACTCTAAGTTAAGCTTTGCGGTACCTTTGATAAGGAAAACCCTCCGAAATGGGTTTTGACATTGCCGTCCTTGAATTGTTGTACTTATATATATACATATGCTTCTTGAAAAATGATATCTCAGTGCACAAAAAACAATGAAGAAAACCGAAAATATGCAAGTATAACATAAGCTGTTTATTTTTTTGGACATGGAATTTATTGTGCAGCTTCAGTTCTACATAATTTTGTTATTTTTGCTGTTTGAAGGGCGAAAATATGTTCTATATAACTTTGAGGAATATTGCGGAGTTGTCAGTTCTTGACCAAACAGAAATCCATGAACATTCTGAAGACATTCAACCGACTGTCGTAAGAGTAGAATTATGCCAGGTGACGCTGTAGTATAGTTTATTGTTTTTCACAAAAAAATAATTTTATTATATCTGTTTTTAAGGTTTGAACAATCCATTCTGGTATACAAAGATTATTCTTTATTTAATTTTATATTTCGTTATTTTCTTTCATTTAGGTTGCAGTATCATGCGAAAAAGTGATTTTTTTCTAATACAGGTTCAGAATAATTTACCCAGTTCTATGTGTAGTAGAATTCAAAGTGACGTGGAAGTGTTTTCATATAGTTTTATTGAATAGCCTATAGCAGATACGAATATGTAAACGAGCAGTGGACATATCTACGATCACAAAATGCTAAACGGTTTTTTTTCCAGAATCCAAAAGTTTAGATAACTATGTTCAAATTCCTAAAATAATCAATAAAATATACATACATATAACAAAGCCCACACAAAGTTATTTGCTATTTCATCTAAGACTACACGGCGTATGAGCAACATTTTGGCAGCACTAATTTCTCCACTCCTTAACAATTTGATATTGTTCCAATAAATAGGATAAGCTGCACGAATGAAAAGAAATATATATGTATATCAATCTTCTCAACAATAAAGACAGCAACAATGAGGAACGAGGAGCATAGCTCGTTGCCTAATCGAATCAACTAAATTACAGCTGAGCACTTTGTGTGTCACAGCTGTTGATTGTTACACAAGCGCTGCCGTTGGCAACCAAGTATAGTGATGCAATGGCTTATACGAAAATCTCTCATTTTTAATAAAATATAAAATTTTATATTACTTTTGTCCTTGCTGCGATTTTCGTGTGAGTTGTCCTTCTTTGCTTTCGATTTCGTCTTTTTTCTTTTTCTGTGCCTGAATTAATAATCACATTCTATTTTGCGTCAATAAACGCTTCCAAGCACGTCAGTGAGGCGTATAATTTGTGCTCAATATGTTGCGTTCGCAGCGCTTCAATATGGTGGTGGACATGACTTGACCATTGACAATGGTCCAGTTGCCAGTTAACAGCACAACATCAACAACAGCAACAACAACAATAGCGCAAATACTCAAGTTTGATGCTTTTAGCAGTATTAAAGGCTTCAATAGCAGCAGCGACAGTAGCGACAGCAGCTGCATGCACTTATTGCCATGTGAATGCGTCCTCCTTCAGTTCAGTTGAAGAGCAACTTTCCGCAATATAACTTAATATCAGTTTTCTACTGTGCCGTTATTCCGCTCGTCTGCTATCTGTTGTGCTGCGGGCACTCTCTTCACTACTCCTTCCCTCACACAGGGTTAACTTCGTAAATGTGGCATTACTATTGTGTGGCATGTGCGAATGTGGCATGCCCCATTAGCTGAGGTAACAAATAAAATCGTAGAAATCTGTCATGTGATCATTTACACTAACCCAAAACAGACGCATGTGTATGTGTGTGTTTGTTAAATCGAAAAAGCGATTATTTGTTCTCAATAAATTCAAGAGGAAAGTCCCAAATAACTTGTGGATGTTCTTTCCACCTCTCGCTCTGAAGCCAAACACAAATGTCATATTCCATATATAATTGCATAGCAATGTACATATGGCTACGGAAACGGGTGAAGTCTAGTTTTTTGGGAGATATTGACAGATACCTTGGGTCATTTACTGCATTAAATGGTACGCAAGAGAGGAACCAGGAACATTCTAAACAGCTGACATTTTCTACCAAACCCAGCGAATGTTGAACGGGCTGCTCTTATCAGTATCAATGTATACTACGAACCACAGGGGGGCGGTAAAATTTTTTACGGATCAAAGTTTGCGATAAGGATTGGTGGAGGAATACATTGTCAGGAACTTTCAATCAACTCTAGTTTTAGGCTCTCTGACCACTACAGCGTTAACCAAGCGGAGGCAGCTGCCATAAAGCAGCAGTAGTTCTACTACTCCAGAGCGCAGCCTTCTTCAGAGTGGTAACTTTCCACTCCGATAGTAGGGCAGCAATACTAGTCTTGAGTTCTGTGGTTTTCTATTGGATCGTTGGGCCTCAGACGCTAGTCAATTACCATTAGCCGTGCAGTCGCAAAGTCCTTTTAACCTGGGGTAAGTCGGAAAAGATTTAAGACGCTCCTCGCTCTTAACAAAGTTCACTTTTCAATTCTTATATAAGTTTTAACTATACACTGTCCCATCGGGATTTATGCTTTAAGATTGAACATCTTACCTAATGCCAGCTGCATCAGCTGTTTGGAAGAAGATGATAGAAGCATTCTAATTCAGCCATCTAATCTAACCTAACCTTCTCATCGATTAGCTGAAGGAGTGTAAAGGTCACGGGGCTCTACTAAGCCTAATATTAGGCTGCATCAACTGTGTTCTCAAGATTTAGCCACGTAATAATCTTCAAAAAAAAACTCATTAGCCAGAAATTTGAGTCGAAAGAGGAGGCTATCAACGTTAAGGATCGTATCAAGGTAAGAGAAGACTATTTTGGGATGTAAATTGCAATTTTTTCCTAATTTCGTTTTTCGTTTGTAGGCCAAGTACTAATCGGATCACTCTCCGAACATACGGAAAATCGAATATACTTGTTTTTGTCAAAAAAGTTTTTTTACACTATAACCCTTTAAGACGCCCGGTTGATAAATTATTATTTCAACAAAATATCAGAAAAATATTTCAGCTCTCTTAACAATTAGTTCTCATTACTCTGCAGATCTCATATTCATACCAATAAAACAACCGTAGAGCTATTATATGAAAGCTCTTCATTTATTTTTCTCCTCCTCGTCTCTCCTTTCATTGTCGTCGCTGTCGCTACTCCAGCATAATAACCATCGTCTCAAAGTACAATACTCAAGCATATAGTAAATATTTACCACAAACACTTTTAATTCAAGACAAAATACTAACAATACTTAAGCATGCAACTGTCTATGCATCTCATTACATAATACTGAACTTGCCGTAACGAATTTGTAGTTTGCCGTATTTAGCACCTCGTCTGGCGCCCCTCAGGGCAGCGTAGCGACGCACACTGTGCCAACAGCGAGTTGCCTTTGTGACTTAAAGTGAATTTTAATTAATGTGACTCCGCTAAACGGCTCACGGCGCGACTCAACCGCCATCCCCCGTGTTCAAGTTGTATTGCTGACGTGGCCTGGTGTTTTTGTTGTAGCTATAAAGCTTGGACAGATTACAACACGCAAAGACACGACGGTATTAAAGTGCACATGGGACAATATGTGCTAAGAGGATTTCCTTATGTTGTTTTCATTTTGAAGGAAGCCGCGACTTCCTGCATCTGCCAACGCCGACTAAGGATGTCGAAGGCAACAACAACAAATTCTTAAAAATAATATAGAATATAATAGCAGTACTAACAACAAAAGCTACATATAATTACTGTATTGTAATTTATTTTAACTACAATTACACTTGTGTCAAAAAGTCAAACGCCAAGCACAGCGTTAAGACAGTGGGTCCATTGAAAGATTACAATTTTTGAAACTGAAAATTTTGTAAAAACCTAAAAAACTACCTCGCTGTCATTATATTAAAAAATTAATATCAGTAGCAGATTTCGAATAATAACAAACTATAGCACTACATTAGAAGATCAATGAAGCTCTCACTTTATTGAAAACTGTAGAACCAAATCTGACCAGAGCTTGATATATAATAGACAGACGACTTGAAATATATAAATTTGAATTCCAAACACACAAGAAAGCCAAACTTCATCTGGGTATTGAATATACTACATTAGTACTCAAGCCAGAGTAGGTGTATACATTGACTAACGTCTTGTCAAAAAAGGAAATAGAACACAGATCGCTTCAAGCATATAGTTCCTGCGATAGAACACGTACTACAATGTATGGTGATCTAACGAAGACAAGGCGCGATGGGATTTTTGTAAGTCCATTGTTTCGGCATCAAATTGAACACCGAGTGTTTTCGAACTCACATTCTTGTAAAAGTGGTGCATTTTTCTAAAGGTCCGATCATCTTAGCGGCATTCCCAAAAAAACGAAAGCCACTAGCTTGCAAAAAAATCATTACAAGCAAAACTAATACGAAGGTTTTTAACTAATTGAAACGCGACAAATGCACACTGTTAACACCTTTCGAAAGAAAGTTATGCCACACAACATTATGCAACACTTACTCACACGTTAGTACATAAATAGTAGGCACATACATATGTATGTGTTGGGTGCCATAAATATAATCAAATAGTCGCGCCTTGCACTTAACGACCAAAATATGCCTGGCATACCGTTAATATATGATTTTTACTTTTTGTTTTTGTATTTTTTCACCACACAAATCTTTGTAATTATTTAATTCGTTTACGTTTATTGCGTTTATGTGCTTAAAACAAAACGCCGCATATCCGGTTGGCTTTCCAATTGAATTCGTAAACGCTGGCGAAAAGAACGCACACAAAAGGCGCGAGTTCCAATGAGAGCGCTTAAGCGTGTGTGGCGACAATAAATTAAATACGACGCTGACCATGCAAGGGGTGATGAAGTTGGCAGTAATCGTTTGTAGTTGAATATCATTATTAAAGTGGAGGTTTTTCTTTAAGAATACAACGACGGCGAGTGTGTGAAAACTTCTTGTAAAGTTGCGTGTTCATTGTGTATGGCAAACCTCTCCCACTTAATATCAGAATAAAAAATAGCTTGTACGATCATCCGTTTGGATAATGATATCAAAATTCTCACCACAGATACATTATTGCCATTTACCAATAATTTGTATTATTGGTTATATGTTAACTATGGAACTAAAATAAAAAAACATTTTTAATCTAAATGTTTATATGATTTCTATGGATTTAGAGAACATAAATAAAAATTACAAAAAAAAAATTTAAAAAAAAATTTTAATTAAAATAAATGGATTTCTGGACTGTATGGGGGCTGCAAAGAAAAGAAACGGTGCTTCCTGGTTGACATGATTTCAAGCGCTGTATTGATCTTAAACAAAAACTTCTTTGCCAAAGAAAACAAAACACAAAATAGCGTCAAGTTGAAAAAGAATTGTATTCCCTTCTTATGACCTTTACGAATATTTCAAAAAATACTTAAAATTTAATGTATAACAAATTTCGGATGAATCGGTTAAGTAGAACTTGAGATGTCTTTATCTTGCCAACCACCTCAGATAAGGAGGTTCGAGTAAAACGCGTTTAAAGTTTAGTTAACGTTTATCAGTCCAGTTGCCATGACGTATAAAACGGCTAAAACTTCGGAAATAATGTGAATTTTTTAAATTTATTTTCGGGAGATAATATTTGAAAAAATTTGAAAAAAATCAAAATTTTTATGATGATGATTTTTATGATTATGAGAATACCCCCTTACACAGCAATATATTGCACAGAATGTTACCATATACCCAGCCCTTGGATCCATGTTTCCGAATAGGGATCGCATCGCCTCATTAGCACCCATTCAGAATATTGGACTTTATCAACGTGCTGGGACTAAGCGAGTCCTTGTGATTTAGGAGAGGGCACAATAGACCTAAGGTCATGGTGCATTCCCCATTTATTAATCTTATCTTACCATATACCCAACTCTTTTTCATGATAGTATAAAAATCTCTCTCCCGCTCTCCCAAAATTTCATAACCCATAGAGAGGAAAGTTTGTTTAATTTTTTCTAAAGAAAGAGTTCAAAAATTGGATATGAGCGTGATACCGCCCTCCTTTACATGAAACACCATATCTCGTAAACTACTGGCCCGATTTGAACCAGATTTTGTTCATAGTATTTTCAATCTGTAAATATTTTACAATCTGCAAATATTTACTTTAATTCCTACACATTTCAACATTATGTACTTACTGATTATTTCGAGCTGCTTATGGGTCTTGCTTACTTGTTACTTCATTGGATTTCACATTCTTTAAATTTATTTTCAAATGCAAAAATTGTATATTTTATTACTGTAATTCATGTATGCTTGTATGTATACAAATATGTTTACTTAATTAAAATATAATCATTTGCTTAAAAAATAAATAAATTTAACAGTTTTACAAAATATTATTCATAATGTGTATACAATTCACTTTTTTCTATTTGTTCGTTTGGTATATTTGTATGTGTGTATGTACCATATGTGCGTGTGTAGCTGTGCAGTGAAGTACAAAAAAACATAAAAAATAGTTATAAATATGTAAATGTGCTGCTAGTATGTAATAAATAATGAAAGAAAAATACTTGTGTCGCAAATTGTGCGTTAAAAATAACAAAAATCACAAAAATAGATAGTTTCATGATTTCAAAATCATTCGAATATACATATGTATGTATATATGTATTTCGTATAGCTTGATTTTTCATATAAATTATAAGTATTAAATAATTGCTTATTTAAGCTGCATTTGCATAAAAAAGTGGTTTTGAGATTTTTAAAATAATTTACAATTTGTTTCAAAAACACTTTTTGGAGCGGTAAACGGTTCAACAATTACAGTTTTATGGCATACATATCTGTTGTTGTAGGCGCATTTGGGTTGCAAAAAAAACTAGAATTTTTAATAATTTATTATTTTATTTTCAGTAAGTTTAAAATTTTAATTTTCAAAATTATCTTGTTTTTACTTGAAATCTATTGAATTCACAACCATGCACTATTTTTTGGTTAAAGCAAAAAAAAAATCATTTTAAGGTAATTTTCGGCGTTTTTCTGACATTTATATTTTTGGAATAAATATTGTTTTTGACACTTCTTACATAAGACTTTACTTGTTATTACTGTAAGTTATGTAATTTTATAGATTTGTTAGAATTTTAAAACACACTCGAATAAACCTGCTAAAACGTCATTACTAATTAAATAATCTGCATAAAAAGTTTTAATTGAAGTTTTTGCTATTGTTTATTGGATTTTATATTATTATTATTATTATTATTTTTTTATTATTATTATTATTATTATTATTATTATTATTATATTATTTTATTATTATTATTAATTAATTTTATTATTATTACTTATTTTTATCATTATAATTTTTGTTAAAATTTTTTAAGAGAAACAGAAAATTAAAATTTTACGTTTATCTTGATTTTAGTTGGATTAATTATTGATTCTTAATAAAAGTTAAGCCATTTTTTATTTATTTTATTATTTTTAATAATTCATTTATTTATTTATCTTTATTATTTATATTTTATAAACAGTACAAAACTTTTAATTTAAATGTTAAATTATTGTTGTATTTTTATTAATTATTTTTATTTTTTTCTTCTTTTTTTAATTTTTTTTTTTTTTCTATTAATTGTAACTATTTTCACACTGGCAATAAAGCAAGTAAGCAGTCCTTTAAAACGATTTTATATATTTGGGGTACTCACAATGTGTCATAAAGCATCGTAAAATCATAAAATCATAAATTTTTATACTAGTTTAAAAAATTTGTTTTTGGATTGCATACTAAAATAAGTTTACGCAAATACAACTCTGAACGCTATGTTTTCGGATCGTTATAACTTATAACTTTATAAGACTATGTGAAACCCCTAATTATATAAAGTTCATTCGGCAAGAAAAATGGTAATAGAAACGATATAAATTATTTTTAGAAATTTTAACACAAAAGATCTTTAATGTTTGTATTTTTGTATATAAGTAAGCTATAAATTTTTCTTATTTCAAATTTTCGGTACTCAAATTTATATTTTAATTTTAATTATTATTATTATTTTAATATTATAATTTCAAAAAAGACAAATTCCAGTATTTACAACCGATTTCACCAGCAATTTCATTCGAAAAATAAAAACTCTTAAATCAGTTTTCAAAAGTTTTTCACTTAAATTGCATGCTCCTAACGACAAAACTGAAATATGTTGTTATAAACAAAGTTTAGCTAAATAATTGCTTGTAAATAGGTTTGAAACTAACGGCAGTTGTATGGTTTAAGGTTAAGTTTGTGTTTTCGTATACTTGCATATGTTAAACGTACATATGTATGTGCTTAAGGTTACAAACAGGTTTTATTTATTAAAAAGTTTCATTTAAATTCGAAAAATGCAGAAACAAGAGGAATATTTAGTATTTCATAAAGAAATAACAGAAAATTAGAGGTTACTTTCGGTCAACGTTCACAGTAGTATTACTAAGAAAGTACAGTTATGCATTTAATATAATTTAATATAAAATAGAACACACTTTGGAAGGGTATTATCTTAATATTACTGAAACCAATTAATTTTTGTTGTTGTATTGGCTTAATTATGCTTGTTATACTTATTTTAGTGGCATGAGACTTTTAGCTATATACTGAACCGAAACTGGGTTGATGCTAATTTTCAAGCTTTACTTTATGAAGAAAATTAAACTTAAGGTCACAACTGTTGTTATTGTAATTATAGTTAAATTGTAAAATATTGCTTAAAAACGTAAACAAAGTCGCTTTACTTGCATGTTGCAAGTATGTTTATATAGATGTATGTATGTATGTACATTAGACTGGAATAAATATTATATTCTGTTTTGAGTTCTCTTATGACTGCAGTACATTGCCTTATCAATATAAATTTGTGTAACATAAAATCTGTCTAAACTGTATGTAGACGGTTTTTTATACAAATTCACCTGGAGGTACTACAAACAGGGAAAGTTTGCCATTGTCATGTTATCACAAAAACAAAATAAAAATAAATTTGCAAAAATTTTCTTTCCAACTTAATTAAAAAATAATTTAATGATAACCAATTTAACAAATTGATGACTAAAAATAAAGCATTGCATTTTAATTTCTTTTTATTTAACAAGTTCATATATACATATGTATGTACCTCTGTACATATGTACATATATACAAAATCAAATTTTCGAAAACAGTACTTACATATTTTATTTATTATTATTTATATTTCGGCAAGATCGTGTATATGAATTTTTTAATTATGTGAAAATAAATAGTCAATAATATATAAAACAATAAAATGTTTGAAAATAAAATTGAATGTTTATAATGCTGTATATTGAATAGTTGGCAAAAAAATTTTAACTTCTTTAGTTTTATTATAAACCAAAATATTTTGTTGTAAAGGTTTGAGATTCAAAAATCTAAAAGTAAAAAACAAATTGCCTCGACTTTTGTTGCTTTTATATATTGCTATATGTACAATATACAAAAAACCTTTTCTTAACCAAAATTAAGCGCAATGATTTTCTAATAATTAAATACACATACGAGCGTAATTGTTTAGCTATGAGGAATTTTCTGGTTAACATAATTTTCGTAGTGGCTTTTTGACTTTCTTACAACACTGCCAAATTTTAGTTTTAGTTGCAAGCATTGAGTAGCAATATTTTCGCCCAACATAAAGATTGATTTCGACTTTCAAAGCGAAGCTATTTTTGAGCAGCGTATTTTTCATATCTACAAAAGCATATTTGTGTGTATTTTTTTGTAAAAATGCCTATGTAATATTTATTGACTTAACTTTTACGTTTGCTTTGCGTAGGAATTTCAGTTTCGTTTTGCTTTCGTGCACGTCAGTTGCATATTTGTGCTATTTTACATATTTAGTAAAGTAATTATTTATTTTTAATTAACAATAGATAATTATTATTCTCCATGAATGTAGTTTATTTATTGCTTACTTTTTCATATGTCAATGTTGCTGTAATCCAAGCGCTATTTCTTATGTACACATATAATTTGTATCAATTTCGTTTTAAATTTGAATCTAATTTCAATTTAACAATGCATAATACATATATGTATGTATGTATGCATGACATTTTTGTCGATACGAATAACTAACTTACTGGCTAAATACTATGATATCAAGCTTCAAGCCACAAAAAATGAGATTTTATCGTGCTGTAATAGTGTGTAAAAAGCATTGCTTAGTCAGTGGTAATGTCCTAAAACTATAAAGGCTTTGCCTTAAGTGCTAGCATCGAATCGTACATACAAATTCAATTTTATTTATTTATATGCTATATAAAGAAAATATGTTAACACTAAATGTATATATGTATGAGTAGGTTCGTGTATGTTTCTGTAAATTTTGCAACCAAAATGAATCAAACAGTCTAATTTTTTTAATATTTAGTGTAATATTTAATGATTTTTCATTTAGAACAAGAGGAGTGCCCAGCAGGTCCATACTCTACTCTTTCCTGGGTGGGTCTAGTAACTTTTGGCGCCGTAGTGGTGTTTAGTGAATTATTAGTTAAAGTATTTTATATCTGGAAGTAGTTGCAGTATCATTTCGGTGTTTCAGGTGGTGCAGTGGCGGAGCCGAAAAGTTCTTCATAAGATGGTGCTGGAAAAATATTGGAAAATAATTTTCTATATTACATATAATATACTAATTAAGAAAATTTGAAATAGAATTCATATTTGCATTACATTGTGTTTCATCAGCTATAAAAACTGTAAATAAAATCAAGTCTAATCTCTGTACTTACGCAGTTCATGCGCTCCTGGTGGCTGCATTCCATGCAAAAACGACGAACGCGCTGCTGCCGTTGTGGCTGATGTAGAAGATTCCTGGCGCGCTAATGTGCCCACTGTCGACCCTGAGGGCGGTGTGATGGGCGGTGGAGGTAATACGTCTTCGGCTAAACGCATCAGCGAATAACCAGGTGATTCCGATAATGACGGATATGTTGGTACTTGTGCTGGCGGATAAGAGTTGATCATGAGTGGACTACTACTCGGTGGATACATAACATAGGGCACCGTTGAACTGCGCAGACTAGCACGCGCCGAAGGACTATTAAATTGTGGCGATGCGCAAGATTCATATGAAAGATCACCAGCCAAAGCCGGACTTAATGTCGTCGTAGAGGAGTTGGAGGATATGCCAGAGACATATGAAATATCTCCCGCTAAGGCGGGACTTGCCGCAGAAGAATCGGAATTAACTGAACGTAATGAACTGTATTCGCTATATTGTGAGGAGTGCGATGGCGAGCCGATGGATGAATCAAGTGAAGGATAAGTTGCAATACTCAATGGTGTAGCGCTATTCTCAAATGGATTGCCCGCACCGTTCATTGTGACATTCGCTACCATGCCAATGTTAACACTATTACGATTGCCATATCGAGGTGGCGGTCTTGGTGGACCACCAGATAAATTATTAAGTACAGCGGTCGCCCCACTCGAATACATCTTAAAGGGTAAATTAAGTATGAGATTCTTAAAAAAGCCACGTAGCACCGCTTCCACACGCAACTCATATGATATATTTATAACACCGCTTAGCTCATCATCGGACGGTTGGGTCGTAGGCGGTATCATTAGCTCATGTGCAAAGGAACGTTCACTCTTCTTATGCACTGCACCAGTCTCTTTATTGACTAGTGGTACGCATTCCATTTTTTGCACACGTAACGGTACATGACTGTAATACCAGATATACTGTAGCACACTGAATCGTAGTTTCTCCACATTTGTCGTACTGTTATTGGTGACAGTGACACAAATACGCAAAGGTTCACCACGTACCGCTGAATCTTCCGGCAACAATGCCAGCATTGTTATGGGACGTGTACCAAATAGACTAATTGTTTTGGTAATTTGTTTTTCCAATGAGGTGGGATTCGAACGATAACACGGTGAAAGCGGCATATGCTTCAGCACAGTTAGCGGTATAATGTGACGTTCGTCGAAAGTCCATGGCCTTTGGATGACTATACGCAATTTATACTTTATGGAACCGTAACTACCTTTAAAACTAGATGGTAGATTGTACTCGAGTGGTACAGTAAATTCGAAATTATGTTCACCGGGATTCAATTCAATGCCGCGCGGCTCAAAGACGGGCAGTGTGTGCTCATTGTGTGCGTAAATTTCTTTGCTGGAGTAGAAGAGACTTCGCGCTGATTCATTGTTGGAATTTTTACGTAATATTTCTATCCATTTGCATTTGCCTTTGCCAGTAATTTGCACTTTTATAGCTAAAAGTAAAGAAAAAATAAAGATACGCATGTACCATGTATGTACTATATATTTATTAAACAATTAACCGCAATTGTACTAAATATTTTCTCGATATGTAAAAAATAAATAAACAATGCTGATAAATACTTTTAATACAAATTCATAAAAGAAATAATAATACAGAAATTTATTAAGTTTAACTTATGTAGTTAGAACATAAAACAAATAAAAATCACATTTCACTTAAAGTATGTACATATATGACGTATTGATGATAAAATTAAATATACATATATTACTGTTAGTGCATTGCATTCGAAAATAACTTGCTCATCCAAAGTTATTTAAAAAATATGCTATTTTCTTCTGGCACTTCAAATTCAATTGAATTTTCATTGACTTCCAATGCGTCTGTAACAATATCCTCGTCGGGCATGGTTCCAAAGTAGACAAGTTCATTGTCGCAATGAATGTATTCGTTATCAAGTTGGCACCATTCATAGTTTTCACCTTCAATAGCCGCAATCTCATCTGTATCTCGAATTTTGTCAATGGCTACGTAAAATGAACAATTTTACTTTTAACTTGCAGCAACTTGAAATGAAATCTACCTTTTTGAAACAATTACTAATTTTTTGCTGCTTAATTGGAAAATTTGCTTAAACCCGATTAAAATTTGTGGGTAACGGTTTTAACTTTGTTGAAAATTGTTTGCATAAATGCGGTATTTGTCTATAAACGCCAGAATTTGCATAAAAAAATGTAAACACATTCATGTTATGTGTTTCAATATATTCATCACACATATTTTACAGCCATTGCAAATAATTTTCTGCGTGTGTTTGTTGTTGTGTCGGTGCACCAAGAGGAAATATATGCAATTCTTGCACCATGCAAGGGTTTCGCAAGAGCAAGAGAATACCCCTCCTATGTATATTTGCATGCAATGTCACGTAAAAATATAATTGCAACCCTGTTTTAGCTGTCATTTTACATAAAGACATATTACGTCGTTAAATTGTTGAGCAAGGTAAGTTTTAAATAGATTTTATTATTTCTATTTAAAATATAAAGATTTGTTACAGTTTTTTTTGTTAAAAATGTATGCATAAGGTGCGCCAATTCACAATAGCCATGCTTAATAGTCATTCATCACAAATTGACCAAATTAGCCATTCAAATGTCACTAGATTCTGGAATGGGTGCTCTCGTGCCCTTGTATATTTCGGTACAGTATTTTTGCAATCTGCAATCTTGCAAGAGCGAGCGAATACCCCTAATATTTACAAATGAATTTTACCCATCGTAACAGCTATGCGAGCGGTGAACGAAGAAAATCTAACCGAACAATGTTCACATGCACTTTATTCGTTCGCCATGAATCAGATTCATTACATTTTTCATTCACAATAACACACTACTGTGACGCATCGCTTTGCAAGCTGCTGTCATTTTTCTCACAGCCGCACCAAGTAAAAAATATTTCTTTCAATTTTTTGTGATAAACGAGGTTAAGATAGATTTTATAAACGTTCGGTGTATTGTAAGTAGATTCCGCTACTTAATAGAGCCTTTAATCAACCAATATTTATCCAAAAATTTCAATTTATTGTGGTATATACTGGCGAGGTAAAAACGATTGCCCACAGCTATACTCAAAGGAGTGGGCAGGCAAAAGTGGAAGAGAATAAATTAACCATTCGATTTTTTTCAACGCGTCATTTAACAAATAGGAACCGGCCAACCCCACATCGTTATTATTATAATTTTAATTTGATATTACAGTTACCGATATCCCTATCCCTATGTTAATTTAATGGATACTCTTTATCTGTACACTTGTACGTATAGAGGCCAAAATAAACCTTAACGCGTCTTTTCACTTCGTGCAATTTCAATTGTGGAATTTTTACTTGTTTAAAATAAGTTTTATTTAAAGTGAAGTATTGGATAATAAGAAAAATCGTGAACAAAATGAATACGAATTATATTATGCGTGCTTTGAGTTTCCACGGTCAACCCATGCAAAAAATTTGGGATGACGAACGCGGGGCAGGGGACATACAAAAGTGCGGTATACCTGCTTATCCCGACTACTCCATCTACCAGGAAAGGCAGAAATATTTTACATTTCAAGATCGTGCGAAGCGTTTAAAGCTGCATCAATTTTTTGCTCGTAAAGCGCTAGATTTATACGATTCGGAGCTGACTAGTACGGAGGTGGAACCAAATAAAATTATTGAAAGTAAGTTTACGCTTTATGTTGCAAAATAACTTAAATTATCTAGCAACTGCGTACAAAGTATTGATTGTCTTTCTAAATTTGCATTTTTCTTCCGATTCCTAAATTGAACAATTAAATTTATATATGTGTCTTGAGAAAATAGATACAACAATTAATATAAATATAAAATCGATCAACTTGTATCGATTTATTTATTACAGTTTTTAAAAACGTTAATTCACTCATCTTTTGATTTCATTTGCAGATGAACAATACATAGCATCGCTGCCACCATACGAACTCTTCGTCAATAGAAATAAGGATAAGCAAAAACGGTGCCGTTGTATAATGAAAAATATTAATCCAGGTGATATTATATATTGCATGGTAACAAAACCTAATATTACTATGGTCAAAACTCTGTGCATGGGCGAGCCTATGGTACGCTACTTGAATGACCTACCTATCAAGGTAAATCGCTTTCGTCTGTACATATATAGATAGATTTCCACTAAATAGATGGTTTTCATATATAATTTTTCAAACATCAAGGCTTATTTAACAAAAACCGAATTGGATGGTAATGATAAACCGCGTGTTTTCAATAAAAACGATTACCTTCGATGTGAAGTATTGGAAACATCTGTAGATGCTGAGCGCCTTTACTTGACTTTGGAAAGCATGAATGAAAAAAATAAAAATATCCCACTTGGTGTAATAACGTTTGCAGATTTGCCAAAATACTATCGGTATGTACAATATATATGTAAGTAGAAGTAAAAAAGGAATAGCAGATTATAGAACAAATTACAAAAATAATGAAAAAAAAACAATTCGCTTCAAAAAAAATTTGCTATTTCTATTGAACTTCTAAACGAAACGAAAACTAATTTTTAATAAGATTTTTCGCCATCTGATTAATGTTAAAGACATATTGATTATAATAACTTGGAAAAATTTGAGGATTACATGCTTAAATCTAAGGAATTTCTGAATCCGAACTATGATATGCTTTATGAAATCAATGGCTTAGATGTGAATGAAACTTACACATTCATGTCTTCATTGAAACATCCATTTCCGCGAGATGAATATGCCAAGGAATTGCGCCGCACACAAGCGAGCAAATGGGCTTTCCGGTGAGTGCTTTATGTTTACCACATTAATTAATATTTTCTTTTTCATTGTAGCCTTATGATACAAATTTAATACAAATAAAGCAAACATATTAATAACAATCTCATCAAACAAACATAACAGCTCGGTTGCCGAAGGTATTGAACATTTCAAGAATGGAAATCACGTTGAAGCTTTTCAGTGTCTTAACAAAGCTCTCACCATTGACCCGCGTAATGTAGAAGGCCTGGTCGCGCGTGGTGCACTCTACGCGAACAAGGGCTCATTTCTCAAAGCCGTAGATGATTTCGAGAAAGCTCTTAAACTTAATACTTATCATGTAAACGCGCGTAAATATATGGGCGAAACTCTTGTGGCGCTAGGTCGTCGCTATGAGGATGAAAATCGCATAAAAGATGCAACCAAAGCATACCAAGATTGTTTAAATATTATACCGAATCATGAACAAGCGCGTTTATCGCTCGAAGCAATTCAACAGCGCTCCGGTAGTCAATATTTTGAGAATTTAGCACATCTACAAGGTAGCGAAATCACTTTTAATTTTCTACTAATTCGGAAAATGTATATAATGTATAAGCGTGTTTGATTTGTTTGTTGTGTATGTAAAGGTGAAGAAGAAGACACTTTAGAAAAGGAAAAAATGTCAGTACGAAATTCTTCAAGTGACGATGGCTCAACGTCCAGTGATAGCGGTTCGGAAACTGAGCATACAGGTAGGATTATTAATTGGGCAAAATTTAAGTAACCGTTTTTTATTTCTCTTTTATTTAGCCGCTTATTTAATGTTGAAATATTTTTGGATGTATTCTAAAGGACAAAACTGTGTTAAAAAAAAAAATATTTAGCCATTTTATAAAAGTACGCTGCGCTCACTTTTCAGATAACGAGGATATTGGAAAGGAGGGATCATTGTCACCGCTTAGTAAACGCATGGCTTTGCATGTGGCCAGCCTACAAAAGGAGGAAGAGTCCAAGAAACAACTGAATCAACCATTTTACATGACAGCATATAATGTACCGTCCGCCACAACGCATATTAATGAATTTCGGGTAAGGCAACACATTTCGTCATCAATCGTAACGCTTTTTTACAAGGGCTTTCATATTTTCAGCTGGATGACGACGATACAGGCTCTCGTGTGCGGAAATTATTGCAGGAAGCATCGAAACACAAGAAGGAAAAAAAGAAAATAAAAAAGAAAAAGAATAAAAAGACGAAAAAAGTTAGTCGTAAAGAAAAAAATGCAGCCAATATATTGAGCAAAATTAATTTCCAGGAAGCTTACAAGTAAGTTTTATTATATTTCGTTAACTATGTCATTTATTTATCTGTGACACAAATAACCAGAGCAATCAGCAGCATGAACATCGAAAATAAACTCACCGAAAATTTGCAAAAATATGAAAAAACTATAGCCGATATTAAAAAGCGTCAGGAGGAGTTAGTGCAATCCATAGAAGCTGGCATGACCGACCGCAAACGTTCTGAAACGCCGCCGCATGTATCCTCAAAGCGTTCATCAAAGCACTCCGCATCCAACTATCCCGCTTCTTCATCCTATTATGCATCTTATCCAAGTACTTCGGCCGCCGCTGCAGCTGCTAGTGCAGCCTCATCTAACGAGCGCACAAAATTTTCATTTCAAATCAAACGGCCCGTTAAGGTGGATAAATTTGGATTGTTTCGCGTGGCTACACCATTGGCACATCGAAGTCCTTCATCGCGTTCTCGTTCACGTTCACTTACACCATCACGAGAACGTCGTCAATTTACTCGAACTCGCAGCCGCAGTCTTAGTCGCGGCCGTTACCGTTCACGTTCGGGTGGTCGTTGGAATCGTCGACGTTCACGTTCACACTCCATTACGTATGATGGGGGGCGCCGACGTGGTTCACGT